>NW_026526688.1:73627898-74239287 GCF_024362965.1 Panthera pardus
CTACATCTATACAGATTTCTTCATTGGCTTCTAAATGTTTTATCTGAGGTTAGCAGAGTGGGGTCAAAGGTGTGTGAAGAGTGGGGAGGTGGGAGGTCAAGGGAAGAGGAAGTGGCAGTAGCTTTAATCTATCTCTGAAGCAGCATTGGGTTAGGGTAGGAGTGCATGGAGACAGGAACAAGGCTTTTCACTGTTAAAGACTTCAGTCTTAGAAATAATTGTGTAACAATGGAATACTACGTGGCAATGAGAAAGAATGAAATATGGCCTTTTGTAGCAACGTGGATGGAACTGGAGAGTGTGATGCTAAGTGAAATAAGCCATACAGAGAAAGACAGATACCATATGGTTTCACTCTTATGTGGATCCTGAGAAACTTAACAGAAACCCATGGGGGAGGGGAAGAAAAAAAAAAAAAGAGGTTAGAGTGGGAGACAGCCAAAGCATAAGAGACTGTTAAAAACTGAGAACAAACTGAGGGTTGATGGGGGGTGGGAGGGAGGGCAGGGTGGGGGATGGGTATTGAGGAGGGCACCTTTTGGGATGAGCACTGGGTGTTGTATGGAAACCAATTTGACAATAAATTTCATATATTGGAAAAAAAAAAAAAAGAAATAATTGTGTAATTTTTGAGCACCTATAAGGAACCATACAAGGCATTTCACATACAGTAATCCTAACAAGAAAGTAAGCCTTACTATTCCCACTTTGTAATGAAAGTTTGAGGCTCATAGAGATTAAATGATTTGCCCAAAGTCATATAGCTAATAAGTGGCAAATACAACTATATTACTCCAAAATTTCTCACTTAGAATTATTTCTCCTGGGCCAATGCCACATCTTAGAATTATGCAACCTCTTGGGGTCCAGATGTTTTCTGTTTTGACCTTTCAGATCTGTCCAGTCACTCCTGTTTGGGTCTGACTTTACTGAGTTCAGCCCACCACCTGCTATGACCTTCAATTCTTTCTTGATTCCTTCTGACTTGCCTGCTCGGAACTTGGATATCTTCCTGATCCCACAAACTAGCCTCAATGCCTAGTTCTCCCCTCATTGTTACATGTGCACATACTCTTCAGCTCCCCCAAGAGAAAGGGAGATTCCAGTCCCCTGAATCACTGAGTCGCAAGTTCTGAGAAATGATACACTTGGTGATCAGAGAAGAAATTTATCTCTTTAGACCTAGGCCTCCAAATGCCACTAGATAAATTTCAAATTCTTCAAATATTTGTAAATCTTGCTAAAAGTTCACAAATTCCTTTTTGTGTGTGATTTTTCCCAAAGAATCTAGTGTCCCATGGATGTTTCCTGAATTGTCAGAGAAAGAAAAAATGGAACGAGCATCCAGTTGTTTAAAGGCTCATTTAGTTGGCTTTCAGCTTAGCTCATACTAAAATGACATAGCTTGAGTCAAATCTCCAGAGACCATTTTTAAGCAATTCTGCTTATAATGCAATTCAGTTGACTGAGAGCCATTAGAGAGTTCACATCAAAAATCCACTGAGGCTGAACATGGACACGGTACTCTTATGGAAGAAACTGGTTCTCATGAACTGGAGAATACTTCATACTTTTAACAATTGTTTATGAACTAGAGCCCCATGTGGTCCAGTCTCTGTAAGCTATAGCATTCAAGTAAATACAGTCCAACAAGTATAAGTAATTAAAAGCAATTCCAATGTTTTCTTGAACATTTTAAACCATGTCAAAGAGAATCAATTTATAACCCACAGTGGTGTTGCTGAAAGTCTCTTTCTCTATTATTTCCCTCTCAGGATCAGTCATATTCCCAACTTTCCCAAAGCCTTTCCCTATATATTTCATTCTCAACCTCCAATCCCCAAATCTACCCCTAAAAACAAGTTGGCATGGACTTCCTCTTTTCTCTTGTTATCCCCCCTCTCCAGAGCTCTTTTGGGAACTCATGGGAACCTGCTCTGTGTTCATACATATGCAGTCCCACAGTCCAAGGTTGTTAACACTGTAGGGCAAAACTTGACTAACGGAGGATAGGAGGTGATTAATAAATGTTCCCTTATTTCTTCCTCCCACTGATTTCATAAGCATTTCACATCTGCCCTAAAGAGGTAGTTTGTGAGATACTTAGTATCCTTTAATAAATTCCTTTGTTTTTGCTTGAAGTAGTCAGAGTAAATTATATTATTTGCAACCAAGAATCATGTCCAATAAATATTCCAATAATAGAGTTAGTTCCAGTTTCTCTGGGCCCTTGACAACTCTGGTTATTATAAATTAAAATAAACAAACAAAATGAAACAAAAATACTTCCTTAGGAACCATACCTATAAGATAAGAAAAGCAAATAAATTTCCACAAAGTACCCGCAGTTGAGCTAGCTCTTACTCTGAGCTACAAATTGGGTTTAGGATTCATGTAAGCCAGGGATGATAGGAATTTAGCTGGAAGGATATCTCCATCCTTTTATTACTTTGATTATGTCATATCGTGACCTTAGGTTCCATGTGATGCTTGGTGGAAAACATATTTTGCCAAGCATGACTGTTTCTGATTGGTAAATTAGAAGAGGGATGTTTATGACCTACAGACAGATATCATGGATTCCTTCTCAATCAAGGACCAGATTCCCAAAGCATTTATCCAAATTGCCTTGCCTCACAACAGTTTCTCAAACTTGTCCTCTAAATTACCCCTTATAGCAGAGTGTATACATTCCCTCTGGGATTTGGTAGCAGAGTAAGAAGTAGCATAATTTTAATTTATTTAAAATCTTGAAATTTTCCTTCCCTTCCCCTATGTTCATCTGTTGTGTTTCTCAAATTCCATATATGAGTGAAATCATATGATATCTTTCTCTGTGACTTATTTTGTTAAGCATCATATACTCTAGTTCCATCCACGTTGTTGCTAATGACAAGATTTCATTCTTTTTCATCACTGAGTAGTATCCCAGTGTGTGTGTGTGTGTGTGCGTTCATGCATGTGTGTGTATACGTATATATGTGTATATGTGTGTGTATGTATATATATGTATATATATATATACACCACATCTTTTTAGCCATTCATCAGTCAATGGATATTTGAGCTCTTTCCATAGTTTGGCTATTGTTGATAGCACTGCTACAAACATTGGGGTGCATGTGCTCCTTCGAATCAGCATTTTTGTATTCTTTGGATAAATACCTAGTAGTGCAATTGCTGGGTCATAGGGTAGTTCTATTTTTAATTTTTTGAGGAACCTCCATACTGTTTTCCAGAGTGGCTGCACCAGTTTGCATTCCCATCAGCAGTGTAAAGGGTTCCTCTTTCTCCACATCCTCACCAACATCTGTTGTTTCCTAAGTTGTTAATTTTAGCCATTCTGACAGGTGTGAGGTGGTATCTCATTGTGGTTTTGATTTGTATTTCCCTGATGAGTGAAATTTTGTTCTTACCAAAAAACTAATTTACATTTTTACTTCTATTCTCTAAAATTTCAATGTCTACTTTTATATAAAAATAATAAAGGAAACTTCCAATTAAATAAAATAGATGAGACAATGTATTTATCTCTGCTCCATCCCAAAATGCCCCTAAAAAGAATTTTCAGTAATAAAAACCTACAAAGACAAAGAGATCATGACAGAGAATGACACTGAAAAAGAGAGGCAACTAACTATGGAAGATGCAAAGCACACTGATTAATCTTAACTGACTTAACATAGTAAAGAAAGTGAGGGCCTAAAATGACCATGATGGGGAACACCAAGCAAAGAAACAAATATCCAGAAAATTTGGGCTGCAAAATTCTAGGGATGTCTAGGAATTTATGCACCAGAATCTCTGAAAACAGAGTTGAAGATTGGGGCTGAAAACAGAAGAAATTGGTTGAAAGTCTATTTAGGGAGCACACAGATCCTCCTTCTTGTACTTCCAGATAACTATGGCCCCAAGACTCCCATTGTAGAAGCAGATAGAAGGTTTATTTTCCGAAAAAACTAAGCCAGAGAAGCTGGGTAACAGAACTTGCATAGTGTGGAAGGGAAGTCCCCTATGGAAAACAGGATTAGGTGAAACTATCAAACATTGAGTACCCAGCCCTCTTCACCAGTTCCCAAAATGCTGGCAGCTATATATATATATATATATATATATATATATATATATATCCATCAGAGGAACTAGCTGGCCCTAGAGGAAAGGCCTAAAGAAAGTGACCTCTGTGGAGCACCAGGTAAAACCCCAGACCCTGCATCAGTTCATGGCAAGGGCCAGGAATGGGAGCATCGGCCCATAGTGTGAGTAATAAGGGATTGCCTGCAGAGAATTTAAAATCAATAATTAAATCACCTAAATGTTAGTTGGCTTTGTATTATTTATTTTTTATGCACAATTATGCAGCAATTTAAACAACCTTAGTGATAAAATACTTCCCACATAAAACTCCATTCTATATCTAAGTTCCAAACAATTGCTCTGGCTACTGTGGAATATCAATAATATGTATATAAAGTACAAATTAGCACATTTTAATTCTCTACCTGGAAGTTCATTTGAGAAACTCCCCATCACCAAGTCCATTCTTCCACTAACACAAATTCAGCTGTCTGTGTTCCTTTCATGAGTACATTCAAAGGTTCAAATTATCTGGTTTGCTTCAGCACAATTTATGCCCAATCCCTGTGGCACTCCATATTCCTGTGCTTAAACAGTAGATTCAAAAGTAAATAACAACACCATAGAAATTGAAAAGACGGAAGAAAACTCTGAATTACTGAGTTTTGTCATTCTACATAAACACTCTGAGTTTTTATTTATATTGAAAATTTAAAGCAATGACACAGAGAAGTATGAAGAATAAGAGCTTTGTTTGGTAATTGCAAAATTTAGTGTATACATGAAATACTTAATTTGCTTAATTTCTTAAAATTAAAATTCATCCCTTTTAGTGTTAATTGTTTGCAACTAAAAATCATGAAAATAATTACCACTGATCTCTATTATCATTGCTGAAAAGAATTTTGGTTATCCATGCATGATATCCATGCATCATCAATGCGTGAATTGATCTGATCCGGTGTAGATATGCTAGGTACACCTCTACCTTGAACCCTACTTCACTCCTGTATCAGCACAGTCAGCCAGTGGCCATCACATACATGAAATGCAGAGACTCAAATTAACAAACCAAATACATGAAGCAGTGACCAAGCTGAGATAAAAGGAAACTTAAACCTCAATCTACAATCCTCAGATAAAAGAAAATATTGCCTTCACAAATAGAAATAAGACTAGAAGAAAAGAAAGAAACTTTCAGAGAACAAGAAAGACTCATTGGGAATTAAAAATATAAATGCAAAATAAAGAATTAATAGGAAAAGAGAAGGTAAAGTTGAAAAAATCTAAAGTAGAACAACAACAAAATAACAAACTGGAAAATAAGATAAAAAAAAGATTTTTAAAAATAGATGATCAATTCAGAAGGTCTGACCTCTGACTAACAGGAGTTCCAGAAGGAACACCAAGTAAACAGATGGAAGCAAAAATCAGATAATACAGGAAACTTTCCCAGAACTAAAGGCCGTAACTTTCCAAATTGAAATGGCCCACCAAATACTCAGGACAATAAATGAAAAACAAACCACACCAAAGCAAACCACTGTGAAATTTCTGCATTTGGGAATAAAGAAAAATACCCTAAGAAATCCCAGACAAGAAACACAGGGCATGTACCAAGGGCCAGGAATCAGCATGGCATTGGATTTTCCAAAAGCACTCTGAAATCTAGAAGATGCTGGAGCAATGCTATCTTTAAATTAAAAAAAAAAAAGTTGTAATCTAGAATTTCATAGGCAGCCAAACTGTAAATCAACTTAAGTGTACAATAAAAGTTTTATGACATTCAAAGCCCTCAAAAAGTTTACCTTCTACATATCCTATATCAGAAAGCTACTAGAGGATGTGTTCCATAAAAACAAAAGAATAAACCGAGATAAAGCAATGCAAGACAGCCAGGAAATGAGGAATATAGTTCTCCAGGAGTGACTATGTTTAGATGTGAAGAGAATTCCTTGAATAACAAAAAATGGAATACCCAAGTCAGCAGCTATCCGGCAAGCCTTGGAAGTCTTCAAGTTCAGATTGGAGCAGGAAAATGAAATATTGCAGAAACAATATCTCCAAGAAAAAAAGTAGAACCAATTCCTGAAGTCATGTTTCCTGGAGAATGTGGAAACTAATTAATGTAGGAATAAGACACTAAGCAGATTTTTTTAAAGACCACTTAAACTCTAGGAAAAACAAGAAGGGAAATGTGATCATAGAGAACTGTGAGTGATATTGACATTGTCCTAAAAATGCAAACATTGGGTAATAATTTAACAAATAATGATGATTTTACTGCATGGGAAGGATGGGGGGCTGGAGAGAAGTATGTACATGAAAGAGAGATCAATTTCCATCTCTCATAAGTGAATAATTATAGTGAGAAGTAGCACTATTGTTATATTATTTAGAAATATACAGCTAAATGCCAAGGAATAAAGTTAGAAGAAATGAGAGTAGCTGCCTCTGGGGAGTAGGACTTGTGATAGGAAGGCAGGGGACTGCTATTTTGTTTTCAATCTTATGCTATTATTTTATTATTTAAAATTATGGACACATACTACTTTTGGCAAACATATTTAAAAGAGAGAAGCAGGATTTCAGAATTCCAGGTTTAAAGTGTTAAAATTAATATACAATTACAACATAAAATGGTGAGGGCCACTTCATGTTGTAACAAAATACTTCCCTAATTTCTCTATGACAGATCAGGCCTCTGGGCCACAGGAAGGATTTGAAGGGAAAAACAACACTTATTTAGCACCTACTGCACACTAGTACCATTGTAGAAAAGTTTCAGAGATCGTTGTGACTGATCCTCACCACACCCCTGAGGAAATGAGGAAGTTATTTCCTCGTAAGATACTACATCCTTAGAGGACAAAGAAGTATTGCAGGTATTTGTTTATATCTCTGCGTGTGAGCCCCGGGCTGTCTGTAGCCTGATGGAACCATTGATGATCATCACAACTTGGTGAGATATGTGAACCCATTTTAGAGATGAGAAAACAGAGTCCTGAGAGTCAAGTGGCTTAACCGAGTCATTAAAATAGTAAGTGGCAGAGCTATGATACGGCTCCAGCCTCCAGTATAACTCCCCACTCTCTGAACTTTTGGAGAACAAAGACTGTCTTCTCCCTGTTTGCACCCCCAGCACCAAGCACACTATGTCTGGCACATAGGAAATATCCAACCAAAATCTATTGTCTAAATCAGGAAAGGCGCTGGTTTATCAGCCTAGGAGAATTTCCAGCAGATCCAAGCCCCCAAATGCTTCCTCCCTTTACCTGCCACGCATGTGACCTGCACAAGGTCTGTCTGGATACAGCTCCCGAAGGGACAGGTCCTCCATCAAAACAAGAGGGAACTATTCAGCTCTCCTTCAAGTAATTCAACGAGTTGGTTTACAGGTCTAGGACGCAGGCTTTCATACTGAAATGTCACACACTTCAAATTGCAGGACAGTGACAATTTCAGTCTTTAAAAATAGCAAAATCAGGGGCGCCTAGGTGGCTCAGTCGGTTAAGCGTCCAACTTCGGCTCAGGTCATGATCTCACAGTTCGTGGGTTCCAGCCCCACGTCGGGCTCTGTGCTGACAGCTCAGAGCCTAGAGCCTGCTTCAGTTTCTGTGTCTCCCTCTCTCTCTGCCCCTCCCCGGCTCACACTCTGTCTCTCTCTCTCTCTCAGAAATAAATAAACATTAAAAACAATTTTTTAATGTTAAAAATAGCAAAATCAAACCTTTAATGCAAAAGAAAACGAAATTGTGGAAACAATTTTGAGCCCCCAGAACTTTTGAAAATGTCATTAACAAACTGTGAAATTGAGAGATAAAAATCAGATGCCCTGAGGGGGAACAGCAGTGCCCCCAGTCCTGCCTCTCACCCTGAGTCATGGAAAGCCTAGTTTCCACTCTGCAGGTCCAGGAAGCAGGGGGTAGGGAGCTAATTCATGTCTCCTGCTCCACGCTGGCTCCCAGGGTGGCGGCATTTGGAAAACACAGAATGACTGAACTCTTCAACATGTGAAGTTGGGCCTGCCGGAGACTGAAAGGATAATACATGGAAACCATCACCCCTGGGAGAAGGCCTGGGAGGCGGAGAGGAGCTCTTCAAAGAATTCTGGAGAAGTGCATTCATTCTCCAGGCTTCTCTTTGCTGATTCCACACGTCTGTGAGAGAGCCCAAATTACAGAAACTATCTCTAGGGCTTCCGTAATAATTTAAAATTATTCTCGGGGGAAAAGTACTTGCTGTAAAGTGCTGTAGAGCATGCACAGAGAGCAGGGTAGGATACAAAATATTTTCAAAAGATCCTTCTTGTTCTCTAAGAACTTTACAGTCCTTGTAACATTAGCAGAATTTATGTTCTGCTCTGGAACAAAAAAATTCAGAACTGGCTATCTTTATTAGTCACAGAGATGCTTCACAGGACTCAAGAGACAGTGAAAGAAATATGGAGAAGTGTGTTTGATCCTCGCAGGTTGGTAGCCTATCTAAATTCTCTGCCACAGTTGCCAGACTCAAGAGAAAGGGAGCCTGAAGAGAGGGAAAGTGTCAGTGAGGCACCAGTGTGGTCTCTGAGCCCATGTACAGAATCTATGAGTGTGAGGGGGCTGCATCCTGGAGTCCAGAAAATACAGATCTAATGCCCGCCCCCTCATCCTCAGGAAAAGAAGCACACTCAAGCCCCCCAGAATAGAATTCAGGGATAAGAAACATGGGAATATTTCCATGAAAGTTCACATATGAGACCACAGGTCCCGCTTTCCTTTCCACCTGCCACCATGACTTTCTTGTTTGCTTGATCCCTGGCTCACAGGAATTTCTGAAGAACTTACCCCAGCCCTCTGGAATATCACACTTTCAGGCTCTTCCCTCTGAACACAAAGTTGCAGAAAATTGCAAGAGTAGAAGAGTGCTTATAATACCAACCCTGGGTGTTAAACACTGGGAGGACTCTGTCACAAGACCAGGTGCCTACTAGACCTCCTTGGAGCCAGCTTCCCAGGGCAGAGTAACCCACCACCATCCTGCTTCTATTGGATGTCCATTAAAAACCAACAGATATCATACTACAGAAATGCATGCTTTTTTAAAATCAGTCATTCTTGGCATGGGCATCTTTCATTTTAACAATAGAAGGGAAATTACTGGAGAGTGGGGGCCAGCTTATCACAGGGAAACATGTGTTGGCAAGACTAAATTGCCTATCCTTACCTTCAGGAATATTGTCCAACCATCTTTGCTCCAGGAATCCTTGAAACCCTGCAGTAGTATTTCCTGGAGAGCTCCATTTCCTCCTTACCCAAATGTACATTGGCGTAACCATCCCACGTTAGGGCAGAAACACAGGCTTTACAACATGATTTGTCTTACAATCTTTTTGCCCACTGGTTGGAAGAAGCATTATTGGTCTGCTGCTTGGCTTTGAGGTCTGTCACTACTGTGCAAGTCAGTAACCCCAAAGTGCACTTATGCTTCACATCAAAATGGTCTCCATCACATTCATCATACTTACCACCCCCCGAACATTTTAAATGCTGCTGAGTATATTTCACTTTTCTTGGGTGCTATTCAAGTTCGGTAAATGAAATCCTGCTCTCTGCCTTCAGAATCTTTCTATATATAAAACACAAGCCTTGCAATAAATGTTGCCTCGACACTGATGGTGGGATCAAAATCAGTGCAACCCCTCTGGAAGATTATCTGATATAATAAAACCCCCAAGATGAACGTACTTAAAGTCATATGTAACTTCCAACAACTTATCCTGTGGTTATATTTAAGGCTGTTCCTAAAGATGTCTGTGTCAGTAGTTTTTAATAATTTGAACAAAGTTGAAATTAGTCTGAAGGTCCATTAATAAAACATTGTTTCCGTTAATTATTGTGCATCCATTCACCATGCAAAGATCTATTGTGCCACCAATAAGAATGTCATGAAAGTCTATTTACTGACAGAAAAAATTCACACAATGCAATATAGAATGCTTCAGTGGTGCACAAAACAATGCATAGTATGATAAAGTTTATAACATATATATATGGATAGAGAGGATGTCTGTTCATTCATCCATTCACCAAACACATGTGGAGCATTTCTATGTTCTTCCTGTTCCAGGCACTATTCCAGGCACTGGGGAGACAGCAGTGAACAAAACATCCCACACTCACACAATTTACAATCTAGAAGGGCGGAGAGAGAGCCAGTAAACAAATAAATATAACTATAATGTCAGAAAGGCGTAAGTGCTGTGAATAAAAGTAAAGTAGGGTAAAGAATTAAAGTGTAGAGGAGGGAACTATTTTAAATAGTGTGCTTGGGGAAGAATTCTCTGAAGAGATGGCATGTGGATAGAAATCTGTAAGAAGGGACAGACAGCAAGGCCCTCCCTGGATGAAACCCATTTCAAATGCTGGGAGTAAAGCATGGTAGGCATAACCATGGCACAGCAAGGACCCACGGCTGGGAGCTAGTGGGAGGTGAGGTGAGCTTAGCAAGGGTTTTGGGAAACCACTGGAGGGTTTTGAGCAGGAAAGTGACAGAGGATTTTGACTGCAGGGTGGGGAACAGTCTGTAAAGGAACAAGAGTGGAAGCAGAAAGACCAGTTCAAAGGTCATTGCCATAGTTTAGGCAAGAGATGCCGATGGCTTGAACAAGGGTGGTAGTAAGGGATCTGGTGAGAAGTAGTTAAATTAAAAGTACAATCACCAGGTTTATCTGTTCTACAGGATTTGGCATGAGGTAGAGGGAGGAGCGAGAGAGATAGCAGTGAAATGTTTGGCCAAATAAGTTTTTAAAAATGAGAATGCCGCTTATCGATTTGGGAAATACTGAGGGGGGAAGAGTTGGGAGGGGAAATCAAAGGGATATACACCAAAGTATATGATAATTACCATAATTAACACCCTCATTTGTGCTTGCTTGCTCTGGGCCAGGCACTGCCACTGCATTTACATCCACTCATTTAATTATCAGAGGAACTCTTTGAGATAGGTTACTATTATTGCATTTGGGAATACAGTTTACTTTTATATTTATCTAAATATACTCATTTATTTGCAATGAACATGTGTACCTTACATAATAAAGGAAAGTTGAGTGTGTGTGCACATGTACATGCACAATAATCCCAGTGAGAAAGAAATTATATATTTATAAATTTTCATTCTTGGCGAGTCCCTGGTGATTGCTCAATATAGGTTGATGTCAGACTGTTTCACAGCTCAGCATATTTTCAACTTTTTTTCCTGCCAGGTCAGATAAGTTCATATGCAAGACCCAGTCTCATCGACACTCTCAGGGGAACACACAGATCTCTGTATCCTAATTTTAATTCAGTCCTTTTCACCCTCGACTTCTAAAAACACTGGAGTCCAATGAGAGAAAAATAAATATTAAAGGAATAACCTTGACTCTGCTTTCATTTTTTATATGAAATTTTGCAAATGGGTTACTTTAAACTATTACATTGGGACGCCTGGGTGGCTCAGTTGGTTAGACATCTGACTCTTGATTTTGACTCAGATCATGATCTCATGGTTCGTGAGATAGAACTGTGTGTCGATCACTGACAGCACAGAACCTGCTTGGGATTCTTTTTCCCTCTCTCTCTCTGCCCCTCCCTTGCTTTCTCTCTCTCTCTCACAAAATAAATAAACTTAAAAAAAAAAAACTATTACACTTAATATATCCTCACATACTATTTTCAACAAATCCCAAATGGATAGAGACTTACCAGTGGATCCCCACACCAAGCTGAGAGCCTCTGGTTTAGATGATTACATGAATCACGTTGTTGGAGGGCATTGATTTTTTTAAATTTCAACATTTCATAAATAAGAGTTCTCATTTAGTTTTGTTTTTCCTCTTTAATCCCTAGTATTTAACCACAAATTTTGTTTTCTCCAACAATTTCCATTTCTGTGAATGTATTCAATGAAGTATAGGGAGCAGGGTGATTGTAGCTCTGGAGGTAGTCCACTGGGTGAACAGGCGGACACTTGGCTCAGGGGTCCCTGTGGTTATCATAGTGACACTCTCTTGACTGGAGAATTGTGCAACACTACCTGCTATGGGAATAACGGATTTCCATGGAATTCTGACTGTACTTTGTTATCTGATACTTTCTGGGTACACGAGTGCTTTGAAAATGAACAAATCATCTCCAGTTTAAAATGAAAAGCCAGATGAGATCCTCTGCTCATTCTGCTCCTCCATCAATGCTTAGTAAACCCCTTGATGCTGGAATTTTACCAAAAGCAGTCACGTTCAATTACTTTTACTCCAAAACAAATATCTATTTTTATTTTCTTTTGAGAATGTAGAAAGGAACCCCATCATAACATGAGTTTTATTAAATGGAATTGGATATGCCTTGGATCTAATTGAGTCTCCTGAATCATGAACATTGGAACTGGAAAGGAATTAGATATTGTATGGTCACTTAATAGATGAAGAAAAAGATGTTCAGAGAAATTAGGGTATCTTCTCAGGACCACACAGAAAGGAAGACCAGAACCCAGTTGACCTTGTCCTGAGCACAGTGCTCTTTCCACCCACTAGACCATGCAGTCTTTCTTGTACACAAACACTTGCCAAAGCCACTGCTGGTGGTCTCAGTTGGACCCGCAGTGGTCCCGGATTAGGACTCGGGAACTGCCTCCCACAACCACTCCACGTGACTCTTGTCTTCCACGGCAGCAGAACTGGGCCGTCCAGGAAAGTGGAAAACCCACTTGGGCAGCAGAACCAATGCTCTAGCACCTTCATGGTTGGAAGCCATGGAACATTTGGCCTTACCTTGAATTCCAACATTGTAAAGGTCATTTGGAAGGACTAAAGAAGAGGGAAAGGGAGAGAAGATGGAAAGAAAGCAAAGAATACTCATGGACATGTAGAAAAATAGGGGAACATAGGTCAGAAGCATTTAAGAATCAAGTCTTTACCTTTTAAAGGCCATTTCCAATAACAGCTATTGTCAGAGAGCTTCTACTTTGCTTATGAATATTTGCTCAAGTTCTGAACAAGAGAAACTTCAGATCACAATTATTTTCTTGATTTATACCTTCTCTTTCACCTCCGGCTACACTGCCTTTAGCAAACCAGCTAGTAACAAGATCTCAGCTCGCACTGTGGTCAAGAGCCAAAAAGCTTATGACAGGAATAGTTTTAAAGATGAAAAGCTGGCAGTGCCACCAGTTCTGCAGCAATCAAGAGCAACATAGTATTAGCTGTGAGGATACATTTAGGTGTGGAAACACAATCTAGACTTGATGCCAACTGTAGAAAAATAGCATTTTCCTGCCTCTAATTATTTGTCACAAGCTAGTAACCAACCACTGACCTTCACATACACTGCAGGGTATTAGAAACAGGCTGGGTTTGTCTACGGCCATACCACTCTGAACGCGCCCGATCTCGTCTGATCTCGGAAGCTAAGCAGGGTCGGGCCTGCTTAGTACTTGGATGGGAGAAACAGGCTGCGTCTACCTAATGAAATACCTTACCCTCTGTTCTGATGACAAGCGTGACAATTCCCAGCTAGCCACTCTTGGCAAAGATTTCCTCAGAGTGGTGATAAGTCAGACTGCCACATCAGTTATGCAACTGGCACTGGAGTGTCAGGTCCAAAGGAGCAGGTCTGTCCTAGAGTCGCACTGTTGAACTGTCCTGGCTTGCTCAAACTCCTGCTTAGCTATCCCTTGAATTTACTGATTCAGTGGAATGTGAAAATAATCCTAATACGTCACATGCAAATGAATTCACAGAGAAAAACTACCTCTCTTCTCTTATATTAATAATGACTGGGGCGGGGGGGGAAATAACCGTTGGCAATCTTTCAGGACACAGTCTGGATCACTGCTGTTGGCTACATCACCTTGGATAGGTTCTTGCCTTCTGGGCCTCTGTTCTCAAATCTATAAAATAAAGCAGGGAGGAAAGAGGATCCCTGCATCACCTCAGGCTCTAGCATTCTGTGATTTGGCTTTGGAAAAAAAGCATCTATCTGGATGGGGGGGAGGGGGTCAGAAACAGAGAAACATTTTTTGTAGCTACAAACAGCCAGCCTTGAGAAGTTACAAGGAGTCTTCTTGAAGGCCAAGGCAATCCTTTTCTCATGATAAGGCAGGTGGCAGCCTGGCCTAGAGGAGAGAGTGTTCATTTGGATGTCTGGATGAGGGTCTGCAGGAGCATTAACATCTAAACAGGCATTTCTGTTCAATAGGGGAGTATACCAAGAGCTTTACACGTATGTAACCAAAAGCTGGTGTTCCTTCACAAAATGTCCCCAGATTATGCGTAATTCCAGGACATAGCACATGGTCAACATCATCCTCCGTGGGATTCAGAAAGTGTCAGTTGGTCAGATACAGATTTCATTAATGTAACCTAATTCTTTAGACCTGCACGCTATGGTCCAGCTCTTTTTACAGATTTGGAATCCTGATACTTCATGATTTCTGACACTCTGCTAACTGTCTGCAGTCAGCTGCCTTCATGATTCTAAGACAACAGTCTTGCTCTGCTTAAAGTACCTGCTATGGCACATAACACTTCTGAGCCCCAACTTTTCAAATAATCTCCAGAAAATATTACTGAGAGATGAGGTCATTGCAGTGATAGACTAGACAGTGTGCAAAAGCTATATCCCATCCTAGTACTGGATTTATGTGGAGAATTCTATAGCAAATAACTGTCGGAGAAACTGTGCCATATTTTATTCTGTATAGATTTACCTTGTTCGAAGCAATCTTAATCTACAAAAAATCTGGCAATATTAAGTTTATAAATTATAGAGTAGTTGTTTTACAAGATGTTTATTAACCTTTTCATGAACAAAGGAATAAAATTAAGTCAAACATCTATACCTGAAACCCCAGAGAAAAAAATCTTAGTAATTTACAAATGGATCCAGAATAGCACTACACCCAGGAAGTACCTGCTATGGGCTAAGCATTATTTTAGATGCTTTACCAATGTTAACTCTTTTACTGAACCCCAGAACACTTCTATGAGATAGGTTTTATTACTATGTCTCTGAGACACTGACAGAGTAAGTTTGCGAAAACATCTACCAAATGGAGAACCCAGATTTGGGCACTCTGAATCCATACTCCATGTTTCCAATCTCTCTACACTAGTGACATTTTAAAATGTTAACTTTACTTAATACATATACCATGATTTTTTTTTTCTTTTTAAGTCTTAGTTTTAAAACCAAAGTACTTTGATAGTTCAGAATCACAGCCAGGTCTATGAACACTTCTTCTCATGGATTTTGAAGGAGAGACATACATTTGTCACAAATCTCTCAGTTGCAATGACAGAAATGCAACTCAACTTTAAGTAGAGGACTTATTTTAGATATAAAACAGACATAAGGTAGAGTTGGCCTCAAGGACTCCCAAGGACTTACAATATGTCATCAAAGCTCATTTTTTTCTCTCTCATGCTCTCTTGCTTCCTATCTCTCTCATGCGCGCACGCTCTTTCTTCCTCTGTGTGTGTGTGTGTGTGTGTGTGTGTGTGTGTGTGTATTCTTAAGGGACGGGGGCATGCCTGTGAGCAGCCCCAGGCTTACCTGATTCCCGTGTAGCACTCCCAGTGTGAGTGAGGACCTCTGGGCCAGTCATGCCGTCAGAGGGCTTCTTGACCATCAACAGCCAGAATTAGGGCTGTCAGGTGGTTCCACTGGCATTCATTTAGTTTTCCTTTCATTCATGGGTTCTGTTGAAAACACTTCCCCCTCAACAAGTTGCAAGAATGTAGTTGACATACTTTGGTCTGCCCAGAATTCTGTCTCCCCTTCTTTTACTAGCACCACCTGTTCCTTGGAGAACCACTCCCCTTCAACTGTGTTTTGTTTGGGCGGGGAGGCAATGACTCATCACATTCTGCCTCTCTGCCCATAATGAGAGTGGAGAAGAATAGGCTTTGCAGACAGTGATCATGTTCAGAAAACAAGCCGCTCTTGGGGTGTATAGAAAACATCTATGCATGTGGGCAGTAACTGAAATGACTGTTAATGCAGAGCTATGAGTGCAGAGCATCCTCAGTATCCATTCCCCACTTTCCAGAGTATTGAAACCCCACTTGAAGGCTGGACATACCCCAACTTTTCTTATAGCTAGGAGTGATCATGTGCCTAAGTTCTGGACAATGAGTAGGAAGATGAAAGTGTTTTTATGTTTCGTGAAAAGACAGTAGGGAATGTCTTTGCCTATTTGTTTTTCCTTATTCCTCCTTCATTTATGTTAGCTGGAATGGAGACATGGTAGCTGGAGCTAGAGCAGCCACCATGGATCATGAAGTAGCTTGGAATAGAAAGATGCACGATGCAGGAACAAAAGGAAGTTTGCCTCAGTCCCAGAGGATTCATGTACAGAACAGCCATCTGCACTGTCTACCCTTAGACTTCTGCAGAGAAATAAATTCCTACCTTGTTTAAACTACTACTATTTGGGGTCTGTATTACTTATAGACACACCCAATCTTAACTGAATTTAGAAATACAGGAATATTTAAGCATGCCACGACATAGGAGCCTAGAGAGAGAAGTGGGACTACTGAAGGGTGCTCACTTGGTTAGCAGGTAGAGGATAATAGTGAGCTGCTGGGCCTCACAAAGAAGACCTCCCTGGGGCCAGGGACCACAGCGAGCTTCTGGCCCGTGTTACATCATTTAATCCCCCAGCATCAACCCTCTGAATTTCTCTGTAGTTATCCTCATTTTACAGCTGAGGAAATAGAGAGTCAGCTAGATCCAATATTTTCCCTAAGGTCACAGTGCTAGTAAATGAGGAAGGAACAATTTGTGTCCAGCTGGAACTGTCTCCATAGCATCTGTTGTCTCCATTACTGGACCCCTGTCTCTTTGCTCCCTGTTCGAGGGTCTTCACTGTGGGTAAACCCAACACATGGAAACATAACACAAAAATTAGTCAAGTGTGCCAATCTAACTTCGTTCAGTTTTACAGTGGAATATTTTTCAGCCATCAATGGAAGGAAAGCCTGCCATTGTCAACAACACGGATGACCTCGAGGGCATGATGCTAAGGTGAAGTAAGTCAGACAGAGAAAGACAAAAACCATGTGATCTCACTTGTATGTGGACTCTAACAAAAGTCAACCTCACAGAAACAGAGAATCAAATGGTGGTTGCCAGGGATTGGGGTGTTGGGAAAGTGAGGGAGATGTTGATCAAAGGGTATGAACTTCCAGTTATAAGATGAATAAGTTATGGGGATGTGATATACAGCATGTTGACAATAGTTAACAATTCTGTGATACACACACACACACATATACTTATATACTTGAAAGTTGCTAAGAGAACAGATCTTAAATGTTCTCACCACACACACACACACACACACACACACACACACACACACAAAAGGCAACTGTGTGAGGTGATGGATGTGCTAACAAACCTTACTGTGGTAATCACTTCACAGTATACATATATTAAATCATCACATTGTATACCTTAAACCTACACAACGTCATGTGTCAATCATATCTCCATAAAGCTTCATTCAATTCTTAAAGTTGACTTACACCCAGCTTTCAGGAATATACATGTAACATCATTCTAACCACTCCTCAACTGAGGACATTCTCCTGGTGAGACAATCCCCTTCTCCCCTGGGTGGAGGAGACAGCAGTTTTGCCTCGTAAAATATCCCAACCAAGAAATGAAGTTCGGAGATGCACCACCTCTTCCCACACTGCAGAGCACATTACTTTAGTCAGACTCTGACCTTTTTTGCGCCAGGGTTGTTTCCTTGTGAGACTCGCCTCCTCTGTCAAAGTCCTCCGGCCCTGCAGAAATCCTGCAAGAGTTCAACGCCAGCACTTGGTCAACCACTATTATGGAGCTGACAGATTCTTGGCTCTTCCACATTTTCTCTTCTTCTTCTTCTCTTATTTATTTTTTGAGTGAATAAGTAGATCTAGTTAGGTTTATTATAGGAACAAAGTTCTTCTGGAAAGCTAATTCTTTCGAATGGTTGAAATGAAAAATAATACCCCCTCCCCACCCTTCAGAGCCCACTCTGATTTAAGCAGATGAAAACGCTAGCATTTCTGAACCCAGGGCTTTATTTGGGACGTAGAATATAAAGTGCCTTTTCTAGCCATTGTGACAGGAAAGGAATGCGCAGGTTTCTCAAGAGCAGATTGCAGGGCCCATGCTGATCTAATTTATGGATCTTCCTGCCAGGAATAAAACCTCATGGCTGTGGCACTTATTCAATGATTATTTGATATTTTATGTATTCAGTGAATATATGGAAATATTTTTAAATTGGGTTTTTAAACTACCTATTTTTTTTAAGTAGTTTTCCTCTTTAACTTCTGGGCAGCCACATTGAAAAGTCTTCCTCACATGATGAAGGAGATTAATGATTATCGGACAATGCATGAAAATGTGACAATGATTAAGCCCAGACAGATTATAACATTAGTCAATGGGAGACACGTGGTACCGAGCCTAGCATTGGTTTTTGATGTTAGCAACAATCATTTGGAATAACTTGCTTAGCAAGCTAACCGCCTCTTATTTTTGCCCTTTATCTTAATGAGAGGAACAATGAAATTCAAACCCTGACTGGAGTGTGTGCCCACAGACAGGCAGATGTGTGTTCACCATGAAAGAGGGCAGAACCTGTGACAACAACCGAGGCACTGGTCAAAGAAAAAAAGACCTGAGTGCAAAAAAAATCTGTTTTGTGAACATAACATGGTCAGGGTAAGGTGGTTTTTAAAAAGTCTTTCAGTTGAGCTGCTCATTTTCTCAAATGTTAACCCATTTAGAATACACATTATTAGCAGGGCTTGGGGGGGCGGGGAATATAAGAAAACAAAATATTTAAAATATTTTTTTAAATGTTTCAACGGTTCTAAAGATGTGTTTTATTTATCTTGCCATAGTACTATTGGGTCAGTTTCCTAGGGCTCCTGTAAAAAACTACCACACACTTGGTGGCTTAAAACAACAGATTCTCTCACAGCTCTGGAGGCCCAAAAGTCTGAAATTAAAAAGCGTCAGCAGGCTTGGTTCCTTCTGGAGGCTCTGGGCAAGAATCTGCTCTCTGCCTCTCTTCTGTCATCCAGTGGCTGCCCACAACTCGTAGCTTCGCTCGGCATGTACATGCGTCAGTTAAATTCCTGCCTCCTGCACACCGCCTTCCTGTCTGGGTGGCTATGCACCTCTGCCTCTTCCATCTCTTATAAGGACACCCACCATTGTGCTTAGGGCCCACCCTGATCCAAAATGATCTCATCTCGAGATCCCTACCTTAATTACAATAGCAAAGACCCGTATTTCAAATAAGGTCTCATTTGCAGGTTCTGGGTACACATGGTTTTTTGGGGCAAGGGGTCATTATTCAACCCACTGCAGCAATAATGGTGTCCTTCTCCTGGTAATCCCTCAGGTTCTTAATCTTACTATCATCTCTAATCTCTTTCCTTTTCGCTCTCTTTTTTTAAGTTTATTTATTTACTTTAAGAGAGACAGAGACAGCGTGAGTTGGGGAGGGGCAGAGAGAGACAGAGAGAGAGAGAGAGAATCCCAAGCAGGCTCCAGGATGCTGGGACAGAGCCCAACATGGGGCTCAAACCCATGAAACCACAAGATCATGACCTGAGCCGAAATCAAGAGTCAGACACTTTGACTGAGGCACCCAAGCACCCCTCTTTCCTCTTCCCTCTGCTTTGCTCCACTTTCTACTTCCCTTCTCCTGTGACACACAAAATACATTTTGTAACTTGATTATTCCTATTGCATCACTGTGTTGGACAAACAGGAGGAAGGTATAGAAACCTATAAAATAAAAGACTCTCATTGTTGAATTTAACCATTTTTAATCTTATTTAAATGTGCACAGCATAGAACTAGGTTCAAAGTTCTATGGCATACCATTCTCAGCCAATCATAAAACAAAAACAAATCTACAGATTAATACAACAAAAATATAAAACCAATAAAATTTTTACAAAATATTCATTTATTTTGAGAGAGAGAGCCCTCACGTGAGTGGGGGAGGGGCAGAGGGAGAGGGGGAATCTCAGGCAGGGTCCCAGCTGACTGGCTGTCCGTGAGGAGCCCAACAGAGAAGACCAGGCCCAGGGCTTGAACTCATGAACTGTGAGATTATGACCTGAGCTGAAATCAAGAGTCAGATGCTTAACCAACTGAGCCACCCAGGTACCCCTAAAACCAACAAAATTTAAATGTAAACACTCCAAAAGGTTTGTATTGAGGTTCTATTATGTATCAGGCGTAAGAGGTGTAACAGGTGGGGGAGACACAGCAATCAACCAAACTGGCAAAAATACCTGCCCTGGTGGATTACACTTCAGTATATTAGCGACCAAATGGGAAGAACCAGGTATTAGTAATATGCCAAAGCCAAACTCTATTCACAACATGACTATATGTGACTAATTGCTACAGGGTGACATCATTTGAATCCAGCATCTATGCTACTGTTTTCCATGTGATGAATCAGCTCTGCAATCTCTTTTCTCTTTTTTAACAAATGCAAACATTTCCTCCACACAGTGAACTACAGCATTTGGCAGACCGACATCATTTACATATGAAGCCTACCTTTTTCTTCTCTCATTAGCCTCAACAATTAAACACCATTACTCGGACACATGATTCCACTTTCTTGTTTACCAAATCAACATGACAATACATTAAACAACTTAAAAAACCAGAATCCTGCCCTATGGAAGCTCCCTTCAAGTGCAAAATTCACTGCAAACAAGTAATTCTGTCTGTGGAATTGATTAAAATAATTTGACATTCACAGTCTGAATCTGGTTTTGTGGGGGGTTTTTTGTTTTCGTTTTTTTGTTTTTTTGTTTTTGGTATGTCCAGACGTGTGGCTTGACTGAGATTCCCTCTATTTCTAGAGCCTTAAATCCAAAAGCATACTAGCATGGAAAAAACACTTGCTCCACTGCAGTATTTCATGAATGCATCTCGTTCTTTTTTTCCCCAGTATTTAGGTTAAGAAATGGGATATGTTAGACGTATTTGTCAAAGTTCTACTTAATACTTTAAATTTAACACTTTGGCGCAGTTATTACCTACCAAAACATGAACAACCCAGAACCACCACTAACCCATCTCATTCACAAGGCAGAGAGAGAGAAGGAGGGATGGAGGGAGAACAGCAATGATTCCACAGTGACCATTTATGGCCATTCACATATCCTTTTGCCCCATGCTACCTGGCCCTCTGAATTCTCAGACCATTCACTAGAGCAAACACTCTAGAGCTAATCATTCTTTATTGCCATAGAGATATTTTTTTAAACATTATTTTAAAATCATTTAGGACAATTTTGTTCTTTGGGCACTTCTAGTGTTTAGACTCCTGGGTCAATAAACCTTCTACTGAACAGCAGTTGAGGAATGGGTGAGGAATGGTTATTGTGATTTTCACATTAGAAGTTGCCAACCTAATAGCAGCCAGACGTGCTTACCAGCATATTTGAATGTTAAATGCTATCATTTTGGTAATTACGTGGTGCCAACATTCAACCACAAATGCCAAGAAAACACAACACCTAAATCACATGGTGGGGTTCAGTTAAAATGTGGTCATCCAGATGATCAAAAAGAAAAGGCAGCATTTTCAAATTCTTAGTGAGAATTTGCTGACCCTAAGAATATAGACCCTGATTGCAAAACCCTACAACATGCTTCAGACCTTCTGTGTCCATTCCCACTGCCCCCGTCGTGCCCACTCTAGGCCCTCAGCTCTTACTCATGGCCACATCTTCTCTTTGCCTTTGTTCCCATCCATTCCAACCTACTCCTACCTGAGTCACATCTTCCATTAGCTCTGCTTGGCTCCTTCTGTTCTGTTTATGTTTTATCGTCTAATAGGTAAAATGGGCCAAGTTTTACATACTGGCTGCCTGGGGTGATTCAAAAGCTTTGTAACTCCCATAACGTCCAGAAGACAACAAAGTCAAAACCATCTGAACTGCCCAACAAAGTAATGCATAAAATAGCCCATGACTCCAAGCAAGGTAATTTGCAATAAGAGAGAGCAAATGAGCTATAGAACCACTCACTTTAGTTCATCACATCCCAGAAATCATTCTCCACGGGTCTAGCCGTGGCATGGGAACACACACAATAATAGCAGCAAACACCCTTCTAAGACCCCTCCATATAACTCACTTACCTTTGTAACATCCCTATGAGCTAGGTACTATTATTACTCACATTTTGATGAACGTGGAGATGTGTCACCAAGATCCCTCTTCAAGGAAAACCTGCCCCTCAGTCAAGGGAGAGAATGGTCTGCAGACAGCCTCCAGCCCCCTGTGAGTCCATCAGCTGCAGAGTTGCCCTGTGTATGGTCATGCTCTTCTCTCAGGCAGCCTGGATAAGGGGGTGAGTCAGGGAAGAAGGGTCAGCCACATCAGCCTGCCCTGGGATTGTTCTAATGGACACTATTCCCCGCAGGGCTCCCCACTGGGTCAGCCTCCACATTGTGGGGCTTGCATTACTGTTTGAGCTCTCCCTCTGTCCAGTACACTTCCTTCCCTCTTCCTTTTGCAGGTGCTGACTTCTAACCAATGCCCTGTTCTTCAAACTATTCCTCCTCTGCTTCTGCAGATCCCAACTCATGACAGGCCCCCGGGGATTCCCTTCCCTCCACTTCTCTAGGTTAAACCTTCAACACTCAGTCCACATCTCCCCTCCTCCATGAAGCTTTCTCCAATTCTAATGAGCTTGATCAACCCTTCCTCTGAAGCCACACAAGCCTTACATGCCATGATCCTAATTTACACCTTGTTTTATAAGTGTCCTTTTATCTGTGTGTCCTGAATCCTCACTACAATAAAGGCACCTTCAGCACAGGAATCAGTGTCTTCCATAAATATTCTTTTTTTTATCATATTTTTAGAAATTTAGAAAATGCAAAAAGACACAAAGCATTATAGTCTTAGCACTCAGAATTAACAAATGTCCCCCTTTCAAGAAATTGTTTCCAAAATCTTACCACCCCCCCCATCCCATCACCCTCCCCATGGACCAGGAGGCTCCATTCATATAAGGCTGATGTGTCGCTTACACATATGCAACATCACATAAATGTTATACAGCATTTTGTGTATGAATAATTACACTTCACACAGGGAACATCCTATTCTGCTGTTGTTCTGAAGTTTGTTTTTTCTACTCAACACTATGGTTTTTCCACTAATTAACTGCATTCCTGATACACATATTGGATACCCCAAAATATTATTGATAATAACAATGATGGTGAAAGACACACTGAGTCAAGAGAGTAACTAGAAATTCATGACCTTAAATTTTTCATGACCTTAAGAACTGAGAGCTAAATGTATACTGTCTATATCCCATGTCCTCAGTTTCCTAGCTGTGTGATCTACAGCAAGTCACTTAACTGATCTATGTCTCATCTATGTTTCCATCTTCAAAATGGAAAAAAACAGCAGCTACTTCACCTACTTCGCATAGTGATAAGTAATTTAGTTAGTGCATTTCAGGTTCTTAGAAAAGTGTGTGGCGCATAGTGGGCATTCAAAACACTGTATTTAAGAATAATCATCCGGGCGCCTGGGTGGCACAGTTGGTTAAGCGTCCGACTTCAGCCAGGTCACGATCTCGCGGTCTGTGAGTTCGAGCCCCGCGTCAGGCTCTGGGCTGATGGCTCGGAGCCTGGAGCCTGTTTCCGATTCTGTGTCTCCCTCTCTCTCTGCCCCTCCCCCGTTCATGCTCTGTCTCTCTCTGTCCCAAAAATAAATAAAAAATGTTGAAAAAAAAAAAAAGAATAATCATAACTGGGGTGCCTGGTGGCTCAGTCAGTTAAGCGTCTGACTTCAGCTCAGGTCATGATCTCACCGTCCGTGAGTTCAAGCCCCACATCGGGCTCTGTGCTGACAGCTCAGAGCCTGGAGCCTGCTTCAGATTCTGTGTCTTCCTCTCTCTCTCTCTCTCTCTCTGTCTCTCTCTCTCTGTCCCTCCCCTGCTCACACTCTGTCTCTCTCTCTCTCTCTCTCTCTCTCTCTCTTTCTCTCTCAAAAATAAATAAACATTAAAACAAATTTAAAAAAAGAATAATCATAACTATTAATATTATCATAGCACACCAAGGATGTTAGCTCAAGAGATCTGAATGATCCAGATTTTGAACCTTGAGAAAATACAGAAGAGAAAAAATCATTGAGAAGTTTCTTATATTATAAAGAGTAATTAATTCTACCATTAATATTTGCCCCAACAGCCCAACTCTTAAAAGCCGAGGCATTTTGCTTCTTTTACCCAGTTAGCTTCAGGCTTACGGCCAATCGTTTGTCAATTATTTTAACCTCTTAACCTAACTCCGCAGAACAGATTATTCTCAGAGAAAGCTGAAAAGTGAATTTGGCTACATCTTTGCCTGTAGTTTCTCTGCTTGCACTTTAAAGAAATCTTAGTTGGTAAGGAGAAATCCCCTCTAAAGCCACTGTGACTAAGTTATTCTAGAGCTTCAGTAGTTTTTCTTTCTTTAAGCCAGGTTTAAAAAAAAAAAATTGTTACCCTTACACTCTCTGTATTTATTTATTTTGGCCTCGGTGGACTAGACCACAGCTAAAACTTTATGGACCTCATAAAGTTCCCAACATTCTCAGACACGGGTCGTGATGTTTGTGCACTGGGCAGAAAACAAAGGTGCATTTATGAGGAGAATGGACATGCTCAGAGATTAATGAACTGAGGTCAGGCATATAGGCTTAGGCTACAGCTACACTGCGTCACAGGCAACACATGGCTTAAGTGTGTCCCTCTCTTTCCAGTCTCCCTCTCCTGTCCTTTATTCCCTACAAATGACATGGGGCCCTGGTGCCGGGGCTGTTCCTCAATTACCAGGACCTCCCACCATGTCACTGCCCATGTCACTGTCGAGGGCTTGTCCTGACCGAAATTAACTATGTCTGGAACTTTCCATCCTACCCTCACACAGTCATCTTCAAAAATTATCTGTCCTGTGTCTCCTTTCCTCACAGTTTGGCTTCCTTATAGGTGAAAGTTGGTTAATCTGATAAAGAAAATTAACTTGTTACCTCTACCACATAGGGAAGGTCTTTCAGCAGAAGCTTTCTAGAGCCAGCATCTCAGTCCGAAGCACTGGTTCCATTGTAAGGAAGTGGGCCAAGCTTGTGGCACTTTTGAAATTACACCACACCAGTGGCTGCCTAATTTACCCACTGCTATGGACTGAATGTGTGTTTCCCTTAAAACTTTACATGTTGAAACTCTATCTCCAAGGTGATGGTATTTGGAGGTGGGAAGGTAATTAGGGGTCGATGAAGTCATGAGGGTATAGCCTTCATGATAGCATTGGTGTCTCCCTATGAAAAGAGGAGACACTGGATCTCTGTCTGTCTGTCTCTCTCTCTGTTCTCTCTGTTCTCAGAGAAGGAGAGAGACAGAGAGACAGAGAGAGAGAGACAGACAGAGAGAGAGAGAGAGAGAGAGATCCAATGGAAGGCCATGTGAGGATATAACCAGGATGAGACTCCTCACCACAAACTGACCCTACCGGCACACTGATCCTACTTCTGGCCTCCCCAACTGCAAGATATAAATGTTTGCAATTTAAGTCACCTAGCCTGTGGTTATCTTGTTTTGGTAGCCAGAACAGACTGAGACAGCTACCCACAGCACTGGCCCCCAAAGCTTGCAGGAGTGTGCAATATGGTATTTCACTCTACTTGTGCACAATCAGACATCATACTTTCACCTTGAACTTTATGTGCTTTATAATTTTCAATATACTTTTATATCGCTTGATCCTCAGAACACCTTGCTAGGTAACACAGGTCTTGACAAATTAGTTTTCTTTTCCCCATACCAAACAGAAATTCTCTTACCAAAAGGCTTGCATGATATTGATTACTTAGGAGACTATATTATATCAGCTCAAAAGCACAGAACTTCCTTTCAATGGTTAATGTTGAAAAGAAATAAGAAGTAGTTCTTCTTGTTATTTAGGTAAGAATTACTGCTCCTGAAAGAAAGTATAAATCCTCAGATGGTCAGTGCATATGGCCTTTCCATCTTTTAAGATCTAAAACTCAGTAGGAATATATTACAAGATTAATTATGCCCAAAGAAAATAAGCATTGCTGTCAATCTTCAGATAAGATTAGGGTTTTTGTTTTGGTTTGGGTTTTGCTCAAAAAAAAATCATCTATGTGCTTTCTATCATGCGTGATGTTTTTAAAAACTGCTTTTAGCATTAACATCTTGCCATACTTCCTGTCCCTATATTTTCTCCCTTGTTCCTTATGTCTGCACAAGTTTTCAATTTAGATTATATTTCCAGCAGATGTTATATCTTTTAGAGTGTTTGCTTTCTCTTCATTAAAAAGGACGTGTAATACATTTTATTATTTTGAAAGAAAATAGCCTGAGTAAAGATGTTCAGAAATCTTGAATTATTGCTTCTTAATTTTGTGTTTGTGTGTGCGCGCGTGTGCATGTGCACGCTGTTTCTGGGAACAGGAAAGCTATGGGAAAGAAGGCTTGTGTTTCACAAACACTGAAGGAGAATAAGACTATCTTCCACTAGCTCCTAAAAATGTAATATAGACAAGCATTTAAAAACACAATGAAAACTTCTACTGGAGAGCATTTTCAATATTCAAAACCATATATGTGTAAAATAGGATGTTCATATTTTCTAAAGCATTCTTGATGCTCAGTATAAATATCAGCTCACGATGCTAATGAACAACTCTCTGGGGATTTTAAGCATGTAAAAATCTGCATCTAGCTATATTCACACAACTTTAACTACAATTCATTTTAATAGGCTGGTAGCTCTTGAATGAAACTGTGGCTGCATCAAAAAATTGTCTTTTTCCCTTTAAAGTAGAAAATTTCTCCCAAATTGTCAGTGCCCTCCAGCCCCTCTCTCCCCTCTCTTTTCAAAAAAGGCAAAGATTTCAGTTATTAACACCCTTTTTAGATTTAACTCTATATTATCACTCTGGAGTAATTTGGATTTTCAAACATCCTTAAAATATGTAATGACCTCTGTTTCTATTAGTGAAATCCTAGACATCAGTAAGCAAGGGTGGGGCAAATTTGGAGAGGCAGGAAAAGGGCACTTTCACTCAGCTCCTGAGATCACCTGGGTTGCTTACTCATTTCCCAGCAAGGTTGACCTTGTTAACTGTAACATAAATAGCAAAGAGCACTAAACGACAACAGAATCTCTATGGCACTTGGAGACTATAAAAGTCTCTTAGTCTGTGAAATTGGCACACAGAGTTATTCTTGGTTTCTCACCTCTCTGGAGCAGGGAAGCCATTTTCCATGCATTATGGGGTATGTTATCCTGATTATCTTACTTTCAACTAGGTGATCTCTAAGTCACCAACAGTTAGGAAATTCTAGGATTTCACTCAGCTCAGTACTCTGAGAGTTTGGCACAGGGATAAAGGCTGACACCCAATAAATATGAATGCTAGAAAGAAGGAAGGAAGGAAGGAAGGAAGGAAGGAAGGAAGGAAAGAAAGAAAGAAAGAAAGAAAGAAAGAAAGAAAGAAAGAAAGAAAGAAAAAGAAAAGAGAAAAGAAAAGAAAAGAAAAGAAAAGAAAAGAAAGAAAGAAAGAAAGAAAGAAAGAAAGAAAGAAAGAAAGAAAGAAAGAAAGAAAAAGAAAGAAAGCCCATATCTGAGATTGAGCTGGGATTGAAGTTCCAGGAGACAAGAGCAGGATTAACAAACTACTGCAAACACCTGAAAGAACATTTCCAAGACTGATATAATTTGATAGCTCATTGTCAAATTAGCACTCTTTGGAATGGTGAGTCAGCCTTAATCAACAAACATTCTTTGAAAATGGCATTAAAGGAGTGAGTTTCCTCAGCAAAGTATTGATGCAGCTTCTGAGCAAGGAGTACCTAGTCTATTAGAGGAATAAGACAGAGAAACTGTTAATTAGGAAATGCTGTGATGAGATATTCTGTTCTGCATCGGAGAATTCCAACTAATAACCAACTCAGCTCATCAGCACTTCAACTAGAATTCCAGCACCTCAGAAAAACATATTTTAGGGATTTACAATTCATACTAAACTTTTTAGGTTACATACGCAGTCAGCCAAAATAGACAAAACAAGCCTTTTCCTCCCCTAAATACCTCCTCCTTGGTTTGGTTAGTAACAAACAAAGATTTTCATTCCACAATGAGATCTAAGTCTTAAAATAGATCTACCACCTCTCCCTAACAAAAACACATAAATGAATATCTGATATTGGGCTGTTTCCTGGGATTCCATAAATTGAGTGGGAAGGAGAGGATCTATGGACAGGAGTTGAGAAAGAAGTGCGAAAAGTTGGCTGGAACAGATGAAAAAGTCAGAGACCTAAAGCTCAAAGAAGGGGGCCTGCTTACCCAGAGTAACCAGGACATCTCCACATCTGAGCACTCTTCCTTCACTGAAGTTTTAGCAAACAATAGCCACAAGCCACAGCCAGGGGACTGGTCCACAACCACTGACTGGAGACTCACGAGAGCTTCATCCTCCATCAAGGATATCAGCATCAAGACACCAGCCCTTGTACTGCCAACATCAACACCTCTCACTTCCCTATGTCAGGTCTACAACAAGAAGCTGGAAGAGCTAAAGCTGTGAGAGGTCTCAAGGAAGAAAAAAACACTCTCCATAAAATCTCAGGGGACCTGGATTTCTCTCTTGTTGGCCCTCACCTCACCACAGCCAGCACTCCAAATGGGAAAGAGAGCCACTGCCCAGGGCTGAGCACCATCTCAAGAGTTCCATGACCCCACTTTCAGATTTTAATGTCAAGGAGATGCCCCTCACATGCTTTCATTTGCCCACAAGTAAAGCAACAAATGAAAGATCAATTGATTATTCTCAAAGCAGAGAGGAAAATGTATTTTTCAAAGGAATTTGATGGTTGGCTTGATTTGAGAAAAACTGTTCCTGATTAGTTTATCTAGAAATGCTTAAATTTAAATTGAGCATTCATGGATTAGGGGTTGAGGACAGATTTATTTGTTTATGTGCTATAACCAATTTACTCTACTAAATTAAAAATTAATATTTTTCCAAAAAGGTTTTCAAAAACTTATATGAGACATTTTCCCTTGAGATACATGCTTCTGTGTATGTGAGCATCTTGCTAACTCTGTGTGGGGAGAATGCTTTTATGCGAGAATTATTAGAGAGTTATTCAAATTTTGTCTTCAAATATTTTAAAGCATTGATACTTTGCCTTCAACCAAACACACATTAATAGAGCCATAATGGGGGACCTGAGTGGCTCAGTTGGGTAAGTGTCCGACGTTGGCTCAGGTCATGATTTCACGGTTTGTGAGTTCAAGCCCCATGTCAGGCTCTGGGCTGACATCTCAGAGCCTGGAGCCCGCTTCAGATTCTGTGTCTCTCT
Source organism: Panthera pardus (assembly GCF_024362965.1). Lineage (NCBI taxonomy): Eukaryota > Metazoa > Chordata > Mammalia > Carnivora > Felidae > Panthera > Panthera pardus. The sequence goes on from NW_026526688.1 coordinate 73,657,442, forward strand.
CTGTCTGCCCCTCTGCTGGTTGCACTCTGTCTCTCACATTGTCTCAAAAATAAATAAGCATTAAAAAAAATAGAGCCATAATGATAAAATATGATTTATGAAATTAAAAAAAAAGATAAAAACTATGAAGATTACTTAAAAATAATGAAATAGAGACATACCAACCACCTGTCTTCTAATTATGCAATTACATTTAAATAAAATCCTGAGACAAAAAAAAAATCTTTGACTTCCATAAAAAATCTTATCTTCCAATATTTTTTTCATTTTTCTGTTCTAAATAGCAAAAGTGTAACCCCCTACTTTCCTTCCCTTTGATTTTTCTGTAAGCTCTGTGAAACAATGCATAATCTCCAAATTTCCCCCATCTCTCAATTCTCACTGTAGTTTCTCCAAATAAACATAGACTACATGAAATCTTCCCCATGAAAAAGTACATCACAATGTAAATAAATGGGGAGTGGCAAATGAAAAGAACTCACAAATGAATGCTGTACTTAGTAGGTGTCTCCATAACATGGAAATCAGAATATTTGCCCCTAATTTCTCTGGTGGTGAAAAAAATCATTTACGCTCTCACAGAACCCATAGAACTGTGGCTTACATATCATATTTTATAAATCTGATGTCATCAGTTGCATGTTATTTCATGTTTTTCAATTATAATAAATATTTCCTCAGAGAAACTGGAACATTTAACAGATACACTGAGAAGACTATCCCCTCCTCATATATCTATACACCATGCTCCTTGTTGCTGCACTTACACATCTATTCATTCCTCCAGAATACATTTTGTTCCTCATTTTCAATTAAAAGTTTACTTTACTCATGTATTTCTTGGCTTCCTAACCCAATTCACATACAGAAAAGAGCGGAGAAAGATTAAGGATAAAAAAAAAAGAGTCTTACAGACTGGTTAGATAATATCAAGTGGTAGAACATGCATGTCTTTAGAATCCAAGAAAGAGAAAGAATAGGAAAAAAATGGAGAGAAAACTATTTGAAGTGCTGACCACACTTTTGCTAATTTGGTGAAAGTTATAAATGTACAGATTCAAGCTGCTCTATGAACATCAACATGGGTAACTACACATCAGACTTAGAACTCAGAAATCAGAGTCAGAATCAGAAGCCAAATATAAAAAGTAAATCTAGAAATCAGCAAGAGAAATATGACACATTGTATACAGTGGGATAGTAATTGAATAATTGGCTGACTTTTGGCTTCTCATAAAAAATTGTGGATGTCAAAAGAGTAGAACACATTTCTAAAGTGATGAAGGGAAAACTTGTCAATCCAGAATTCTATATCCAGCAAAAATATCCATCAATAATGAAAACAGAATAAAGACATTTTCTGTTAAAAGAAAACTAAGAGCATTTGTCACTGTAAAACTCATACGACCATAATTTTGGATAAAGTTTCTATGAAAACTTGAAATTTCCAAAACACGAAATTTTATATTCAGTATGATCTCTGCTAGTACAAATAATATGCATAGAAAAAATAAAATAAAAAGAAACACAACAGAATGCTAAGAAATAATGATTCAAAGGTGGTCCAATTGCAGCTGATTTTCTTATTCTCTGTATTTTTTATCTTTCCTATCTTCTGTAACATATGTGAATGATTTCATCGTCATAAAAATAAAGTGATATCAACATTAAACTATAATTTATAAATAAAAGTAAAGTTTAAAAAATAAAAATGTATTAATAGGAAGGTATTGTGCTGAGCATTTTAGAGGAGACAAAGATATATAAGAGATAGTCCCTGTCGTGGAGGATCCTGGACTCTGGTAAAGCAAAATAAGACAAGTCGACAATCATTTTAATGTTAAGAAAGTATGGGAATGCACTAAGCCTCAAACCATGTGCTATGACATTGTAGAGCAGGGGCTTCACCTTCATTCAGGAGGAAGAGGAAGAGTTTATACTGAGAAGATTCTCATCAATTTTGACTTAAAAAGATGATGGGAAGGGGAGAAACAGTTAGTCATTGCTGTAGATTAGCACAAGGCATGGAGATAGAAAGGCCCAGAATATGTTTAGTCGGTAGTTACTGTCCAGCTGTACTCGAGGGTAAGGGTAATATAGTAATATAGGGAGGTGAGGCTAGAGAGATGGATTTTGTGGCAGTCCTGAGTGCCAGGCTGAGGAATCTCAGTTATTAGTCATGGGGTGTCCTTGATGCTTTCCTGAGCAGAAAGAAACTTTCAAAGTTCTACATTTGGGGAAGATTAATCTAGCAGAGGTGAGCAGTAAGAGCCGTTAAGGGCTCTATAGCAATGATTCAGACAAGAGGTAAGAGTGGTGTCAGTGAAAATAAAAGGAGAGGATATTCACTCATTAAATAAATATTTATTAAGCATCTATTTTGTTCCAAGTCTTGTGCTAAGTGCCGGGTCTATAGAGGTGAATGAAAGAAACACAATCTTGGCTTGTTACATCGTGGAAAATAGACAAGTAAACAATCACCAAAAAAATGACACTCAAAATAAACACAACTAGCTGCTGTATTAGAGAATAAAGAGTTGTAGAGGGGGCAACATGATCTGGAAAGGCATCCCTGCAGGGGTGACTTTTAAGCTAGATGTAAAGATGAGAGGGAAATGGGAGAGGAAAACTCCAAGCAGAGGAGCCAGCACAGAAAAACCCTAGAGAAGGAAAAGCCTAGTTTATCCGAGGAGCTCAAAGGAGGTCTCTGGTGCTGCCACATTGATTGGCAGCAGTGTGAGATGAGGTTGGACACCTAGGGAGACACCCAGCCGTGTAGGGCCTTGTAGGCCAAACTCAGGAGAATGAGATGATACTCTAAGGCCAAATGGGAGTACCGGAAGCACAAATGACCAAAGGAATGATCAGGAAATGCTGCTATAATTTTAAATTCTCGAGGAAGCAGATGCCACGATGCAATCAGAAGTACAAGAGCTTTGCTGCAGGGAACTCCCTGTGATAAGTAAAGGGGAGAAGAGGTGGGAACAGTCGGGGATATCTTTCAGACACAGCATGGATCTGACCCCTGGGACAAGAGAGGGGAAGTGAAAAAGGATCGGGAAGGGAGAGTCCGAGATGGCTGTGCATCTCTGAGAAAGTCTCAGGCCAGCGGGGGACCCAGAATGCCTGGCTCTGGTGCTCTGCCTGAGCATGGCCAGTGGCGGGGGTGCAGGGCTCCAGTGTGACTGCTGTGATTGACACTGATGGCAGAGAAAGGCTCTCAGCTGACCGCCCTCTGTGCAGGAAGTTCTCACTGAAGGGACATCTGAGCAGGGCCTCTCCATGGCTCTCACCGTGGTCACTTGAAAAAATCTATTTTAGGGAGTTATAAACCTAGGTTTTACCAAAATATCAAAAAACAGTAACACTGAAGATGGGAAGAGGGAGTTTGGGTTAAAGCGTTTTCTGATTCTATCTTCTTTCAGAAGAGGATAGAGACACCAATTAATGTTAGGCTGCTGGCAGTATATGTGTATTAACATTTCAAGGGAAACCACTGAAAAGAATTATAAAGTGTAGGTAATCACTTTTCAAATAAGTAAAGGGACCTGAGGAAGAGAAAACACTTGATCACTCTAAATAAGGCAGGAAGAAAAGAGGAAAAGGATGAAAGGGAAGGCAAGATGAGTAGAAGAAAGCAATGCAGAGCTCAGAGAAGTTAGCTGGAAGGGATAAAAAGAGGAGGAAAGTACAGGCATCATCACCTCTTTGTCATATCATCCAAAGTGAATGACATATCTGTGGGGGTTAAGGATTTTATAAAGTTAAGCACTGGACAAACTACAAACAATAAGAAAATTTGGAGGGAAGTATAAATGAGTTAAGTCCTCTTCCTTCATAATGAGGAATTAACAGATGTTATCTAAAGTTAACAAACCAATTCACAGAGGTATAGTCTTGAGGTAAAGCAAAAGAGTTAAAAGATGCAGGTAGTTGAAAGTAATTGGGTCTAAGGAACTGCCGAGGACACGGGAGTAAAGGTAAACTTTCACATTTATATTTTTTTATGTCTACATCTTATAGTTTTTAGCCAAGTGAATGCATTACCTTCATAATAAAATAACAGCTACCTGAGAATGGATGAAGGCACCTACAAAATGTAGAGAAGGGAGCTGAGTTCTGCCCATTAGAGGCTTGGCCAGAGGTGGAAGCATCAGTAAGGGAGACCCAGAGTCATGGCCAGCAGGGAAGGGAAGAGTCAGAAGAAGGTGGCACCATGGTTAACTGAGGGATGAGGGTGTCTCAGAGACAGTGACCTTCAACACTAGCGTTCAGTCAGGCTGAAAGAGAGGCTAAGGTTGAAACCAAACAGTGACTTTGGGTTTTAGCAACAAGGGGCCATCGGTCACCTTGACAGAAGCAATTTCAGAGGAGTGAAATACTGGAAGAGTGACAGGGACATTAGGAAGCAGAAATAAAATGAATAAGTAGAGAAGGAAAAAAAGATATCTTGGCAGTAGAATAAAAAAGAAATTGGAAACCATGGATGCTAAAAGCAAACAGAGGAAAATTCATAGACGACTCCATGCCAAGTGACCAAAGAATGAGAAGTACCTTTAACAAAAACATAAAAGCCGAGAGGAGTGGGTGAGGAGCGTGGAAGGAGAAAGTGCTGTCCTCCCTGTTCAACCACATTGTCCAGTTTCTGTTACAAATCTGCCGTCAAGAGTTCTCAAACTCACAGAACGCAGAGACACAAGTTCGAAGGCAGGCTAAGAGAGATGGAAGTTACAGAGAATTGGTTTGATTTCTATTCTATTTGCCTCTACAAAAAAATTGCTAAAAGGTACTGGATTTTCAGCCCTCATACTGGCAGGATCACTCACACTCAGTTATGCCTTTAGTTCTGAGACCCAAAAAATTTCCAGAAGGAAGATTTAGAAATCTGTTTTGAATTATAGCACAGCTAGGCAATATTCTTCTTAGCCAGTGGGGTTTTTCTCTTTATTGTGCTTCAGAACACATTGGAAGAGAAGGACATTGGAACAGGGGAAAGGCAGGAGGTCTCTCAAATTCTCCTTTCCAAGTTTAATAACTTGAATATATTCTAGTTAAATCATGTTTAATAACTTGTATCCATTTGACTATGATTTTTATTTTCTGTAAAGCCACTTTCCGAATTTTAAACTCCTCATAATAGTGTGATCCTCAGAACAGCGAATTTAGAGATTGTTATTGTCAGTGAGCCTTCATCATCTCCAGGCTCCAACATCCTTAAATTGGGAACACAGATTAAAAAGTGTATTCCATGGGGGTGCCTGGGTGGCTCAGTCAGTTGAGCATCAGACTCTTGATTTTGGCTCAGGTCATGTTCTCATGGTTGTGAGATCAAGGCTCTGTGTCAGGCTCTGCCTTCACAGTGTGGAGCTTGCTTGGGATTCTCTCTCTCCCTCCCTCTCTCTCTCTCTCTCTGCCCTTCCCTGCTCATGCTTTCTCTAGTAAAATGAATAAACATTTTTTAAAAAGTGTATTCCATAGAGTGTAGAAATCTTGGGAAGGGTAATCTGACCTTTGTCTTCAGTAATTGTGGAAGATGTTTACTCAGAAGTACTAAGCGATTTCTAGACCACTTTAAATAAATAAATGGATGGAAAGGTTAAAAAAATGAATGAACATAGGAAATCATCAATGATATATAGGAGTGATCAATGATGTGAAAGAGGCCAGTGACCCAGTGAAAATTTTGTATGACACAGATCCCACACTGTCTGCTTAGACTTAGTCTTAGAATGTGAGTTCCATGAGAACAGACACCTCTTCTGTTTTCTTCTTACCTCTGTGTCCCCCACACCAAAAACATTACCTAGAGTTAGGGCTCAATAAACTAAAAAGCAAAATGGAAATGACCATCATGTGACACTTTAGGAGGGAAATATTAAGGAACAAGCAAACAAACGAAAATCTACCCTAACTCACAAAATGCTATTTTCCTCTAAATCCAGGATGCTCAGGATTGTCTTTAAAAAAAAAAAAAAAAAAGGGAACTTTTTAAAATTGCTTTTTAAAACTGTAAGAGGAAGTTCTATGAACAGAAAACAACAATTTGTCTCTTTAGCACTTTGCCTGATTTGGGATTTATACGCATATTTTATATCCAGTCTCTACCACACTTTACTGAGAAAGCCCCTTTAACTATTACATCACTGACTCCTCCAATCAGAAGGGTTATAAGACCCTGGAACAAATTACCCAGGGATTTTGAGATCTGCTTTTGGCAATTTCTATGAAAAATCATTCTGAGAGATGGTGAATTTCAACTTCTATGCAATTCTCACAGTTCTGTTTTCGCTTTTCACTTTATAACACAACAACCAGGTGACCACACTCCTCAAAGAAGGAAAGGATAAAGTTAAAACCCCTTTGCAACAGGGATTTGCACTGATCTTAAGACTTGGGACTTTGCAAATGTTCACATCAGGAAAATCTGAAAGCGTATGTATCTCTCTGCGGGAATCCATATGTCAATAGACACATTTTCCGTACAGCTATGAAGATATCTGCCAAAGTATGCTTCAAATCTAGTGCTATTTCCATTGCCCAAGAAAGCCAGAAGATATTTACCCTCAAGTGATAATGACTTTAGGATACAGGAGGAGCTGGTTATGACCTGCAAATCAAACACACAAAAAGCTGCTTTGACACCATTCCCCACGTCAGTGCTGATACTTCCCAGAGAGCCCTCTGGTTCTACCAACTGACAGCAGCTTCAGACTTTCATATGGAAAGTTCATCATTGCTGCAATTAGTTTTTATCATCCCATTGTTTCTTCCTGTGTAATAATAAAACAGAGGACTATGCAGAGACAAACAGTACCAGATGCCCCATCAAAACCTACACTTCTCAACTCTAGGAAACACAGATCAGCCCAAGTTCATTGATCTAACTTCACAAACCCAGCCACTGATTATATCTCTGAATCTCTTCACATTGCTTTTCATTGCCAAGCTTGGACATTTTTCCCATTGTTTAAGTGTTCACATTTGGATTTTTAAAAAAGATTTGATAAAATTTCTTTGCATTGAGGCGGATTCCCACTTCATCCTTTAAATCTAAAATATCTTGCTTCATGAACTTGCTTTTTATTTTTACTTTTAAAGGTTATTTATTATTTATTTTGAAAGAGAAAGAGAGAGAGCAGGGGAAGGGTAGAGAGAGAGGGAGAGAGAATCCCAAGCAGACTCCTTGCTGTCACCATGGCTCCATCTCATAAACTGTGAGATCATGACTTGAGCCAAATTCAAGAATCAGATGCTTAACTGACTGAGCCACCCAGGTGCCCCAAACTTGCTTTTTAAGGGGTACAAAAAGGAAAACATTTATTGAGTTTATACCATTTCCAGGCACCTTATAAATAGTATATTTATACTTTTAAGTCTATGTAATAGATATCGTTATCTCTGTTATATGGATGAAGAGAATGAAAGTAATAGAAGTTAAATAACTTGCTCAAAATACTACATAACTTATAAGTGGTGATTCAGGTATATGAATAGAGATCTACCTGGAACCAAAGCCAATGGTCTTTCTACTCCACCACACTGCCTTGTCATAGATCTGGTAACGCGGAGAATGAAAAAAATATATAACAAGCCTGCAAAGTGATCCATACAGTCAATATCATCATCGAAGTATGATTCCACATAATACTTACAACAAGAAGAATCAGAGTCCTCCCTTATATTTTTCCCAAAATGTGCACAAATACCACTGTCTCAATGCCTTAAGTATTAAATGAGAGATTATTTAAATTAACCAACTATCTACACTATTAAATTATGTAGAGATATACCATTCTTTAAGTCCATTGGAATTGGGGCCAAATGACCTGAGTAAAGGGGTGCCTGGGTGGCTCAGTCGGTTGAGTGCTTGGCTCTTGATTTTAGCTCAGGTCATGATCCCAGGGTCATGAGATTGATCCCCGCATTGGGCTCCATGCTGAGCGTGGAGGTTGCTTAATATTCTCTCCCTCTCTCCTTCTTCCCCTCTCCCCTGCTTGCACTCTCCCTCTAAAATAAAAATGAGAAAAAAAAAATGACCTGAACGAAGACCCAGCTTCTCCATTTAATATCTGTGTGGATTTGCACAAGTTATTAATTACTAAGATTTTTGTATTTATAAAATTGTGTGTGGCAGAGAATGGTAGAGTTCTCCAGATATACCTCCCAAACTCCCTGAAGTTAGGTTGAGGCCACGTGACTAATTCAAGCCAATGAAATGTGAAAGCATGTGACCTGGGTCACCCTAGTTCCAGGCAAGTATAAACCAACGTACCATCCCGATCTCTTTCTTTCTCAGCTGAAGCAACCTCAGAGGCCGAATGTTCCAGATGTTCAATTTGGTGTAGCTGCAAGATTGAGAGGGGTGGCCCAGTTGCCATCAGACTTTTCCTAAGTGAGAAAGAAATCTTTGTTGTGTTAAACCACTGAGATTTCAGGGTTACTTGCTATGGCAACTGAAGTTAATGAACCCCAACTAGCACATGGAGATACAGGCATACCTCATTTTGTTGCTGTTGCACTTCACTTTATTGTGCTTCAGACACTGTATTTTTTTTTTTGTAAATGGAACATCTGTGGCAACCATGCATCAAGCAAGTCTACTGACACCATTCTTCCAACCGCATTTGCTCATTTTGTGTCTTTGTGTCACATTTTGGTAATTCTTGCAATATTTCAAAACTTTTCATTATTATTATATTTGAATTGCTACAATCTCATAAGAAAACTTTAAGAGATGAGGAGTTGCTTCTTATGGATGAGCAAAGAAGGTGGTTTCTTGAGATGTAATCTACGCCTGGTAAAGACGCTGTAAAGATTTGTTAAAATGACGACAGAGAAGTTTGAATATTACATAAACTTAGTTGACAAAGCAGCAGCAAGATTAAGAGGATTGACTCCTATTTTGAATGAAGTTCTACTGTGGGTAAAATGCCATCAAACAGCATCACACGCTACAGAGAAATCATTCGTGACAGGAAGAGTCAATCGATGTGGTAAACTTCATTGTTGTCTTATTTTAGGAAACTGCCACAGCCACCCCAGCCTTCAGGAACCACCACCCTGATCAATCAGCAGCCATCAATATCAAGGCAAGACCATCCACCAGAAAAAAAAATTACAACTCACTGAAAGCTCAGAAGATGGTTAGCATTTTTTAGCGATGAAGTATTTTTGATTAAGGTATAGACATTGATTTTTAGACATAATGTTATTGCACACTTAATAGGTTATACTATAGTGTAAACACAACTTTATATGCACTAGGAAACCAACAAATTCATTTGACTGGCTTTATTGTGATGCTAACTTTAATGTGATGGTCTGAAACTGAACCCAAAATATGTCTGAGATATGCCTAATAACTTCTGTCATACCACTTTGGAGTATCATGAGATTCAAATAAGAATACTGAAATAAATATTTGTTAGCCTTATACTTAGGTAGATGTAAGGCTTATCATTCTTATTATTCATATTTTTAAAGAAATCTGACTTCATTACTCCAAAACTTTTGTAGTGTCACAATTATGTAAAAATTGTTGTAGTTATGACAATTATTTACTAGAGAAATGATGCTTTTGATCTGCTTAAAATGTTGTTTTAAGTAAAATGAATGTTTCACTTTGTATAAACGAATTTTTTGTTCAACAAGCTTCCATAGATAGTACAAATACAACCTTTAACTGAATTCTAATTGAACTAATGCAAATATCTAACTACTCCTTTCTTAATGAGGCTCTATTGGCATTTACTTTCCAGGATATTTCTCTCTTTTTTCTGGTCATGTACACAGTAGAAGAGAGAACAGCTGGTCTGCACATTTTAACATGGTAGTGGGCCAGGCGTTCAACCCCCACCCCCTAACTATTGGTCTTGCCTGAACAAACTCAACTCATTTACTAGGAACCAGAAAAATCAGCATTCCAGGCAGGGCAGATGAACATTGTCATGGCCCTTTTCTCTCTATCCCCAGATGCTTGTAAACTTGAATTTAGAAGTGAGAGTAGAACTAGAGTTAGAGACCAAAGTATTATAATCACCTAAATTCACCCCCACAAAAAGATGCTACTTGGAGTTATAAAATGGACTGGTCAGGAGAGGGGGAGGGTGGTGGGAAGAGAGAGAGAGAGAATGTGTGTTTTGAGAGTGAAGATAAGATACACAAAAATGTGTATCAAAAATGTCTGTTGATGGATGAATGGATAAAGAAAATGTGGTAAATATATACAATGGAATATTACTCAGCCATTAAGAAGAAAGAAAATCCCTCCATTTGCCACAACATGGATGGACCTTGAGGGCATTATGCTAAGTGAAATAAATCAGACAGAGAAAGACGAATACTGTATGATTTCACTTATATGTGGAATTTAAAAAAAAAACTGAACTTATAGATACAAAGAACAGACTGGCTGTCACCAGAGGCAGGAGGTTGGGGGGTGAAATGGGCAAAGGTAGTCAAAAGGTACAAACTTCTAGGTATAGAATAAATAGGTTCCGGCGATGTAAAAAAAGATGAATATCAAATATTCCCTGCAAAACTTCTTTCAAAGGCCTCCTTGTTTCATTCTGAAGAGGAGGATTCCAATCTCAAGCAATGAGAACACCTATCAGAAATGAAATTTGTTTCCTTCCCATATTTCAGTTATTAGTTCATATAAACAGTCAAGTGAGAGAGGGAACATACCTATGAAACTATGATGCTATTCACACACACACAAACTATAAGGTTGTTTTCAGTCAAACTGTAAGTTTGGTTAAGCTTTAGTATTATCATGAACCATTCAGGGGCGCCTGGGTGGCTCAGTCGGTTAAGCATCTGACTGGGGCTCAGGTCATGATCTCCCAGTTTGTGAGTTGGAGCTGCACCATCACCCCCCCCCCCTGCACTGGCCCCATAGGGCTCTATGCTGACAGCTGGGAGCCTGGAGCCTGCTTCTGATCATCTGTCCCCCCTCTATCTTTCCTCCACTCATGCTCTTTCTCTGTCTCAAAAATAAATAAACATTAAAAAAAAAAGAACCATGCTAAGTCACAATGAAAAGTGGCAGCACTTTCAAGAACTGAATCAAAGAAAGGCAGTGGGGATGGGGGGAGGAGGGCAAAAGGAATGGAAGGAAGGGAAGCTGGGAAGGGAAGCTGGGAAGGGAAGGCAAGGGAAGGGAAGGGAAGGGAAGGGAAGGGAAGGGAAGGGAAGGGAAGGGAAGGGAAGGGAAGGTGAAAGTGTACACCACAGAGCACAGGCTAGCCTTCCGCCAGTCCTGGGGTCTTCAGTCCTCTGCAGTCAAGCCACAGCCTCAGTGAGTTAACATAAAGGTAAGAAGGTAGAAGTCTATCTGGGAAACTATGCTTTTCCCTTAAAAAGAATATTTGAATTAGGAATAAAAACATTCTCCATTTCCTGGTATATTTTACAATTAAAAAAGGCTTTTATAAGTCTGCCGGCAATCTAGCTGAAGAAGATCCAAAGCGTCAAGGTTTGTTTTTTTCCCCTGAATTATTATGTTCACATAGTTTTGTGTGGGATTTTTTTTTGTTTTTTGTTTTTTTAGAAAAATAAGGCAATTATTAAAAGGGTTTTTTAACGTTGGCAGAAGAAACATTTCATTGTTACAAGAAACTTTTATTGAGAAGTGCTTTACGAAGTGAGAGCTAAGGCAGCTAAAAATTGATTTTTAAAGTGGTTTGGTTTTGTTCTAAATCACAAGCCAACCCTCACATCCCCAGCCCTTCCTGCTGTCAAACGTTCAAGCCTGGCCAGAGAAGCTGTCCCACGGGGTCACACTCTCGTCTGTGACAGAGAGAGAGCCATGCAAGACAGAGGTTAAAGGTCCTGTTTTCCAGACGATTTATGAGTAAACAGCCAGAAGAAACCAGCCAGCAGATACCCACACAGGCACTGCCAATAATGGCTTATGTCTGAATCGATCACCTTTGCTGCTGGCCCAGTGCTGATCACTCACATCTGCAAGCAGCTAGAGTCCCCCAGCAGCTTCTAAATAATACCTCGGGAAAAGGTGTAACAGAAAGTCCAGACACAGGAGAAGATAGAGCATCTTTACCTAGATTTTAAAACTCACTGCTGACTTTGGTTAGCTAACAGAGTAGGGAGCTTCCCTAATGGAGCCCTCTTTGGCTCCCTAATCCTTGAGGAATCTGTCTAGTTTTCCCTCTACCACCCCACAGATCCTTAGACTGCAGCCAAACCTTGAATGTGAGAGGAAGACCATAAGCACTACTCCCAGACCTTCTCCTTATTACTAGGTCTGATTTCTCAGTATACATAGAACCACTAAAGCTAGCCACCTGCTCCAGTCCTGTCCTGCCCTCTGCACTGCCAAGTCTTGATGGTGGAGTATATGACATGTGATACCACTGCTTGACTGGTCTCTGACCATCTGCTATCTTATTTCAGCCACAAAGCAGTGATGGCAAACAGGTTTCCTCTCGTGTGACAATTCTTATCAGTTATCTTTATGTCTAAAAATCTGTGTGAAGAAGGAATCGATATATCTGCATTCAAGGGGAGCATGAAAAATAGGGGAAAATATACCACTTCACTTAAAAACCTGCAGCTGCAATTTTGTAAAGAAGTATCAAAAGGGAGAAGAAGTAAAACCAGCTGGAGGTAAAATAAAGGAAAGGCCAGGGTTTTGTGGCTGCTGGAGATGTAACTTTGTATAGTTTTTTCTGGAAGGCAATTTGAAAATATACAGGAAAAGCCTTAGCAATGTTCACAGTTCTCTGGCTCAATCTTTTTACTTCTAGGAACTTATACTAAGGAAATCAGCATGGATGTACTCAAAGACTTGTCTATAAATATGTTCACAGAAGCACTGTTTATAATAGCTGAAAATAGAATCTGCATAAGTGTTCAAAGAGTATTGTCTAAACTATGTAACTTACAAACAATAAAATATCATGCAGTCTTTAAAAATTATATTGTAGAGAGCCATTTAAAGATATGGGAAAATGTTCACAATATATTGTCATATCAAAAAGCATCTAAAATAGTATGCACAGTATTACCCAAATTCATTTTAAAATATAGAATATGAAGATATATATGTATATATGCTCTAAAATGTTAACTCTCCATATCCTAAATCCTCTACAATAATTAGGTGCCACTTGTGTGATAACAGTTTTTAAAACTTACTTTTAAAGAAAATAACAGACTACCTAAAGAAGTCCTGAATTAGGTGACTTAGGTGAAATGTAACTTAGGTGAAAATGTAACTAAGGACAGAAAGTGAGAAGTATTATACAAAACAGCTACACTTGTGGTGAGCATAGCATAACGTATAGAATTGTTGAATCACTATGTTGCATACCTAAAACATTGTGTGTCAACTATACTCAAAAAAGAAATAATACAAATTGGGTTGCCTGGGTGGCTCAGTCTGTTAAGCATCTGACTCTTGGTTTCTTCCCAGATCATGATCTCATGGTTTGAGGGTTCGGGCCCCACATGGGGCTCCACACTGACAGCACAGAGACTGCTTGGGATTCTTAAACTCTCTCTCTCTGCCCCACCCCCTGCTCGCTCGCTCACTCTCTCTCTCCTCTCTCTCTAAAATAAAATAAAATATAAACTTAAAAAAGACACAACTTTGTTAGGTGTTCAAAATAAATAAATAAATAAGAAAAAAAGGGTAGTTATTTAACATATGAAAAAAAGTATTAAAGTCTCCCAGAGGCATATTCACTATCCAAATGGCTATGTCAGGACATGTGAGCAATTAAGCGGACCAAGAATAGACTCACCCTGCATCAGCAGCATTAATCTTTTTTCCCCCCCTGGTTGGTGCTTAACTATCTGATACAACCACCATAACACATTTAGAATTATGGCTTTATCAGGACCATCACTAAGTGACTTTAATAAAGAATAAATCGGCCATAACATCAAGGGACTCTGAACGCACATTGCTTAGAAGTGGTCATACGGTCACCCAAATGTGAACCACAAAGTCTTCTTTGAGAAGAATGTATCCTGCTTTTATATAACCAAGTAAAAGGACAACTTACATCAACAGATTTCTGGCACAGCTCACAACATTAGCTCACAAATTAGAATTTGTGTCCCATTGTGAGCACCACTGCACCCCAAGATGTTTGATTGCAGGCTGTCTCTACCTTAGCTCTAGTCTTTCTATACTGGAAGTAAGGTGAATAATCCATCAACTCATTTTGCCCCCAAAGAATGAATATTGTTGAGAGCATGTCTGGAAAAATGCTCTTTGGAAGTCTATAAACATTGGCTGCCTTTTTGTGAATCAGAAAATTCTCTTCTCCTCCTGTTCTCATTTGTACAGAAGTCCAATAAAGGAAATTCTTGTTCCAATTTACTCATTTCCAGAAAACTCTAACCTTAAATAATTGACGGAAGTACACTGGTTTACCCTGATTCAAAATTGCATTCAGTCTATTTATCAAGGAAGCACAAATTAGCTTAATCTTGACTTTCTCAAGTGGAGAGAAAAAAGCAGACACCTTGATGATTTGGGATCAGATTCCCACTAGACTGTTTCCAAATGAATGACCAGTACAAGCACTTGCACTTGTGGTTAAAGCAGTCATTTAGGAGGAGGAGGAGGAGGAGGAGGAGGAGGAGGAGGAGGAGGAGGAGGAAGAGGAAGGGGGGGAGGAGGAAGGGGAGGGGAGAAGGAGAAGAAGGAGGAGGAGAAGGAGAAGGAGAAGAAAAGAAAATAGCCAGATAACCAAAATGAAGAAAGGTAAATTAAAGAGGAAGAAGATTTCTGTTTCCCACAATCCCAATTAGCAGGAGAAAAATGGAATTTCCAAATGTGAAGAAAGACAAAGACCTTAATCCTCAGCATAGAGAACTTGAAGATGAAATCATTGAAGTTAGCTTTGCAGGCTAGCAATTTATTCTCTGTAAAATAAAATGTCTTGAGTGACCCATCCATAAAGTGTAGTTCTCTACCCTGTAGGTCTCTCTCATTCACATCTATCCCCTCATCGACTTAAAAAACATACCCCCATAGATGGTGCTTTGTCTAGTGCACAAACATTCTGTTATTTTTGTCTGTCACACTTGTATTTCACAGTTTTAAAGAAAGGTTAGGGGAAATAGCTTTGGAAGAAGCAAAGATGTTACCTTTTTAAAGGTAACATTTTATTTGAAAAGAATTTTCTAGAGGAGCGGAGGGAATTGTAGCCCCAAGCCCTAAAACTTGATATCGTTCATCCTGAGAGGGAAGAAACCCCAAGAACCAATGAGTGCTTATTCCTCCTTCCAGTGACCTTGAACCCCCTGCTAAGTGTCTCTAGGATGAAACTCCCACAGAGCTGTCCATATATTCCCTTCCAAAGTCTTGACTGGAGGGAGGGTCTTTTGGCCACAAGTTTGTTGGATACATTGAATGAGGTTGTTTATGCTTGATACCAAACTGCTTGGAATCAACATCTTAAATGCTGTAGTCCATAATATTTGGAAACAGAAGTGCCACCTAGAATCTAAACTATATGTAAACCCTTTATTTTACTTCTGTGCCTGGCACCGGCTTATACCATTCAGACTTTTAAAAGCATCTTTTCTCTAATCATACATAGTATGAGATTTTCATGCTTGTGCCCCCATACACATATATTGTGATTTTTTATGCTTTCGCTGCATTGGTCTCCTTGAAATCACACTTTGGTTTTGTTTTAAAACAGCATTGATAATTTTTAAATACCTGACATCTTTGCTCCTTCCAAAGCTATTTCCCCTAACCTTTCTTTAAAACTGAGAAATACAAGTGTGACAGACAAAAATAACAGAATGTTTGTGCACCAGACAAAGCACCACCTATGGGGGTATGTTTTTTAAGTCGATGAGGGGATAGATGTGAATGAGAGAGACCTACAGGGTAGAGAACTACACTTCAGACACATGTCTAAGTGGAGGGCTTGCTCAAAGGAGCTCAACTGGGAAACTTAGACAACAGTTTGTTACATGTCTCCATATGTTGACAGAGGGCTTCTATTGCTGATATGGAAAAACAGCTAAGCCCACATTGCTTTATCTTCATGCAAAATAATTAGCATGGCCACTACTCAGAGGAACTCCAAGGAGAACATTAAGAGACACTCAATTCTCCTTTTGAGAGACAAATCTCAGGAAAGCGATATTGTAGTTTGCAAGGGCTGCTGCTTACTCTGATCGAGAAACTGCCTTTACCTCCGAAGAGACCCAGCCATCCCTAAAAGTGAATAAATCAGAAGGCACAGGGCTTTTCTCTCTTGGCAGCCTGACCCTTGCCCCCCCTTTCCTTCTCTCAGGCAGAGGCCTTTTAAAATTTCTTTTCGTTTTTGTTCTGGATCACTGCTTCCATTTCTTCCGACTCCGGAGTGGCTGAGCTTGTCGCCAAATCCAATGGCTCCAGGAAAAAGCCTGAAGCTTCTCTAGACTCGGAGGGTTTCATCACAGCCTTCTCTTTGTGCAACATGCTCCTCAAAATTTTTTCTCATAGAAGTATTTTATAACCTAATGTTTTATTTGGACAAAATAAAAATTCTTCTAAGAATCCCACAGAAACAGCTCATAGGAAATGACAAATAAATAGTCCAACTATAGAAGAAAACATAAATTTTTCCTAAATTGGAACAAATCCTCCCCCACATACACACACATATACACAAACACACACACACACATATGCATCATAACAGATTTATGTTTTCCTCAAAATGCTAGCAGAAGGTTCACAATCTGATGGAATTTGGGAGATCAATGCATTTAAATGGGGAAAAATAATCTTTATTTTCACTACTTTCTACTTGAACTTTAGTAATTCCTTTCATTATTACAGTTCCTTTGGTTGGTCACACACACACACACACACACACACACACACACACACACACACACAAAGCACAGGTATTTTCATATTTCTCAAAATTTCAGAATTTACCATTTGCTTATTACTACTTCAAAATTATGCTAATTGTGAGACTCAATGCTTATTATTATTATTATCTGATGCCTTTAACAAAGAAACAAAAATGTTAACATATCCCAAATTTGTTTTTCTTCTTAACTTTATGTATTTTATAATATGCATTTTTACATGCCATTCTGAGAAGGTGTCCATAAACTTCACCAGTCTGCCAAAAGGGTCCATGATTCTTTTTTAAAAAAGCAGGAAAGACTTTAAACCAGAGTTTGCTCATGGTTTGAATGGATGCTGATGTGGTTGGGACAGCTCATTACTTTCATTTAATCTCTTTTTCTTTAAGTGATGGTCAGTATTGTCCAATTAATGTTTCATTTTCTATTCAAAGCCACATTTTCCATCTTTTTCTGGTGAACTACAGAAACAAAGGTAAAATTGTATTTCCTGAGTTTGGAACGAGAAATAGTTTCCTTAAAGCAAATGCTTCTCAAGGTTCACCTGAGAAACACTGCCCCAGCCCTCACTGTCACTTTGAACAATGCCTCTTTCTTTGTGCCTCTGTTAGAGGGCAGAATTCAGTGCCCTCATGGTCGGTATGAGCTCTCCTGGTTCGGGGTCATTTAAGAGGCTTTCTTCTGCACAGTATCACACAAAGATGCCTAGATCTCCCCCCTAAGCGAGGAATGGCTCTTGTCTATTTACATGGACAGGCATCACAATGAGCAGCTCTTGCTGACCTATGCCACTATTACACTTCATGGTAACTTCAGTGCTACATTCACTGTTACCACTTCCCTTTACAGGCTTATAAATGTGATAGGCATGGGTTTCCTTCCACCACTCTTGGATATAGAAAATCTCAGTTTCATTCATTTCTCTAAATCGTTAAATCTGCTATGACCTCTCACGCAAGGAAGCCAGTGGCAAACTCTAGTCAGTACTGAGAATCACTCCACACCCTCAAATGAATCGTCCTCAAACCCAGGGCTTCCCCAGGGCTGGAAAACTAAGTGAGGTATCAGTTTTGGAATTGCCATCATTTGCACTGTCCCTTCTCCTAGTCAATTCCTCCTGATTCCCAAGAAATGCAGAGATGCCCTCTCAGTGGGCACCGGTCCTCAGAGAGGCTCACCACAGTTTTCAAGGCTGAAGAGCACACAGTCCACCCTTTACAGGTCTCCCAATCCTCCACAGAGGGGCTCCTGCAATGAATGCAGAGAGCCTCCAGCCCAACCCTATCCATGCCCAGCTCAGCAAGCCCAACCTCCCTTGGTTTGCCTGCAATGGCTTCCACTCTTGAGATACTCTCCTCTGTCTTCTCCTCGCGGAGGATCCAACATCCTTTCTTTCAATGAGCCCAAGTTTTCAGAAAGCAAAGATGAGACAGGCATTCCCTTGTGGATGCCTGGCAATTTCTCCTCTTGACCTATAACCCCAAAGCCCCTGAGCTAAAGGAACATAAATGCCTGACTGCCTTATGGTGATAAAAGCAAAACCCTACAGCAACAGAAATAAGACACAAATTAATATGCAGGTCAAATATCCTGCATATAAAAGTAAATACATCTGCTAGAGACACATTTCTAAAGAAAATAGATCAGTTTAGGTAATAATGTATATTTATAGAAACAGAGCTGTTTTATGTGGCAACTACAAATGACATTTGGGGGGAGGGGGAGTTGATTCATTGTCAGTTGACTGCCTCTCCCTCCTCCTATCATAATACACTTTAGCCTTCACCAATCTCAGAGTACAGAACAAACAAGAACCACTTATCCAGGCAAAAATTACCATCATTTTCAGGGAAGCATCCTGGAGAATCCATATAACCAGTGGCACACCAGGATATCACATCCAGTAACACCACAACCACTCTAAAGATAATAGCAACAGCATCCCTCATCATGCCACATGACCCGTTCCACAGGTCTCTGCTATTCTGGCAAGGCCTTGTTGAACTTCTAACTGAATTCCCACTCAGAGAGCAAAAATATTCCAATTCTTATGGTCATTACTCACTCTTAAAAGATTAATTTAACAAAAATGAATACCCACCACAGTAATGAATGTAATTCACTGGGAGAGTGGTTTGAGCAGGCTAGCCACACTGGAAAACATTACTTCTTAAATTAATGACAGAACAGGAGATTATTTTCAGATTTGGTCAGCATTTTTGAAAAGTAATGATTAACCAGGGTGGGAAAAATCCAGATTAGTATTAAGCGTTTGCATGTTACGAGGCAGAATAAGCTAACTCCAAGGCTGGGACTTGTTACTCGGCCTCTCACCATCCGCTTTACTGGCCAAAAGGGACACAGGAGGTCAGACTGTGCTGTAAAATTTGAAGAACTAATAGAGCTGGTACATTAAGGCCTCAGTTACGTGGAGCCACCATAAGAAGAGCTAATAATAATAGCTAACATTCATTAAGTGCTTACCACGCCAAGCCGGTGGGAAAAGCACTTTAGATGTACTATTGCATTTATACCGCAAAACTACACAACAGAGGAAATATTACTATTATTAATATTGTTATTACTTTCCAAATGAGTGAGAATATTTAAGAACACAGAGGTTGAGAAATTCTCCCACAGTCACACAGCTGGTACATATGGATACAGAATTTGATTCCAGACAGGATAGCTGCAGAGCCCACACCTTCAACCGCTATTCAGTGCAGTGGCCAAGGACAAAAAATGCACACACCCACACATACACACTCGAAACTCCCCCTACATTTGTGCAATGTGAAAAATCACTTTCACAGACATTAACCATACTTAATCCTCTAAAATAACGACAGCTAACCCATGGGGGAGGGGAAGGAAAAGAAAAAAAAAAAAAAGAGGTTAGAGTGGGAGAGAGCCAAAGCGTAAGAGACTCTTAAAAACTGAGAACAAACTGAGGGTTGATGGGGGGTGCGAGGGAGGGGAGGGTGGGTGATGGGTATTGAAGAGGGCATTTTTTGGGATGAGCGCTGGGTGTTGTATGGAAACCAATTTGACAGTAAATTTCATTAAAAAATAATAATAATAAAAATAACGACAGCTGACAACAGAGCCCTGGCAACATTTCAGCCTCTGTTCTAGCACTTTACATCTATTCACTTATTGAATTCTTAAAACAACCCTATAGGGTACTTATTATCATCACTGCATTTTACATATGAGGAAACTGAGGCACAGAGAGGTGGCTATTTGTCCATGATCACATAGCTAGAAGGTAGCAGAGATGGAATTTGAACCCATTTGGGTATACTGACTCTTCTGCCAACCTGATAAAAAAGGTATTATGCTTATTTATAGATGAGGAAACAAATTCACTAAGACTGGATGTGGTTTGTCTCAGAATGGTGTTGATATATTGTTAGTTTTCTTTAATTCCAGGATAGTTAACACACAATGCTATATTAGCTTCAGGTGTTCACTACCGTGACTAAACAATTCTATACATTACTCAGTGCTCATCACCATAAATGTATGCTTAATCCCCTTCACCTATTTCACTGTTGCCCCCCCCCCCACCTCCCCTCTGGTAACCGCCAGTTTGTTCTCTGCAGTTAGAGTCTGTTTTTTGGTTTGTCTCTTTTGTCTTTGTTCATTTGTTTTGTTTCTTAAATTCCACATGAGTGAAAACATATGGTATTTTTCTTCCTCTCACTTATTTCACTTAGCATTATATCCTCTAGAACCACCCATGTTGTTGCAAATGGCAAGATGTCATTCTTCTATATGACTAATATTCCATTCTATATCTATATTATAGCATCTATATCTATATATATCTATATATCATCTCTTCTTTATTCATTCATCTATCAATGGGCACTTGGGCTGTTTCCATAATTTGGTTATTGTAAATAATGCTGCTATAAACATCAGGGTGCATGTATCACTTAGAATTAGTGTTTTTGTATTCTTAGGGTAAATACCCAATAGTAGAATTACTAGATCATTTGGTAGTTCTATTTTTAATTTTTTGAGGAAACTCCATACTGTTTTCCACAGTGGCTATACAGTTTGCATTCCCCCCAACAGTGCATGAGGGTTCCTTTTTCTGCACATCCTCACCAACACTTGTTATTTCTTCTGGTTTTTTTAATCTTATTTAATTTTTATTTTATTTTCAGTTTATTTGTTCGTTTTGAGAGAAAGAGAGAGAGCATGTGAACAGGGGAGGGACAGAGAGAGAGGGAGAGAGAGTGCCAAGCAAGCTCCACACTGTCAGCACAGAGTCCGACCCGGGGCTTGATTCCACAAAACCTCCAGATGACCTGAGCCTAAATCAAGAGTTGGATGCTTAGCTGACTGAGCCACCCAGGTGCCTCTTGTGTTTTTTATTTTAGCCATTCTGACAGGTGTGAGGTGACATCTTTCCATTTGTTTGTGTTGTCTTCAATCTCTTTCATCAGTGTTTTATAGTGTTCAGAGTACAGGTCTTTCACCTACTTGATTAAGTTTATTCCTAGGTATTTTATTCTTTTTGGTGCAATTGTAAATGAGATTGTTTTCTTAATTTCTCTTTCCACTGCTTCATTATTAGTGCATAGAAATGCAATGGATTTCTGTATATTGATTTTGTATCCTGTGACCTTGCTGAATTCATTTATCAACTCTAGTAGTTTTTTTTTTTTTTTTTGTAGAGTCTTTAGGGTTTTCTATATATAGTATCATGTCATATGCAAACATTGAAAGTTTTACTTCCTCCTTACCAATTTGGATGCCTTTTATTTCCTTTTCTTGTCTGATTTCCTTAGCTAACACTTCCAATACTATGTTGAATAAAAGTAGTGAGAATGGACATCCTTGTCTTGTTCCTGATCTTAGGGGAAAAGCTCTCAGTTTTTCACCATTGAGTATGATGTTAGCTCTGGGCTTTTCATATATGGCCTTTATTATGTTGAGGTATGTTCCCTCTAAACCTACTTTGTTGACAGTTTTTATCATGAATGGAATTTACACTTTGTCAAATGCTTTTTCTGCATTGATTGAAATGATCATATGGTTTTTATCCTTTCTCTTATTGATGTGATATATCCTGTTGATTGGTTTCCAAATATTGAACCACCTTGAATCCTAGGAATAAATCCCACTTGATGTGGTCACTGATTTTTTTAATGTATTATTGGATTCGGTTTGCTAATATTTTTGTTTTGTTTTGTTTTGTTTGCATCTATGTTCATCATAGATATTGGCCTGCAGTTCTCTTCTTTTGTAGTGACTTTATCTGGATTTAGTATCAGAGTAATGCTGGCCTCAAGCTTTCCCACTTCTATCTTTGGAATAGTTTGAGAAGAATAGGTATTAGCTCTTATTTAAATGTTTGGTAGAATTCACCTGTGAAGTCACCTGGTCCTGGACTTTTGTTTGTTGAGAGATATTTGATTATTGATTCAATTTCGTTGCTGGTAATCAGTATGTTCAATTTTTCTATTTCTTCCTGATTTAGTTTTGGGAAATTATGTTTCTAGGAATTTACCCATTTCTTCTAGGTTGTCCAGTTTGTTGGCATATACATTTTCATAATATTCTCTTATAATTCTTTGTATTTTTGTGGTGTCAGTTGTTCTTTCTCCTCTTTCTTTTCTGATTTTGTTTGAGTCCTCTCTCTTTTTGTGATGAATCTAGCTAAATATTTATCAATTTTGTGGATCTTTTCAAAGAACCAGATGTTGGTTTCACTGATCTGTTTTTTAGTACCTATTTCATTTCTTTCTGCTTTACTCTGTTATTTACTTCTTTCTATTGGTTTGGAGAGTTTTTTCTCCTCTTTCTACCTCTTTCAGGTGTCATGATAGATTGTTTATTTGAGATTTTCTTGCTTCTTGAGGTAGGCCTATATTGCTATAAATTTCCCTCTTAGAACAGCTTTTGCTAAATTCCAAAAATTTTGGACTGCTATGTTTTTATTCTCATTTATCTCCACGTAGCTTTGGATTTCCTCTTTGATTTCATGGTTGAACCATTCATTGTTTAGTAGCATGTTATTTAACTTCCATGTGTTTGTGCTGTTTCCAGATTTTTTCTTGTGGCTGATTTCTAGTTTCATAGTGTTGTGGTTGGAAAAGATGCATCATATGACTTTGATCTTTTTGAATTTGTTGAGACTTGTTTTGTGATTTAATATCTGATCTATTCTAGAGACTGTTCCATGTGAACTTGAAAAGAATGTGTATTCTGTTGTTTTAGGATGGAATGTTCTGAACATATCTGTTAGATCTACCTGGTTCAATGTAGCTTTCAAAGCCTTTGTTTTCTTGTTGGTTTTTGTATTGCTATTGGTTACTTCCTTTATGTTGGTTATTAACTGCTTTATGTTTGGGTACTCCCATGTTGGGTGCATAAATACAGTTGTATTATTTTCTTGTTGGATTGTTCCTTTTATGATTATACAATGTCCTTCTTTGTCTCTTATAATAGTCTTTGTTTTAAAGTCTATTTTGTCAGATGTAAGTAATGCTACTCCAGCTTTCTTTCCACTTCCATTTGCATGATAAATGCTTTTCCATCCCTTCACTTTCAATCTACATGTGTCTTTAGGTCTGAAATGGTCTCCTTTAAGCAGTATATAAATGGGTGTTGCTTTTTTATCCATTCCATCATCCTATGTCTTTTGATTGGAGTCTTTAGTCCATTTACATTCAAAGTAATTATGGATAGGTATGTGCTTATTGCCATTATGTATGTTGTTTTATGGTTGTTTTTGCAGTTCTCTGTTCCTCTCTTGCTCTCTTCTTTCATGGTTTGTTGGCTTTTTTAGTGGTATATTGCATTCTTTTCTCTATTTTTTTACATACATATCTATTATTACTTTTCAGTTGTGATTATTATGTTTATATATAGCATCTTATGCATATAGCAGTTTATATTAAGTTGATGGTTGCTTAAGTTTGAACTCATTCTTTATTTTTCTCCCTACATTTTATGTAATGGTGTCATACTTTATATCCTTTTATTTTGTGAATCCCTTGACTGATTTTTATAGATATATTTAATTTTACTGCTTTTGTCTTTTCTACTTTCTTATGCCTACTTATGGTCTTTCCTTTCCACTCAAAGAGTCCCCTCTAACATTTCTCATAGAGCTGGTTTAGTAGTCATGAATTCCTTTAACTTCTGTTTGTCTGGAAAACTCCTTATCTGTCCTTCTATTCTGAATGATAGCCTTGCTGGATGGAGTATTCTTGGTTGCAAGTTTTTTTCTTTCAGCACTTTGAATATATCATGCCTCTCCCTTCTGGTCTGCAGTTTCTGCTGAAAATTAGCTGATAGCCTTACTGGGTTTCCCTTGTATGTAACTGCTTTCTTTTCTCTTGCTGCTTTTAAAATTATCTTTATCACTGTCTTTTGACATTTAATTATTATGTGTCTTGGTGTGGACCTCCTTGGGTTGATTTGGGTGGGGGGGTGGGGGGGTGCTCTCTGCCCCCTGGTTATGGATTCCTGTTTCCTTTCCCAGATTTGAGAAGCTTTCTGCTATCTTCAACTAAATTTTCTGCCTTCTTTTCTCTCTCCTCTCCTTCTGGGATCCCTATAATGCAAATGTTATTATGAGTGATGGTGTTGCTGCATTCCCTCAGTCTGTTTGCAGTTTGTTTGTTTTTTCTCTCTCTCCCTCCTGTTCAGCTTGATTGCTTTTCATTATTTTGTTCTCCAGGTCACTGATGCATTCTTCTGCTTCCTCTAGTCTACTGTTAATTCCCTCTAGTATATTTCAGTTATTGAGTTATTGAACTCTTCATCTTTGGTTCTTTTTTATGATTTCTACTCTTCCTTGAGGGTCTCACTGAGGTCACCCACCACTCTTCGCAAGCCCAGTGAATATCTTTATGACCATTTTTACTTTAAATTCACTATCAGACATATTACTTATCTCAATTTTGTTTAGCTCTATTGCTGTGAACAGATTCTTTCATCTGGGACATATTCCTCTGTCTCCTCCTTTTGTCTGACTATGTATTTCTATGTGTTAGGAAACTTGGTTATGTCTTCTGCTCTTAAAAGTAATGGTCTTGCAATCAAAAAGAATGAAATCTTGCCATTTGCAACTACATGGATGGAACTGGAGGGTATTATGCTAAGTGAAATTAGTCAGTCAGAGAAAGACAAAAATCATATGACTTCACTCATATGAGGACTTTAAGAGACAAAACAGACGAACATAATGGAAGGGAAACAAAAATAATATAAAAACAGGGAGGGGACAAAACAAAAGAGACTCATAAATATGGAGAAAAACTGAGGGTTGCTGGAGGGGTTGTGGGAGGTGGGGGATGGGCTAAATGGGTAAGGGGCATTAAGAAATCTCCTGAAATCATTGCTTCACTATATACTAACAAATTTGGATATAAATTTTAAAGAATAAAAAATAAAGTTAAATTATTTTTTTTTTAAAGTAATGGTCTTATAGGGGTGCCTGGGTGGCTCAGCCAGTGAAGAGTCCAACTCTTGATTTCAGTTCAGGTCATGGTCTCACAGTTCATGGGTTCAAGCCCTGCCAGCAGCATGTAGCCTGCCTGGGATTCTCTTTCACTCCCTCTCTCTCTGCTCCTCTCCTGCCCATTCGTTATCTTAAAATGAATAAATTTTTTAAAAAGTAATGGTCTTATGAAGAAGAGGTCCTGTAGTACCCTACAATATAATGTCTCCTGTTCACCAGAACATGGTGCTTCAGAGGTGTCTCCTATGTGTGTTGTGTGCACCCTACTCTTGCGGCTGGGCTGCATTTGCTTTCAGTCCAGTCATCTGCAATGTCTCTTTTTGCCTATTGTGGGCAGGGTTTGGTCTCTGTGTTGTAGTGGGACAGTCTGGGACTATCTTGAACTTGAGTTTAGTCAGACCAGGCATTTGCCAGAGATGCGGTAGAACAAAACTGCAAGGCACTTTTCCTGTGTTGTCCCCTGAGAAGTTTTTGTGGGTAGGTGGGGCCTACAGTCATACCAGATGTCTGTCCCCAGCCCACTACCGGGGCCACAGTTGGACAGTATGTGTGGTTATCTTCCCCTCTTCCTGGGATAGGAGTCACTTTGGAGTGGTCCTTGTCCCTGTCAGGGCAGTTGCACACTTCCACAAGTTCGTGGCACAACTTTGGATAAGCTCTGGCCAAGGGTATATTGGAAGGTGCAGGTCTGCAGGAAAATGTGAGGGGAAGGCACATGGTGCCAGCAAGGTCTCAGGCAGTCCACTGTGGAACGGGACCTGAAGCTGCCTGGGAAAACACCTGCCCAGGCTGAGATGTGAAGAGAAGTCCTCATGAGAATGTGGGGGCAGGGCACAAGATCCCTGCAGGTCTGTTGCAAGAGGGGAGCTGTAGCCACCTGGGAAAATTCCGGCTGAGGAGAGGGCAAGTCCATAGGAGAATGTAGGGGCAGGGTGCAAGGTGCTGGCAAGCTAGGTAGAGAATATTAATACTGTGCTGATTCCCATAGGTGTCCCTGTATCCAGGGTGGGGAGTGAGGGAGGGAAATGGCATCTTCCAGCTCTTTTCTTCTTGAAGACATCTCCCAAAGATCCCTGACCCTCCAGCATATGCTCTGAGGTTAGTAAATAAATCTCTTTCCTGTATACCCCAGGCATTTTTAAACTACTGCTTCTCTGCTGTATCTCAGCAGGGCTGTTTGTTGTACTGTCTCTTTAATGACAGGGACTCTGCCCTCTTAGCTCTCCCAGAGCAGAGGGAGTTCCAGGTGTTAAGCCTCGCTGATTATTAGGCCCCTCTAGTTTTCAAAACCAAATGTTATGGGGATTTATCTTCCTCATGCAGTTCGCCTGTGCCTGTGATACCTGAGACAGGGGTCCAGTCCTCTCTCCACTCTGTGTCAACCAGTCCCTCCCTCCTGCTGACAGTTCTGTAGGTCCTTTTGGCTCCCAACCACATCTCTGGCAGCCTTCCTATCCTCTCAATGTGGCCTCTTCCCTACATTAGCTGTAGAGAGTCTGTTCTGCCAGTCCTCAGGTTGTTTTCTGTGTTATTTACACTGATGTATTATCTGGTTGTACCTGTGGGATGAGGTGAGCTTATGATCCTCCTACTCCACCATCTTCCCCAAAAATCTACTGCTAGCTTTTAAAAGCTACAAAATGTTGAATAAACTAATATGTTATTTTGTGGTAAGACCAAGTAATGGTTAAATATATACATGAATACACTCATACATTTAAATAGGTATGCTTTTGAAATCTTGGCCTTCTTCCCATCACTGTAACTCTGCTCACATAGTGCTTCTACCAAGTCCTTCAAGACCTGGATCAAAATGCTCTTCACTGGGGCACCTAGGTGGGCTCAGTCTGTTAGGCATCCAACTCTTGATTTCACCTCAGTTCATGATCTCATATTTTGTGGGATTCAGCCCTGCATCAGGCTCCACACTGAGAGCACAGAGCCTGCTTGGGATTCTCTCTCTGCCTCTCTCTCTCTCTGCCCCTACCCCTGCTCTCTCTCAAAAATAAATAAACTTTAAAAAAAATGCTCTTCCCTGCAGAAGCTATACCTGATTGTGTGAGCTCTCTAGGATACATTCCTAACTCTACCCACCAAAATCATTGTTGTGTCATGTGTATTAGAATTGTTTTACCACCCTAACAAAAAAGTTCTTCTTTTTTTAATGTTTATTCATCTTCAAGAAAGAGAAAGTGAGGGGGGGAGGGCGAGGGACAGAGCATCCGAAGCAGGCTCTGCACTGACAGCAGAGAGCCTGAGGCAGGGCTCAAACCCCCGAACCATGAGATATGACCTGAGCTGAAGTCCGACACTCAACTGACTGAGCTACCCTGGTGCCCCACAAAAAAGTTATTTAAGAGGAGTGACTTAAATGTTCTTTGAAACCTCCTCCCATCTCCTCCATAACCTCAGAAGCTGGCAGGCACATCCAATACTTGCTCCATAGAAAAGAGTCAGAAGCCCTTGTTGGTGGGTTACAGATTTCAGGTTAGTTTATAGGTAGCACCAAGTAATAAAATTCATCATTCAGTCAGTCATTGATTCAAGAAGCAGTGAGTGAAGAAATAAGTTCCTGACTGCATGAAATGTATTAAATCTCAGTGAAGAAAAACATATAATAAGAAAACAAACAAGTAAATATAGCTTATGACTGATAGTGATAAGAGCTATAGGTAGAAACATAGTTAAGAGGACAGAGAGATGTGGGAGGCAGACAGGCAGGGGGTGGCTTTTTTATATATGGGGTCAGAGAGGGCCTTTCTAGCAAAAGGAAGATTGATCAGAGATCTGAAAGAAGGACATGCAGATGAAATGCACTCATATCTGCAAAGCACTAGGATAGACTTGGCCCATTGTAAGCATAGCATAAGTGCTCTCCTTGTGGAAAGAACATTCCCCACAGATGGGTTAGCAGGTACAAAGACTCCAAGGTAGGAATCTTCCCAACATCTTTAAGATACTTGAAGGAAATCTGAATGGCTAGAGTTGAGTAAGTGAAGACAGGGGAATGAAAGTGATGTGTTCAGAGAAGTACTGGGTTCAGGGAGTTGGGGAGCAGATTCTAGAACTTAAAAGCCTATAGTAAAGGACTCTGGCTCTAAGTGAGGGACTTGTTGGAGAGGTCAAAGTCAAGAGGTTTGATTTATATTTTTAAAGGATCACTCTATTTACTGTATTGAAGTTAAAATAAAGCAGGTGGGCAGTGGCAAATGCAAGGATAGAAGCAGGAGAGTTAGGTGGTAGTTGCAACAATCTGGTCAGAAAAGATGGACGATTTGGACCAGAGAGGTGATGATGGAGGTGATGATGAAAAGTGGTCAGATTCTGGATATATTTGCAAGGTGAGCTCAATAGGATTTTCCGATAGAGCAACATGAGAGAATGAGAGGATTCAAGGTTTTTAAGGCTTTTGTTACTTGTATGTCATTTGCATGGGCAACTAGAAGGATGAAGTAGCTTTCTATGAGCTGCAGAAGGCAGTGAGAGAGCAAGATTTTGGGTTTTATGAGGTGGAAGATAGAAATCAAAAGTCCAGTATGGGTCATATTAAGTTCAAAGTGGCTATTAGACTTCCAAGTAGAGGTACTGAGTGAGAAAATGGATACACAGTTATGGATGGGCAAGCAGTTTCTCCCTTTTTATGATGTCCCTGATGTATGGAGAGCTTCAGGCTAGAGAGATGAATTGAGCTGTTGCTAGCTCGTGGGTGGCATTTAAAAGCCATGAGACTAATTCATACAGAGAATAAGTATGGAAATAACAGCAGAGAAGTTAAAGGACTAAGCCCTGGATCATTCCAGTGCTTAGGGATTAGAAACTGAGGTAGAAAAGAAACTAGGAGGAACAGGAAATGGAGAGCCAAAGTGGAGAGCCACAGAAAGCTCAAAGTTTTTCTGTGAAGAAACAAAGGAAAGAAGAAACAAATGGAAAATAAGGAATCAAGAAAAGGGTCAGGTTGTTTAAGGTGAGATAAATTGCAATACGTTTGCAGGCTTGTATTTGTTTTCTAGGGCTACCACAGCAAAGTACTATAGACTAGGAGGCTTAAACAGAAATGTATGTTCTCACAGTTCTGGAGGATAGAGTTCCAAGGTGTCATCAGGGTTGGTTTCCTCTGAGGCCTCTCTACCTGGTTTGTAAATGGCCATTTTCTACTTGTGTCTTCACACAGTCTTTCCTCTGTATATGTCTATGTCCTGGTCTTCTCTTGTTATAAGGACACCAGTCATTGGATTAGGGTCCACCCTAATCACCTTGTTTTAACTTAATTACCTCTATAATGATTCTGTCTCCAAACACAGTCACATACTAGGACACTAAATGTTGACTTCACATATGAATCTGGAGGAGACATAAATCAGCCTCTAAGAAGGCTGTTGAGAAAGATGCCAGGGAGAATCACTACAACAATGTTCTTGTATAGGCAAGGAGGGATGGGATCAGGTGCACAAAGGGAAGAGCAGAATAAAGACAGGACATGGATAGTTCATTCATAATAACAAGAGAGAAGGCAGAGTGCCTTAATACAGATATGTATGGATGGGTGCATGTGGTGAACACACAGCTCTCTTCTAATTTCTTCCATTTTCTCAGTGAGCTAGGTAGCAAGGTCATCACCAGAGCATGTGGTTGGAAAGAAGGTGTTGAAAATTGAAAAGAGGACAGAAGGTCTATAGTGGTCATTTCAGATAGTAGATGATGTGGTATTGTAGCTGAGCATCACCAAGGTCCCATTTAAGGTTAGCCAACCTAGATTACAAGTGAGGTCTGTGGACATGGATATATTTTGCTCTCACGGTGCTCTGCTGCAAAAGCCAGGCCCAGAGTAGACAAAGAATTAGATTAAACCAGGATGGTGAGGAAGATGTAGGCTGCCAGACAAGTATGACAAACATAAACTAGAATAAGGGATTTGTGGGGGTAATAATAATGACAGACAATGGCATTTCTGCTGGTAGGGAGATATATTAGTTTCCTGGGGCTGTTGTTACCAAGTACCACAAACTGGGTGGTTTAAATAACAGAAATTTATTGTCTCACAGTTCTGGAAGCCAGATGTTCAAAATAAAAATGGCAGTGTTGGTTCTTTCTGAGGGATATGAAGAAAGTGTTCCAGACCTCTCCTTAGTTTTTAGATGGTCATCTTCATGTTAACATGGCATTCTCCTTGTGGTATTTGTCACCAAAATGCCTCTTTTTATAAGGATTTCAGTCACATTGGATTAGGACCCATACTTATGACCTTACCTTAATTTGATTATTTCTGTAAAGGTCCAATTAAGGTATAAGGTACTGGGGTACTGGGGTACTGGGGTGAAGACTTCAATGTATGAATTTAGAAGGGACACAATTCAACTCAACAGAAAGGAAACCAATAAATAAGGTCAGGTATAGGAGAAAGACATTTTAAAATTGGTAGATCATCCACCTTATAAACTAAAAAGAAAGAGTAAATTAAATACAAAGTAAGCAAAAGAAAAAATAATAGGAATTATAGCAGAAATCAATGAAATAAAAATAGGAAATCAATAAAGAAAATCAATAAAATTAAATCTGGTTATTTGAAGAGATTGATAAAATTAATAAGCCACTAGCAAGGCTAACTAATAGAAAAAGAGAGAAGACACAAATTACCAATATCAGAAATGAAAAAAATAGACATCATCACAGATTGTGGATATTAAAAGGGCAATAAAGGAATACTGTGAGCAATTCTATAGCCACAAATTTGATAACTTAGATAAAATGGACCAATTCCTTCAAAGATAAATTTGCCAATTCACACAAGAAGAAATAGACAATCTGAATAGGCTTATGTCTATTTCTTAAGAAACGTAGTTAATAATTAAAAACCTTGCAAAACAGTAATCACCAGGCCCAGGTGGGTTTACTAGTGAATTCTACCAAACATTAAAGGAAGAAATCATATCAATTCTCTAGAATCTCTTTTAGAGGATAGAATCATAGGATACTTTCTAATTTATTCTATGAGGCCGGTATTACCCTTTTACCAAAACCAGACAAAGACATTATAAGAAAAGAAAACTATGGAATAATATTTCTCATGAACATAGATACAAAAATACTCAGCAAAAAAGCAAATCAAATCCAACAATGTATAAAAAACATTATACACATAAATATACTCAATCTTTGACAAAGGAGCAACAGCAACACAATGGAGCAAAGCAAGTCTTTTCTTATAAAACTAAACATATAATTCAGTAATCATGCTCATTAGTACTTACCGAAAGGAGTTTAAAACAAACTGCCCACACAAAAACTTGCATACAGATGTTTATAGTGGCTTTATTTATAATTGCCAAAGCTTGGAATCAACCAAGATATCATTCAGTAGGTGAATGAATGAATAAACTGTCGTACATCCAAACAGTGGAATACTATTCATCTCTAAAAGGAAATGAGCTATCAAGCCATGAAAATACATAGAGGAACCTTAAATGTATATTACTAAGTAAAAGAAGGCAATCTCAAAAGGATACATTCTTCATGATTCCAACTATATGCCATTCTGGAAAAAAGCAAAACTACTGAGACAGTAAAAGATTTGTGGTTGCCAGGAATTGGAGGTAGGGAGGTGAATAGGCAGAGAACAGGAATTTTAGGGAAAACTACTCTGTATTATACTATAATGATGGATACATGCCATTATACATTTGTCCAAATCCATAGAATGTACAACACCAAGATTGAACCCTAATGTATACTATGGACTCTGGGTAATTATGATGTATCAGTGTAGATCCATCACTTGAAACAAAGGTACCACTTTGATAGGAAATGTTGATAATGGGGAAGGCTATGTACATGTGGGGGCACAGAGTATATGGGAAATGTATTTACCTTCCTCTTAACTTTGCTATGAATCTGAAACTGCTCTTTAAAAAGTCTGTTTTAAAAAGAAAAATCAATGGATTGTTGGTCCTGGTGGGGTTGAAGGACTTTTGGAGTTAAGGACCAGAAGGAGGCAGATGAGAAGATATTAAGGGAAGAGGAAGAGTGGAATGCTTATAAACTTTTGCTTAATATTAGCACTATGCTGGAAACACTTGTACATAACTCAGTCAATAGCTCACACCAGTGGGTACCTCTCATCAACCCAGAATTTCCTGTTTTCTCTGCTCTGTTTTTCTCAAGTGGACCTCTGTGATTTTTACTTTCCAACCAACCTGATTTTTACTAGAGGAAGCGTCAGTAAAATCTCAACAGACAACTCTAGAGGTTTCTTTGACCTCTAGGCAGAAAAAAGTTGTTGTACAGTGACATGGAGAAATTTAAGATGTTAACTATGTGCCAGATGGTGAATGATACATTGAAGAAGCCCTTCCAGAAGCAGCAGGAAATTAGAGACAACTATCTTTTTCATATACGAATTTTCTTCTCTCTGTGCCAGATATCCCACTAGCATTGCTGTGGTTCAACAAATAGTCATTGAGTTTCATGCCTCAGGCACTGTCCTATGTGCTAGGGAGAAGTAGGTACCAAGGTAGGTAAAACATGATACCTGCCTAGAGAAGCTTTTAGTTTTACTAAAAGAAAGTGAAAAGAACTAAGGTAAATAAACAAAAATTATAGAAACATAGAGTAGGAAAAGTGGCATATTATAGACATAAAATACATGAAGCTGATGGAAAACTATAGGGACCAAGAGTTGGGACTGGGAATTAAGAAAGGCTTTGTAAATGAGGTAATATCTGAGGCAGAACTTGAAGAATAAAGAGAACTTCAATGGCAGAAGTCTGCGTGTCTGTATGAGTCAAGACACAGAGGCTGAAATCTGTGGAACATGTTTGCGTAATGACAAGTAGATTAATTTGCTTGGTGTCAGAAGAGCCTAGATGCACATGCACATAACCCAGAATGTCATTAAAAACATCTGATGGTTTTGAGAAAGTAGAAGACAGAATCAGAAATATGACAACATGAAGAACATTCTCTCAAAGAACCTAAAATGGACTAGAATGGAGAGTTCAAGGGGCAGAAAGAAGAATTGAAAGGTGTGGTTTACAATTTAGGCAGGGGTGGGTGATAGGGATGGACAGGAGAGTGATGACTACAGAATACTGCAGAACTGGACTCTATGTGACTTGATAGTTTATTGGATGCAGGAGACAGTAAACGAGTTGAAGAAGACACCAAGGTTCTGAACCTGAGGACTTGGGGAACATAGAGCTATTCACAGATATGGAAGGCCAAAGGGAGAAGCTGGTTTGAGTTCATTGTTCTGAAGTTGCTGAATTAAAGATGCTTGACACTCCAGTGAAGTCAGCTAGCAATCAGTTGGAAATATGGGATCAGAGATTAGAAAAGTGGATAGGGCTAAGGAGTCAGAAATTTGGGTCTTTTTTACAGAGGAGCTTGTTAATATGGATAAAGTACGATAATGGAACTTTAGTTAGAAAAGACCTATGGAGAGAGAGATGGAAGAATTGCTGATAAAAGCCAGAGAGAAGGCTCAAGAAGGGATGCGACTGAGGGGGGGTACTCAACTATGTCAAATGTTGGAACGTTATAGATGCAAATGAGAACAGAAAACAAACTGCTAAATTTGGCAGTTAGTGAGACAATGAGAAAACTTCAAGACTTCAAGGAAATGGGCAATCCTATACCATCAACTGAAGTCTGCCTTGCTATATTTCAATGAGAAGCTATCAACTTCTGATTAAGAGCATGGAATCTGATTAAGAACATGGATGTGTGAAATGAAATTCCTGCTTGGCCACTTAAAAGCTCTTAACCAAGCAAGTCGAGCTTTCTTCTTTATAAATGAAGCCTTATATGAGACAAGCTTTATCTTTGTCATCTGTAAGAAAAGCAGGATTTGCTCAGTGATCTTAGGTATTATTATTGATAATGTTCATTGTACTGATAATGTTCATTGTACTGAATGGGCTGAACACTTAGATATTCTATATAGTTCATTACACCATAATGACTATCATATAATCATAGAGAAGAACTATATAACACAAAGGGAACCTATACGTATTTCTTATAGGTTTAGACAGGATTCCATTCAATGTGTGTAACAGCCTCTCATTCTTCCACTTGCTCTCATTCCCAAACCAAGGGTTACCAAACACAATAAAACAAAACCAAAAAACAAACAAAGAAAAACCAAAACAAACAAACAAACAAAAATACCCACAAAGTAGAAAGGCAAGAAATTCTTATTCACTGGGGGAAAAAAACAGATCACCTTTTTAAAAAGTTATAGGGCTGCATAGTTACTATGAAAACAAGCACAGCGCCGGCCTATGAAGATAGTACTAACATAACTACAAATGAACACTTCAGAATATGGCAAGAAGGCAAATATATCTGTTCATTTTCTGTTCAAATACATAGGAAGAGGCAAATACACTCCAATCATCAGCCAAACCTGAACAATGTACAATGTAATAAATCAGATAAAGATATTTGATGTTCCTCTTCTATAGTAAACTAAAGTGGTCATAAAATGCAAAATACTTTATCCCAAATGCACTGCAGTTTTATAGGCTTAAGACAAGAAGGAGAATGGAGTCTGTTTCCCTCTCATTCTTGCTTCATTGTTTTTAATGGCCAAAAGGCCAGTGACAGTCCAGGCTGACTCTAACATATTTATGGGGGGGGGGGGGGGGAAGAGAAGGGATAAGGGTTCAGCCATTTTGTTTCACTTTTTTGAGAAATTCTTATGTCACATTTTTTGCAGTTGTATAACGTGCACAATTTCAATGTTTATAAAATGCTAGTAGGGATTCTGATCTTGCAGGAAGATATTTTGGAGTCAGGGGACAGAGGGCTTGTCTACCACTCCCCTATCTGATCTATGAAATTCTACTTCAGAAAATGTTGAAAAGATGGGCATAGCATGTGCTGGGCTTCAGCCATCTTGTGGCATATAAATAAGGGTTAGCCAGCCATCACAAATCACACAAACTGTTAAAATACTATGAAAGAAGAATGCACGATAACTAGTTTCTCAACTCAGAAATGTTGACATTTTGGCCGATAAACGTTATTCCATGAAAGCAAAAAGATGTTATACTGTGCATAGTAAGATGTATAGCAACATCCTTGGCTTCCATCCACTAGATGCCAGTAGCACACTTCCCCCACCCCAAGTCATGACAACCAAAGATGCCTCTTGACGTTGCCAAATGTCTCCTGAGGGGAAATGTGCTCCCAGTTAAGAACCACTGTAAGATAGAAATAAAAATCACAAACGATCCCTTGGAATTTTCCTTTGTTCAAACTACTGTGCAAAAAATAATCACTTCTTTTTTTTACAATGAGGTTTCATAAACTGAAAATCCAAATTTCTCAATATTTGCCATGTTGGAGAGAGGCTTTCTATGTTTAGTCACCAAGTAGAAGCAATAATCCTGGAAGATTTCCCATTCCTGGTATTATCAAGAGATTCACATAAATCATCCATAACAAAACCCAGACATTTTGTTAAGTTTTGAAGTACTGTCCCTTAACGTCAGATGTCTATGATCAAAAGAAGCCAAACAATACACATTTAAGATTTGAACTGTGGGACAAGAGTTATGGGGCAAGGGTTATAAAGAGGAATCTTATTAAGTTTACTTAATTCTACAGAGTAATTGCTGAAGAAATAACTTTGCACAATTCTTTCCAAAGAACAGCACAAGTTTATTAATCATTCTTCTCTATTGGCTCTTGAGATACCCTTAAATGTGTGTGGGAAAATGAAGTTCCCAGATATTATGAATTACTGACACTTAATCTTTTTTGTCTTGGAATAATCATCCTTTGGATTCATTCATAAAACAAAACAAAACAAAAAAACAAGACAAAACAAAAAACCTAATCAAACATAGAAACTAAGAGGACTACTTGTTCTAGACTCTGTTTATCTGGACCTCAATTTCTCATCATTAACTGTTGGAGGTTACACTACCTTATCTCTACAGCCCTTTCCCAAATGAACAGGGCATATATTTTATTTTTAAAACCTGAGTCACCTAATAAAAAATATTGGGGATGGTAAGAATTGGTGAGACCATATGTTCCACTTTTGATACTCTTATATTCATATTCAGATGTGTGTAGGTTAGGTAAAGGCACTACATTTTGTTTCAGACAAGGCAACAAAAAATCTCTATCTGGAAGACTTGGGTCACATAGTGTCTCTCTTCTACTGCAGTACAGAGAGAATGCCTCTTCTCCCCTTATGACAAGGCCATGAGTTTGTTACTCTGGGAAAAAAGAACTTAGTATAGAGAAAGGGAAATTCCAAACCTCTTGCCTGGTGCACTGTGGAAAGAAGATGTGAGCTAGATAGAGTTCAGTTTTTCCAAAGCCTTCTATTCCTCCAAGAAACTTCATTTGTGGTTTTTTTTGTTGTTATCATTACATATATAAAAATTTAATATGCAACTCAATTTTTGAAGGAGAGAGGAAAAAGAATGCATACCTGATCATTCAACTTGGCACATGAGTTGGCACATAGAAAATTCTGACTCAGAAAAAAGGAAACCTCTCAAACTGGAAAAACTAGGTGACTTCACCCAAACTCCTTCTCAAGGTGGTAAGTCTTCCGCAGGTTGTGCCAGTACCATTAGAAATGCTCAGAATATGGCTATCTTCAAACACGGATCCACAATACTGCTTTGGCCATAATTTGGCTAAAGCCATTAGCTGCTATCTTTATTTTTACAATGAAATGATTTTATGAAATTAAAAAAGTTTATTATTCAGAATTTTTTTCCCCCTTGGAAACAGACCACCTGAATTGGAGACAAATCTCTGCTGGTAAGAATGAAAATGCATCCCAAGCTAAACAAGGCAAAAACTATGCTCTTCACAACATGGTATTGTCCAGACTCAGTTTTGATTTCCCTGTACAAGAATTTCATATATGCTTTTTCCAATAAGATCTCAGTGTGAGGCAGACTCACTGATGAGCCCCAGAAGTAAAGAACCCAAACAGATGTTTTACTATGTGGAGTGGGACTCAGAGACCCTGCCTTAAGGTTTTTTCCTGAGATTTTGGAAACTCCCTATTATTATCACAGAGCCTGATTTTTTCTACCTTTTTATACCCTTCCCCCACCCTTTGCCAGATGTCCCACAGCTTTCAAAACATCCTGATAATTTTTTTTTATATAGCACTACATATTTTTATTGGGATCTTTCAGTGTATTAGGTTTTGTTTAGAGCTCTTGGGTTTTCATTGTTTGGGTTGGGATTTTACTTTTATGAGGTGTGAGGGTAGAAGAGGGGGGTGTGTTTTGTTTTTATTTTGATTGCTGCACACTCTTCTAACCCTTCCCCTGGTGTTGACCCCTGTGAAAAGATGATAATCTCATTTCCTACATCTTGAGAGAAATTCCTAACAGGTCAAGAATCTTATCAGGTTTATACAGTTATTTTAGCCTTCCTTTTCCTTCCCACTGACATTAAACCCCAAATGAGTCCAAATGCGACATGTTCCATGGTTTCTTTTCAAATATCCTTGAAATCGGCACATGGTTTCAGTTCTATTCTGGAATAGTCTGTTCCAAAGAAGTGCAGCTTTCTGACCCTCCTTACTTGTCAGCATTGTATTTCTAGAAAGAACACCCAGGAAAGCTTTTCCCTGGGCATAACCTCCAAAAACTAAATTTCACCTGAAAGCAGATGTCCTGAGTCATATACAAAAAACTTTAAAATCTTCCTCCCAAGACCCAGGGGGGAAAGAAAGGGACAAAGAAAAATATAATAATAAGTATTGTCAAAGACATTTGCTTCCACACCCATAATGGAAATCTACTTCTTCTCTGACTCTGAAGCTAGAAAAAAGGACGAATTTAACTGTGTAATCTTCTACCCTACCCTTATGGTTGGACCTGAACCAGTCTGACGTGGAAGAAGTCTCACAGTAGAGCAGAACAGTAGTCTTCTTTATTCTTGGAACACCTGTTAACAGGTTATAGAGGGTTTTATATACAGCAAGTAGAACTCCAGTTTTCTCTCACTCTCAGTGTAAAAAAAAAAAAAAAAAAAAAAAAAAAAAAAAGCCTCATTAAAACATATCCTTTGCCAAAGTTTCATTGCTCAAAAGAGTCAATGTAACTTTCAACCCTTAGGCACTCTGCAAATTGTGTTTTAAACCTTTCAAAGAGCCTTCTTGTAAATTCTGAATTTAAATCAATTTCCCATCATTTTCAAGGCCATTTCTGAATTCTTATCTATTTAACTACCACAGTGATTAAATAAGTTAGTTTTTAATGAGCTAGCATATTATACACATACTTTGGTATCACCATATATATAAATAACCATCTCATAAGCGTAACTGAGAGGTTAGCATAACAAAATGTTCTGGAAAGTCAACAGGTAGCTAGAACCATTTAAAATAGAATAAAGATATTACATATTCAGTTTTGGGAAGCTTCTAAACAATATGGTAAACTGAGTTGACACACAAGACACTCCATTCCACTACAGACACATAGAAATGCTGAATAAAAAAATATATTAATAACAAAAGAAAATTAAGCTGAGAGTGAAAACAGGAAAGAGAAAGTTCCATATACCAGAAAAAAAGAGAACTCAAAACGACAGTGATGAGCTGAAGACAAATGACCCACACAGTTTCAGTTTCAGATACAGATCCAAGAGGCTGAAGTCTGGGTTTTGGTATTCAGGGAAGCAAAAATATAAGAAATCAGGCTCAAGAAAAATGGGGGGATCGAACTGTGCCTTCTGAATAAAGCTGGGACCATGAAGAGCTGACCCATACATGAGATAAAGGAATGAGAGAATAAAACACCTCTGCCCAGGGGTGCCTGGGTGGCTCAGTCTGTTAAGCGTCTATTAGTTTCGGCTCAGGTCATAATCTCACGGTTTGTGAGTTTTGATCCCCACGTCGGGCTCTGTGCTGACAGTGCAGAGCCTGCTTGGGATATTATTCATTCTCTCTCTCTCTCTCTCTCTCTCTCTCTCTCTCTGCCTCCCCCCTGCACACTCTCTCTCTCTCTCTCTCAAAAAAAAATAAATAAAACTTAACAAAAACACATACCTCTGCCCACTAGCCTCGGCTGGCTTCAGGAATCATATTTTCTTCCCGAGGCAGCAGATGAAAGAAGAGTTATTTGTCAGTCACTGAAGCCTTGATCTCAATGCATGTTCAAGTATAAAGTCTAAATTCCACTCCCAAGTGGCACAGAAACCCAAGAGTGACACATTAACAGAAATAATGGCCTGAAACATTGGAATCTGTAAGGTCCTAACTGATACCACCTCCAAAACAGTCTACAGGGATACAAAGGCCCAGGGCATGTAGGGCTCTCAAAACAACCTCTGATGTATATGAGCTAACAATAAACATGACAAACCATGAGAGGAACAAACCAGCAAATGATGGGATAATTGGCACCTCAAGAATTAGAGAAAATAGACCCTTGGGTAAAAGTATTTAAAATAAGTGTTTACAATATTCAAAAATATAAAAAGAAGAAAAGAAACCACAGGTAGCACCACTGTCTTCAGACTCGGGGCATGATTTTGTCCATCAAAGGACAGAGGAGACAGAAGACCAGCTTTGAGGAAAGTGAATTACGTGGTTCTTGAGAAGAGCTCATTTATCTGGCCTGAATAAGCAGTTTGTTTTTAGTGATTAGAATACCTACTTCAAAAAACACTGTTAGTTCATACAAGTGACATCACGAATTATGTGGTTCAGTAGTCTTTGTCCTTGAGATAGAGAAATTGCACTGACAAGAACAAAAAGACAATGCAACCTTTTTTGACTTTTTGGCAAACTTCATGCTGGTAGTTTTATTTGCCATGTACCAGCTTTAATCCTCTTCCAAAGGTGAGTTGAGGGGCCTTGGGAGAGTTTTGATTCTCTGCTCTACCTGTCTAGTAAAATTACTCATTTGTTGTAATTTTTTCCAGTACTGATAAATTCTGTAATTTTTTGTTTTCAAATTGTGATGACCAAGTAGTTTTCTCTTTCCTTTGTTTCTGGTAATCTTCAAAGTAGAAATTCTCCAAGTAGAGCCAGGATTACTATCCTATGTAAATCATCCCATAAACCCAAATTACAGTCTTAGTCTTATTCCTAACTAGTTGCCTGATCTTGGACCAGTTATCAGTTTATTCATCTGTGATATAGGAAAAAATAGCATTTTTCCTAAAAAGGTTGTTGGAAGATTAAGTGACACAATACAGTAGGAGGTATGTTCCAAGATCCCAGTGGATGAGACCGTGGATAGTATCGAATCCTGTATATACTATGTTCTTGCTTATACATACATACTTTATGATGATGAAGTTTAATTTACAAATTAGGCACAGTAAAAGATTAACAACAATAACTAATACTTAAAACAATATACCAAAATAAAAGTTATGTTTACATGGTTTCTGTCTCTGTCTCTCACAATATTGTATACGGTACTCACCTTCTTTTTGTGATGATGTGAGATGATAAGAAGCCTGTGTGAAGTGAGGTGAATGACACAGGCCTAGTGACTTATTGTCATTGTCCTTCTGACAATGCACCAGAAGGAGATCATCTGCTTCCAGCCTCAGCAGACAAGAACTGAAAGCATGGAAAGCGAATCCACAAAAAGCCAAACCATAGATAAGGCGGGACTACCCTGATCTCTGCAAATGCTGGTTTCATGGCTGCCTGCCAGTTTCCAATTGATAATCTTAAATTACATTAGCTTGGGTCATATATGAATCATAAATGTTTTTCATCTAAAAAGCCATCAGAAATATATCATGGAGCACTTAGGTTTGCACAATCTCTTTGGACCACCTCAATCCTTAATTAATTTATTTTACTGCTTATTATTAAAATCTGGGTAATTTGTAGTTTGCCTATTGTTTAACCAGATGTACAGAAGGAAATGGGCTTCCAGAAAAATCTTAGGAGCCTCTACATTAACTACTTGTGGAATAAAAATGGAATATTTCCAGATGGTTGCTGATTTTCATTTTTTCCAGATAAAATATAGATACATAACTGAGAATTAAATTGTACTGACTACCTATGAGAGTACCCACCCAATGGAAGGTTCTGTCCTTGTCATTAAGAATCTAATAATTTTTTTGAATACAGAGGAGAATCTAACCCAGAACACAGAGCCAAAAGTAAAACTGAGGTGGGAGTGATTAATATCAAGTCAATATTTAGTGTAACAGGGAATGTTGATAAAGAATAGTAAGTTAGATAGCTGTTATGGTATTATGTTATGTTAGGTATTATTTAGATTACATATAAATTAGATAATTATATAGTATTATGTTATATTATGGTATTATATAGACAAATTTCCATTTAGGAAAAAACTTTGAGACAAGACAAAGCCTAATCATCATTATGAACTTATATATAGGAATAATTAGATGTCAAGAACCATGCATATTCAGTTGAACCTCAAAAAACTTGAGAAATAACAGTGCTTTAGAATTCAATCTAAAAAACTCCAGAAAATCACAGAGGAATCCTGGAATTAACAACCAAAACAGAACAAGAAAATAATGGCATTATCACTGGAAGAAATTATCCCTACTCACCTCTTTCA
This sequence comes from Panthera pardus, assembly GCF_024362965.1. NCBI lineage: Eukaryota > Metazoa > Chordata > Mammalia > Carnivora > Felidae > Panthera > Panthera pardus. The sequence continues at coordinate 73,699,337 of NW_026526688.1, forward strand.
GGACTTAACACAAATTTCATCTCCACATAAAAAAGAAACTTTACATTTGTAAAATAAACATTTCCATACTATTCCACTGGGAGATACACTGTATCATGTCATATATTTACCCATCATATAGAATACCAAATCATTCCTAACACTAAAGGTCCAAAGTAATAATATATCTACAGAAACTGTTGGAGAATTCAGCTTAATTTCTTTTACTATACTTGTTTGAAGAGTTACACTACCTTGATAGACTCTCAGGTCTTTCTTTGAAACTTGACTGAGACAATAACATATTTCATGTTCTTCCATGACACTAAGTAAGATTAATCAGAAAATTTTTTGACTATGTAAAGGTCCAAGGAAAACTAGGCCTAAAACTTCTGCTCAAAACTCTTAAGAAGGCATTGGAGAACAACAACAACAACAAAACCAAAAGAAGAAGATGAAGAAGCCCATAAAAACTATTCACAAAAATGTATCCACCAATAGTTCTTAAATGATTGAGCTTTACCATCTGGGATCAATTGCCCTCTGATGGAGAAACAAAAGTTCTGTCAAGTTTGCTTTGTGATCAAGTAGGCCAAGAAGAAAAGCAAGGCTAATTCCTGAAACATGCACGCATAGCTCTCTACAGATATGAGAAAAGGTAAGGACGATAAAGAAAGTAGAGTATCTTTGACCAAAAATAAAATGAACAAGATTAGAAATTATATTTTGACCCACTAGTAAACTACCAATCCTGTGGCAGACCTAGAACTTCGTCCTTAGATGTCTGATATACGAAAGAAAGATAAGCATATTATTACTGCATATAATCCCAGTAGAATATATGTTCCATGAAAGCAGGGGCTTTCATCTAATTTGTACTTTGCATGAAGTAGGTCCTCAGTTATTTACTGCAGGCATGCATGGATAAAGTTGCTTTCCATTAAACTTCAGCCCTGATTTGGATGCCTCTCCCATCCCCTTTCAGGTTGACGACACCAGCCACATCTAAAACCCCTCATATTTCAGAATCTTGGTTTGGACAGATGCTGTGGAAGCCCATAGATCTCAGGCTGAGGATCTACGACACGTGGAAAGCATAACGCTGTGGGTGTACACAGCACAGATATGAAATGTATTCCTGACCCAAGCTGAGGTCCAATTTACCCCTAAAACGTGAGTTATTAGGAATATTTTAAATTTCTGTTAAAAAAAATTCTGTTTGTTATGGGCAAACAACTTTAAGCAGAGTTTTTAAATTATGAAGCTTACCTTTCTTGATATTCTGTTCTCCTTCCTTTTGTAAAAAAATAAAGAAACTTAAATTCAAATGTATGTAAAGAAAAGCAAAAGACCAATCTGCAGCTATTGAAATGATCGTGTGATTTTTTTTTTCTTTTTTCTTTTGGTAACACAGTGAATTACATTCATTAGTTTTGAAGAATTAAAGTAACCTTGCATTTCTGGGATAACTGCCACTTTGTTATTATGGAATATCTTCTTACATGTTACTGGATTTAATAGGCTGAAATTTTATTAAAGATTTGGTATTTATGTTCATGAGGAATACTGGTCTGCAATTTTCTCTGTTTTGCTTTTTTTGTAATCTTTTTGACAGATTTTAGAATTGGGGTGATGTTGGCCTCATAAAACTAAAATCATTGGGAAATACTCCTATCCTCTCCATTTTCTAAAAGAGTTTGTGTAAGACTGGTATTTCTTCCTTAAATATTTTCTAGAATTCACCACTGAAATATCTGAACCTGGAGTTTTCTTTGAGACAAAAACCAGTTTTAATTTTTTTTTAATCTTTGTTTATTTTTGAGAGAGACAGAGAGACAGAGCATGGTGAGCAGGGGAGGGGCAGACAGAGTCAAAGACACAGAATCCAAAGGAGGCTCCAGGCTCTGAGCTGTAAACACAGAGTCCTACGCAGGGCTCGAACTCAAGGACCACGAGATCATGACCTGAGCCAAAGTCCGAGGCTTAACCGACAGAGCCACCCAAGTGCGCCAAAGGCCAATTTTGATAACACATTTTATTCTGCTCTAATTCACCTGAGAGGATGTACAATAAATACTTTCTCCTGGTATCCCATTTAAAATGTATGAGCCACCATTGTTCAATAGACAGTGATAGTGACCATGAATAATAACTGATAGTGACCATAAATAAAACTGAATAATAATACCAAAATTAAAATTCGACATGATGTTCATAGAAAAAAATGTTCAATTTCCTTTTTGGATGAAAGATGATCTGATTGTACCAGAGAATTTGAAGTCCGGTTAGGTAATCCATATCCAAATCCAGCAAGTCAAAGCTCAGGGACCAACACTTCCAATGCTTTCCAGAGCACACTCAATATAATTTGTCTTTTTTGTTCTTGGCACTCGTGATTACTGCCCATGTTCTTAATTTCCAGCAAAAATAAAACATTGCTGAGCCTGCCAAGGCATTAAAATAGGTTCAATGAAGTAAAAACTGCCAAGAGCAGGCAGATCTGGATTATTATAAACATAGGTAATTTTTGTTTTTAATCCCCATTCCCAAACCCCAATCCTAGTTAGATTTTCAGGACTTTCTTTCACTCATGAACATGGCCAATAAATATATGCAAAGAACTCCATTAAGAAAAAATACATATATATTGATTTGTCATTTTGTATTTTTCCATTCTCTCTTATCAGTCTCAATAAGGAGTACACATTTCTACCTAAAGTCTTATGAAAATGTCTTAGACTAAATGTATCAAAAACCATTCAATCATGTTCCTGTCAAAAGACAAGACATGGCCATGAAGAAAAAAGGCTGAATTATAATGAATAAACTAAAACATCCATTTCCTCTGTTGGTTGCATACTTATTCTAGTGAGTTTACATTCTCAGTTTATATAAGGGATGCTTTTCTTAGAATTGCCTTCAGAAGCTACACCCCATCCTCCTGACAGTCCTCAGCGGAGTGATCTGGATTACTGGTCACAGATGAAAGTCATTAATGGCTGTGCTGGATATTCTCCATTAGCCCCTCCGGAACCACTCTTCATGCCTCTCTCCTCTGGGAGACTCATCTGTATGGGCTCTATTAAGGTTCCCCGGGCTCTCTGGCTTTCTCTCAAGTTTGGCCAAAGTGAAGCACCATCAGAAATTTTAAAGCAAAGAGGACAATAAGCTCAGAAATGTGGCTGACTTCCTCCCCTATGGTCCCCAGGCCAACGAGAAAGCTTTCACCTACATCTCATTCTGCGTTCTAATAGCAAACCCCTCCTTTGATCCCTTTCAGGTCCAGGGACCATAAGGGCTCCCCCATTTCTTGTTGGTTTCACATTGTCCTCCTCACATCTTCTGTAAATAGATCCTTTATTAAAGACCCCTCAACTTTTCTCTCTCTCTCTCTCTCTCTCTCTCTCTCTCATTCTCTCTCTCTCTCTCTCTCTCTATGTAAGTCAGCAATATGCTTCTTCCCAACCCTGACTGATAAAGGAATCCAGTCTGCCAAACAAGGTGGATGATCAAGCTGGGTAACATGTATTTTAGTACAAAAGAAACACTGTATAATCATGACAGGGATTTTTTTGGCATTTCCCATTCATTGGCTCTAAAGTACTTTCCAAAAGAAAAATTCCAAAATTATTTAGAGCAGAGACATCGCATTCCAAACATCTAGTCTCCAAAGGTGACTACTTTGCTGTTTAACTTCTGGGTACTTGTTGTTTTTAAAAAAAAAAAAAAATTTAACATTTTTATTCATTTTTAAGAGACAAAGAAAGATGGCATGAGTGGAGAGGGGTGGAGAGAGAGGGAGACACAGAATCCAAAGCTGTCAGCACAGAGCCCAACATAGGGCTTGAACCCACGAACTGTGAGATCATGACCTGAGCCAAAGTCAGACTCTTAACCGACTGAGCCACCCAGGTACCCCTGGGTACTTGTTGTTTTTAAACATCTGATGACATCATCATCACATTTTATGATATCTCTTCATCACACACACACACACAAATAGATACCTTGGAATTGCTAAGTGCATAATCAAATTTTGGGGCTATGCAGGTCCAGAGAGTAAAAACAGGAAATAGCTTATTACTAGAAAGAGAGAGGGAGAGAGAGATTGAGATTCAGAGATATTGAGGACAGATTGGACATCATGGGGTCTTGAGAAAGAAAGACGATTATTTCCAAAAAAACCATATTTCATTAAGTAGACCTATGTAAAATTATTGTCATGTTGTGAGGGGCAAGTTGCTTATGTAAAACAAGCCGATGCTGGAAAAATCACTGATTTCCTTAGACTCTAAGAATCCATTTTCTTTTCTGGAATATTAATATTTAAGACAAAAACTTGAAACCTGACCAGGTGGCTAGTTCTCTGTTTGGAGCTAGTTAATTTCATAAAGCTGGTGTTAAGCTATTCGTTTTCTTTTCTCTGTGCATAATGTACTACACCGAGCTGTTACTGTGGCTTAAAAAATACATGACAAACATATTGAATGTTCCCAATGTTTTTAATTTAGATTTGCACAATCATAGAAATTAGAGATGGAAAACTAGGGTTCTTCTTTTTAATATGAACTGTAGTCCGTGGTCCAGGCTTGATTTTCTTTTTTTGATTAACAAAGCTAAGTCCAGAGGAGGTGGGGGAGCCCTCTGGGCAATTGCTCCCATTATTTCAGTATTTCTCATCTAGCATTATCTCTCTCATGGAGCACCATTACTTTAGTGATTTTCCCTGGAGCCCTAACAAATAATGTCTCTTTCTCTTGGCATTATACTTTAAACTTGTTGATTGACAGAAGTAGTGTCTCTATCCACTGTAATGTATTCCAACAAAAGATGTCATCACTGCAATTAACTATAGTATCAAGATTGGCCTAGAAAAGGTAGCAATGTGAAACTTTCTTGTCCCCTCTCTTTGGGGCCATGGAAACAACCAAATTCAGCCTCTCTTTTAGTCATATTTAATTCACATGATGGAATACTGGCACACATAGAATCCTAGGTCGGTTATCTTTTTAACAATGATCTATATGTTTAACTCTAATATGCCCCATAACTTAATGTTTCTTTTTTTTTTTTTCACTCAAGAGGCAAAATGGTCTTTTAAATCCTCTGTTACTTTGGAGATTCTCCTAGTTTTGCTTTCCTCTCTCAAGCACAGATCCATATGAGACTCATACATACAGCTAGATAAAAGGAACTCTGTCAATCATCTAGTTGCTCACCTCCTTTCACACTTGAGGTAACTAAACCCAAAGAGTGATTCGCCACTATCCCATTCAAGTTTTCTCCTTATATTCACCAACAAGACATAATATACTGTACCTTTAAGAATAACATTTAAAAAGAATATGACCTACTTTCCAAGAGTTTAGGCCAAATATTTTTAAAATCAATTTGAAATTCCACTAAAATGTCTTATTTGTTTTAAATCAATTATTTTAAAACCAAACTCATTCAATGAGACTGTCCCATTCCAAAGTAAATAAACTGAGAGCAGATCGAGACTAATCTGGCCCTTATCAGATACTATGTTAGCTAGCCACATTTTCGTATATCTCTCTTATCCTCATCAGATTTTAAGATTTTTGTTCTTTCCCTCCCTCAATATGCCTACCCCTGTCCTTTCCAAGTAATCAAGTAGGCTGAGTGATAAAAGATACTGGCAACTCTAAATCCACAGCTCTTTATTCCAGTTCATGTAGTGACAATGCCAACATCAATTTTGGGGAAAATAAATTATGATTTATTTTGATTTAAAAATACACAGAGCAATGAGTTAATTATTCTTGGCAGAAAGAACAACACATATCTGATGAAAACGTAACAGAGCCTAGAAATAAACACATATTTGAACACTGGCATGGGAAGACCTCCAGTGAATCCCAACCATCCTCTTTGATTGGTTACAATTGTCCTGTTGAGTGCCCAGCCTGAGACCAGTACTTATGATCAATCAGTACAATAAAGCAGGCATCATGCTTCTACTTCAACTTAACCTGTAAACTCACAAGGATCACCTATTTGCTCTCTTTGGGCTAGAAAAGTTGCTAAAGGCTGGTATGTGGGAACAGGCCACGAATTTTTTTGTTCATTATAAATGTGTCTTATAATTTTTTTGCTCATTCTAAATGTATTTTATATCCTATATAGTTTGTTTTTCTGCTTCTTTGTTTTAAATAAATAGTGGTCTCCATCCTAAGAACCTTGATTTGTCTAAAATATTAAACCTGAAAATGTTTCCTTCTGTATTATTTGTCTGACATCTCTTGGAAGGAATTTTTAACCAATAGGAAAATATTAAAGTTTATACTGGAGAACGCTTTTGTAAGTCCATTTGGCCAGGTCAGTAGGTTTGGAATTTGGCAGTGCCTGTAAATTTTATTTAATTTCACTTCACTTTGAAATTTTGCTGAGTGAATAGAAGTAACTAAGAGAATCAGAGAATGATTGATTATAGGTATTTTTTTAACATTGTCTAAAATATGGAGGAAAACACATCAGAGAATAAAAGGGAGTAAAAACAAGGGAACCATTCAGTGGATTAAACAGAATTTTAGAAAGACAGGTTCTAGTTTATAGGATGAAAAGAGAGACTCAACAAGAGTTGTCTAATTCTTCATGGACATAACTGATATTTTTTTTTCCTATAGAAAGTGGTCAATACTTAGATGAGTTTTACTAAAGGAATATCCTAGTAATAAAAGTATAAATTGGAATTAAAAGAGAGAAATGAGAAGTCTGATGGATTCACAGCAAGTATCCTATGATGTGACCACGAACGGATACAGCTTTTGTGTTGTCTGAGGAATGAGACCATTTCCTCTAACAAAGAGCATCTTCATTGCCAAAGTTGGCTTCTCAAGGGAATCATGAGCCCCACAAGTTTTCATAAAACTGAGAATGTCTAAGAACAGTGTAGCACATTGGAAAAAGGAGATAAACCATATGGGAGTGTCAAGGGGCACGGTGTTCCCACATAGACTATGGTTCCCACATATAGAATATTATAGTAAGAAAAGACTGACTTCAGGAGAATGATCAATTTTAATGTGAATTTTCCTTCCAGATATCTTTGCAACAAGTGCCTGCTACAAATCAAGGCTAGTTGGAGGAGTGGGCTTATTTTCTCCAAATAAGTGTGGGAGACCTACAGTGTCAGACAACGTAGCAGCAGCAGATGAACTTGGAGTTTCTTTTTATTTCCTCTCAATCACAGGCAAATGAAGTGTAAGTCAGGCACAAAAGTGAAGGATGAGTACCCTTTCCCTGGAAATTTTCTACAGGTGTATTTATAAGATGGGAGTCCTATAGGTGGAGGGTGCAAAGTAAAAATTTGCCATCGTGAGACGATCAGCCATAGCATAGTTTAAAATTCATCCTAATTTAGCTAAACAGACTTATTATTTTAGTCCATACTATGTGTTAAGCTGTGTAACATAATTTAAGGCTCAGAGAGTGTGATAACTACAAAAAACAAAAACAAAAAAAAGCAACAAGAAAGATAATTTGCTCCCTAAAATGGAAATGAAACTGGACTGCTTCATTCTTCCAAGGAAAGAGTATTGCTAAAAGTACAAATGCTTTTGGCTTGAATGACCAGCACAGAAATGCTTATTCTGCCCTTTGGCCAGACCCCAGGGCCCAGACTTCAGCAATGGTCTCCTAATGATCACAAAACATGGTAGTCCTCTTAATGGGGTTAATGAGACCAAGAGCAGCTTTCTCAAAACTGTGCCTGGACACTTCATGGAGAAAAAATATGATAATTTAAATGTGTATTAGGAAAAGCAGGCATGAAATCAGCAATATTCTTTCAGAGGTTAATGTAACTCTGGACTTGGGAAAGAGTATTTGACAATCTAACTCATGACATTTATCTGTCAACTTAATGCAGTGTAGCCCAGATATGAGTGGAGCCACAGAATAACCATATGCAGGAAGAGAAGTAGAAAAGAGAGGTCTCCTACAAAGATAAAATAATAGCTCTTAGAGTTCCATAAAGTCTTAGATTTGTTAGATTTGCTTTTTGTCATAGGAGTTAGATGTTCTGACTTTGTGTAACTACCTACTGAGTATTTCCTCATGTATCTACCTCAGGCACCTAAAATGCAACATCTGGTCCAAACCAGATTCATTATTTTAAAATTCCATTATAGAGTGAGATAATTAAGGTTTGCTCAGAGGTCTCTAGGCACTCAAAGGGACAGCTAACTATATTGTGTATGTCAAGGAAAGCTTCACAGGAAAGACAAACCATTAGCCACCTGTTATTGAGTGAGTAGGAGTTCACAAGGTGAATGAGTGCATGAAGAATATTCCAGGCGAAGAGCAGAGCAAACATAAAGGCAAGCAAGCAGGAAGAGCATGGGATGTTTCAAGAACTTCAAAGAATGTAGTTAGTTACAATCTGTTTCTACTCAAAAAGCTACTGATATCAAATTTGGCGGGGGGGGGGGGGGGGGTGGTGATTTTCCTCACATCAACCAATTCTCTAACTCTCTGGACACCAACTGGGTGTTCTACCATTCAATTCCAACAATAATACCAGAGTTAGCACAGACCCCACAGATTAAGGGCTCCATCCCACAAGATTGCCTCCACTTCAGATGCCAGTAGAAAGTCCTGGGCCTCCAGTACTTCAAATGGACTGGCTATAAATCAGGGTTCTCACAACTCCATCCTCAGGTTTGATCATTCGCGAGAATGGCTCACAGAACACATGAAAACAGTTTATTTACTACTACCAGTTCATTATAAAGGACATTATAAAAATGAAGAGCCATTTGAAGAGATACAAAGGGTGAGATCTGGAAGGGTCCTGAGCTCAGGAGCTTCTGTCCCCATAAGGCTGGGGCATGCTACCCTTCCCTCCTAGCACACAGAGGTGTTCACCAATCTAGAAGTTCTCCGTCATTTAAGGGTTTTATGGAGTTTCCATAACGTAGGCAAGATTGATTAAATCATTGGGCATTGGTGATTAACTCCCCAGAGGTTGAGGGGTTGGACTGAAATGTCCAATTTAGGTTCCTCTGACGAACAACCCCCATCCAAGCTGGCAAGGGACTCAGTAAGAGTCCCCTCATTAACATAAACTAGGTATGGCTGAAAGGGGCTTATTGTGAATAACAAAAAATGTTCCCTTCACCACTACCACTCTAGAAATTCCAAGGGTTTTAGAAGCTCCTGTGTCAGGAAGCAGGGAAAAAATACAAATTTATTTCTTATTATATCATGATATCACAAAGTCAAAAAGAGGGTGATGGAGATGAAACAGGAGTGAAAGCCAGGGTCCATTTATAAAATGACCTTATTAAATTTAAATTATGCCTAGTAGTCAGTGGAAAGTTCCTGAAAGATTCAAAGAAGGAGAATGATATGGTCATATGTGTGTAGAGATCTTTCTGGGAGCGGTGTGGAGAGTGAATTGGAGACATGTACAACTGGCAGCCAAACTCAATGAGGACTGGAATAGAGCCATGGTAATGACATTAGAGAGACACAATCAGATGGGGAGACAGTAAAAAGGTAGGTGCTATGGGACTTCATAGAATATCTGACAAGGGGAGTAAAGGACATGGAGGAGTTAAGGACACCTCCAATTTCAAGCTTGAGTGACTGATTGGACAATGACCCAAGTAGCCAAGGACCCAAGTGGAAGAAAGAGGAGGCTTTGGGATGGGGCAGGAGGCAATGAGACCTCTTTTGAAGATGCAGAGTTTCCAGGGTATCATTCTGGTGGAAATGTCAAGGAAGAAACTAGAGAAATAGAACTTTTCAGAAGAAAGGTGTCACAAGAAATAAGGATCTGGAAATTGGGAGCCTGGCTGTGGTTACCCACGGGAATAATAAGCACTTCTCAGTGACGATGAGGTGAAAGAGGCCAAAGACAGAACTCTGAGGGCAAAAACAGACATGAGGCAGCATCCTAGGGACAACCCTAGACAGAGACTCACGTCTTCAGTTGTTAGAAGTTGGCCTAATTACGGGGAGAAAAGGGTGCATGCTTGGGGTGGGGGCCCACTCTTGCTGAATTTCTGTGATTAAGGGGATCAAGGGCCTGGATCTGCCTCCAGGAGTCTTCCAGCAGCACAATGTTTAGGAAGTAGGAGCACTGAAACAAATGGTTTCTATGGGAGCCTAAGGGCTACCCCTAAAATCATACCACCAATGCAGAGGTAAAAGGCCGCCAGGTGGAAGCAGAATCGAAGGCTAAAATTAATGTTCAAGATTATATAATATGCGGTGATGTGTGCAAGCTTGTGTATACAATTGACCCTCCTTATTCATAAATTCGCTACCTGCAAATCCATCTCCTAAAATTTATTTGTAACCTTAAAATCAATGCAGCATTTTGAGGTCATTTTTGGACATGCGTGGAATGGTGAAAAATTGGGAGTCCCCAACACACACATTCCCAGTTGAGGTCAAACAAGCCGACCCTCTGCCTTCCTGTGTCAGCTCTCATACTATAAGCAAGTTTCCTTTTCACAGACTATCTAATGCCACGTGTTTTACATTTTTTGTGATTTTTGTTAGTTTAAAATGGCCCCCAAGCACAGTGTTGAAGTGCTGTCTAGTGTTCCTATGCACAAGAAGGCTGATGTGATGTGCCTTGTGGAGAAAATATGTTTTAGGTAAGCTTAGTTCAGGCGTGAGTTATAGTACTGTTGGCCCTGAGTTCAATGTTAATGAACCAAAAATACATATTAAATAAGTTGTCTTTAAACAGAAACACATAAAACAAGTTAGGTATTGACTGACTGATGAAAGTGTGACCAGTCTCATAGGAACCCAAGCCTGTATTTCCTCAAGGAGAAATGTCTCAGTGTTCGCTAATTCAGTGTTCACAGTGATTTTATAAGACATAATTGCTGCAAATAACAAGAATTGATAATTTATGTAAAAGGCTAGAATGAGCCCAGAGTTACATCAGTCCTAAGTGAAACTCCTAATTTACTCAAAATGGTTCATTATACAAGCACATAAGGTTCAGGATAGGTATTCTTTTTGAGTTTTATTTAGGTTTCTTAGGCCAGAAAAAAATTTTCTTTGAACCACATGATCATTAATTGCAATCATGTGAACTAAAGAAGTTAAGTATACCATGAAGTCCAGGATCCCAGTCTGTCATGTCTACTTGTTCTGTGACCTTGGACAAGCATTTGCCCTCTCTGAATCTTCATGCCTCACCTATGAAACGAGGCAATGATACCACATGATCCCTTAAAGCCCTGTCAGTCTATGATTCTGCAGCCGGTCCCAAAGCAAGAGCCACTGCCATCAGTTGTGACTTTGGGACTACATAAAGCTTATGAAGAAAGATTTACTGGAGTGCATTTCCTGTATTTCCTTGAGCAGCATGAGGGCAGATTTATTAGATTATTGATTTAAGGATTCTGCAACTCTTGTCTTGTTTTAACTTCAGTGACAGGAATATATCCAAAGAAAAAACTGGAAAACTGACAGTAAAATATCTTCAATTATTTCAAACTTAATAGCATTAAAAATAGAAAGAGCACAAACAGAAGAGTGTCTAATTGTAATTATTTAAAGCAAATGGTTTGAGTGATCGAGACTGGACCCAAATGATGTGCATGCCAGGCTACCCCAAGCACCCCCACTCTGTCTTTTAGGTCTCTCCAGAGAACCCCAGCATATCTTACCAAAAATTGCGTGCTCCATTAAGCACTTGGCAAAGGACTGGATGGACATGTGTAACCCAGACGTTTCCATGGAAGGTTAGGCCTCCCAGATGGAGTTCTCATTTTAAGAATGTATGCAGGATTAAGATGTAATCCATTGTTTCAAAGAATACAATGATGCACAAAATAAATGCTCTAGTTTTCCTCTACAGAATTTTTTTAACTGTAGAGGATGCACTAATAAACGGAATCCTTCATTTAACAAAAGGTATCTCTCTTCCACCAACATTATCAGAGGGTAACTATAGGTGGTAATGGGAAAAATTTTAGTTAAACATTAAACACACACACACACACCACCTAACCTCACCTTTTTCTTTAGCCAATAAGAAAGTTGCCATAGCTATAGGCAGGCTCATACCTGACATCTGTGGGTGTCCAACCACTTTCTTCCTCCAGCTCCATCCTACACGTGGGGTCCTGCATGCATGGGTGAAGACACCGGCACACGGTGAGAGCACAGTCAACACTCAAAAAGAGAGCTACAGAAGACTCCCCTGCAGGCTCGGGTCAGAGGCTCAAGGCCCCTAAGGACCTAGGGAATTCTGAGATTCTGGGCACTCAGATGGGCTCTAGGTGAGCATCTCTCTTTAATTCTTCAGGCTCTTCCCCCCATGGGAGAGGGACATGGCTGAACTGCCATGTGTGTACTCTCTCATGATGCAATTTTACTTTTTCTCCACATTTGATAATGTACATGTCTTTTCATGTTTTTTCTAAATATCCTTCAACATTCAATGTCTCAGCACATTAAAAAATGTCCCTCTTAGAGGATACAAAGCATAACAGTACATTGCAATGTGTGTAATACACATGTATGATAAGACACTGGACTGAACTTTGGGGGAGAGAATAAAGAATCTCTTCCATGTAGAAGGAGCTCAAGACCTAAAATAAGTAAAATTAATGTTTCACTGAGAAACAACTATACACTCCTATTCACATTTATGAAATGCAGAAATGCATAATCACTGCTCTATCTCCATTTAATAAACTCCCCTAGAAGTACCATGAACGTTCTATAACTACGGGAAACTTGTCTATCTTTGGCACCTGGTCTAATGCCTGGCATCTAATGAATGACCCATCATTTGTTGAATAAATAAATTTAATTCACTGTTTTAATCTGAGAACTTCAGCACCTCTGTTCTAAACAATAGGTTTAATTTCAAAACCCACATAACAAAGCAGACTGTGTTCCCTATCCCATGTCTCTTTTTGTGGTTGGAGATGTTTTTCATCTTAAGAAATGCATGTAGCTACATGGTGTGACATTGTTTGCTCAACTAGTTTTCATTATAAGGATTCAATTTACTTATATAGTGCTCTTCAAAAGATTACATGATGGGGCACCTCGGTGGCTCAGTCGGTTAGGCATCCGACTTTGGCTCAGGTCATGATCTCATGGTTCATGAGTTTGAGCCCCATGTCAGGCTCTGTGCTAACAGCTCAGAGCCCAAAGCTTGCTTCGGATTCTGTGTCTCCTTCTCTCTCTGTCCCTCCCCTGCTCATGCTCTCTCTCTCTCTCTCTCTTTCTCTCTCTCTCTCTCTCTCTCCCAAAAATAAATAAACATTAAGAAAAATTTTTTAAAGGTTATGTGAACTTTCAGCTTTTGGCTTTGGGCAACAGACTGGCCCCAGCAGCAGCAGCCATAAGGAGACAATAGTTATTAGACAGAAGGACAGCTGAGGGTGAGGAGACTCAGTCATCACCACTCCAGAGCATTGTCATGACGCACTAAAGTGTCCCCCAGCTGGGGCTAGAAAGCAACCAAGATCCACTGCCTTTCAGGTTCATTTACTTTGCTCTTGTCATCTTTTCCTTCCCAAATGTCATGGTTCTCTGAAGTCTACACATCAAGCTAAGCAAGTGCTGACACAGAGGCAAGAATGCCATCGAAACTGTTAGGAGCTGAGGAAAGGTAGAGGAAAGGTAGGGTCTTTGTGGTTGCTTTTCTCAAGATAAGGAGTATTAAAAGCATTTGGGTATTTTTTAATTGATGCTTGTAGTCCCGTAACTAAAGTAAACATCCAAAATAAAACTATTTTTGAAATTACAAACTCGATGAAAAGACCTGTGATAATGTTGTCAGTGTGTTATGTTAGGTAAAGGGAAGTGAGGCACGAAACTTCAGACAGTGCATTCAGGGCCAGTGGTCAGTCAAGATGTACTGATCCTGCCAACCTGGGCCAGTACTGAAAAAGAGTCACTGCCCCAAGCACTCCCCTGCTGCACCCACCCCCACTCAGGGGCCCCTCAGCCTTCCGCACCATCCAACACAAAGGGGCTACAAGGGTCAGTGCCCCCAATATGTAGGTCTTTTGATTTTTTTTAATATCATTGCTAAATGCAATCGTAATTTTTTAACTTGTATATATTTGTGTGTATGTGTGTGTGAGAGAATACCCCAAAATGCTTAGTAGCAATGATACTGACAGTTGGAATTAGGAGTGATCTTTATTTTCTTCTTTATGTTTTTAGGGTTCTCATAGTTTTCTACATTAAGCATAAATTAGCTTTATAGCCAGAGAAAAGATGAGCAAAAGTATTATTTGCTGAAATAGACTCCTAGAGGAAAATAAAATCGCCCCACTATTAACTCATACCTAATTCATTCCTGGTAGCAATTCACTAAATCTCTTGTGTGTTCAATTCATTGAGTATTGTGTATTGGTTGTTGTGTCTTAGGTATTGATTCTAGCATATGCAATACCAAGTAATATAAAACATGGAATTTACAATCCAGTTGGGAGGAAAGATACACTACGTTACTACACACACACACACCCTACACCCTTCTGACCTTTGCCCAAATATCATCATTCTAAGAAGGCCAACCCTGACTAACTGTTTAATACTGCAGACCACCTCTAGGTGCCTGGGTGGCTCAGGCAGTTAAGTGTCTGACTTTGGCTCAGGTCATGAGCTCCCAGTTTGTGAGTTCGAGCCCCATGTCAGGCTCTGAACTTTGGATTCTATTCTGTGTCCCCCTCTCTCTCACTGTCCCTCCCCTGCTTGCACTCTGTCTCTCAAAAAGGAATGAACAGGGGGCGCCTGGGTGGCTCAGTCGGTTGAGCGTCCGACTTCGGCTCAGGTCACGATCTCGCGGTCCGTGAGTTCGAGCCCCGCGTCAGGCTCTGGGCTGATGGCTCAGAGCCTGGAGCCTGCTTCCGATTCTGTGTCTCCCTCTCTCTCTGCCCCTCCCCCGTTCATGCTCTGACTCTCTCTGTCTCAAAAATAAATAAATGTTAAAAAAAAATTAAAAAAAAAAAAAAGGAATGAACATTAAAAATAAAAACATTGCAGTCCACCTCTGCCCCAGCACACCAGGTTCTCTTTACCCAGCTCTAGCCTTTCTTTTTCCACACAGAGAGCACCTTACAAGAGCCCTGGAACAGCAGCACAGGCAGTGTATTTGCAGGCTGTCAGAGGAGGAGCAAGGAACAGGGACCTGACAGTTTCAAGAAAGTGCTATGGTAAGGCGGGACAAAGGGCACGCCATCCTGGAAAGAGTTAATTTCCCTAACCCTCAAGCACCTCTCCTTGGGGAGAAATGAAAGACTGTAAATAACAAACTGACTTTTTTAATTGAAGGGCACTTCAGTCATCAGAGTAAGCAACTCACTTATCACAATTGCAGGTGCAAAGAAATTTAATTCATTAATTTCAATGCTTACAAGCTAAGGTTTTCTAACCAAAAATAGACTTGAATTCAGGCTCCCTACCTCTCTGACCCTGGGCAAGCTATTCAACACCTCTAAGCCTCAGTTTCCCCATATATAAAACGGGGGAGAATAGCAGAGCCCACTGCAAGGAACTGAATAAGAGCAGGGCACTTCACCCAGTGCCTGGAAGGGACTAAGCTCCTGGCTCAGTTAGTGGTGGCTGTACTAAGAGAAGAGGAGCACAGAGAGCATCATTCAAGTGCAGCTCTCGTCCTAAGTCATCTCCCTCCCTCTGATGTCTCAAAGCACACAGCCTGCCCACCACACACCTGTCTTTTATCAGGTCCTCTGTGTGTGTGCAAAGCTGTAACTGCACACTGGCCAGAGACATTCCCAACATCTGCTGCTCTGTAAGACATGCATCTTCACTAACATCCTCCACCTCCTTCCCAGGAGAGCCAGCCTTTGTTTTGCCAGTCTCTGTAATCTCGCTGTGCGTGTTTGACAGATGCTAGCAGAACAAGTGATGAAATTTGAGTGGGCTCATGTGTTCAGGGAGTGAAGATGTCCTCGGTATCCTGGGGACGTGGAGAAATCCAACTGCAAACAGCTCTGCTCTCGTCCTACCCCATATTTCCAGCATTCCCCTGGAACAGCTTAACTAGTAGGAGGAATATCCAGAGGGACAGTGTTTTCCTACAGCCATCAGGACACCTTCAGAGCAGTCATTTTTCTCAGAACGGGGAAAATAAGGCCACTCGATCATGTGAAGGTGGGAGAGGTGTGTCCGGGATTGAGGAGTTTCAAGTACTCCTATGAAACCCCTTTAAGAAGGTCATGGAAGAATGTAATAGTCTTTTCAAGAAATCAATTTGACTCTAACATCCAGGCCTCGGTGTTTTCCTGGGCAAAGCACCACTCTTCTTGGTAATCCTCAGAGAAATGAGAACATATGTTTCACAGATTTCTTGAATTCAGCTTCCCGTGTGTGGGACGAAGGTCAACTGTCTTCTTTGTCCCAAAGGAGAACATTGTGGTGTCAGACCACATGTGTTAGCATCTTCCTTGCCCTCCCTGTGCTTTAGACATGGGACTGTCAGAAACATTTCTATTTCTATTTCACAGCATCCCAGCCAATCAGTAGAAATTCAATTTTACTTTCACCATTGTCCAGCTCCTCCGGTGACATACTACTTATTCACTACAGTTAGCACATCCATCTTGTCTATTTTCTCTCCAATCCAAGCAAAAACTCTAATCATATCATGAATTTAAAACTAGAAGAAACCATTCTAATTTCCTGGTCCCAGAGCTGAACATATTTTTTAACTCTTTTTGAACCAAGACAGATATACATATATGCCATATATATCTCCTGTATCTATCTGAAGCAAATCCAAATCTAGTTTTCTAATTATTAATCTGGAACTAAAGCAGAATAAAAAATATTCTCTGAACTGAATGTGCGAAACCCAACTCTTCATGCCATTTGAGGACATTTGTGACATATTCAGGTGTAACATGCTTCTTTTGGAGTGGGGTGGAGCACAGATGCCTGAAACAATTTGGTACTACCCAAGTGAAAATTGCAACAATGGTGGGAGATGGAATGTGAAACCAATGCCAAAGTTGAGCCAGTGGTCTGAAATAAATGAGACAAGAGGTCCACAGTAGTAATATGCCCCAGTGAAATAATACCAGAAATGGGTCATGCGTCAGCACCAGGTAAGCCCATCAGAGCCAGAAACAGGCAAGAGTAAGGATCAGCTAAAGTAATGAGCTAAGTAGGCAAGAAAGAACCAGGCAGATCATGCAGAAGACCAGAGGGTACAGGGTTCAAGAGTCTGGGTTAGATTAGCAGGAAAATAGAAGAAAGCATAGAATGTAAGAAAGTGGATAGAAAAGACTAATGTCCAAAAAGATGTTGATAACAATGGAAACTTCTCTGAAAATATGAGAGCCAACCAGTCTAGCCAGGCTGGCTTAAGCTAAGATGGCCAATAAGTGGCTGCCATAGTATCCTGAAGGCTAGCCTGACCCACAGGCTATAGCATATGTGTTTGAAGCATGCTTTTGGAATGAATTAATGAATAAATGAATGAATGGGTTCCCACATATGTGAGGGATGAGTTTGCTATTATTTTTTCTTACATGTACAATGTGTAGTCCACTCATACAAGAATAAGTATTGTGAAGTTAATAGCTTTTTCCCCTGTGGGCACTGGATTCTTGAATCTAATAATGATGTAAATACCACCTATCATGTCTCTTTAACACTATCTAGAAGGGTTCTTTGATTCCAAACTTAATACAGGTGACCAAAGGATGTTTTAAGAACAATATGCAAGCTGCTATTCAGGCTTCTATAAATCCAAACATAACACCTGTACAGAGGATTCTGATACCAATGCCCAGCTCATCCTCACTGATGAGCAATTAAAGAAGCAGTCCCAGTGTCACTGGGATCTTTTTCTGGATGTCCCACATATTCTTCTCCCCAAAGCCTCGTTTGTCCCCCATGATTATTCTTCTGGAGGCACATTTCAAACCAAATCTCTCACCAGCTCAGAAATAAGTCAATGTTCCCGCACTGTCAACTAAATAAAATCCATATTCTTACATAACCTTTGAGTCTTATGTCTACTATCCCCCTCTACATGCCTTTCCTACCAGTCACTCAAGAGTTACCTGCTATTTTCACCTGTGTCACGCACTTTCTCTCCTGCGTGCTTTGCTCGGGCACTTCCTCAGCCTGTGATTTTTTTCCCCCCATTTCTGTTCCCTGGGTATAAATCCCACCTGTCCCACATTGTAGGCTCCTCCCTGGGCTGTTGCTACTTCCCAGCAGCTCAATCCTTGCGATTTGAACCACTACTCCAGCAAACGTCCTCCGCAACCTACCTTTGGATCGGATGATCATACACAACCCAACCCCATTTAGTTTTAGGGAAATCTGTAAATGGCATGGCACTCTCAGGAAGTACTGAACATATGAGCAAACTACCAAGATGAGAGAAAAAGAGAGAATACACTTCTACAACGAGCCAGAAGTGATGACTTAGGGATGTGTGTTCGTTGACACACAACTCTGCACAAAAACTTTAAAAATATTCTGCTAGATGGAGAAAGAGTGTGACTACAAAGGGAGAGCATAAGGAAGTGTTTAGGGGTGATGAAATTGTCCTGTAACCTGACTGTGCTGGTGGTAACACAGATATATAAGTGTGTTAAAATTCATAAACCTGAACACCAAAAGAAAGAAAAAGTCAACTTTACTATATGACCTTTTTTTTTTTTAATTCTTAAGTGCTCTTCCAAAGAAGTGAATTATGCATTAATAATTAGTCAGTATTTTTCTGAACCAGGGTCAAATTAATAACTTACCTTTTACATTTTCCCAGCTTCAAGGAGATAAATAATATTGGTCTTGTGCTTAGGAGTGACCGAAGGGAGCCAGGAAGAGAGAATGTTTTATGCCAAACAATACTGTACAGTTTGAAAACTTTGGCCTTTAGTATATGTAGCATCAGACCTAATTTGCAATTTCCTTTCTCACATACCTTAAAAAAAGAGACATAATACAAATATAACATACAGATTTTATATACAACTTTTCTTCACCTGATTTAGATGTCTATATTCATTTTCATTCATTATTTCTTATCTAATTAGTTTAGTCACTTCAACTAAACCTGGCTTCAGGTTATGTAGGCAATTTGTTTCAGAGCCATAAAAACTATGTGTGTTTTTATTGCTACTATAGTTTTCCAAATTATGCACCAATTTCATCATTTGTGGCATACTTTATCAGGTTTCTATATTAGCAATTTGATGGCCACAATGAAATCTAGATACGTGATTTATAAATTATCTAACATGGTGTCTTTTCCATTGTTCCCCTACATTAACCTAATTTCCATCCTCATCTAATTACATAATAATCCCCATTTAAATCCACAAGGGGTAGTTAAAATTCAGGCTCAAGTGAGAAAGGATTTAAATGAGTCCTTCATGGGGGCCAGAGAGCTGCCAAACTTAAAAGCTGCCTAATTCCTAGTCAGGTTATAAAAGACTTTCAACAGTGAAAAGGTACAGCCAGATTCTCAGCAGATCTTACCAAGGGGCAGCGGTGACCAGGCCAAGTTTTAGTTTTTTGGTTTGGGGTTTTTTTCCCCCCCTCAGAGAATGCGAAGATGTAAACAAGACATAAAAGCTCTCCACTTACAAGAGTTCTAAAAAGCACTTTCACTCGGCCTGGATATACACACTATATGTCTTACCGTATGTCTTTATTTTGCTTAACAACAATTGGTGTATATAATCAACAACAAAAATGAAGTAAATGTGGGGTTTGGAAAAATCCTTAGCAAAGTGTTCATGCTGAATTAACTTCCATGCTGACTCGATGTACTCCCTGCACATGAAGTCACTGGGTTTTAGAAGGATAAAATTCTAAGTCTCAAAAAAAAAAAAAAAATGTTTCTTTTGAGGACAAAACTGTTACCTCAGTTTTCTGACTCAGTTAAAATTGCTCTAATGGAAAGGCAATTTGACCTAGGGAAAATAAATAGTGACTAAAAATCAATGTACAGGGGCACCTAGGTAGCTCAGTCAGTTAAGCTTCCAACTTCAACTCAGGTTATGATCTTGCAGTAAACAAGTTTGAGCCCCACGTCAGGTTCTGTGCTGACAGCTCAGAGCCTGGAGTCTGCTTCGGATTCTGTGTCTCCCTCTCTCTCTGCCCCTCCCCAGCGCTCTCTCTCTCTCTCTCTCTAAAATAAATAAAACATTTTAAAAAATCAATGTACAAACAAAAAAAAATCAGTCTTTTCTAATATACCTCTAAACTTTCACGCCTTTAAAAATACCCAACCATTCACTAATTTTGGCTTGCTACTTTCCTTTTGCTAAGAAAAATTTTAACGGTAAAGTGTAAGAACCCTCTCCCTCACGATGAACAATGATACCTTTCCCATATTCTTCTACCAATTTCTCCCTGAAAAGTCCTAGATCAAAAGTCTGAGGAAATTCCTGCCCAGAAAGGAATAAAGCTCTGGAAGCTTTAAAACTCATAGTTTCACAGCATAACAAATAACCATCACCTACGAACCAAGGAAGAACTTTCTTTAGTCAAGAAATCATAGGGGAGCCTGGGGGGCTCAGTCGGTTAAGTGTCCGACTTCAGCTCAGGTCATGATCTCATGGTCCATGAGTTCGAGCCCCGAGTCGGGCTCTGTGCTGACAGCTCAGAGCCTGGAGCCTGTTTCAGATTCTGTGTCTCCCTCTCTCTCTGCCCCTCCCCTGTTCATGCTCTGTCTCTCTCTGTCTCAAAAATAAATAAACGTTAAAAAATTTTTTTTTAAAGAAATTGCAATGTAAACCATAACATAAATCATAGCTATAAAATAGAGGTCACATTTTGGGCCTTTTTTTCTGACACTACCACACTGGAGAGCTACCATATTGCTCTATAACAGTATATGGGACTCAGTAATCATCAGTTCAAGTAAACCAGCCATAAAACATTGTCACATGTTCAGTGCCTAGAAGAAATCAGGATGGGTCTGAAGGAAAGCAGGCAACGGAACAGAGAGAAGCTGTCTCATTCTGCTTCACTCTCCAGCCATCTGCAAGCGACTCTATTATTGGGGGGATGCCAAAATGATTTCTCCAGGAAAACCCTCATACTTTCTTAGCCTGGCAATAATGACCTCATCATTACTGACCCAACATAAGGGGAGAGCCCACTTTAAACTATTGTTTCCAACATTGGCAACAGATTTCTACAGAGCCATCCATATTCTCCTGGGCTCACTTGTGACAAGCTGGTGGAAAAGGGGCATAAGCTACGGCCAAAGAATAGGCAAAACAATTGGCCTGTATGGAAATGAAACCCACAGTCTGAATGGCACGCAACTGCAACCAACTCCTCCGTGAGCACTCAGAGAACCAAGGATAAGATAACAGTAACAAGAATAAGTTGTCAAGAGAAACAAGGAATTGGAGACATGAAGTAAATGACTAGGTGCTTAATATGAAGAACAATAAAGTGTGCCTTTGGAGAATAACACGAACATTAAATAAATAGACCATAAAATATTAAAAAATGTATACTATTTCTATAAGTGGTATAGTCTTTGTTTTCAAAAATAAGTCAAGAGGAGCGCCTGGGTGGCTCAGTCGGTTAAGCATCTAACTTCGGATCAGGTCATGATCTTGCAGTTTGTGAGTTCGAGCCCCACGTCGGGCTCTGTGCTGACAGCTCAGAGCCTGGAGGCTGCTTCAGATTCTGTGTCTCCCTCTCTCTCTCTGCCCCTCCCTTGCTCATGCTCTGTCTCTCTCTGTCTCAAAGATAAATAAAACATTGAAAAAAATCTTTTAAGTAAGTCAAGAATTAAACTAATTGTATAGAAATTTCAAATAAAACATACACAAATTCCCAAAATGCCTTTGCTTCAACTAACTGAAGATAGAAAACTTTTCTAATTACTTAACTAAGAAGGAATCTAAAACCTAACTTTTTAAAGTAACCTATTGGAGATTTTTGTATGTGTTCTTTAATGTTTGTATTTTAAACAAATGAGACTTTGGTCACTAATTTCCCTTTGGAATTGCCTCAGTCCTCCACTTTGTTATCTCAGCACAGTATTGGGGAAAGGGAATTTGGAGGTTGTTGACTTCAATTCTCTTCATTTTGTAGAATGGAAAGACCCAGATGGTTTTGCACCTTGATGAGAGTGAACCAAGAGCTGAATAGACCTAACTTCCAAGCTAATGCTCATTACACTATTGTGAGTCAACTATGCCAATTTACAGCTACTCTAACCAAAGAGAGAAAAGGTATCCATCCTTTTGATTTGAGTACCACGAGAACATCACTGTATTCTCTTATAAATTTTGTGCCTCAGATCCCGGATAGATCCATCTGTGTCCACACAGCTTGAAGTAAAATATGCGGCAGTTTGAGTTTAATATAAGCAACTTCAAAATAGACACTAAAAGTGTTTACTTTATAAATCATGTGTTAAGTTAGAATTTGAATAATGGCTGGGGACCCACGATCCTTCAACCCAGCCACCTCCTTGTTCGATGTTTCTGAGAGCAATGAATGATCAGAGAGGAAGACCAGGCAAACTCTGTTGTTACCCAGAGGGCTTTGCCTCAAACCCCATGATAGTTTTTCTATTTACATCAAGACCAGAGGGAGGTCAGGTGGCCTCTGATCCCCAGCTCACATCAAAGTCTCACGTTCATCCTATCACTCTGATGACAAGCAAATGTTAGTTGAAATAAATGTACCAGGAAATGTACCAGTTGAAGAGAAATGAAGGGAAAACAAGAATTTCCTTACAGGGCCTTGAGCCAATCTGACTTCTTACTACAGGACCTCTCCAAGGCAGGACAAGCTTCCTAGGAAGAAAAAGTCTGAAATGAGACCACTACAAGACTAGACTTTGAACTCATTCTCTGATTACGTGAAAGCTCCACACTCTTGTACTGTGGGCCAATAAATATCCCTGACATTGATCCATTCTTTTTTTTTTTAAGTTTATGTATTTACTTTGAGAGAGAGAGAGAGAGAGAGCAAGCACACATGAGTGGGCAAGGGAAAGAGAGGGAAAGGGAGAATCCCAAGCAACATGGGGATCTACAAACATCATGACCTGAGCTGAAATCAAGAGTCCAATGTTTAACCAACTGAGCCACGCAGGTGTCCCACCCTGATCCATCTTATCAGAATTCCTCCTCTTTGTTGGCTGCAAAGAAAGGAAAAGCAACCACAAAACATTGCACTCCCACTGAAGTCAAACCCCCCTCTTTAACAGTGTGCAGTAGAGACACACCCCAACTGAAACCAAACTTAAACAGAAACATACACAGCAGACATCCAGCATCCTCTCTCCTCTGGTTTTGATTGATAGGAATGATCCTTCTATCACCTTCAAATAGCCATTTGCCTATGCTCAGGCACAGATGAAGAGCATCCATCAGCTCTCCAAAATAATCAAATCCTATACCTGGTCTGGGAATCTTAAAACTTTGCTCTAGATCCCAGAGCCCCAGCACAGTCATCTGGAGATGGGGAAAGAAATATAGTACAAACCACTGGGGAAAGGAAATATAGTCTAAACCACTGAGGATAAAACAAACCACTCCCCCCCCCCCCCACACACACACACACACACAAAGGCTCTTATTCCTTCTCTTGGAGCAAGTCCCTTACTTACTTTCAAGTGTCTTTTTTAGCTTTAGTGCATCGTGGCTTCCCTCTCTCCCAGTAGGGTTCAAACTATCTTGATACCATGATAAAACAAACACTGAGCAATAACTTATAAGGTCAGCATGCCACCTAGTCCAGAACGGCATTTGGCCAAATTCTGTGTTTCCCTCTTATATAAGCCTACTCTTACTTTCTGAATGTTTTTCCCATTCATGCTAAGATACATTTGGTGGAAATTTTCTGAGTAAAAACCGGATAGCACCTTGTTAGGTCAGGTGGCTCTTTACTTGGCAGGAAGGAAAGCCAACATGTAAATAGTCTCATGTTGCCAATTTTCTGAATAGAAAGTGATTTCTCCCCTATAAAGTTCCAACACTTTAGAGTGAAAGCCCATATGGTCTAGGTTCTAAGTGTATGGGGGTCATGTTAGGTCTCTGACCCACCAACATTTGCTGCCATCGAGAGAAAGGACAATTTCATTGAAATATGTTGTTACCAGTTGAACAGATTTGGCCTCTTACAGACTCACAAAAGCAAGACAATTTTAACTATTTAGGTTTACCATCAATGGTAGATAGCCACTGAATTGAGTATTGGATCATACCATATCATATAATCTGGATATTATATGGAAAAGTTGAATCTAGTCTATCAACATAAGAAATATCTATTTTCCTCTTTAACGCATTGGCTATTGTTAACTCAACTATAAGGTCTCAGAGCATTTTTGGTTTAACAAACTTTTTCAGTCCTTGAGACATAGGTACATTAAAATCACCATGATGCCACCCTTCTTGAGAGCTAAGACAGCTCTCTTCACTTCATTGGTGGACTGTTTTAACTCTCTTCAATTTTGAGAAAAATATCTCCTGGCTGCTCTTTTCTAAGGGGTAGAGCTAAGAACAGGACCCCAATTTCCTGGCTCTTGTGGTTTTATCCATAGTTCCTCTTGGTTTTAGAACTACATATACACTTTTGGTGTGCCTCTTTGGCTCCAGCTATGTTATTAAACTATTATTACCTAACAATACTCCCATTAATCACCATGACAGATGGAAACCAGCCCTGGTCATGTTCTCTGAACTCAACGTCAAACGGTCCCAATGCTAATGGAGATGACGCCAGCCATGAATTAGCTCTAAAAGCTTCTGTTTATCCCCCCCGCACCCCCCTTTCTATTACTCTTCATTGCAATGCCTTTTTCTTGTCACAAGGCTCCATGCTTCTACATGGAGCAACTCCTTATGGAATTCTGGGAAATGGTTTTCGTTGACAGACACCATATAATGATGATAAACGATGGACAAGTCTGCAGTCTTAAAACTGTTATTCCCCTAGCAGCACACTTCCAAATACATGGAGTATTTCTACAAGCTTAAGCAGCAGAAAGCTGCAAACCTGGAAAAAATTCTCCATTCAACCTCCTTTCACAGACTGAGGAAAGAAGTGATACTAAACAGAAAATGTAAATCACCTGTGAGGTAATACACCCTGAATGATGCCTTGAAAGTGTTGAGGGTACATAAACAGTTTCTTTACAAAAGAGCTTTGTTCTGACTTAACTATGAATGGGGGTGTTGGTTCTCTTTGCTTTCCCTTAATAAATTACAGTTTGGCGTAAGAGTTCCATATAATAGTGAAGGTCTTCCTCTGAAAAGATGCATACTTTTTTTAAAAACTCAATTAAGCAATCAGGCTCTTTTAATTGAAAGCTATTTGATATCCTATCTCTTAAGAAGCTATCAGATGCATAACTCCACACAACTAACTAACAGATTATTAACAAAAGGAAAATACATAATAAAAAGGTCAACCCTGAAAAGTATAGTACAGCTAATAAAACTTTCTCTGCTGCTCCCAATGATGGATGTTGAAAATTGCATCATGTTTTCACTCTTATGTGGATCCTGAGAAACTTAACAGAAGACCATGGGGGAGGGGAAGGAAAAAAAATAGGTTAGAGAGGGAGGGAGCCAAAACATAAGAGACTCTTAAAAACTGAGAACAAACTGAGGTTTCATGGGGGGTGGGAGGGAGAGGAAGGTAGGTGATGGGTATTGAGGAGGGCACCTGTTGGGATGAGCACTGGGTGTTATATGGAAACCAATTTGACAATAAATTTCATATTTAAAAAATAAAATAAAATAAAATTTTATTGGAAAAAAAAGAATAAAATTGCATCATGGCTTTGCATTGGCTTGTAAAATGAGGGTATTCTCTCCACTGATCCCAGTAAGAGATAAAAAGAAAGTAACATAAAAAGAACACTCCAAAAGTTGCTACTGCTGTTGTTATTGACATTGCTATTGATATCTTGCTACTGATTCAGTCACTAAGTGCCAAAGACAGAGAAGAGCTGCAGTGTCCAATATGGCACCCACAAGCTACATGAGATGGCTTAAAATTTCAATCCATTAAAATTAAGCAAAACTTAAAATTCAGTTTCTTTATATAGCCACATATCAGGCATATAATAGGAACATGTGACTTAGTGGCTACCATATTGGATAGTGCAAATTATAGAACATTTTCAACATTGTAGAAAGTTGTAGAAAGCAATGGTATAGAGTATTCATTTATTTGTCCACTGAATAGTTGTTGAATAGAGTTGTGACCAAAACAAAATTTGTGCTCTAAAGGAAATAACATTCTACAAGGGAAAGAGACAGACACAATAAACAAATACATGAACAAGATCATTTTATCTAGAATTAATTGCTGTGAAGAAAATGAAACCAAGTGATAGAGTAGACCATGACTGGACTGGGGAGGGAGTGGGGATGGGAAATAGTTTTAATTAGGTAGCCACTGAAGCCCTCTCTGAGAAGGTGACATGTAAGCAGAACTTCAAAAGACAAGAAAGAGGCAGCCACAGAAATCTGGGGACAGAGTATTCCAGTTAGAGGCAAGAGAAAGTACTCAAGCCCTAACATAGAAACCACTGGGAGCATCCAAAGGACATGAAGAAGGCGAGTGACTGGCATGAACAGACATGAGTGGTGGGAAATGATGTCAGATCTATCAGGACAGGCCAGGCCCAGTAGGGCTTTGTCAGTCATGAGGGAGAGTTCAGAATTAATTCTTTAAGGAAGCAAATGTAACACTCCCTTAAAGCTCTCAATTTGGAAAAAAATGTACTCTGAGAAATAACTCATTCTGTTGTTCCCTATCCAAAAGCAATTGCCATGAAGAGTATGGCCCAATTTGCAGACAGCTGCTGCTAGGGATAACCCAACTTTATATTTATTCAGCATTTGGTCTGAAAGTCATGCAGAATTTTATGAACATCTCATGACTTCCTCCAACACTTCTTAGAAATAAGTGAGCATTGTTCATAGAGGGATAAGTAACTACATACATACATACATACATACATACATACATACATACATACATACAAATAAAAATTCACCCAATCAAAGAGTGGGTGGCTTAGAAGTAAACTCCACACCAACAGCTCAGTGCTTGAAAGGCAACAACTTTTAAGGCCACCTGGATAAGTAGCAGAATCTCCCTGCCCATTTACAAGAGAAAATATTACCATTTATTTGGCTTAGAAATAAACTAAAAGTAGACTAATATTCTAGTGATGGAAAGAAACTTGTCAAATCCTACTTTTATAGGAAATTGAGGCCCAGAGAAGGTAAGTTACTTTTTAAGTGCCGCATGGCAAATGATTTCCTACTGCTATCTAGATGAATTAATCATTTTTAAAAGAACGAAAAATGGGTTTTATTCATGAGCTGAGCAAGGACACTTATGAATTAGAGATAAAATTGATTGCGTTGTTCAAAAGCCCCATGAAAAAGCATACTGTCTACCTCACCTTTCTTCTGAGTCTGCTAGCACTGCCATGGTCTAGTGGACAGAGGTTGCCAGGCAAGATGCTCTTAGTAAGTGGGGAAATGTGAGAGTATAGAGTAGAGGCCAAGGAAACCCCTTGACTTCCCATGAAATCTCAACGGACAGAAGATTCATTACTGAAAATTTAAAGGTGTGCACAAGCAAAGGTGGCCCATGTGAAAATTTTCTTCCTAAGATTTACAGGCCCTGTGTACAACAAATCTTGTCTTCTGTCAAGATTTGGGGCGTGGGGGGGAACAAAATATGAAAAAAATGAGTTTCTACTTTATTTCTCTTTCCTCCTTCTCCTTTGACTTGGTGTCCCTCACAATCAGTCCTCAGTGCTTTCTTCATTTTCCTTTGCAACACAGGGACTAACTAGGCACGTTACTGTTCAATATTTTACTGGCTATTCCTTTTTCAGACGTTTTACATAAAACTCGCAAGTTTGAAATTTCAGGCACCTAAAGTAAATACGAAATACTTTTCCTACTTTTAAGAACCTTGTTCTAGTTAGGAAGCTCATTCTTATGCCCAGATCCTATTGGAAAGTATTTTCCCCCTGTAAGAATTAGATGTGCCAAAAAGTACAAGTTCTGATTTTTTGGAAAATTTTCAATGTCGAATTTTCTGTTTGTTACCTGGCTAATGCTTATGGAAAATGAGCTGAAAGGGATCCTGGAGGACACATAAGTAGTGACTAAAGGAATAAAACCTAAAGATCAGCAGTTCCAACCTCTCACCAGGCTAAGTGGCCAGGCCTGGCCATGAAGTAAGAAGCTTATGTTTCCAGGTATCTGGTCTCCCTCACTAAGATGAAGATAACACTGACCACTGGCTGGTTGCTAAAGTGGAGCTGAAACTCAAAACATGAAGGAAAATCTTTCGAAAGTTATCAAATAGACAAACACATCAACATGAATGAATTCTTAATGTCCACTTCTTTTTAAAATATAGTCAGTTTCTTGTAGACATATTTTGAGAACCCAAAACATGATCTAAGTGAAAAATCTTACTAGGTGATTGCCAAATTTCCCTAGGAAAGGATGTAGGGCTGTGGGGAACCTTAGTAAGGATTCCAGTCAAGGGTGAATCTTGCAACTAAAGATTACAACCTGCTAGTTAAGAACAGACCTAAAGTTGAGTTGGCATCTCAGTGCAAGCTGTGAACATGCGCATGATGTCTGAGTTGCCATGGACAGCTGGCCCCAAAATGAAATCTAAGTTGAGTAGACCATAGACTCTAGACAAAAATGGAGTATCTGAAGTGGATGGTCAAAATGTTAACACTGAGAGCAATGCTGTTGAGATTCTTAAAACGATGATAGGAACACAAGCTGTCCTGGTATAAGTAAACTTTATTCAGGATTCTTTGTTATAAGAAAAAAAGGATGACCACAGAATGTACCTTACAATAACTACAGTGAAAACTGTCCCTTTTTTGCAAAGATCATCTATTTCTAATAATCCTGAATTAACACGTATCAGCCCCTCCACATGATGAACAGCCAGGAGAATAATAATACATCTTCTAGCACTAAATGTTTCACCACAACCCTTCTGGTTGCAAGCTCTAAATACCAATGCCTGGACAAAGAAATGAAATCTCTTCCACTCCCAAGTTTAATATTTTCTGTGGAGGATGTGGTTTATTCATCGTTAATCCCAACTCCCGCTGGAACACACTTTTCCAATTTGTCCAGAGAGTTGTCAACAGGTTGCCTGTGTTGCCCTTTCCTTCCTGGGCTGCTGTTGCTTTGTGGTATTTTGCAATAACTCATAAATAACTCGCCTCACCACTATCTCTGCTCTACAAAGCAAACTGCATTTTTCTTCTGTTTTGGAAAAAATTAAAGTTTTTCAAAATGACAGAGTCACCAGATCAAAGAGGCCTGATCATGTATACAAGCCCAGGAAAGCCACTCCTCACTGAGTCACTGTGTCATGAATGAACCCATTTGCAAGTCCCCTTTTGAGTAGATGCAGCAGGAATACAATATAGGCCAATGTCCATTAGCTTAAATCTCTCATGTGTGTGATTGCATGTGTGTGTGTGTGTGTGTGTGTGTGTAGAGAGAGAGAGAGAGGGAAAGAAGGATTACATTCAACCAAATGCATAATCCTTACTATATAGTAACACTTAAGATTCTTGACTTCTACTTAGAAGATATGCTTATGATGGAAAAGACAGAGATTCTACAGGCAGAGAAAATCAGGCATCACATGATAAGCCCTTCCAACTTTTATAATCCCTCCACAAGACAGCTCCCTTTTCATTTGTGCTCTAAAGTCTCTAGCATCAAAGAGAAATTAAGAAAGATGGAAAGTAGATCTGGCTGATGCTTAAATTAGTTAAAAATTTTTTCAAAAAGTGAGAGGCATTTTCAATAGTTTCAGAATGAGAATGACCACTGGGGTCAAAAGTGTTTCAAATCTTCCATAGCTGAACTCCCTTGCCTTCCTTCTATAAACTCCCCTATATCCCTGCATTCACCTGGCCAGCACTTGTAAAGGTTTATCTCTGATATTCCCAGGCTCTAAGTATTTTGTTGGTCCCACTTGGTAGAGACTCTTCCCACTTTGCATCCTCCTCCCTAGGTAAAGTGCTTTTCTTCTTGTTCCAGCATATTTATTTAAATAAATATATATTGAGCATCTACCATCATCAGTTCCTATATTAGATGCCATTGTCAGAGACACAAAGATAAATAAAACATTTTTAAAACCTGACAGTCTGCCAGGGGCGGAAAACAAGTGAAGAATTACTATAATATGAAACAGAAAAAGCGCAGTGAAGAATCAGAAAAATTAATAATTTATTCCTTCTGAGTTAATTTGTGCATTTCTTGGGTGGTGATGAGCCAAAACTTGGCTAATCAAGAGGATTTCAATTGGAGAAAGTGAAAAGTCATTCCAGACTGAGAAAGTAGCATCGGCCCTTGGCAAATAAAGTACCAAGAAATGGCCACAAGTTCAGGAAGGGTAAAAAATAGTGAAATACATAAATGTAGATCAAGAGATTTAGGGACAGAAGATGTAGAGACTCAGATGTTATGCTAGAAAGGAATGGAGCCATTGAAAGCTTTTGAGGCAGATTATCCCTGCGGCAGTGGGAAAGAGGGCATAAAGAGCCTTCCAAGGGAACAGAGTTGGATTGCTGACAGTACACATGGGTGAGAACTGACAAGGGCTAAACGAGGTCAGCAGCAATGAATGGGATGGATATGAAAAAGAAGCAACAAGAGTGAACAACTATCAGGCTGTAAAAGATAAAGGGTGAACAGAAGGATAATAGTGCCTACAAGTAAGGATATTTTGGTGAATGACAACAAACTCTGTTATGGACATATTACATTTGAGCTAAGAGAATCCATTTTAAAAAGATCTAAGTAGTCTCAATATTTGAAGTCATCTTTATATAGATGGTGCTTGAAATCAACTGGATTGAATCAGAACAGAAAAAGATTTGACTTGCTCACTGTTGAGCCAAAAGTAGGATAATTTCCCATGCATGCTAAATGTCCATTAAATATTTGTTTAATAAATATAATCTGCGGGAGGAGGTAAGCAGAGAATTGAAGATATTGAGGAAGGCTTGTATTTACAGAGGAGAGACCAATGAAAAATGGGAGGGGAGGATTAGTGGAAGAAATACAGAGATGACAGTATCTCAGAGACAATAAAAGAACAAATCTTAAAAAGGAGAAAATACATTCAGTCATTT
Source organism: Panthera pardus (assembly GCF_024362965.1). Classification (NCBI taxonomy): domain Eukaryota; kingdom Metazoa; phylum Chordata; class Mammalia; order Carnivora; family Felidae; genus Panthera; species Panthera pardus. The sequence continues at coordinate 73,730,469 of NW_026526688.1, forward strand.
ATTTAACAAATATTTATCAACACCTCCTCATGCCAAATACTATTTTATGTATTGGGGATACAGCAGAAAACAAGACAAACAAGAACCCTGCTCCTATAGAGCTCACTTTCTAGGAAATAACTAGCAGTGCCCAATCCCCATTGCTTCTGGAGATATTAAGTGGGATGAAGTTAAGCAAATAGGAACTGGATTTGACAATCTTCAAAGGCCTTTAAAGAGTTTAGTGGAACTTTGCTAATAAAAATCAAACTTCACGTTTACATGTCTTTTTTTTTTTTTTTTCATAAGCTCTTGAGGTCAGGAACCAACCTTACCTGTTGCTACATTCCCACAATGTCTAGAAAACACTAGCTGGATGCATATATGAATGAGAAGAGATTAGGAAACAAGTGTTTGGTGATAAAGAAGAAATACAGAATGAACTTTTAAGTTAAATGAATTCAGCCATTTAACACTGGCCTATCAAATTAAGTAGAAAGATGGACCATTACCTGGCAAGTTATACTGGTCATGGTCTGGTAATAAAGAAACAAACAAAAAACAGAAGCTATTTGTATAAATCAAGATTGAACAGAGAAGCAATACCACTATGAGCAATGTGGAATAAGGGATTTATTGTAGGGATGACCTTATGCAACTGTAGAACTGGTAAAGAATCCAATGGAAGGCTATTGTCTCTCTGTTTCTGGTGCAGGCCTGAGGACTAGCAAGCAAAGAAAGGATGGGTGTGAAGTAGGAAAACCACTGAGGGCAAACTGGAACCTTTATTCCAGCCTCAATGTCGCTTGTGATGTACAGAAGGAATCGGCGCCCTTCACCATGAAGCTATGCACACATCTGACCTATGATTCTGAGAAACTAAAGAGGAGATCTGACAGGAGCTGCTGGAATGTGGGCCCAGTGTCTGCCCTGTGTCAACAAGGTGAACCAGCAGATCAGTTTCTCCATGCAGGAGCAGCAGGTGCCTTGTACCCCCCACCGATCTCAGAGTACGAGGCTTATTGCTTCATTTCCACCCACCAAAGTTCATGCATATTTCTTTTGTAGTCAATGCTAACATCATTATAACCAGAAATCACAGAGGAAATGAATTCTGGGAAACTCAAGTTTAGCCTAATTGACACGTGGCAAAGCCACCACAGTCTTCCCCTTGTCCATATACCTCTTTTAACTATACTTAACTTCCAAAGAAGAATACATTCAAAGTCACTCCTCTACCTAACATTATGTAACTCTTGTCCAATATAAAACACTAACTCTCTCTCCCAAAAAAAGATACAAAGTCCCTTTATCCATCTTTTGGTGATGCTTCTTCTTCTAAGTCACACTTTCCCTTTGATAGCCTATAACTTTACTGAGATATAAGGTTAGATGAAAGGGAAATGGAAGAGGGACAAATAATTTTTAGATATAGGTATCATATGTTATATATGGTATAATTATATATTATAATTTATAATGTATATATTCCTATCAAAAGAAAAAAGAAAAACTTACACTACTGCAAACCTTTTTACTGCAACTAGTCATATGGTCTTAGCTGATATCTATAGTTTCCTCCTTCCACTACCCATTCTCTTTCCCTTCCCATACCCATATTCCCTTTGCCTTCAGCATGCACTCTAGCTGGTCATGCTTCTTTGCCTGATGGGGTGACCCAAAACTTCATTCCTGAAGTGTCCGGGCTATTAAAAGTCCTCCCTGAGTTGGATAGCATAGTTGTCCACTGACTTTAATCACTGAACCTAGGAGTACAAAGAGGCTCTCCTGGGATCACCTTAATTCCAGACACTTTCCTCCTCACCCTCATTGTTTAGTAACAACCCTCAATAGTGAGAACCAATTCTCCCAGACAACGCAGTAATCCCCCTACCATTGCTTATTGATTCATTGATATGAGGACCACCCATGGCCAAGTGACACCTTCACCTTCCAGTTTGATGGAACCATTACTATATCCCCTAGTGGAAAATGTCCTCTATTGGGAACTAAGTCTCCTACATAACTCCAAGTCACAGGGATAGGAAAAAAAAAAAAAAAAAACTTTGCTAATAGAATTCTAGGGTTAATAGTGAAAGAAGCTACTCCCATTTCCACTCCTTGATTTCTTGGGTACATCAATCCTGCCATGAGTGAGAAAATACCATGTATTAATTACTGAATTAGAGCATATATACCACTTTGAGGGCATTCCCTCAGCCACTGAAGGTGTTCCTACCTAGCTGGCACCCTAACTGAGTCTTCTCAAAGCTATTCCACCATTCTATCCGGCCAGCTGCTTTAGAGTGTTAGGGAACTTGGTAAGATCAATGAATTGACTGAGCAGGGATCCATTGCCACACTTTATTTGCTATAAAATGAGTCCATTGCTCAGAAGTAATGCTACATGAAATACCATGATGATGAATAAGACATTCTTAAAGTTCCCAGATGGTGATTTTGGCAGAAACAAGAAAGCCAAATCTGTATTCAGAGTAAGGGTACATTCTAGTGAGAACATGTGCTGCTCCTTCTGCAACAGAAGTGATCCAGTGTAATCAATCTGCCAACAGTGGCATCTGATCCCCTGGGGAGTACCATATTGAAGGCTGGGTGCTGGTCTCTACCACTGCAGGTTACAGCTTAGCTGATTCCCCATTTCTTCTGTTGCATGGAAGTCCATGTTGTTGAGACCATGCATAACCTCTAGCCCTGCTGCTTTAGCCACATTATTCATGAGCTCATCGCATAAGGATAGAGGTGGCTGGGGAAGGAAACTGAACAGAGCCACTCCTCTTGTCCACCCAATGATTTTGATCATCCTTACTAAGGTCGCTTTCCAGTGAACGTTCATATAGGACATAAATATATTCATGCTCTGCCCATTTGGGGAGGTTTATCCCTATATCTCTTCCTCAGACGTCCTTGTCACCAGATTCAGCATGGTGAATTTTCAAGTATTAAGATTCAAGTGCTTAAGATTTCAAGTGCTTTCAAGTGCTTAAGATTCTAGCCAAACCATTAGCCCTTGTCTATGAACCAGGATGTCTCTTCTACCAGGCCAAGTGCAACCATGCACTGTGGTCAATGTCCAGCCCATTGGGAGGTTCTCCTTTTACCACTCTTCTTCAAGGCCACCCAGGGCTGGGCTGTAGTGCCATGACTACTCACAGTCAGGTGATGCTAGTATATATCACACAGAACCTCTGAAAACTGCCCAAACCTTCTAGCCAGTTTAAGTAGAAAGGACACTTTTATGACAAATTATGAAATGGCTTGCCAAAAAGTGAGAAGTTTGAAAAGACAAATTTAAGGCTAATCTTCCAAGAATGACTCCCAAAGCCATGTCATAAAACCATGCAGCTTTCATGGCCAGAAGTGTGAGTCTGGCCTCATGACGTTTCATTTTATTTCCATTTTCCAAATCTCAAGAAGGTATCTCTAACAGACTGAGCCTAAATCACACCCAGAACCCTGGATCAATGTACTCTGGGAAATGTAGGTTTTATATACATTTTGTATACATTGTCCATTTTATACATAAAACCCCTATAGAACAGGAAAGAGCTTGAAGTAGATGTTACATAAGCCAGTTTGTGTTATTACCACATAAGAGAGGTTGTTTCAAAGTGAGGTTTTCTTCTGTTAAGAGCTATGTGAATATGATCATACAAAAAGAAGCTCCAGCACAACGGGAGATTTGACAAAGGCAAGAGATAGGATAACTGACAAAGCAAAATCCAAAAAAAGGAGAACAAAGAGATGAGGTCAACACATTGGTGGAAAGTTAAACCTTATAAAGGAGGAGAGGCACTTGTGTCTTCAAAATAACAGAGAAGGATGCTCAGAACCAGAAATGTTCAGGTGAAAAAGAGTTGTGTTGAATGATCTTAACATTTCAATAAAGTAGGAGGCAGAGTCAGTCTCCTGTCACTGAGTGGTGAGGTTTGAAAACATTTGAGTGGAGTGAGATTTGAAAGTGTGGGAAATGAATGAAGAGTTGGTAACAGATAAATGAGAGTCCCAAGAACTTAGGTAATATAAGATACGTGCATTTTTGTGTGTGAATTCATGTATTTGACAAAAGCCAAAATATTGGGATTTTTGCCAGTCTTTGGTTCTAACTGGTAAGACATAATGGGTGCTTACACCAGAGATGGCTGTATCCAAGCCTTGCTAGGTCCTTGGACCCCTCTCAACATCTTTCTCCTCTCCCAATGTAGCTGCATTTTAAGAGAAAGCAAAAACCTTCCATTTAAGCTCAAATGAGCCAATTATTAAACTTGGTCATCAAGGGCAACAATTTTAAAAGTACTCTGAAGCTTACAGTACTTTCTGGGGGTTAATCACACTTATAATGAGGGAACATAATATAAGTAATTCCCAAAAAATCTCAATTGAGATAGCAACTTAGAAATATAACATTTTTTTAAATTAAATGAACCAACGGATATTTTGTGGATGCATACTGTTCTATATTATGGAAGGGATATAAACAGGTTAAAGACAGGGTCCTGCTTTTGGCAAAACTGGCTCACTCCACAGATAAAAATAAAATAGGAGTGCCTGGGTGGCTCAGTTGGTTAAGCATCCGACTTCGGCTCAGGTCATGATCTTGCAGTTCATGAGTTCGAGCCAAACGTGGAGCTCTGTGCTGACAGCTCAGAGCCTGGAGCCTGCTTCGGATTCTGTGTCTCCTTCTCTTTCTGCCCCTCCCCCACTCACGCTCTGTCTCTTTCTCTCTCAAAAATGAATAAACGTTAAAAATATTTTTTTATTTTAAGAAATGTCTACAAAGTTGATATTAGAAAATATAGGAAAATATATTTGTGACATAAAAGGAAGAAGTATTAAATAAAAACTTGAAAGCTCAAAGCAAAATAATTGTTATAGTAATTTGATTATGACAAAATTTTAAAAGTATACCATTGATAAAGTTAGCAAACAGATGATAAATTGAAGGAAAAACATGTGTGTGTAAAACCAATTAAGGACTAATAGAATATATTAAGAACCTCTAAAAATAACAAACCAAGGAAGAACACCAATAGAAAAAAATGAACAAGGACAATGAACAATTTACAAAAAAGAAACCTAAAAGACTACAAACTTTTGAAGAGATGTACAAATTCATTCGTCCTTAGAGGAATGCAAGTTAAAACAATGAGCAACCACTTGACACCATTAGATTGGCAAAACTTCGAAGGCTGGATAATAGGACACTTTCTAGATAATGTGGGGCCAAATGGAGGAAACTTTTATGAAATCCCAGTGGGAATAGCCCTTCTGGGGAGCAACCTGGCAGTATTCAATGTGCTAAGCCACTGAGATTTGTTAATAAATCATAATTTTATCTATCCTGACTAAACACAAATGTTGATACCCAATGTGAGACAGTGATGTCCAAACAACAACAACAAACATTAAATATGTGACACTGGAGGGGCTCCTGGGTGGCTCAGTCGGGTGGGCGGCCAAATACAGCTCAGGTCATGATCCCATGGTCTGTGAGTTCGAGCCCCGTGTGAGGCTCTGTCCTGAGAGCTCAGAGCCTGGAGCCTGCTTCTGATTCTGTGTCTCCTTCTCTCTCTGCCTCTCCCCTGCTTGCTCTCTGTCTGTCTGTCTCTCTCTCTCAAAAATAATAAACAATAAAAAATTTTTAATAAAAAAAAATATATGTGACACTGGCAGTTAGGCAGCAAGCACTGAGAAAACTATTACCAGAGGCTGAACAGTTGATAATGCTTATTACATTTGGTTAACTGTTTCCTGAGTAACCTGGGAAGTACCTAAAAAAAACTTGCAACTCAAAGGGACAAGCTGGAAAACAGAATTTTAATATGCACTGGTTGTTATTGACTGGATTTGGCAGAAAAATTACATGAAAGATATGAACTCAGGAAAACTGCTTGGTTTGAAAATAAATATGTCAGAAATTCAGGTGGTGTTGCAAAGTTGGAAAAGTCTGACGTTTTTCTCACCCCAGATCGTAAGGATGAAGAAGACTCTTGAGTGATAAGAACCCAAAGTGACATAGAGCAAAGACGAGCCTAAGAGTCTAGTGCTTTATAAAATATTTCAAAAGAAAGTGGAGAGGGAGGAACAGAAAGAGAGAGAGAGAGGCAAAGAGGAAGGAAGGAAGGAAGGAAGGAAGGAAGGAAGGAAGGAAGGAAGGAAGGGAAGAAGGAAGGAATGAAAGAAACAGTGGGGAGGGAGGAAGGAAGGAGGGAAGGGAAGGAAGGAAAGAGGGAAGGAGGGAAGGAAGGAAGGAAAAGAGAGGGAAGGAAGGAGGGAAGGAAGGAAGGAAGGAAGGAAGGAAGGAAGGAAGGAAGGAAAGAAGGAAGGAATGAAAGAAACAGTGGGGAGGGAGGAAGGAAGGAGGGAAGGGAAGGAAGGAAGGAAATAGAGAGTGGGGAGGGAGGAAGGAAGGAAGGAAAGGAGGGAGGGAAGGAAGGGAAGAAGGAAGGAAGGAGGGAAGGAGGGAAGGAAGGAGGGAAGGGGAAGAGAGGGAAGGAAGGAGGGGAGGGAAGGAAGGAGGGGAGGGAAGGAAGGGAGGGAGGGAAGGAAGGGAGGGAGGGAAGGAAGGGAAGAAGGAAGGAAGGAGGGAAGGAAGGGAAGAAGGAAGGAAGGAGGGAAGGAGGGAAGGAAGGAGGGAAGGGGAAGAGAGGGAAGGAAGGAGGGGAGGGAAGGAAGGGAAGGAGGGAAGGAAGGGAAGGAGGGAAGGAAAGAGGGAAGGAAGGAAGGAAGGAAGGAAGGAAGGAAGGAAGGAAGGAAAAGAGAGGGAAGGAAGGAGGGAGGGAGGGAGGGAGGGAAGGAAGGAAGGAAGGAAAGAAGGAAGGAATGAAAGAAACAGTGGGGAGGGAGGAAGGAAGGAGGGAAGGGAAGGAAGGAAAGAGGGAAGGAGGGAAGGAAGGAAGGAAGGAAAAGAGAGGGAAGGAAGGAGGGAAGGAAGGAAGGAAGGAAGGGAAGAAGGAAGGAATGAAAGAAACAGTGGGGAGGGAGGAAGGAAGGAGGGAAGGGAAGGAAGGAAAGAGGGAAGGAGGGAAGGAAGGAAGGAAGGAAGGAAGGAAGGAAGGAAGGAAGGAAGGAAATAGAGAGTGGGGAGGGAGGGAGGAAGGAAGGAAGGAAAGGAGGGAGGGAAGGAAGGGAAGAAGGAAGGAAGGAGGGAAGGAAGGAGGGAAGGGGAAGAGAGGGAAGGAAGGAGGGGAGGGAAGGAAGGGAAGGAGGGAAGGAGGGAAGGAAGGGGAGGAGGGAAGGAAAGAGGGAAGGAAGGAGGGAAGGAAGGAGGGAAAGGGAAGAGAGGGAAAGGGAAGAGAGGGAAAGGGAAGAGAGGGAAAGGGAAGAGAGGGAAAGGGAAGAGAGGGAAAGGGAAGAGAGGGAAAGGGAAGAGAGGGAAGGAAGGAGGGAAGGAAGGGAAGAAAGAAGGAAGGAAGGAGGGAAGGAGGGAAGGAAGGAGGGAAGGGGAAGAGAGGGAAGGAAGGAGGGGAGGGAAGGAAGGGAAGGAGGGAAGGAAGGGAAGGAGGGAAGGAAAGAGGGAAGGAAGGAAGGAAGGAAGGAAGGAAGGAAGGAAGGAAGGAAGGAAAAGAGAGGGAAGGAAGGAGGGAGGGAGGGAGGGAGGGAAGGAAGGAAGGAAGGAAGGAAGGGAAGAAGGAAGGAATGAAAGAAACAGTGGGGAGGGAGGAAGGAAGGAGGGAAGGGAAGGAAGGAAAGAGGGAAGGAGGGAAGGAAGGAAGGAAGGAAGGAAGGAAGGAAGGAAGGAAGGAAGGAAGGAAGGAAATAGAGAGTGGGGAGGGAGGAAGGAAGGAAGGAAAGGAGGGAGGGAAGGAAGGGAAGAAGGAAGGAAGGAGGGAAGGAAGGAGGGAAGGGGAAGAGAGGGAAGGAAGGAGGGGAGGGAAGGAAGGAGGGGAGGGAAGGAAGGAGGGGAGGGAAGGAAGGAGGGGAGGGAAGGAGGGAAGGAAGGGGAGGAGGGAAGGAAAGAGGGAAGGAAGGAGGGAAAGGGAAGAGAGGGAAAGGGAAGAGAGGGAAAGGGAAGAGAGGGAAAGGGAAGAGAGGGAAAGGGAAGAGAGGGAAAGGGAAGAGAGGGAAAGGGAAGAGAGGGAAAGGGAAGAGAGGGAAAGGGAAGAGAGGGAAGGAAGGGAAGAAGGAAGGAAAGAAACAGGGGGGGAGGGAGGGAGGAAGGGAGGAAGGAAACAAACAAACAAACAAACAAACTCAGGGCAGAGTTTAGTGCATTAAGGGCATGGCTTTCCCATAGATTTTCCAGTTGGAAAAATGACTAACCCAACATTTTCATGGATCCTATGTCCAGGGCACAGTTCTGTCTATTTCACCCAATTTGGATGTCTAAGTGACTGAAGTTTCTTCACTTATGCAGAAGTCTAATAAATTGTTGGTGAGCATTTAGCCACCCTCCCCTCCTCTATAACAGGGACTGTGCTTCCTGTCACATATTCTGAGGCTACTGTATCCCCTGCAGTCTCTAATTAGCATATCTGAAATAGAAATGTAAATACTATTATAGGTATATTATGAGTAAAATAGCCTAATCAGCTGACTGAGGACCCAAGCCGCTACTGTGACTTGTTGTGAAAGTGTATAATAAACACCCAATACTGACTTGCAACAAACTTTTGCAAATTGAATCTTTTGGAATCCATGCCTGTTCTAGCTAGAGAAGGGGGGCCTAGAGAAGAAGTGAGGGACAGGTACTACCTAATGGAGAGTAGAAGAAAGGAGGCCCTTTCAGCAAGAGGACCAATTTGAACCAGGGCATAACGCAGGATGAAGATACAGAAGTTGCTGGTTAAACTGATGCATTTCTGAAGCAACTTTGTTCTAAAGATATGACAGAAGTACAGCAAGGTGAGCAAATCTCCCTCTCCCCCAAATCTAGGCACTATCAATGTGTCGGCCTTTTACCTGAGAGCTTAGAGCAGGACACTGTCCACTGGGAAAATCATAAAAGCTGATGTCATCAAGAGAATGTTACTCAGAATCTTTACTATTCAAGTCACTAAGCCCCTCTGAGCCCTGCTGACTCTTTAAATCAATGCTACCCATAGAAATATAATACAAGTTTCATATGTAACTTTAAAGTTCCTAGTTGCCATATTTTTAAAGAAACAGATAAAATTATCTTTAATAACATATTTTATTTAACCCAATATATCCAAAATATGATCATTTTAACATGTAAGCAATATAAAAATTATTAACGGATATTTTATATTCTATTGTTTATACCTCTCAGCTCTTACTGGCTATGACACTCTAGAGTTTAGAGAAAATCCCAAAAGGAATTCAGAGCTTTTGAGAATGTGTGTGCTAAAGTCTTCTCAAAAAGCATGCTTTTCAACATTTGAAAAGGGCTCCTTGTCATTTTATTCAAATATTAGCCAACATGAGTCAATGTATACCTCCACATCAAAACATTAAATAAAATATAAGTAAAAGAGTGTATAATGTATTATTTATATAAAGTACAAAAATATGCAAAACTAAGCTATTCTATTAGAAGCAGGATAGTGATTACCCTTGTGGGAGGGGTAAGGCTAGAAGGAGGCATGAGGGTTTTCTGGGGTGCTGGTGATATTCTATGTCTCCCTCCAGATTTTGGTTACATGGGTGAGCTCAGCTAGTAAGAGTTTATCAAGTTGTTCATTTATGATATGTGATTACTGTGTGTATGTGTGCATGTGTATCTGGACATGCAGGTATGTGTATGTATAACTTCTGTGACGACAATATAAAGTGATAAGAACTTGGGCTTCTTTGATAAAAATGAAATGATTTAACTATCAAACATGAAGAGACAAACAGAATGCCTTTACTGGCATCATCTTCACAAAGGATGAATAACTCAAATATTGTGGCATAAAAAGATTTACGATGCACAAATTCTCCTGTTTTCACTGGTGAATAAATCAAACATTAACTTTCCTTTCACCTCAATTAATTTGAACATGGCCATGTGATTTCAAAAAATTGTCTTCAAAAGTATATTTTGAAGTTGGACCCAGTAACTTAAAGTAGTGTTTGAATGTGAGTGAACTGTCTTTATTTCAGGACACATGTATTCTTTAGATACTAATCTACTCCAATTCTTCCGTATCTGCACATGAAATATGCAGCACATTCCTTTGAGATCTCCTGGAAAATCTGTTCCTTATGAGAAACTTGGAACCAAGCACTTACTAAATACAACATTCAAAGAAAAATGCCATATTATCAATAAGAATATTATTACCTTAATTTTATTACATATGGTAATTAAAACTTATTCTCAAATGTGCATAGCATTGCAAAAAAAAAAGAAAAAGCCTTGTCTCCCTTCAGCAGTTTCAGTTTCAATACCTCCTGCCTCAACTCCACACACACACACACACCAACAATGAGTCTGGCACCAATTAAAAAGAAGCCAACAGAAACTAAATTCAGGATCTGTGGTGCAGGTTGGAATGAAGGGGTACCCTTACCCTGGTAGCTTGATTCTGCAGTCCTGGTAGCTTGGTTTGCTTTACACAAAGCAACACAACTCTATCAATTCAAGGAAAGTCTTGTGTCAAGTCACACCCCTTAGACAGATTAAAGAAGAGGTTGCCTTCGACAGCTAACCTCAGGACGGAGCCCTTCCTGTCCTGCCAGGATACCACATTCATGCTTTAGAACAATTCTGCTGTATTTTAGTAGCTAGCTTATTTTCCTCCCTAAACTGTGAACCCCTAAAGGGGAAAGTATTTAATATAATGCCTGGCACGCAGTAAATACTTCTTGAATTTAGTTTAAAATATTTTTACCAAAATAAGAGAAATGCTTTAGTGTAAAAATAGGGGAAGATAGCTGAACACCTTTAACATGTATACTAGGTCTTATTTTTTTAATTGCTCAGGAAGATGCATCTTTAAAGTCCTTTGGAGTGAGAACTTAGTACCCTGGAAAGAGATGCATAGATTTGTCTTGCATGCTGCCATATGCCCAATGCTTGAAATAGTTCCTAGGCCCACGGTTGTCCCCTGAGAAATAGCTAATGAATACATGTACAAATGAACTAATTGTTCAAAAGCACTTGGGGACCATTTCTACGGTCTTCTCCATTTTCTCTAAAACTCTCACTGTAAAGGTTCACAGCCCAACTCATAATCACCTAGAGGGCTGGTTCAAATGCAGATTCCTGAGCCCCGCCTGTATTGTATTAGGATTCTCCAGAGAAATAGACCAATAGGACTGATAGATAGATTGATTGATTGATTGATTCTAAGGAATTGGCTCACTTGATTATGGTGGCTAGTCCAGTAGGCTGGAAATTCAGGTAAGGGTTGAATCCACTGACTGAGTAGGCCAACAGGCTAGAAACTCAGGCAGAGTTTCTATGTCGTCATCTTGAGGCCCAATTCCTCCTCTTTCAGAAACCTCAGTCTTTGGTCTTAAAACCTTCGATTGACTGGATGAGGCCTACTTACATTAGAGAGAGTAATCTGCTTTACTTAAAGTCTGTTGATTTAAATATTAATAACCTCTAAAAATGCCTTCACAGCAACATCTAGACTGGTGTTTGACCAAACAAGTGGGTACCATGGGCTAACCAAGTTGACACATAAAATTAATCATTACAACCATCATGAACACTCACCTAGAAAATGCAGAGGGTCTGGGGTTAGGGACCAAGTGGGTTTTTTGGGGTTTTTGTTTTAGTATATTTACTCATTTAAGTAATCTCAACATCTAACATGGGGCCCAAACTCAAGACCCTGAGACCAAGAGTCACATACTCTTCTGACTGAACGAGCCAGGTGCCCTAGGAAGTGTATTTTTAACAAGCTTCCCAAATGATTCTGATTCTGATTCTGATTCAAGTGTTCCCTGGAACCACAGCTGGAGAAACACAGCAGTTTATATAACTCCTGAGCAGCTTTTGAAGCACATGACACTACCAACTTCTGGAATTTAAAAGCAGTAGCATGGTGTGCAGTCCAGCACCACAGTAAGATGGACACTACTGGTTATCAGTGTTCAGTCAGAAAAGCAAAAACCCACCAGTTACTTTTTTAAAAGACAGAATTTAATACAGGAATTATTTAAACAAATGTCGAAGGACTGAAAAACAAAAGGGTAACTTTTGTTACTTTGAGGTAACACTGAGATAGTTACAGCAAGAGGCAGCTACAAACTCTCAGGCTGGGGGAACTAAAGCGGGCAAATGCAATCATTAGAAACAGGAAGTCTGGGGGCACCTGGGTGGCTCAGTCCATTAAACTTCCAACATTGGCTCAGGTCATGATCTCACGGTACATGAGTTCGAGCCCCGTTGGGCTCTGTGCTGACAGCTCAGAGCCTGAAGCCTACTTAGGATTTTGTGTCTCCCTCTCTCTCTGCCCCTCCCTGACTTGCATTCTGTCTCTCTCTCTCAAAAATAAACAAACACTTAAAAAGAAAGAAAGAAAGAAAGAAAGAAAGAAAGAAAGAAAGAAAGAAAGAAAGAAGAAAAGAAAGAAAGAAAGAGAGAGAGAGAGAGAGAGAGAGAGGAAGACTTAAGTAGCGACCTTGAAGAATGAGGACTCAGACTTCCAAGGAAATGTGCTGCTTGACTAGCACTGGTATCTCTAGAACTTAGAGGAACGACTATGGCACTAAAACCCAGCTCTCCAAGGAAAAAGGCACTAGCTGTCTGGAGCTATATTTATGAGGGGGTGCAATGAGCCTTATTCTGAGAATGGGGGAAAAACTAGAAACTGGAACCAATGGTCACTGCCCAACTGAATAATCATTTCTGGGGCAACACTGGCAAAAACAAGTAGTAGACCGAAAGGATCCAGTCCTTCCTCTCCCATCCTTGCAGATCCCCTGTAGGGCCTACTATTGGCAGAACCCAGCTGGGAGCCCGCTGGCCCAGCAGATGGCAGAGTTCTAACCCCTGCATCACAAAGCACAGTGCAGATGGTGGGTTTTGGAGCTGATAGTCAATAGCTTGATAATCAAGATATCTGTGTCACCAAGCCCACCCCAGATGAAACAACAGCATCCAAAAGAGAATAGACAACCTGGGCCATATATGATAAAGACTTTCTTCCTGCTTGGACCAGCACCTCTTCTCTTCTCACACAACCAATAACAGATCTTCGGTCCAGTGGTTCAAAAGCATACATCAGCATTAGCAATTTATTGCAATTTAGCAAAGCAAGAGACTTGATGGATTTAAGTAAATGTAAACATAATATGATCCAGTTATAATATCTATAAATAATAAAGCCTAGAGATGTTTTAGAATCGAAGTTCTCAAAGGATGGTCCCTGGATCAGCAGCATCAGCTTCTGGTGCTGTGAACTTACTAGAAATGCAGATCTTGGACCCTGCCCCCTTCCCCGCCCCTCCACCTGCCCCCCCCAAAAAAACCTACTAAATCAGAAACTGTGGGACAGGGCCCAGCAGCCTATGTTTTAACAAGTCCTTCAGGTGATTCTGATGCACACTTAAGTTTGTGAACCACTGTTCTAGGGCATGCTCGTAGCTGACTTCATCAAATCTCTGAATTGCAGGATCATTCCTTACCTCTTCCCTAATGCAAGGCTTACATGCAAGGTTTATATGATACAAGGTTTTCATGTATCATCAATCATTATCCTGCCACAAACATATGATTAATAGTCAAAACCATGCAGAACATAAATTATAAAAGTTCTCAATTTCCTTTGGCACATGCAGACATCTTGCCTGTTTGTATCTATAATTTTTTTCAGACTTGCCCTGTAGTCTAAGGGCCCAATTTAAGAATTAAAAAAAGTACTGTTTTTCATTTTATTTTTAGTAATAAGCTAAGTAATTAAGTCTTTTCTGGTTCCTGAAGCAATCCAACTTTTCAGAGAACTTTAAAGTGAAGAAAGAAAATTCAGTTAATAGGCATGGACATAAGGGAATCAACTTACTAAAATTAAAGTCCTGGAAAGGTCACAGCATATAACCAGATTTAGGAGGATTAAACACATTATTGTGCTTCTTTTCTCCAACTATCCATGTTATTTTCCATATTAATGTTTTTCTCCATAGTTATTCAGGGAGGATGGATTTGTCACATGAAAATGCCAGAATAAACTTAACCCCTAAAAGAGGTCTTCCAAATCAGAGGTTGCAAACTGGTACCCACGGGCAGATTAGGCCAGCAGATAGATCTTGTTTGACCCACATGCTGTGTTGTTTGTTTGTTTAATATTTGCCAACATTTTGAAATTGGGAGCTTTCACATAAAAATCCAGACTTCTGGCCTCTCTTGGTCCCCTATCCTCCCATGACAAATATGGGCTCTGCATCATCTGTTCCCCCAGGAGAGCAGAGATACTCCAGGTGACCCCAGTCCCCATATACCTCCCTCTACTCACACTAGAGTTTATGATTTCTGCCTTATATCCTACCCAAGGGGTTTCTAGATTGGGAGGATGGTGTCCTCTGTCTCTTTAAACTAAAGGGGCACCAAAAAGTAAGTTTCACTCTACAGACAAGGACTATCCTAACTGCTTTTCTGGAATGACTTCCAGAGTGCCTTCTGGAATAAAGCCCACTCATTCTCCCAGATAGGTTCATGTCACCTATCCTGCTCCATCAAGGTGCCCTCCCTCCCATCCCTCCTGGCCCTTCATCCTTGTGTTTGTTATTAGAACATTGTACAGATTGTTCAAGCCCTGAAAATAAAATAAAATAAAATTAAATTAAATTAATAAAACACTTTCTTGATTCTAAGACTATCTCAGAGCAGAGGGCCTGGGTGGCTCAGTTGATTAAGCAACTGACTCTTTTTTTTTTTTTTTTTTTTAATTTTTTTTCTAACGTTCATTCATTTTTTGAGAGACAGAGACAGAGCGTGAGCGGGAAAGGGGCAGAGAGAGGGAGACACAGAATCTGAAGCAGGCTCCAGGCTCTGAGCTGTCAGCACAGAGCCCAATGCAGGGCTCGAACTCACAGACTGTGAGACTATGACCTGAGCCGAAGTCACATGCTCAACCGACTGAGCCACCCAGGTGCCCCAGCAACTGACTCTTGATTTCAGTTCAGATCATGATCTCACAGTTGGTCTCCAGATGGAGCCCCACATCAGGCTCCATGCTGGGCATGAAGCCAGCTGGGGATTCTTTCTCTCCCTCTCCTTCTGCCCCTCTTCCCCTGCTAGCTAGAGCTCTCTCTCTCTCTCTCTCTCTCTCTCTCTCTCTCTCTCAAATAAACAAACAGACAAACAAATAAAAGACCAAGACTATCTCAAAGCCACTGGTCAGTCTTTTCCCACCCTTTCTCTTTTATCTCCACTTCCTCACTCCCTGGGGGTCACCCCAGCCTGCTTCAATACAGCTTCTACTCCCACCATCCTACCCGAATTGGATCTGGCTGATGTCACTAACAGCCCCTACTCACCAAGTCAGATGGGTTGCTTCGGTCTCCATCCTTCTCCCCCTGACCCTTTGCATCCCTTCTTAACCTTCCTCATCCTGCAAGTGTCAGCTTGGGCCTCACTCCCTCCTCTGAGCCCTCCCAGTGCCCCCAGCTGTGCCTGATGCCCCCTCTGAGCCAGGTCTCCCATGATATCTTGTTCTTGTCACTATCATCCCACTGCGAACACATCATAACTCTCACCTATGAATCTGTCTTCCTCACTGAACATCAGAGACTGTGCCTCAATCACCTTTCTACATACAGTGCCCAGTACAGTGACTGGTATGCAACAAGCACTTGATAAATATCTATTGATAAAGAAATAAATGGATGAAGGATTAAATGAACCAAGAATTAAAACCCGTTTTAAGCTAATTAGGAGTAGGAAGTTCTGAAATTCTCCCAGGAAAAGCAATTTGTCCCCAAACAGCTTTATTCAGGAGGCCACTCTACATAAAGCAAATTTTAAAAATATATGTTCTTCTTTTCCTGGTGGACATTTAAAAGTGTTTGGATTAGTAATGTCCTTACGCATCCACTGGGGATTTTAAGAAGTCAACACCCCAGAATATTTTACTGCCCCAGTTACATAATGATGGAAGGACCTAGAAAGACTCTGCTCTTGAAAGAGAAAGAAGGGGCGCCTGGGTGGCGCAGTCGGTTAAGCGTCCGACTTCAGCCAGGTCACGATCTCGCGGTCCGTGAGTGCGAGCCCCGCGTCAGGCTCTGGGCTGATGGCTCGGAGCCTGGAGCCTGTTTCCGATTCTGTGTCTCCCTCTCTCTCTGCCCCTCCCCCGTTCATGCTCTGTCTCTCTCTGTCCCAAAAATAAATAAAAAATGTTGAAAAAAAAAAATTAAAAAAAAAAAAAAAAAAAAAAAAAAGAAAGAGAAAGAAAACCACTCTAACTGATGGAATCCAGAAATTCAGAGCAATAAAAAATAATGCGAAGGAATAACAAGGATGAAATAAACGTGCCCCCAACGTCCTTTAGGAAGTCATTTGTTGACATCATCACACAGAAATAGCATTATAAAGCAGCTAGAAACAAGGCTGGGAAGCTACTCTCCTTATTTCTCTCTCTTTCCAGAGTCCTGCGATCAGCAGTTCCACTCAGGACCAGCAGAGAGGTGAATGGAAAATGAAGAGAGGTTGGAAGTCCAGGCATTGACTGTCTATGCTGGCAAGGAAGAGTGGGGAGGGGGAAATTAGTCTGTGGTAACAGATAAAGAAGGTGAGTTCCAAGGCACCTGGGTGGCTCAGTCAGTTAACTGACTCAGTTAGTCAGTCTGACTCAGTCAGCCGAGTCAGACTGAGTCAGTCTGACTCAGTTAACTGACTCAGTCAGCCGAGTCCAACTTCGGCTCAGGTCATGATCTCACATTTCGTGAGTTTGAGCCCTGCATCAGCCTCTGAGCTTATAGCTCAGAGCCTGGAGCCTGCTTCAGATTCTCTCTCTCTCTCTCTCTGCCCCTCCCCTGCTCATGCTCTCTCTCTCTCTCTCTCTCAAAAATAAATAAACATTAAAAAAAGAAATTTAATTAAAAAAAAAAAAAGGTGAGTTCCTGCAGCCATCTCGCACTGGATAAGGGCTGCCCTACCATGTGGTCATTCACACATCACAGTAATTTTTCTAGCCCATATATATTACATACAGATAGATAATTATAGCTACAGATATAGATCCAGATATACCCATACACATAGATTCTCTCTGGACTCAAAAATAGTCTCTGGAAAGTTCTTGTGCTGCTGTCTCCCACTTCCTCATGTAGCTCCTGGCTTCTAGGCCACCATGGTAGAATGTCAACCCTTTGCAATGCCTGAAGGTTCTTGGTGCTGGGACTAGCTGCCCATCCCAAAATATCAAAGCATTTTTCATTCCCATTAAGCAACTAGAATCCTCAGGCAGGTTTACCCCTACATCTTTCAGATATATCTAGAAACATGTGAATTGGCTGAATGTATTCCACTGAGGCCCGCAAGAATCTCTAGGCCCCTCACTAAGCCTCTTTCCAATATACAAAGAGCAGCTGTATGGCAGCCTTGGTGAGGCCATGTTCTAGTTCCTTCAGTGAAAAGGGACCTCATTTATGCCCTCTTCCACTCTGTTTCTTTTCCCTTTCCTCTACCCCTTTATTCCTTTTTCTGACAGTTGACTGAAGGTAGTAAGGGAAAAGAACAGAGATCTTTGGGATCTCCACAGAACAAGATAAAAAGAAAAAATACTAATTCCATGCATGCCTTTCTCCCAGCTCAAGTGCCTTGCCTCATCCATCCCATAGCAACTCTCCAAAAAGACCATAGTGGAAAATAAAACTATTTCATTGATCAACTGATAAATATACATCATGTAACTTCCAGGCAATTGTTATCAGATATAGTCAAAAGCATAATTTGGAATTATGTCAAATCACTGCTTCATTGGCTCTGAGAACAGTCCACCATTTCTTAAATTAAAAACAGCTTTTAAAAGGTATGACTTATATGACAAAAAAATAAATAAAAATGGAAGCTATGATAGCAAAGATTGCCATTTTATGTGAAAAAATGCTTGAAAGTGGTTATTTCTCTAATAGAGATATGAGTATTTTAAGTTTCTGGATAATTTCATCAATAACAATTAGATTTTCTGAGCATTGCTATGGACAGCACAATGCCCTCTGGTTTTCTTTTGTTTTGTTTTGTTTTTGATATACACCATAATAATAAAAAAAAAATTAAGCCCAGTCCTAATACAAGAAAATTATAATATTCAAAGACATGGTGTTTGATCTCCAACATTTCAAACTCCCAAATTCCAGTGCTTAAAACAATTACATTAACCGTTAGGAGATATGTGTTCATATCGCTTAGATGAGGAAAGGCATGGCATTCGATGCCCCTTCTGAATTCAGTAGGCTATCTTGAAAGGGCAAGGGTATATTATCACGATCATTTTGCCAACGGTACATGCACCAGGGCTGGCCTAACCTCAGCTCTACCAAAGTCAGCTCCCTGAGCATCCAGTCCCAAGAATGTAAATGCCTGCCTCATGTTTTCTAAACCTATTCCCAACCACCCCCCCAAGACACTTAGGGGCAGAGAGTTGAGAGAGTAAAAGATTTGAGAGTCTAGGGAGGATTCAGACATCCTGACTTCTGGCAGCTCCCCTTGCCCTGTTTTCCTACAGCCCACATGGTGTTTAATCAGTGATGAGTGCTAGAAAATCACTTACCATTATTGAAACCTCTCTACCACATTGTTTTCTCAGAGCAACATATACATTATCTTCGTAGCATACATTTGTATTGGGAATTTTCTGGATGCAATTATCCTTTGCAACTAATAAAATAAGATGTAATTATAGATGTACTGTTAGCAGTGCCACTTTAAATTTAGGCTGATATGTTTGTGGCTGTCTGGAATTCCAGATCCAAGTGCTGTTTATTACTTTCACCCACCGTTATTGGTGAGGACAGTACTGCTCGTGGTGAGCGTTCTCTGGGGCAGCACAACCACACTCCTCTGGGGGCCCCTCTGCTCTCTTGGGCTCTCTGTCTCTTAGCTCACAGCTGCACTTTTGACCCTCTCCTCAACAGCTTACAGGGCATAACTCACTCCAAGCAGAGCCCCCAGTTGCCACCCTGAACCCACAGTGTAGCGGCCTGACTTTAAATGTCAGTCTAGTGTCTAGTGGTTTAAGTGAGGAGCAGAGATTTACATACAGAGGCCTCAATCAAAAATTTCAGAAAGGGCCCACTTAGACTTGGATACAACAACTTCTCTGCATTTTCTACAATGAGCATACATTATTTAAAAAAAAACAAAAAAACAGAAGAACCGTATAATAAATGTTACATAAAGTCAGGAAGAAGACAGACCCTTCCTCTGAGACCCTCCTACAGAAACTCTGGAGGTACTCAAAGACTTACTATGGAGTAAATCAACTCACAGAAATTTTAAGGGAATTCTCTCTTGGAAATAACTTCCTATCCTGGGTCTTACTTAAAACTGTGCCTGAAGATGTGTACATTCATTGTATCCATACAAAAAGTTTTTTTGAAAAATACGTTGATGAAGAGTGTTCAGAACCTAACAAATGGAAGCCCTGTCAGTTGTTCTGTCCTCAGGACCCTTTAAGCTGAGCAGCCCCCCTACCGGAGACCTCTTCATCCCCCGGCTAAGAAGGATGGGCAGTCCTTCTACCCAGCCTTCTGTGAGACCTCTCCCTCCCCTGGCTGGGAGGGATGTCTCAACCTGAGAAACCTCAGATTTCTCTAGACTCTAACATCTTAGAAACAGCACAAAGTATCCTCAGCGCCCAGTCTATGTATGTCTGTTAAGAAGTTGAACAAGTCTTATGAACTTTCAGAGCATTCCCCATGAAGTCCTCTGGCCTATGAGGATAACATCACTGTGGAGACAAGCCAAGCAATTTGATTTTGTGGCTGCCCATCAAAGGAACAACGTGGCCCTAAATGCTCAGTGTTGACAGTTGAGAAGAAAGTCAGAAAATATGCCTCAGAACAACATCCTCCTAATGCCTGGAAGTGATTGAGACATCCCTCCCAGCCAGGGGAGGGAGAGGTCTTGCAGAGGACCAGGTAGAAGGACTGACCATCCCTCTTGGCCCAGGGAGGGACAGGTCCTGGGTAGGGGTACTGCTCAGCTCCAAGGGTCCTGAGGACAAAGCAACTGACAGGGAAGCTAGCACAGTGTTCAGGAAAAGAGAAAACAAAACTGTATGAAAGAATCGCTCCAGCAAAGGAATCTGAGGATATGGGACTGTGAGCCGTGGCCAGTGGGGTAAGTGAGGGCCAGGGTGCCGGAGACGTGGGGTCCAGACACTGGGTCCAGCATCCAGGGAAGCTCTAGAGAAGGTTACAAATAGGACAATGAGGCTGGAGAAGCACCTAATGGCTAGGAGCATCAGCCCTGACCTCAGATAGCCTAGACAGGGATTCCAGTTCTGCTACTCACACTTGCTGCGAAATCTAAAGCAAACTACTCTCATGGTGCCCCAAAATTTCTTCCCTGCAAAATAGGGTTAATATGAGTGCTTATTGTATAGACTGTTGTAAGAATTTAAGAAATTCATTCAGGTAAAGTGCTTACTATAACACAGGAAAAGAGCCCAGATGTCAAAATTATAATTATTTGTTCCCAATTTTCTCAGCCAGAGGAAATGTCAAGTCAGAGCTTGAGTTTTGTCTCAAATACAATTCAGAGGCAGAGGTATAAAAATGAAGACAGCTGAGGGTGAGAGAAGATGGGCTGAACAGGGGAAGTGACTAAACAAAATGTCAAGGGTTTTCTACCTTTTTCTTTCCCAGAATGCCAAGCAGGTCAGTCAGCACCCTGGACCCTTACAGACAAGAACATGTCTAAGGAGAGGGGGTTGGAGACAAGGGGGTAATGAAGGACTCAGGACAGTCAACACCTCAGAATTAGACAAGACAGCTCATGTTGTATTCAATGTGAATACCTAACTTGGCCAAACATGAATGCATTCAGATACTGTTTTCCATGAATTTGTCCCTTCAACAAGGAACACACTAAGAGCATCAACCATATGCCAAGCACTGTGTGAGGTGCCTGGGATACAAACATTTTTAAATATTGTGCGTGCACGCGCACACACACACACACACACACACACACACACACACAGTCTCTGCCCTTAAGGAGAGTACATTCTAATGGTGTATAAGCCAAGGTAGGCATTAACAAATTGACCCTGAGGCTTCAGAAGTTTAACATACCAAAGGTTTATTTACCCTTCATGTTTGCAGGGTTGAAGCAGACATGTGGACAAGAGGAAGGGCCTGCTCACATAGCGACTCAGGGACCCAGACTGACAGATGCGCCACATCCTGACACTCTCCACATTACTAATGCAGAGCTGGAGAGAGCTGGAGGGCTTCACGTGGACCCTTAAACACTTGAGTCTGGGACGGCATGCATCACTGCTGCGACAACCCATTGGCCAGAAGCTGTCACATTGCCCTGCTTTGCTACAAAAGGCGAGTAAATGTGAGGGAACACGTGGACATTCCGTGAGTCATAAATGCCTCTGCCATAAGTAGGGAGGCAGACACATAACAGTCCTTATACAGGATTTGGACATGGTCAGAGCAGGGGCAAGGAATAGGTGATGTTTCTGAAAGAACTGGAGGGGAAGATGATCTCTGGATCATAGAGAAAATAAAAGCATCCTCAGATCAGAACAATGATCAAAACGAATCTCCTTTCTTTGAGTAAAACATCATAAGAGATGTTCTGCCCGGTCAACTTTAGACATTCACTTGGAGTGCTGAGTAATCAACTGTTCTCTTTACTACCAGGTTGAAATCCTTAATCTAGAACATCATGGAACTCCCCTTCATTCACAGATCTTCACATTACCTATTCTGGTAAGATTCACTTTGTAAAAGCACAAGCATTCTTGAAAAACTATAGCAAAATGTACTGTTTTCATGACACATGGTGCTTTTAAATTGCTATTTAAACAAGCCCTATACATTAGGAACAATTAATACCTGCCCTGCCCTGCCCACCTCTCAGAAGGAATTGTGTAAAATGAGCCACTCACATGGAAAATACAAAGTATTATGAAAAGATATGCAGTAACTGTTGATAAGGTATTTTGAGTTGTTTACATTAGCTGCAACTAAATTATCTCACTGCATCATCTTAGGAAATAATGAAGTCTTACTGAGCCAGGCAATGTCAGTCCAAAGAGACACATCCACCTTCCTACTCTTTATTCAACTGATATTTATTGAGCACTCACTGCGAGGTCCTGGGGATACATCTGTGGGCACAATAGAAATGACCTTTGCCTTTACAGAGCTTACAGTCTGAGCTACACATACATTGGCTTTGCAGACTCAAAACATAGACAAAAGCTTCAGTAAGGAGGCTGTTAGAGCATTTTGTAGAAATAAATACATGCCAAAAGTCACATCTTTTTAATGAATGGGGGAAAGAGCATACGTGTTAGTGTACCTCTTCCTATCTCTAAGAGGATGTAATTGATAGAATCAATTGATCTATCATCAATTGATGAGGATGACACCTGAATGACCTGAAAACCTGAGCTCCTCCCCCTATTCAATTCTAGGTCTCCATGCAAGTGCGTGATTCTTAGGCAGGCGATTTTTATCCCCTAAAAGGTGATAGTGGTACTTGTGCAGACACATGGGATAAATAATTTTAGGTGAACTAGTCCTGATCATGTCCCCAAAATCATGTTACCTGCTAATTCTCCCACCAGCAGCCTAACTTTGTAATAATTGACCACAGGTCACTCTGACCTTTTCTCATAAGGTTCTTCCCACTCCCTAGTCAAATGAACGAACATATATAGCAGATAAAGTGTTTCGAAAGATCACAGTTCAAAATGGAACACACATCCCCAATCCAGCAAATCCACACTGGGGAATATATTTCTCAGAGGTTTCTCTTCACAGCCACTGAGAGGCTCTCTTGAATTGGACAGGGTTTCTCAAACCCTATTTCAACAACAGTGACAGGCACTAGGCTTCTTGGTTTTTGTTAAACGTCAAGTCATTCTTCAATGACAGGAAACCAATCTCGATAATGTTTAGTACCCTGGGGCAATAATTTATGACTGAATAGTGTTCTTCTGAGTCTAAAATGTCCCAGATTGGTTTCTTAAATATAATCCCTAAGCAAGAAGACTCTGGATGCTGAGCTGCTGGCATTTATCAGGCTTTAAAAAACAACAACAACAAAAAGCATAAATCTGACCACAAGTAAATGTTTTCTAACAAGCACAAAGCATATAAAAAAAGACTTTCCTGACTGTAAGGTTGTCCAGCACTAAACAGATGCCCTCCCACAGTGGAACTGGCAACAAATAGCCAGAGGCTTCTTGGTGAATTTGCTGCCCGTTGGAAAGCTAGAATGCTTTCACTGTACTTATAGGATAAAAATAACAAGTATTTAAGACAAAAATGAAATAACGCTACTTAAATCTTAAACCATATATCATAACCTTTCTCCATACTTTTTATTGAGTTCCACACCAACATTTTTCCTAGGCCATTCCTTACAAAGTGAACAGCACCCCCCCACACATACCAAGTGGGGGTATTTTAAGGGAATATTTGCTTTTTTCTTTTACCTTTTCCCTATTAGATTTTTAAGTTTTTTTCTACAATGAGTATTCATCATGTTTGTAAGCAGAATAATTTCTCTCATGAGAGCAGGCATATTAAAAAGAAAGAATTTTATTCAAAAATTGAAAGTGATCAAGTAAGTCAACCTCCTCTTTCTTCTGTTTCTCATCTCACATAAAAGCATATGTGCTAACTGTTGAAACTTATGAAACTCTCTTTTCTAAACTACAGGAATCTCTGGGATGCTAACTGGCATGAGACAAAATCATCATAAATATTTCTAGGTCAAGTCACAGAAATAGCTGACAGATTTTAGCTTAAACTCCATTGATTATTAGTAGGTTGAAAAGGTATAGCAGTAATTTTTCTTAAAATAATGAAAATTCAAATCAAAATGTGACTTTAATAGTCCAGTACTCAAGGCCAAGTGTTTTTTATCTTTTAAAAAATTTTTGCGACTATCAATCAAAAAGTGACAAACAATGCCACAGCATAGCTCTTTGACCCCATGGAATTGCCACCAATTTCACAGAACATCCCGAAGAAGAAAGTGAAATCCATCTGGAGGTACTCCCAGCCTTTCCCCTCCCAGTGTTCTGTGCTGCTGCTGAGGCTGCTGCTGCTGCTTCATTAACCAGCTTCCCACAATGCCTTTAAAACTCTTGGGGCGCCTGGGTGGCGCAGTCGGTTAAGCGTCCGACTTCAGCCAGGTCACGATCTCGCGGTCCGTGAGTGCGAGCCCCGCGTCAGGCTCTGGGCTGATGGCTCGGAGCCTGGAGCCTGTTTCCGATTCTGTGTCTCCCTCTCTCTCTGCCCCTCCCCCGTTCATGCTCTGTCTCTCTCTGTCCCAAAAATAAATAAAAAACGTTGAAAAAAAAAATTTTTTAAACTCTTGTCTTGGGACCACAGCTGGCCTCCATCCTCAACCACCTGAACAGCCTCTCAGCCTTCTTGCCTTGAGGGAAGCTGGTTATCCTTGAGGATGTGGTTTCCTCTGACTCCCTCTCTTAAGTAGAGGCTGACAATATTCCAGAGCCTTCATGATCAAGGTTTGAATATGGAGTGAGTCATCTTTCCTATTCCCTGATACACCTTTCAGATCATTCCTCCTCCCATTTTTCTGGGAAAACTCCACTCCTCTTCAACGTTGTCATCTTTATCTGCCATATTTGCCTGTCACTTCCCTCATTTACTTAACACCAGTACCTGGCTCACAGTCCTCATCCCAACCTGCAAACACTCCTGTCCAACTGTCTCAATTCCTTGATCTGCCTACCTCTTAGGGTTTAAGAGGTAATGAGAAATTTACTGGATAAATTATCAAGTCTAATCATCCTGAGTAAGCAAGCGTATTAATGTAGAGTAACAATATTTTTTATAACACCACCTCTGAAATATTAAGCTTCCTACTCTCTCATCATAATCTCCTGTCGTAGTTCACTCACTGAGCTGCTTCTCATACACCTACCTATAGGCTCCATCTGACTGTTGCTTCATACAACCAACTTTGATCCTTTTTTAGCAATTTTTTTAACGTTTATTCATTTTAGAGAGACAGAGAGAGACAGAACCTGAGCAGGGTAGGGGCAGAGAGAGAGGGAGACACAGAATTAGAAGCAGGTTCCAGGCACTGAGCTGTAAGCACAGAGCCCGACGTGGGGACTGAACCCACAAACTGTGAGATCATGACCTGAGCCAAAGCCAGACGCTCAACTGACTGAACCACCCAGGTGCCCCCATCCAACTTTGATTCTACTATCTGACCACTCTCTTGCCAGTATCATCAACTCATTTGCCCAGCTGGCCTTCCATCATGTCCTCCTGGAAAAGCCTAGTTCTGTGGACATCCAACTTTCCACTTCCTGCATACCACATCTATGCTGCATAGCGTGGCTAAGGACCAAATTGGCTAGTCACTATTATCATAGTAACAATAACAACAATATCAAAAATAGAAAATATATATTAAGTGCTTACTACCTATCAGACACTGTGCTAAATGCTTTACATGTGTTATCTCATTTAATCCTCCCAACAACCCCATGAACAACTCAGTATACTGATACTATCTCTACTACATGAAGAAACTGAGCATCAGAGATGTTACATACCTGCCCAAAGTCATACACACAATGTCAGGGTAGGGACTCGAGGCAACTTGAAGGCAGGTGTATCTCATTTCCGAGCCTGCATGCTTCACTACCACAGTGAAGGTTCACAGGTTTCCATCTCCATCGGCCCTACACTGCCCTACAGTACTGTTTCTCTCATAACACAGCAACTCTTGCAAATCATTCTCCAGATTTCCCAACTCTAATCCTCACCTCCCACCTGAAGCTGAGCCCCTCAACTCCTGCTTTATAGGGGGGAAAAAAAGAGCCATCACAAGAGATAGCAGCTGCTTCTGTTTCCCATCACCAACCCTATGTAATTGGTATCCCTTCCTTTCATCCTTTCCTCCTCCTTTCTAAGACTAATTTCTCCACTTCAGCCTGAACCCTGTTCCACTCACTCCTTCAACTCTGTCTTTAACTTTTCACTCCTGTTATCAGGTAAGTGGACTCTTTCTCACCTCTGGTCCCTACTACACAACTTCTTCCACCTGGAACAATGTTATTCCTCTCCTTCACTGACTGGGATTCACATTCTGCCACTTCCTCCAAGAAGGCTTTCATTAATTCCCAAGTGAGAGTGCAAACCCATTCCTTAGGCTCCCTCCCACCATGCTCTAGGCATCCCTCTATCATTGTCTATTCCATGGTTTACTTTTCAGGCTCCTGCTAGACAGCATACTCCATGAGGTTAGGGACCTTATTCACTGTATTCTCATCCCTGGCATAATGCTTAGCACACAGTAGGCACCCAAAAATATATATTGAATGAACTAATCAATGGATTGGTGGAGGCAAAGAGGCAACATTGTAGAGAGCTTTAAATTTGGCAGAGCACATAGACTTAATGAAATAAGAAAAAAAAGTGATCGAAGGTTTTGAGAAACATGATGAAATGATAAAAGCAGAGGGTGTTACTCTTTTGTTCTAAAAAAATTCATCTTGTCATGTCTTTGAAATAAAAGGAAGTGCACAGACTAGAGTTCTGAGGCCAATTAAAGCAATAATACAAGCATAAAGTAACAAATGCTTCATCTGGGATTTTACAGTACTTGAAATGAAATAATATTTTGAAAAATATCAGTAAGACTCGCTGATTAACCCATTATGTGGGCTGAGTACAAATGGATGAGTCAAAATGACTCCATCTATTCAGAATGCCATCATCCTTATGCATGTGATATAAAGAGAGTAGAAGTTGACATGGATGCTTTAAGGTATTTTCAGTTACCTGCCTAACAGTTATTTAACCTGTTTTAGTCATTTAAAACACCCTTTAAGCTGAACATGATGCCTTGAATATAGAAGGTACCTACTGAACAGATGAATGAGTTTATATACCTCTTTTATTGCCTCAATCACTCTTTGTCAGGTAGGAAATATATAACTATATACATATAACTATATGTATATAACTATATGTATATAACTATATGTATATAACTATATGTATATAACTATATGTATATAACTATATGTATATAACTATAT
The DNA here is from genome assembly GCF_024362965.1 of Panthera pardus. NCBI lineage: Eukaryota > Metazoa > Chordata > Mammalia > Carnivora > Felidae > Panthera > Panthera pardus. Next base: position 73,757,585 of record NW_026526688.1, read on the forward strand.
GTATATAACTATATGTATATAACTATATGTATATAACTATATGTATATAACTATATATATAACTATATATATAACTATACATATATACATAATATAGTGTGCATATTAGGTATGTGTATACAAATATGCATATATGATTTTACATTCCTATTTCCTCTACTTTCTTTCTTTTCAGTACATGAAAGTCATAATAGCCACTTAGGATGAAATCTTTTCTTTGGATTTCTCCAGTCAAATGCTAACCTCCTATTAACAATCTGCTCCAAATCTTTTTCTATTTGACTTACCAATGTATGTGTTTTTTCTTCCTAAAGATATTATTATATGAATAGATTTCATCAAAGAAGTGCAAATGGACAATAAGCACATGAAACAGTGCTCAACATCATTAGTAATCAGAGAAATGCAAATCAAAACCACAATGAGATATCACTTCACATCCACCAGTATGGCTTCAATGGAAAAGACAGCTAATAAAAGGCACCTGGGTGGCTCAGTCAGCTGAGCACCTGACTTGTGATTTTGGCTCAGGTCATGATCCCGGGCTCATGGGATTGAGCCCTGAATCAGGCTCTCCACTGAGCACAGAGCCTGCTTAAGATTCTCTGTCTCTCTGTGTCTTTCTTTCTCTCTCTCTCATTCTCTGCTCCTCTCCCCTGCTCACACACTCACTCTCCCTGTCTCTCTCTAAAATAATTTTTAAAAGACAGATAATAGTGTTAGCAAAAATGTGGAGAAATCAAAACCCTTATATATTGCTTCTAGGGATGTAAAAGGGTGCAGCCACTTTGGTAAACAATATGGTAGTTCCTCAAAAAGTTAAGCATAGAGTTACTGTTTGACCTAGTATTTCCACTTCTAGGTATACACCCAAGAAAAACAAAAGCATACATCCATCAATGCTAGTAGCAGCATCAGCATTATATATAATAGCCAAAAGTTAGGAATAGCTAAAATGTCCATCAACAGAGGAATGGAAAAACAAAATGAACGCAATGAAAAAGTATGTGGTCATAAAAAAGAATGAAGTACTGATACTTCAATGCTACAACATGGATGAAATTGAAAACATTATGCTAAGTGAAAAAAAGCCAGTCACAAAAGACCTCCTATTACATTCTTCTTTTTATATGAAAAGTCCAGAATAGGAACATCTATAATGACAGAAAGTAGATTAGTGATTGGGAGAGGAAAGATCAAGCAGTGATGATGGCTGAAGGGTATAAGGTTTCTTTTGGGGGTAATGAAATGTTCTAAAATTGATTACAGCAATGTTTGCACAATTTTGTGAATTTACTAAAAAACACTGAATTTTATGCCATAAATGAGTATGATTGTATGGTATATGATTTGTATCTCAGTAAAAGTGTTATAAAAGTGTTATTATTGACATGGCATTCTTTGATAGGCTTGTTTATATGAAGAAAAGGAGCAAAGAAAATGGAGGGGTATTATTTTCAGCAGTGGAGGGTTGGGCGTATTCATACTAATCAATTGCTTTTCAGGAAACAACTCAGGAAAGCAACATATAAAGAACAGTTTGAATGCTACCAGTTATATCTCCTCTTTGCCGTTACTTAGGATAAATCCTTGTGCCAAGTTTTGAATTAAATGAAAACATATTTGTCTATCATTTTATTGAATTTTGGTTCACCTGTTCTGTTCAAAGAGGAGAGTGCCAAGGACGGAAAAATGGATGATCCAATTTTAAAATTACAAGGTACAGATTCTTTCCTTGGGAGAGAAGCTAAACTAAAAGATAACTTCATCCTTCTCTGAAATCCCATGCAAACTCCATTTTCTCATCTGTAGAATGTGGAGGAGAGTAATTAATACCATTAAGGTTCCCCCTAATTGCAATATTCTATGACTAAAGCACAGAATCCAACCCTAGAATATGTATGTGAACCATTATCAAACCTACCTGGATGAAACTTTGAGATTTCCCAGCTGCTCAGATGAAAATCACATCTGGGTTAGTGGTTGGAAAACCTTACCTAAGAGCTCATCCTCTACCCTGGCTCTTTTACCTGAAATAAAATATTGGGAAATTCAATCCAGCATGATTGCTAGTCCTACTTTCTGTACTATGAAGTAATAATCAAGGTGTGTGAATAAGCTTGAGTTGTTTCAGTCACTATGTATACAGAAAAAAAAAAAAATCACAAAAAGATTCTCTCTGAAATAAACGGTTCTTTTCAGGCCTGAGAATTGGGATTGGCCAATTCCTTCCAAATATTATGATTTTTTTTGTTTAATGGAGTAGGGACTCAGCAAGGAATTTTTCAGGCCAAAGTGATACATTCCTTTTCCCCCTTGATAAATTTAGACAAGTAGAGGTATTCAAAATAGGAGAAGGACTTTGGGACAAGGAAGGAATGCAAATTGGCTCCTTAGCTCTGGAACTAGGAAGCAAAATTCCAAGGACTAGAAACCCAAAGATGTGGTGGTCCGTTGGGGAAGTGTAGCTCTGTAACGGAGAAAGCTAGAAAAGAAGCAATACTAATAAAACCTAATGAGTTTTCCAGGAATTGGAAATGCTGAGCAATGAGTATAAATTCAGAGGATTAAAATGTACTTATCTCTTTCTTAAAAAATAATTTTTTTTAAAGACCCAGGCTAGCTAAGCAAGGTACTAAAAAATGCTAACATAATTATACCCTAGTATTAGAATCATTCTTAATCCCAAATGAACTAGTCTCTGCCTTTACCCCATAAGTAATGAACTAAAATCAGTCTCAGAAAATGAAATGGGTTAGGTCCACTTACACTGGCTCAGATAGTTTTCTTTCTTCTTAGATTTTAGTTGGCTTTTAGGGAAGAGGCACATAAAAATTAGGCTTCCTTTTCCAATCCATAAATTTAATTTTACTTCAATATAAGTAGGCCTTGACATCAACTTTGTGTGCACTTCGGCTCTCTTCCAGCTGAACTCATAAAGTGTTTCTGTGTGGGGCAGCAAAGTGCCCAGTTTCATACCTAAACATTTAATTTCAGGTTGCATGAAAGGTACGTATATAAAGAAATATAAGGAAGACTCAAAATAGCACTACACAAAGTGTACTGTGATGGATGAGGAAAGGAATGTGGAAGGGAGACAGGAAAAATCTATTTTCCAGTTGTTTTAACAAAATGTCAGAAATTTTTCAAGATTTCTAAAATGGGCTTTGGTAAGATTTGACTGGTGGTGTAGGGCTTGTAACTGGAATGAGGGTGAACACTTGTTTGTGATTTATAAGAGACTACTGTGACCACTTCAAGCAATCTATGTACAAGGCAATAAATTAAATAGAAGCCCACCAAAGACTTGTTTTGTACAAAAGTATGAAGACTCCTCAATCTGAGTTTCCAAAAGTTTCAGCAAATGAAACTCAGTTTAGAAGTCTTTTCAAGTGGAAATGTGAATTCCTTGGAAACAAAGTTAGAATACTGTCCTACATTCTCCATATAAGGGTAACTATGTAATGCCATTACATTTCTCCTACTTAAATTATACGTAGTGAGTAGAATTTATGGCAAAGACACTACAAAGGAAATCAACATTCAATGAATTTACAAAAGAAAAAAGAAATCCTTATTGGGTTCTAAGAATGAAAAACTCTCAGATCCAAAATGAAACTGCATATTTCTGTCTACAAAACTACCAATAAAATGCAGGCTGTGAAAAAATGAAGAGAAAGTCTACCAAGGTCATGGAGCAAAAAATAAATCCCTGATATCTACAAGACGTTAAAGAAATGGAAACCTTTGTGAGGTCCTACTGTCAGTTTCCCTAACTATATTATATGGCTCAACCCTCCCCACAACACTGAGATACAAGTGTTAACTCCCTATTTTACAGCTGAAGACATCAAAACTTGGAGAGGCCAAGCACTTTGTCCAAAGTCAACCTTGCTGGTAAATGAAGCCAGAATTTAAACACAAATCTGTCTGGCTCCAGAGTCCAGGCCATTAAATCACACTCCATGAAATATCCTGTGCCTTTATAATCTAAAAAATATAAATAAACAAAAGAATTAGCTCAGGAGTCCTGCTTCTTTCTCTTTTCTTCTCTAAGGGGCCTCCTCATCCTGAATATAGCAACAATCCAGATACAAATATATTTAAGTTCACTCCTGTCCCCACAGACTAAAAGAGGCTCTGCAACATCCACACGTTGGTACCAGGAATATGTATAGTGTATGGAAGGAAGAGAATGCTAGTTTTCCATTGAGCTGAAAATATTTAATGGTGCTCAAGAAAGGGAGAATGCACAAATGCAAGTGCCTTTTGCTTCAATTCTTTCAAAAATGCAGCTTCATTAAAAATATTTTAACTTATGATTTTTAAGCCTTTTTTCTCTCCCAGGAGCTTTACTCATTTAACCTTGATAACAATCCATGAGGTACAATGTGTATTCATTCAAGGTATTTGAAGCATACACGGCATTTTATTAATTGCCCATATGGACAAGGTATGGTCTCACTAGACAGATATTAATAAATACTTAGTTGGCATGTTAACTGCTTGGATACAAATGGATTATACAAAACACTTGAACCAGGTTACTTTTTCTTTCATTATGATTATTTTTTTAATATAACTTATTGTCAAGTTAACTAACATATAGTGTATATAGTATGCTCTTGGTTTGGGGGGTAGATTCCTGTGATTCATCACTTACATACAACACCTAGTGCTCACCCATCCTAACAAGTGCCCTCCTCAATGCCCATCACTCATTTTTCCCTCTCCCCTGCCCCCCCCCATCAACCCTCAGTTTATTCTCTGCATTTAAGAGTCTCAGGTTATTTTACATGTAAGAGATTCTCAATTCATCATTTTTACTGTGGGTCAGCCACAAAGCCAATCTGTGTTCCTCCCTAAAAACTGATCTTTTTATTTGTTTTCCATTCTTAAATTCATTTAAAACTTTTTTTTTTCTTTGAAGGCCCACTGAGTATAAGAAACCGTGGTAGACACCAAGGAGGCTACAGAAACAAAGAATCCCTCAAGGACCAGCAGTTTGACAGAGAACAAAATACAGTACCACTAAAATAAGTCTACAAAAATGTCACATCATGGTAGACACAAATTCTTGGCTGCGTATAGGAACCATTTGGTGAGCTTTAAAAAAATACTAATAACTGGGCCATAGCCACAGAGATTATGATTTAATTGGTCTGGGATGCAGCCTGGCACTGGTGCTTTTAAAAGCTCCCAGGTGATTCTACGTGCAGCTGAGGTTGAGAAGAACAGCTCCAGGGCCCCAGTGAAGGGAGCACAGAAGCACATGAATGACTATGTCTGTTCAATAGCTGTTTGGTACATTACAGGGACCCCCCTCCCTCCCTTCCTTCCATCTGTCCTTCCTTCCTTCCTGAACTGACCTCTTGAAGTAGATGTGGCATAAAAACTGGGCCATGAATGGGAATGCAAGCTGGTGCAGCCAGTCTGGAAAACAGTATGGAGGTTCCTCAAAAAACTAAAAATAGAACTACCCTATGACCCAGCAATTGCACTACTAGGCATTTATCCATGAGATACAGGTGTGCTGTTTCGAAGGGACACATGCACCCCCATGTTTATAGCAGCGCTATCAACAATAGCCAAAGTATGGAAAGAGCCCAAATGTCCATGGATGGATGAATGGATAAAGAAAATGTGGTGTGTGTGTGTGTGTGTGTGTGTGTGTGTGTGTGTATACACACACACACACACACACACACACACACACACACAATGGAGTATTACTCGGCAATCAGAAAGAATGAAATCTTGCCATCTGCAACTACATGGATGGAACTGGAGGGTATTACGCTAAGTGAAATTAGTTGGAGAAAGACAAAAATCATATGACTTCACTCATATGAGGACTTTAAGAGACAAAACAGATGAACATAAGGGAAGGGAAACAAAAATAATGTAAAAACAGGGAGGGGGACAAAACAGAAGAGACTCATAAATATGGAGAACAAACTGAGGGTTGCTGGAGGGGTTGTGGGAGGGGGGATGGGCTAAATGGGTAAGGGGCACTAAGGAATCTACTCCTGAAATCATTGTTTCACTATATGCTAATTTGGATGCAAATTTTAAAAAATTAAAAATAAAATTAAAAAAAAAAAACTGGGCCATGTAGAATGGGGCATCTTGAAGCACTGAAGATAGAGGGCAGAGAGAGGGTGTCGAAAGAGAAGGAAATGCTATAAACCAAAGAAATGATGCAAAAAGAAACAAGGAACATTTCAGGGATTTTATATTTGAATGGAGCAGAATCTTGTAGGACATTAGGAGAGAGAGGAGGCTAGAAATGTGGGCCAGGGCCCAGAGGCAAGGGATCCCAAGGCAGTTAAGTTTGGAGCTGATTTCAGAAGCAATTAAGAAATCACTGATAATTTCTGATGCAGGAAGTGATGTGATTAAAGTACCTGTAACTACAAATGGAAATTTAGGAAAATGCATCTAGAGAAAGTACTACATGGGTTGTAGAAGAAAGCACAGAGAGAGGGAGGACAGTTAGGCCACGTAGGAAGTGATGGGGATGAAGGAAGCAAAGGTCAGAGGCACTGACAAGGGACTATGGCAGTAGGAGGGCAAAGTACAGATTCCAGGCACCGTGATGGAGAAGGAGATAGGACCTAATTGGATGACACGAGACAAGGAAAGAAAGGGATCAAGATGGCTGTAAGATATAACAGTGACATAATTAACAAAAATGGGAAGTCAGGAGGAAGGAGCAGGTTTTAGAGGGCAGATGATAAATTCTATTTTATATACATTTTGCTTCAGCTGCCTTCATATCAGCAATTTGGAAATACCCAGTGATAAGTTTGAAACTAGGAATTAGAACACAACAGATCATTTCAAGGAAGCTGTAGAGATTTGGGTGTCAAACTGTCATAATTACAGGTCATTAGAGAAGGCACCAAGTGAGTTCTCTGAGGGACATAAAATACAACAGCACCTTTGGAGATGTTTGAAGAGGCTTGTGAAGGAAACAGGCAGCAGGCCAACACAGAAAGGAACCAGGACAGGTTGCATCATGGGACTCAATGAGAAAAAGATTCCAAGAGCCTAGGATCATCTATAATGGCAAAGTGGCAGGAAAAAAAAAAATGAGTCCAGAAAACATCACTCAGTATGGCCAGTAACAGATCATTGGCGACCAAAAAAAAACACTAGAGTGAACGCCACATCCGTAGTATCTGAGATAAGACTGGGTCAGCAGGAGGTTGAAGGTGGGAGGCAGGAAGTGGACACAAAAAGTAGAATCCACCACTCAAAGAGTTTGCAAGCAAAAGAGGGACACAGACAGCTGGCAACAGTATTCAAATAGACTGCAATCGGTAACGGAGCACTGAATGTATATCTGTGTAGGGGCTCAGGTCAATGGGGGAGACATTAAATGCCAGAAAGCAGTACTGGGAAGAGGGAGGGAGTCATTAAGACAGTAGGTCAAATGCCATCAAGGGGGAGGATTGGTGAGAAAAAAAGGCCAGATCATCTTTTTCTTGGAAATAGAAAGAAAGAAGGGGATTCGTGAAAGGACAGCTCAGTGGAGGTAGCAAAAAGCCTGATGACCTGTGTTTCCTTGGTGAAGCAGAAAAAAGGGCACCTTCAAAAGGTGGGGGAAAGAAAGCAGCAGAGAGGAGAGGAGGATGAGTTTGCAAAGGGTAGAGACAGGGCTGGCGTCTGTGCTTCTGAACAGAGGCTCTCTAATGGGCTCATTATTGACTAGATAGACCACCTGAAACAATTGAGGAACCCACACAGCACCAGCCACAACAGCATCTCTACACGCTACCACTCAGAAATCATCTGAGTTTACTAGTTCTTCTTTGTGACACAAGTCCCCCCGCCCCCAACCCAGCGAGTCTTTCATGCCTTGCATCTTGGATGTCAGGGTTCCTCCAAAAGGCTGCAAACCTCAGCCTACCCTAGTGTAGCCCACTCTACCCAGTTCAGCCTCGCTGCCATTATCTTCATGGGCAAGTCTCCTGTGGTCCAAGCAGGCAGATTCTCAGCTCAACCTGTGTCCTTGAACAAGTCACATATCGTCCGCCTTCTCGACTGGAAAATGAAGGGCGATGATAATGGGGTGCTGCCTCCAGCACAAAGGGCTTATGAGGATTAAAGGACAAATGGCTGAGCAATTTGCAGTTATGAAGCTATAGAAAAGCTTAGTGATCATCTCTGCCTGGCTGGGCACAGTGCAGTTCAACAAACACAAAGGCCACATTCAGAACTTCCCAGGTGCCAAAACCCGCAGAGCGCTGGCCAAATGAAGCAGAATCAGAAGACAAAAGAAAATCCCTCAACAAAACAAGGCAAGAGGAAAGAGGATACATAGAGAAAAGGGCTGGGAGGTTAGGGGGTCATGGAGTATTCTGCCGCTGAAATTCCCCTGGACAAAGAAATCATTTCATGTTTTTCTTGGGGTTACAATATATGTGTGCATATATCGAAGACTGCACATTGACCCTGGAGCCATCTAGGAAATTTATCTGATGGAAAGGGAGAGGTCTCCGCTATGCACGGGTGCCACTTCTTTCCAATAAAATCGGCTGTTGTGCCATTTCAAGTCCTTCTACGATGAATTTCACTCATGGATCACTTTCTTCCAGAAAAGCAGCAACACTTCAAAGCATTTGGGGTAGATTTTGTTTCCTTTTGCTCCTCAACTAGGGACTTGCTCCATATTAACTTCTTCATGAACTTTACAGATTTTAGCTTTAGATAACAGTCTGGGCCAGATACTTTAAAGCCAACTAAATGCTGAAAGTCACCAATCTTGTCCATTCTTACCAATATTCTAAAGTGCTAATGGGTATCACAGTGGCATTCTAAAGAAATATGCTCTGCGGGGTGGGGTGGAGGGGCATCAAACTTGAATTTGTTGCATAATGTAGGGGTCCCCAAAACCCCAACCAGTTTGCAGGCCCTAGAAAACCACTTTAAGACCCTCGTCCACTAGACAGTAATTACCTCTAGCTCCCTGTTCCTCTGTTTCTGAGAAGCTCCAGAGGGGCAAACAGAGGGGCAAAAGGTGACTTACGTTATGTTCAGAGCTGAGCCATCATCTTCAGCCAGCCTGCCCTGTGCTCCCAACTGTTTTCTCCATCACACAGATCTGGGCTTCTGGGTTCCAAAGTCATTGCCACTTGCTTATTGAGGCCCCTACATCTCACGCTGACCTGCTCTTAACCACAACTGCTCCCAGGCTTCAGCCTCCTCCAAGCTGCCAACTTGGGCATTCCTCACAGTGTCCACCTTACAACTGCCACTACCTTTCTCCAGCTGACATAGTAAACATCTCTTTTGATGTCCTTCTTGTTCAGAAGAGTGAGGAACACTCACAAGTGTGTCATCAGAGGCTCTTGTGGCATGGTTATTTCACTTCTGCCTCACATGCGTTTCTCCCTCAAAGAACACAAAAGTGTGGGAGGGAGGGCACAGTGATCTTTGGTCCCTGTGCCCTTCTGACACCAGGTCTTGGGCTTGGTCTGACAGACCCTTTCAAATGCCTTGTTAACTCCTGTGATTTTCTTTCAGGGACCCTGTTCCCAATCTTCCCTAAACCTGGTTCCCATGAAGTAGGGATGGGGGGAGCTGCTACAGAGATAGTTGGTATAGTTAGTCAGTCATATCAGGACAGGTCTGAACATCAATTGTGAATGAGTTTCAAACTCGTTCTGAAAGAGGCTTCTGGGCCTCAGGTCTCATCCTCTCAGGAAGGTCCAATAAAAATGACTTATGCCAGGGGCACCTGGGTGGCTCAGTCGGTAAAGCATCCTACTTCGGCTCAGGTCATGATCTCACAGCTCGTGGGTTTGAGCCCTGCGATGGGCTCTGTGCTGACAGCTTGGAGTCTGGAGCCCGCTTTGGATTCTGTGTGTGTTTCTCTCTCTCTGTCCCTCCCAGCTCACACTCTGTCTCTGTCTCTGTCTCTCTCTCTCTCTCTCTCTCTCTCTCTCTCTCAAAAATAAATAAACATTAAAAAAAAATTTTTTTTAATGACTCATGCCTGGGTTTACATCTCAATGTGCATTTGGCCTCTAGAAAATTCATATTCTTGACACTATTTCCAGGGAGATTACAGGCCTTCCTGTGACCATCCCTTTCCCTTGGCTAGGCAGCTTCTAAAAAATCCCTCCCAGGAAAGTGGGCCCACGATTCTGTCACCATGCAAACAATCAGGCGGGAAGTAAAATGATAGACTCTCCTTTTTAAAGTACGCCCACTCTCTCTGAGCAGTTCTCAAAGTGCTACTGCCCATTTCTCCCCACAAAATATGTACACATATGCATATGTACACACACACACACACACACACACACACACACAGCCACTACCTCCTGGCCTGACAAAACTCTTTACCTTTAACTCCTTATGCTTTACCTTGATGGCTCTCTTCAACCTACCTTTCAACAGTCCACCCTTATCTTGGATAGGCTGAAGTGGGGTGACAAGATTGATGGTTCCATGACTAGCTCTGCTATCTTCTTACTAAGTCTGGCAGAAATGTCTCCAGCTCCATCTTTGAAAAGTAGGAGATACTTATCACTCTGTTCTCAGCTGGGGCAGCAGCTGAAAGTGGAACAGTAGGACTTCATCCATTTATGTGTGTATTTAGGTTACAAGATACAAATTATCAATATGAGTAGCAATTATAGAAAATCAATGATTCCTAACAATTTTAATAAAAATTAGCCCAGTATTGGGGTGCCTGGTGGCTCGGTCGGTTAAGCGTCGAACTCCCGGTTTTGGCTCAGGTCATGATCTCACAGGTTGGTGAGATTAAGCCCCGCATCGGGCTCCACACTGACAGTGCAGAGCCTGCTTGGGATCCTCTCTCTCTCCCCTCTCCTCCTGCCCCTCCCCCTCCTGAAAATAAATAAATAAACTTTAAAATAAAAAAACTATCCCAGTATTATATTTGCTTCATGATGAGACACTTTCCAGAGTACACCCACAGTTTGGTGCATAGTAAATAAATTAGATTTACCAGGGCTTCAAAAGAATAAGGAAGAAATCCAACATGGCAGCATTTAATACTGATTATTTTGCTTATTTGAAATCTAGTGACTTTTATTTGCCAAGCCTATTCTAGACAATAACAGTTCTGATTGCTCTAAGAGATCTCCAGAAATTGAAAGTCAGAAAATTAGTTTTAAAAATTACTCTTTGTATTCCCACATTAAACTAAAAACAAATACTCTGCATAAGATATAGTTATTAGATTGAATTACTAATTTTTAACAGAATCCTCAAAGCCAGAGTTTTCCCCTCAAGTAAAAATTTCCAAATAATTTTATATACTTCCAAACCAAAGGTATTGTGTTATTTTGCACCATCCAGTAATGTTCACACATGATACATCTGGCCTGACATTTAATCCCCACTGTCATATTTTTGGCTCCCTCTGTATCATTGACCAATATGTTATATAAACTTCTACTCTGAACCTAGATACAGTAAATCACAGTATTGTTTGTTTGAGATTTTTTGCAGAGTTGGCAAGTTTTGACACATAAAAAATTAGGAGCAGAGGCGTCCTTGACAGTCCCTGTGTTGATATATCCCTGCAGATTTGCCTCTAACATGAAGTATATCCACAGATGTTGCTAAAATACCGTTGGCCAAAGAAGCAACTCAGGCAGCCTATTCCGCCTGCCATGGTTTTCATATACACCTGCATCCCACCTGCACCAGAAAACAAGAGTTCTCTCCGAGTCTTGGCATATTCACCAACACTTGTTCAGGGAACGGCCGCCACGTATAACTTGTCCTTTACCATCCTCCCCTCTCCTGATACCTCCAATCCATTGTCCCCAGTGCATCACACCCTAACCAAATAGGGAAAATGCATCTTTCAATCTTCCACCTCTCCCTTTCTCTGTCTTTTTCTCACTGTCATCTCCTGGTCACCAGACCACAGGGGCTTTAAGTTTGTCTCCTCCTCCCATCAAAGCAACTTCTCAGAACAGATCAAGACAAGTTATATACACTTGAAGACTGAAGTGTAGAAGACTGACAAGGTTTGCACTTTTACTTACTGATTTCAATAATCGTTAACTCCCTTGTTTGGCTGTAGCTGAAGCTCTGATTGTGCAGATATCTGCCAGCCTCTCTCTGCAATAAACTCTCATTGTCATTTCTGTTTAACTATCTTCCCAGTCTTGAGATCTGGCCCCATCACAGCTGCCCCCACCCCTGGCCATTTCACTTCTGAATGTTGAGCAAGATTCACCCTTTACTCTCTGCCAACTGCTTTGCTCTCCACCCCCATCCATACTTCCCAACCCTAAGACTTTGCCTAACCTTTCCCAGTAAACTATACTCTGCACTCACTCCTCTATCTTTAAGCAAAATCGTTACACAAACTTCCTGAGTAATCTCTTGTCCATAACCCCTTGAAAGAGAAAAGAAACAAAGTTCCCCAAAGTGAGTTCATAGCTCATTCCTACATCATTGTAAAAAAATAGGCAACAATATAAAGAATCGATTCCTGGTAAACTGAAACCAAGTTCATGTATTTTTACACAAGCCTCTAGCACATGATAAAATTATTTGGAGAAAGAGTACAAGGTTTAATATAGGAAAAACTCATTTTAAAAATCTTTCACTTCCAATAACAAAATGTAAAAGTTACATCAACAAACAATATAAAAAAAGGAAATATACTTGGTTACAAAAACAAGGAAATCTTCTTTGTCCCACATAGTTAAAACTTCAATTAAATTAACATTTTGCATGTACAAAATTAGAAGAAAAGAAAATGATAATATCCAATGTTGTGGAAGACTAAATTGAGAGGTCCTTTGGAAAATAATTTGGCAAAACATATCTAGTAACCTTAAAAAGTTGGTACTCTGTGATCAGTAATTCCATTTCTAAGGAAAAATTCTGAATGCAAATAATAATAATAATAAGGTTTCAGAAAGTTTATAGCAGCAATGCTTATAAAGGCAAAATGTTTGAATGATATAAAGATACAATAATAAAGGAATGCTTTAGTAAAGTATAATATAACCAATTGATAGAATAGTGAAGCAGAATAAAAAGTGTGTGCGTGTGTGTGTGTATATATATCTATAGATATATCTATATATGTGTATATATATAGATATATCTATAGATATATAGATATATAGATATATCTATAGATAGATAGATAGATATATAGATAGATAGATATATCTATAGATATATATATCTCAAAAAGATGAAAGGAAATATACCAAAATGTTAACACTGCTTTTGCTAAGAGATAAAGCTGATAGTAATTATTTCTTTTAATTTGATATTTTCAAATTTTTCATGATAAATATTATATTTATACTTTTTTAAGCATATTTTAAAAGAAATCTTTTATAATCCATACTTATTTGCAGACTAATAAATGTAGAAATCAAGGGAAGTCTGCTTACCAAGTACATCTTTGGCTGTTTCTTGATGATATTCTTCTGATTTTCGTTGGGGGGAAAAGAAATCAAGTAAAGGATAAGAAGTAATTCTAGTTCAAGGTGATGAACTGAATACACACACACACACACACACACACACACACACACACACACACACACACCTCTGCCTTTCCTGCTGATGAAATGTAACAGAAACTGTTCCGGACCATCCTTATCCTAGTCTCCTCTCCTTCCTAGGTACACAACTAAAATTTAATTTCTCAGCTTCTCTTGATGGGTCCAGCCAGTTAATGTTGACAGACGTGATACACTACACTTCAAAACCTCTCTGTAAAATACCTCTCTCTCTCTTTCTCTACTTCTCTCTATATCTGTCCTGCCTGGAAGTGAAAGACTCACAGCCTAAAGGAGAACTGGTCAGAAGAGATGCCCAAACATTTGGAATATCAGACTGGATTCTTTGACGCAGAAATACACTGTTATTATATTAAGCTACTGAGATTTGGGGTTTGTTTGTTACCACAGCACAGTCTAATCTACTCTGACTAATATGCCAAAGGTCTAGTGAAAGTATAGGCATCTGGGGGCACCTGGCTGGCTCAGTCAACTAAACGTCTGACTCTTGATTTTGGCTCAGGTCATGATCTTATGGTTCATGAGTTCGAGCCCCGAGTCAGGCTGCGCTCTGACAGTGTGGAGCCTGCTTGACGTTTTCTCTCTCCTTCTCTCTTCTCTCTCTGCCCCTCCCGTGCTCAAAATAAACATTAAAAAAAAGAGAAAATATAGACATCCATGTAGAAATAAACCCATAAACACATTTCTAATGAAGGAAGTTTAAGAGAGGCAGTTTGACAGAAGCAACAGAACAAAGACAGCTGCAGCCCCAAATATGTGCAAGATGAGGCTGCAGTGGAAGTAGGAAAGGATCTTCCCATAAGAAACGCAAAGACGACGGCACGGAGAGCGGAGGAAAGGTCTGAGCAATGGAGCAGAAAACAGGGAATTGGATGGACTTTGTAGATGGAAAAGTTGCGCCAGTCTTTCTGCTCAATGAGCAATCGCTCAGCCAGTGTTTACCTTCAAGGAAGAAAAAAAAAAATCTCTATACCGAAGAAAAAGGGAAAACTGAGGCTGCTAGGAGGAATGATCCAATAGGATCTCCTAAAACAGGAAAAAAAAAATGGAGAGCTGGAAATTATTAGAGAACTAACAGTCAAATATTCCCCAACCTGAAGAAAGTGAGTTTTCTGGTTATAAGGGCACCTGGAGTATGCTGCACAAAAACTGTAAAGGGACCTCCCTGGGCACAGAATCATAAAATTTCAAAAGAGCAAAGAGCGAACGAAGACCAATTCAAAGATCATGGAATAGTCAAGGTGGCCACTTACAGAACTGAAAGCTGAAACAGTACAAAATGATGGCCTCTGAAAGGCATTGTTGAAGGGATGGCGTGGGGGACTTGCTGTTCATTATAACTTCTTCTACCTTACTTTGTATTTCTCATTTCTGTGTCTTACCTTGATGTATTTTCATTTGAATTTGAAAACAAAAGAAGTCAAAGCGCTGCCTACCATACCTCTATTCAAATCCGTACCTGTGGATTATAAGAGAAAAAAAATCCCCTACCTTCACGGAACTATCATTTGCATAAACAAATCACACTAATTAAGTTCAAAATATGCACCTTCCCAAATACTTACAATCAACCTAGGCCTCTGGTTCTCTCCCTCATTGGTTGTCAACCACATTAATCGTTGACAGAAGCCAGGATAAGATGCATATTTGTGTGGTACAGCTACAACTGCATTCAAAGTCCAAATTAGTCACCATTTAAATCATCATCTTATTTTCCCTCCACTAGCAACTATTAATGAAGAGTTCAGTTTTATATATTCACACTCTGCCATCTTTCAGGGGAAAATAAGATTGGAAATCACTTATAAAACAGCATGCAATTCATCAAATAGAGATTTTTTAAAAGGTAACACAATAGTAGAAAGAGGAAATCTAACAGACCAACCACAATAGATGAAGCATCGCTGAGTGAACATTAAACTGACACCATGTTTCCAGGCAACTGAGGCAAAGAGAGTTGTATAAGTGGAAAAATTCTCATTTGATAGAAGGAAACAGACCAATTTCTTAGGAAAGACAAAAGTCTTTCTTGAACAAACCTGGAGAGAAGTACGTGGGGGTGGAGCCCCACAGAGGGAGCGCTGTGAAATATGAGGGCAATGTTCTCAGTAACTTCTCAGCAAACACAGACGGAGGATTTGTCTTTGACTGCATACCTCCCTACCCCCAACACACCCACTCATAAAACCCACCTCTTTTTAAAGGCCCATCCTGATTATACGAGGTAAGTGATTCCCAGACTTGCCTGATCATAGCAATCAACTGGTCTGCTAGTTAGAAATTCCATTTCCTTGAGCCCTCCACCAGAGACTGATTTGATTTGATAAGTCTTCAAAACTCTCCAGTGTTAACACACTCCCCAGGTGAGCAGGCAAATCTGGGAAACAAGGTGATAGGTGATAGTCCACAGCTGCAAACGAGCTTGTTCCTCTTGTTGATTATGTCCCAGCTGTTTAACCTCCCCTCTGCCTGACTCCTCAAAGCATCCTAAAGCTGGACTCGCTCCAGATGACAGCCTGCTCTGACATGTATTTGCAGAAAAGCATTTGAGAAAGATAAGGAATGTAACATTTGTTCCTTGATGATAATAACTCAAACCTCCATGCTCCCTTCCTCCACAACACCAATTTCATCAGTATCACCATAAGAATTCACTAGAGGCTCCACATGATATATATCATGCACACGAATTGATACAAACACATCTGTGCTGATGTGCACATCTTTTTATCATTACAGATGATATGTCGGCTGCTGCATAATGTTTTTAAAGTCTTAAGATTGCATCTATTTATTTCTGAAACAGGGCGGGGGGCGGAATCTCCCTGGGAAAAGAGGGAGGCTTTCATTTTGCTGGACAGCCATGCTGAATTAATTGCACTTCGAAAACATTCTTGCCTCAACCACATTTCAAGAAGACTCTAAGCTACAGAGAATGAAAACTACCTTCCACACACATCGAAATCAGGAAATAAGAAGAGGCACCAGATTGCCACCCCCGAACCCCCACCCCCCACCCCCCGACACACAGGGTCTTATTTCTCTCCTGCCATTCATGAGAAACCTGGTGATTGCAGGGAAATTGGAGATGAAATGGTCACAAAAGTAGAAAGATATTTAGCCTAAGGACAGCTATATGTGTTCCAGAACAAAGTAAAAAAAAAAAAGGTCAAACCTAAGTCAAAGGAATGGCTCAGCTTTCTCTAAAACAGAGACAGAGAACGTTTCTCAGCTGAAAACAAAATAGGAGCAGGAGAGGAAAGAAACCTGAGATACAGCTTGATAGCATTCTCTCGTCTTGGCCAAATGTTCATTTGGATTGTCAAAAATGATGGAGAATCAAACTGCATAAAGCCTAAAGGTGTAGTATGGTCTATAAGTAAATAAAAAGATCCCTAATCATGGGTTAGCAGTGGGGGCCCAAAAAATGCATTGCCCATGTACCGTGAAGTTTTAGGATGCACTGGGAGTCCTGGATCCAAAAAAAGCCAACTGTAGAGGTCAGACCTGCTATGTGCATTCCCAATCAGCCTAACCAGTCAAACCCTGGCCATCTAAAAAGGATTAAAGATTAGTTATCATTTCAATCCTATGTAAGAAGATCTATATTTCTCTTTTAGACACAAAATTCTCTAGAGAGTGGTGCTTGCCAAACACTCTGAAAAAATAATCTCTCAAAATTCTTGCAACCCACTGTGTTATGATTTCATCTCATGAAATACAACACCTTTACATTAAACCTCATAAAACTAAATCCCACTGGATCTCTTCCAGATTCAGAGAATAAGCAGTTCTGTTGGGGATGCTTAGAAAAGTGAAACATAGCCTCTTCTCATTGGGCCAGTTCCCACCACTGGGTCCATTTCACAGGGAATAATTTTCCTTACTTCTACCAAATATTTACATGTGATTAATCTCACACATAATAGATCTTGCAAATTATTTGTGAATAAAATAACACCTTCCAACATCATGATGTTAATTCCCCTAAACAGTATCTTTAAGTTGAAATGTACACAAATTCATTCTGGTTTTCCAGTCTATGAAGTTGTCTCTAGTTCTCCTGGATTCATCTGCGGGTGATCAAAAGTATGAAAACAAAGGCCATGAAGGACAACATAAAAGGCTCTCTGGCCAAAGAGAAATTCTCTTGGGTTTCCATTATAGTCTTGACTTGAGAACAAGAAACAGTTGCCTTGCTAAATAGTATGACAATATCTCCATGCAACATACACACACATTCACACAAAGCAAATCTTCACATGGTCTCATCAGTAGCTATATATTTTTCCAATACTTTCATCTTCAGCAACAAGGCCATCCTCCCATAAAGATCTCACCAAGAAATCAATGACCAGTAAATCAAAGAGTGATACTCCATGCATTCATATTATTATTATTATTATTATTATTATTATTATTATTTCTCTTTACTCACATTTATCTCCAGTCTTTCCATTTGTCTCAAAGGTGGGTCAAACATCATTAAGGAGTTGTCTCTATTAATCCCATCAAGACTCTTCTTACTAGAATTCCACACCACATGTCTTCTCACGTGCCCTCTAATCTGTAAGACAGAAACAATACCTTTTTACCAGGGTTTCTTATTAGTCTTAAGTGAGAATAATTACCTCCAAAAACACTTTTTAAACTAACATCAGTTGTTGTGATTGTTATTAATAAGCCCAGGTTGAACCTCCAAAGTCCACTCTTTCCCAAGATCATTTATTCATTCTACAAATATGTTCTGAGCACCTATTAAGTGCCAAGCACTACATGGTTCAATGATGACCAAAAACAACTATAGCTACTGCCTTCATGGAGCTTATTATGGTCTGCCTAGTGAGGGGGAAAGACATTAATTTAATAATCACACTAAAAAAATGGAAAATTATAACTGAAATAAGTGCTTTGAAGGAGCTGTACATAGTGTTGTGAGAATTTATCATAGAGGATTTGACCAGCAGGGGTCATTATGGTTCACTTATTTAACAGTATTAATTGGGCACATTAATTACCACATACTGTGAGGTGCTGGGGATTCAAAGACTAACACATGATGCCAACCCTCAATCAGTTCACCATACAGAGAGGCATATGTGTAAATAAGCAAGCACAGCAACATCACAGGAGGACAGTGAGGCACAAAGGAAGAGGTAATTCTATAGAAAAAGAAAAGGGAATGGATATGAGAAAAGATTTTGTAAGGGAGGTGAACCAAGTCTTAAAGAATAAGTAGAAGCTTCTTGGGTTCACCCTGAGAAAAGGCACTTCAAAAAGAAGCAGTGTGAGCAAAGACAGAGTAGTGGAAAGTGTATTACATGAGAGCAGTAGTTCTCAAGGGGGTGATTCCCCTTCTCCTCCACCACCAGGGGATACTTGGCAGTATCAGGAGACGTTTTTTTGGTTTTGACAACCTGGGAGGCAGGGGGAGGTACTGCTGGCATCTAGTAGGTACAGAGCAGAGATACTGCTAAACATCCTACAAAGTACAGACAGCCCCCTACAACAGAAATTTTTCTGGCCAAAATGTCAATAATGTTGAGGTTGAGAAGCCCTGCGTTAGAGGAAATACAGCAGAAAAACTTCATCACTCACATATGTATGTCAGCGAAACAGGAACACTTCTACTCTCATGTGAAAAACAGTCCCCAGAATTGGATGTCCTTCCTCTCTGAGGTGTTGCTCACATCTCCATTTAAGAGACATCCAAGAAATGAAGCACACACAGGGGGCTGGGGTTTGAGGAAAAGGTCTGCACTGGAAATACAGGTTTAGGGCACACCATTGAGATGATCACTTAAATCCTGTGAGTGGATGAGGCCATTCAAGAAGAATATGTGAAATACTGAAAATATTAAAAAGCTTCGCAGAGAACACTGGGTTGGGGGGGGGGGTGGACTCCATTTAAGAGGCTGACAAAACAAGCATCAGCAAAGGGAAACATGAATGGATAATCAAAGACTAGAAGGGGAACCAAAGGAGAAGGACACCATGAAAGTCACAGAAGAATAGGATTTCAAAATTAAGGGATAATTATTCAAATGAGTTGAAAATGTATGTCTATACAAAACCTGAATACAGATGTTTACAGTCTTATTCACAATTGCTCAAACTTGGAAGCAACCGTAAGGTCCTTCAAACCGTGAATGGATAACTATGGTACATCCATACAATGGCATATTACTCAGTGGCAAAAAGAAATGAGCTAGCAAGCCACCAACCAACTTGAAGGAAACTTAAATGCAAATTACTGAGTGAAAGAAGCCAATTTGAAAAGGTTACATACTATAAGATACCAAGTATATGCAAAACTATGGAGATCATAAAAAGACGAGTGGTTGCTAGGAGCTCCAGAAAAAAGAAAGAGGGACCAACAGATAGAGCACAGGAGATTTTTAGGGCAATGAAGCTATTCTGTATTATACTGTAACAGTGGATACATGACATTACGCACTTATCGAAATCCATGTAACTGTACAACCCAAAGAGTGAAGCCTAACGTAAAGTAGGGACTTCAGTTAACACTGACGTACCAGTACTGGCTCATCATTTGTAACAAATATACCACACTAATTCAAGATGTAAAAACTGTGATGGGGGAAAGAGGAGGTATACGGGAACTGTCTGTACCTTCCACTTAATTTTTCTGTAAGCCCAATCCTGCTCTAAAAACTAAAGTCTATTAACTGTTCTTAATATTAAATATTAGAGTAATATATGTGCTAATGAAGGTTAATGTAGAAAAAGAAGCTAAATTTTACCTTAATGGTAAATTTTAATATTTTAGGTAAAATTCAATATAAAGGTAATTATAATAGATAATTTATCTTCCAAAAAATTGAGTGATAAACTGTTAAATGCCACAGAGAAGTCAAATGGGAAGGAACAATACTGAATCTACTCGACTTGACAATTAGGGCATCACAGTGACCTTTGACAGAATGGTGAAATGATCAAGGAAAGGATTACAGTGGGCTCAACATAAATTAGTGGTAAGAAAGTGGATAAATTGAGTATAGAAGCTAATGCTACCATTGCAATCCTTTGAAATATACAAATGTATCAAATAAACACCTTAAACTTACACAATGTTATATGTCAAATATATTTCAATTTTTATAAATGCAAAAGAAATAGTGTAGACAGCTCCTTCAAGAAGCTGGGTTGTGAAAGAATAAAAGGAGAGTAAGGGAAGCGGAATAGAGATTTTTTTTTTCTTAATACAGAAGGGACTTGAATATGTTTGTAAACTACAGGAAAGACTCAGCAGGGATGAGAAATACAGCAAAGAGCAGAGATGACTAAAGAACAAAGTCAACTAGGAAGCCATGGCAGAAAACTGACTCAACTCTTGGAGGAAAAAAACAGGGACATCTTCCTTTGATATTTTAATTAAGTTTTAAGGAGATTTTGAAAGACAAGGGGTAGTGGCCAACTACCAAACAGAAGAGAGAGTAGCAAGACCAGTTTTGACTCCCTTACCATCCGACCTGGTCTTCAGTCTCAGGTTTCTAAAGATCAGCATCGGGAGCACTCAACAAGCTTACACAGGCCAGCTGTGCAATATAGATTTGTGTGAACTTGAACTGGGAATCAGCAATCCTAGGACCCACTCACATTCCCCTACCCTACATCTATCACATCTGCACACCACAATAGCATCATTTCTTAGTGATTTCACCTAGTTTCTTGACCCTCCTGGGACCATGGAAACATCATCTATAAAACAGAAGCACCATCTTTCTAGCCTTCTGCTGGGTGCTCGATCAACTGATATTGGGATTGTTTCTTAGTATAGACAGTGATACTGCAGATGGACCGCTGCTTTGGCTGAGGAGTGAGGCTTCTGGTCAGGGAGATTTTCTTTCTAACATCATGAAGAAGAAAAACAAGTCAGCCAAGCAGTATTCTCTATGGAAAGTTCCAATATCTATCCTCCCAAAGTCAAAACAACCTCAAAAGATAAACTTGTGCTCTGAGGTCAATATGAACTTCAACATGAGCCAATCTAATGTTAACCAACACTGGGATTCATTGAATTTTTTAAAACCTTTCTGTTTATATCAAGGAAAATTGCACTGAGATAATCACAGATGGACTAAGCAATCTCTGAAACAAACAAAAACAGTTTACATGACTTTATATGGAATAAAATCTTTATCACAAACTTTTGATCTTATAAGCAAGTCATTTTTTAATCAAGAAGGAGAATGTTCAAAAAAGGAAGGAAAAAAAAATAGGCTAAAACCATATCATCCCATAGTATGTTTCCATAAACTAAAGATCAAAGCCTAAGGACCCAACACATCCTACTCCCATAGCTCAACCATCCTGGTCTAAGAAATTTAGCAGAGTATAGCATGGAAGTCTTAGTTAGAAGGTTTTCCAAGAGAAGACATTTCAGTACCATAGCAATGAGTTGGCAAACTTCCTCTAACCTCAACCTTGCACCCTGACACTTTTACTTCCAATTGCTTCTTCTACAGCCCCAGCCGAGGTCTAATCAGACTGAAAGGGCCAGGGATAGGCATTGGGGCAGCCTGACTCACACACCATACATTCAAGTCTATGACCAGGATTACTGTGAAACCCTTGGTAAGAGCCTTACAAGAACACTAATAAATTCAAAGAAAACTGGTGATCCTAAATGCCCCCCAATTCATCTTCCTAGAGGTTCTTTAGACCAAGGATGAGCTAGAGCTGGCCCTTCCCTGGCCATGCCTTAGTCTTATTCCCCCATTCCCGCTGTCACCATGTCTTCAGCCCTTGACCAGAACGCAAGGACATTCTATGGAAAGAAGATAGGTGGCAGGACCTATCTGTGCTGTGGAAAGATTCATCCGGATCAGGGAACTAGAAACAGCATAGAGTATTCACTTCCAAATTTAAATCTAGAACTGATCAGTAATGTAAGAAGTCAGATTATATCTCTACATGAAATTATGACCAGGAAATAAAACTAACACATTGTCCTGGAAATGTGCAAACAAGAAATTAGTCATGGTGAGGAATACCAGAATGAAACTAAAAAGATCCCAGGAGTTTACACCCTAACTCCCACTCTTGGCTGTAAGTGTGTTTTCTCTGCCTTCTTGTCTCTTGTGTGCTGTATATACAGAATGCTGATACAAAATGGCAGCAGGTTGCTTATTTCTTTCCACACCACACCAAAAGAATAGAGACCATCTTGTGGCTATAACAGGTAGATTGGAATGCTTGTGTTTCTTTAACGAAATGTCTTATAGCTCCCAAAGTAATTTTCTATGTATTGTTTTGTAGTACAAAACACCACTAAACATCTCATACTACAAAATAGTCTTAATGTGACTTTAGGGAACACATGACATGTTAGGATCAAGTGTTTGATGCATAAATATGCCCATGTGGTGCCTAAACTGCCACAATGAATCCTAGGTCTTGTAGAAGATCATCTGAATACTTGGGGCCAGATGTTGGTACATGGGGCACTTATCATAAACTGCCTCTTATCTGTGGTAATGTCTGATTTCTCCTATTAGAAATTAAACTCCAAATATACAAGGAACATGTGCCATCTTCTCCTTTCCCTTCCTCTTTTCAATCTTCCCTCATTTCACTAACATGCACCTATTACTGTAAATGTTTTCAGTGATAACCGATATTAAATGAATGAATGAATGAATGAATGATCAAAGTTCTATCAGGTAGGCATGTGTTTGGCTACAAATGAATTTTAAAAATAAAAGCCTTCACTACAAGAATTTACACAGACATGATTTTATTTTGTCTCTGGCAACAAGAACTCTAAGGGTAGAAACAGCAGGCTGACAAGAGTAGCTCAGAATGCCATATGTCTGCCCTTGAGATCACAAGATGGCTGCTATACTTCCAGATCCTACATCCAATTTCCAGGAAGCAACAAGGTGAGAAGACTAAAAAACTTGTCCCCAACAGTTTTGTCTTTTTTTTTTTTTTAATTTGAGAAGCAGGGCATAAGGGCAGAGAGAGAGAGAGGAGAGAGAATCCCAAGCAGGCTCCACACTCAGCATGGAGCTCCACGTGGGGCTCAATCCCACAAACCTAGGATCACAACCTAACCCAAAATCAAGAATCAGTCGCTCAACCAACTGAGCCATCCAGGGGCCCCAGCTTGGTCTTTTTGCATGGGAAGGAATGCTGTACACCTGCATCACTGGCCATCCCGGGTAGAAAGTGTCTAAGAAAAGTTATTTAGTATTTTCAACTTATTTCAAAGGAAAAGGCAAGGGACAAGGCTGCTGGGAATGAGGTTGAGTGAGCCAAGTCCTGGAGCTCTCTCTGTAGACAGTTCTTTTACCAAGAATGAAGTTTACACATACCTTGCTCCTCACTGATACTGTTTTGTTCAATTTATTTAGTCAAAGCTCTTTGGGTTGGTATTATCAAGAGTCCCATTCATTTCATTCTAATATTTCCAGAGTCCAGTGGAGAGCCTTGTATTCTAGCCTTTCCAACCATTTGAAATTGATGTGGACAGCTCATATTTCTATCCCAAATTTCTGTCCAATTATATTCATTTCATTACCAAATTTTTGAAATTGATTAGTTTTGTTAACATTCTTTTTTCCCTACTTTGTTTATAAGTGCCAGAGTTGGAATTCAAACTCAATCAGATCTGTATTCACCATTCTTTTGCTGCTTCTGGAATACCTCTGACTACAGAGGTACATGCACACACTTCACCACTGAAAGGATTTCCAAACCTTTTGCTCACTGAATTCTTTATAAACTTGCCTGGCATATGATAAATACATAAAATAGAAAAAGAATTATTTACGGGTTTGGAAAGTTGGACATCCTTATGGAAAAAAGTATTACAACCCTATCTCATACCGTACACAAAAGTCAGTCCCAGGCCAATTAAGGACATATATATGAAAAGCAAAATCTCTAGAAAGAATATTAGGATCCTCTTTTTATGAAATATGTCAAGAAAGGGTTAAACAAGTCATAGAAAGCATAAACCGTAAACAAAAAGACTGATAATTTTGTCTGAATTAAAATTACTTTGGAATGAAATAAGACCATAATAACAGTTTTAAAAACAAGACCCAGAGGAAGTGAAATATTTGCAATTCATTTCATTGATTTTTTTTAGAAACATGATATCTAGAATACATAAAGATCTATAAGTCAATAAAGATTTAAAAAATAGGAAATGGGGGCAAACAGGCAATTTGCTCAAGAAGAAATCTGAATGGCCTGTTAATAAACACACAAAAAAATTTTGAACTTCACTTACGATAAGGGAACAGAAAAAATTAATATGATACACATTCACACCATCAAAGTGATAAAATACATGTATGTGAATACTCAGTGTAAGGATGTGGGAAAATAAGAGCCCTCCTATAATATTGTCTGTGGGAGCCTCAATTGGCACAGACACTTTGAGAGCAATTTGGACTATCAAGTGCATATCCCATGATTCAGCAATCCTGTTCCCCAGTACACATCATGGAAAAAGTCTCTCAAGTGTGCACAGCGAAAAGTATGCAAAGATGTTCACGGTAGTTTTCTCTGTGACAACAAAAATTTGGAGAGAAGACAGTCTAATTGTCTATCAGAAGGAGAATGAATTCCATTTATCTGATGGAATACTGTAAAAAAAAATTACAATTACTGAGATAGAGCTGATGTGCCAAGATGGATAAATCTCCAAAACAGGGTACCACCCTTAATTCCAATCGAAACATGGTACCACCACCAAAAAAGGTACCACCTTTAATCATGAAGTGTGGCCTGCCTTCCATTTCCACCCTCTATTTAAATTCCATCCTTCCTCCATGTCCTCACTCAAGTGCTAGCCTTCCCAGGAACTTTCTCTGCAGTTTCTAATCTTGATCTTTCCCTTTTGGTTGGCTTTTGGTTTGTATCTCTATTATGACATCCACACAGCAATACAAGAAAGAGCCTTCGCATCATAGCCTTACCAATACCCCTTTTTTTAAATCTTGGATAATTTCACAGGGGGAAAAAGAATCTCATTTTAATGTGCATTTATTGTTACTCCTGAGGTTGAAATTTTATCATATCCTAATACTTTGCTTGTGTTACTTCTGTCTTATTCATTTATAGCAAATTTCACAGCCTTTTGAACACAGTTCCTAGCATATGTTGAAAACAGAAAATCAAGTTTGAACTAAAATGAATTAAAAGCTAGAAATCCAATGTGAATCAACAACAAAAAAACTCAGACAAAAAAAGTAAGTGCAACATAAGAAGTGTACTACAATACAAAGCATATCACTAATACTACAAACTTGCACACTGAGGCTCTTTCTTAATTAGGTGAATGGAATGCATACCTTTATTTCTTACATGATGCTGAGTATAGGGGGTATCCGTTGCTTAAAGCTTAAATAGCTTCTGCTGGTTTGAGGAACAAGCAGTTTTTGACAGAGACAGAAAGAACACATACACCAAGAAAGTATGTGCCAGGAGCCAGTGTTCCCTACAAGGACCCTAACTTGAGACAGATCCCCCTCCCAATAAACTTTGAATTCTGTGAATGTATGACCTTATTCCTTAAATTTAACGTATGTATCTTTGGAAAGGTTCCTATTAACCTTATGACTTCTGGGTTTTACAGCTAATAAGCAGAATCATAACTGAAATGATTACATAAATACAGAGTCACCTTTCCTCCAGAAAATGCAAGCTATTTTTTCCCAGCAGTTCACACGGCATTTAGTGGTCCCTGGGTTTTCTATTATTTCTTTGTAGAATTCTAGAGATCCCAGGAATCATTTCCAGACAGCATAGTTTTTGGTAACAGTTTCCAGTAACAGTCTGCCATTCAAATTCAGACGTTCAAATTGGGAACCAAATGCTCAATATAAAAAAGATCTGTAGCAAAAAACAGCAATAGAACTGGAATTACCAAGATCAGAGCCAGTGACCATCACTGCAATATTTTCTTGTCTTTTCATTTATGAGCAATTTATCACTGTCTGGACTTGAACATGTAGCATCAGCCAATCCAGATTTGAAAGGAGTGCTTGGCTCCCGGAGTGCCAGCCAGACAGAATCTCCTCCTTTTAGGGTCGAACTCCTTAGGAGATTAACTCCAGAACACTACTTACTTGGGATTTAACCTCACTAAACCCAACTGAATCAGGATCAGGTTATATGGTTGTCACAGGACAGAACAACAACCAGAAAGGACAAGTTTGTCATATTTTCATTACTTTATCCCCTTATGAGTATATACTATTCTGTTAAAAAGCAAAAACAGGGGCACCTGGGTGGCTTGGTCGGTTAAGCGTCCGACTTCGGCTCAGGTCATGATCTCACGGTCCGTGAGTTTGAGCCCCGCGTCAGGCTCTGTGCTGACAGCTCAGAGCCTGGAGCCTGTTTCAGATTCTGTGTCTCCCTCTCTCTCTGCCCCTCCCCTGTTCATGTTCTGTCTCTCTCTGTCTCAAAAATAAATAAACGTTAAAAAAAAATTTTTTTTAAAAAGCAAAAACAAACAAAATAATGATGGTAGCAACGTGCAGAAATATTCCTCTAAATATTCTACCTCTAAATATTCTGCCAGCTTCTAAATTATATTTTCATAGATACAAATTTATATGAAATGTAGCAAGGGATGTTTCTGCTTTGTGTTTGTTTGGCTTTTGTTTTGTTTTTGTTTTTAGTGTAATGCAAAATAAATAAGACTTTGTACTAAATCTGCAACTGTCATGAGTAAATACATTTCACAAAGTTAAAAAAAAAATCAGCTTACACCAGACTTTGGTTTATATTAAAAAGTTCCTTAGGGACCTGGGTTTTACATTTGAGCCCTGATTTAGCTAAAAGATTTATAAGGGCACATGTAGAAATACAGGTCCCTACTGAGTGATGAACCCAGGTTGAGACATAATTATGATTCTCTCTGCTCTCCATTCCACTGGAAACAGCTCCCAGGAGCCCAGAGGGAAGATGGTCACCAAAGAAGAACATAAATGTTCTAGCAGTATGGCCACCTGGGTCACCTTCCTAATCTCCAATGCCAATCAAAAGGACATTAGAAGATGATACACACAAGTCTTTTTCAGATATTAAATTAACAGGAATACTTGCTTCCCTTGGAAAACTAATGTCAGTGATGTTTCGTAGACCTTGAAGCCAAATTTGGTTAGATCAATTTGTACATTATCATTCCATGCTGTTGCTCAGTTCAGCCTGTCATAAGTGCAGTGACAGCACTCATGAGCCTGAAAAATGATGTCCCCAAGTAAGATGTGTAAAACAAGCCAGGAATAGAAAATTGGAATTTTCCTTGTAAAAGAATAAATAAAATTGCTTAATAACTTGCTGTAATTTCTCAAGAGTAAAGTAACTCACTGGGAGGCCTGATCTTGGTGGCCTATACCCTTTGAAAATGTCCCCATATCATCCCCTTATGGGACAGAGGGGGAGAACCTATTCATCAGTCCACTGGGAGGCGCCACAAGGTTTTTTACAAGCTTCATGTGGCTGCAGTGTTGTTGCAGGAGTCCCCATTGTTGCTGCTGTCACTTAACTATCACAGCAAAGAACACCCAGAAAACTCCTCACAAGAGCCTGGTAATCAACAGCCAGGGTCTCAAGAATACAAGGGTTGAATGTCAGTATTCAGCTATGCCACAAAAACAAGATTTAACAAGGAGATTATAGGAAGAAAGTACCTATTCTTTCTCTTGATGACACCCTCCCCACCACCCACCACATACCCTGACCAGCATTCTCCTAACAGTTTAGTGCAGCAGGACCCCAATCTTGCAAAACTTATATAATATGAAATTTTGATAACATGAAAGTTCATAAAAACTACCATGTTATCAGTTCTCACCAAGAAAAATATACACATTCTGTACACTTGGAGTAGGTACAGGTATAAAAAGTTGGAAATGTACAAATCTGTACAAGAACATTAGCAAAGTATTATTCTGAGTATTTTCTGGAAGTCTGACAGTCAAGCGAGTTCCATATGGAGAAACTACTTTAAATTATTATTTTAATTCTATGTAGTTCTGTTGAATAAAACATTGGTCATCATTACTTGTTTATTCCCTCAAGTAAGATTACTTACATGGTTTTCTAATATTTGTGTTGAGGATTTCCTATTTCTTTGGCAAAAGGACCTTACTGTTGTAGGTTTACTAGCTTGTCACTATTTTCATTTTTCCTAATTCTTTATTTTCACATCCAATGTGAGGTTTGTCTCATTTTTTAATCTTATAAGTTATTTATGGAAATGGATGTCATTTTTGGATACCCGCAACATCAATCTTTCCCTACATCAGAATGAGTTTCATCTGCCAATTTGTGGAAGGATCTGCCCATAATAAATAGTCTGTTTGCCTGTGTGCCTTTGGTTTAGGAACTGGACAGTGGATTCACAGATGTCCCTTGTGGCTCAGGGATTAGGCAGTCTGATCCCCGAACCACAAGCCACATAGGATATAATATTAAAATGACCATATAACTACTACATAAATAACAAGTGAAGTGTTCCCATGACTGCCAGCCATTCTCTTGATCACTAACATAATTTCCTATGGCTGAAAGCAATAATGCAGTATGTGAATGTATCCAGGCCTTGTACTCAATCATAGAAAACTTCCTTATCCCTAGATGTGTGATATTCAAAGGCCAAAGAGAATGATCACCATTATATTTTAAGTACAACATTTATCCTCCATATTCACCTAATTAAGTCAAAATGAAAAAAAATTACTGGTAGTGGACATGAAAATAAAATATGCTTTGAAATATTTATTTTATGGAGGTAGACATATTCTTAACAATTGACCTTTCAAAATTAATAGCAACAAAAATGTAGCAAGGAACATCAGAATAGAAGCAGAAGCAAATAGAGAAAATGAAAGTGTCCCCACATAAGGGCATCTGTGACATTAGAAAGAAGTGTACATAATGAGAAACAGGGAAGCCAGATGCAGACTCCACCAACTAAGCAGTCAATGATGGGTGAAACTGAGTGATGTGTCGTTAGTCAAAGCAGGACAAATATTCTGCAGCTAAATAAGAACCTATTACACCTAAGAACTTGTAAATATCATTAAATGAGAAGGGCAAAGAAATAATAACAATAATGAAAGAGTATGCCTCATTGAATATAAGTAATCTAGAATATAACAACCTGCCCAAAGACCATAAACAAACAGTGGTAACATTTGTCTACGCAGAATAGAAAGAGTAGTTCATTGAACCATTTAGAGTGAACCTGTTGGCTTTATCAAATATCTGCAATTATCTGCCCCTAGCTGTTTGGAAATGAGAAACCATCACAGTCCAGTCGGCACCTGTTTCCAATATGAATGCCCTTCAACTGCAATGAAAACTCATCACATTAGTGATAGGTATAAAATCTCAAAAGACAGTTATACATTTAAAACCTACCTGATGGGATCAGGTGCCCAACCACATGGAAAATCACCTTGGTTTCAAAGCAGCAAAAGTACTGGTGTGCCTGAGTGCCATCGTGAAGATGTTCTCTCACATTTCTCCAGACTTTTTGATCCAGTCCTGCTTGGCAACCAGCAGGGCAGCCCGATGAATAAAGAGATGCATTTCAATTCATTTGGTTGTGACTCATTTGAGTACTGAATGCTAGGTACTGTGCTAGACTCTGGCAGCCCAAGATGGAGAAGGCAGGATTTCTGTCCTTCAAGAGCTCCTTGTCAAATATGGTCTTTAAAGAGGTAATTAAATAAAAGGAGGCTGTTAGGGTGGGGCTCTAATCCAATATGACTATTGTTAAAAGATGAGGAAGAGAAATCATGGGTGTGCATGCACAGGAACAGCCATGTGAAGAGGCAGCGAAAGGGCAGCCATATAAAAACCAGAGAGAAGCCTTGAGAAGCCACCTTTGCTGCCACCTTGATCTTGGACTTCCAGCCTCCAGAACTGTGAGAAGATAGATTCCTATTGTTTGAATCACCCAGTCTGTAGTATTTTGCTATGGCAGCCCTAACAAGTCAACACAGCATCCTCCCCTATAGCATGGTTGCTTGATGAATGCAAGAGACAGTAAAGGGAGTTTGATGATCCTGAAAAAGAGCTCATGAGGGAGTTTCATCACTCTGTGCATTCAGGGGGAAACTGGATGAAGCCCTGATAGGGACATCACACTGGGTGGGAGAAGGGACTAGCTGATCTCAAATGTATTTTCCAACACTTCAGTTTTATCATTTTTGTCTACACACTTCAGTTTCTCCATGAAAGAGAACTATCACTCCCATGATCAAGTATACTTTGGGGTCTCTTATCTAGAAATTAAAACTAAAACAAAAGCACTTTTAAATTCTTTCACTTGACTCCTTCTGGTCCCTCCTTTATTTGGCTCCTTCGTTTCTCTTTGATGGTCTTTTACCACTGCCATCATCTTTTCCCTACTTTTCGAAGAAGAGTATTTGAAATGGAACTTGTAGGACTGATAGGATCTTACCAAGTGGGAGGAAATGGACTGGGAGTTGTCTTTCCAGATGAGAAGGAGGGTGATGCTCCCCTGTCTTTATGTCAGAGTCACAGAGATGTGAGATGATCTTTGAACAGGTGCAATAACCATAAGAAAGCAGTATTCTAGAATCTCTTGACAGGCTCAAGAGTCAGCAGATCTGTGTCTACTCTTGCTGGTTGTGAAGAGTCAACTCAGCTTAGGGAACTGTGATCTGCATGCAGTTATTAGCTAGCCTAACCAATTCTGTTCAGAGAAAAGAATAGCAAGAATAATGGCTATTGTTAATACAACGTTTTCATTTTGGTCAACATTTTCATTTTATTTCCTATGCCACCAAATCATTTTACAAAGCTGCTGCTAAGAGAACCCATTAACTGATCATGGTATCTCTGCTTTTCTGTGCCCCTCTTTGGTAAAAGTGTTAATGTAGTAGTAGGCAGTACACTCCCTAAAATGTGAATAGTGCTTTCATTAAAAATTTAACAAATGTACTTAATGCCACAGAACTGTACACTTAAAACTGGCTAAAATGGGAAATTTTATGTTGTATTTTACCACAATTTTCAAAAAGTAACACCAAGTTTTAATCACATAATAAAATAACTCCTCTAAGTATGTTAGCTTTGTAAAAGATGAGTTAACTGATTAATAGAACCATGTTGATCAGCACCATGCAGTGGACATAGGAATGGAAAAACTGATAATTGCATCATCTGTACCCAAAGAGATTTAAATGCCTTTATGCTGAGAATAACTCTCACTGTGAATTTATTGGCAAAACACTGGTCACATTGTCCTGGTTGGTTTTTATAAGGTTACACTCTTATGCTATATGAATCATCTTTCTATGAGCCCTATCTGTCTACTATTTTTGAAAGAGAAGGTCAAGGCTCTGGGTAGAGGGCCAGACTCCAGATGTTGTACCTCACCCTGTCAGAACCACATTTACTCTTTCACTTGGATTGTCTCTCAACAACTGCATGTGATTGGAAAAGAGAATGGCTCCCTTCCAGGAAATCCTTCTGCTCTGTGTTTGCTTTAAATGTACGATTTGATATTTAACTTTCACTCAGAGTGGTAACAAACTACATTGATTATATGCTTGCTGTATGCAAATCACACCACTTAGTCTTGGGGCTGTGGCGGTACAAAAAAACTATACTCCTGCCATCATCAGGCTTAGAATCTGCATGGGTTGACAAAATATGTTTCTAATTAGTAATGGTTACCCTGAGGAGATTACCAGTGAAGATTAATTACAAGGGTTTTTCTTGGAGTGCCAAAACTGTTTCCCTCAGTTAATATTTCAACTACTTGTCATCTATGTTATAATACAATTTTGACTTAAAATTCAAATTCCAATGACAGTAACAAATTTGTTAAATAATTGGATCTCTTTCCAATTTAGTGAGACCAATTTTCTTTTTAATGTGCGTAAAGTGTAAGTCAGATTTGTTTTCCCCTTTCTGGAATGATGGTGGGGAGTTCATTTCTAGCCCAGTCCTTCACAGCTGAGTGGCATTCCAACTCTCTTGGTGATTTGGGCTTTTATTTGTGACCTGGGCAAGTCTCTTAACACTTCATTACATCTACATGATAAGTTCCCAGAGGAAGCCTCTGTGGGTGGAACTGGCTGACACGATGAACTAATGACTACCTGGTAGAATAAAAATAAGAGATAGCCCTTACATAAAGTACTTACTCTGTATTTTGAAGTACTTTACTCCCTTAACCCTTACTTGGCGGATTAGTAATCACATCTGACTGGTGAAGAAACTGAGGCACAGAGAGTTTAGGTCACGTGTCCAGGATCACAGCTAGAAAGCCACCAGGTCAGATTCGAACCCTGTGTGGTGTGACTTTTTACCAATAGCCTGGAAGAAGCTGGTATCACCTAGTAGCAAATGTCTATTTCAAATTAAATCTCAGGATTTGCTTTCTTGGGTTGCAACTGTGTTGAAGAAGAAAAACTAAGAAAACATCTGCAATCTTCATTTGCCCCTATGTGACAAAAAAGACTGGCTCTCCTCCCCTGGGAAGTCTTGAAGCCTGTTCTTCCTCTTTTTGGCATTCCTTGTTCCATGGAAAACAAGAGCATCAAGATAGCTTAAAGGGTTCCTTTATCTTTCTTCTCTCAATCTACCCTCTTTAGCTAATTTCCTGGCAATTTACATTTCATTGAACATATTTTCATAGCTGGATCACCTCAAAAAAAGTTTTTTTAAAAATCTAACCCATGAAGAACAGTAATGAGTGTTATACAAAATATACCATCAAAGTGGATTTCTGGCTATAGCCCCAACACATTTCAGTTTGCTCAAAGACTTCATTTTATTTAAAGAAATCAATTCAGAAAGTCACTTTCTTAAAAAAAAAAAAAAAAAAGTTCTACTTCCCAGGTTACATCCTTGTAAGTGCTTGCTTTCTGAGCTATATAAGGTAAACACATTCTTAAGCATTTTTTCCTTCAGTATGGCCTTCAGGCTTTGCACTTATTTCCTATAGGGGTTCCTAAGGGAAATACCTATAGGAGTTCATTAAAATTGCCAATTAGAAATGTAGAAGAACTTGTATAGGGCCCATCAGCTGAGGACT
Source organism: Panthera pardus (assembly GCF_024362965.1). Classification (NCBI taxonomy): domain Eukaryota; kingdom Metazoa; phylum Chordata; class Mammalia; order Carnivora; family Felidae; genus Panthera; species Panthera pardus. The sequence continues at coordinate 73,791,191 of NW_026526688.1, forward strand.
CTCAGTTCCAGGGAGCAGCTTTCTATTTCTCTAGCTTTCCTAACAGTGGACTATTTTTATTTCTTAATGTTAATTGACAAAGTCAGTTACAAATGCAATAGAATCAGATCATAACCTAGTTTTACGTCATATAGATTCTGCCCTGATACAGATCAAAATATAACCATACAAAAGGCTCATGTCATATTTCCCAGTTATCAATTTTTTCACTAAGCCCAACTTATAGCATATCAATCTATAAACCTTACCAGTATTTCCCATTACTTGACAGTTATTGATGAGCAATAGCTTAAGCACTATACAAAGCATGAAATTAGACATGGCACATGTATATATGTGTGGTAGGCATTACTACTATCCTCTAATATCTAATTCTTCTTCTTTTCCAGCCACAGGGCACAACTGTACATTCTACCCCTCTGAAGTTAGGGGTGGCCTTCTTACTGTTGTTGGCCAATAGAACGTGAGTGAAAGTGACATATATCACTTCCCAATGGAAGTACTTAACTTCTGGTAATGGATTCACCAGCCCGCTCTCCATCTGTTAAGTGATTATGGGAGCATATCTTGATATGAAAGTGCCATAAAATAAAGCAGCTGGGAATGCTAAGCTGGGAAAACAGCTGCCCTGGAAGGCCCCCCAACCCACAGCAAATTTTGCATTAATATGAGATAAACTTCTGTTGTTTGGTGATGACTGTTACAACAATATAACCTAGCCCATCCTGACTGAACAGTATTATATGTTATCCATGATTTGCATCATATTGAAGCCCAGGGCCATATGTGTAATTCTGAGTAAACTAGTCAACTTGCTCTGTCAATGGCCAAATATCATTTTAACTTCACCATCTTAAAAATGGTTATTAATGTGTGGTTACAAGGGGAACTGGGAAAAATAATTTGCAAAAATCAGTGTACATCCTCTCTACTTCTATAAAAGCAAGGGATGGCATACATCTTAATGATCAATAATCAGAACATCCTTGCACACACACACACACAAAAAAGCCCATTATATCTTGTAAATCAAAAACCTATTTTAGCTATGTTAATCATGGAAGTAGAATATAGATAGATACAATATACAAAAGAGTTTCCAGCTATTTCATGCCAATATGAGATCTAGTGGGCATATAGTATGTGAACAAAAGGACTGATATTATGTGAGTGTATCAGGTCTATTTTGACACTCCCCTCCCCAAACTACACACATCTGAGAGTGAATATATTCTTCCCCCTGACAACATAAAATCATGGAGCCATAACCCTCAACTATGACTCAACCTTTCCCCACCTTCCCTGTCAATCACCCTCACTGTAGGCAGAAATTAGCCTTCCAAGTATGTTCTCCAAGAACCAGAAAATTCTGCTTCCCAAAGTACATTCTTCTCTGCACAAGGGGATACTTGAAATACATGAATGGGAAAAAATGGCTCAGAAAAATAAGAGCTAACCCGTCTCAAATTCTAACCACGCCATTTTTGAGGTTAAGAGGAAAGGAGAAAAGCTCAATTGAATTTTTTTTTTCACTGCAAATCTAAAATTCCTCTTTTCAACCAAGTTGATATGGGAAATATCACATTGAGAAATACAAGAAATACAGTCTCTGAGTTGTAGCCAACCCTTCCAAATGCCCGAAGATATTATCAAACGTCTATGTTGGGAGAAATCTGGACAATGAGATGCTTACCCAAACCCATCTTAATTATGATATGCATAATTCACCACTACGAAAGCAGTGTCACTTATGAGCTGGTAAGAAACTGGAGAGGAAACATCAGTACAAGGGAATCCACTCAAAAAATTAAATATGGTTCAAATACTATATGCAAAGGTAATTTTTAAGACATAGATCTTCATTTCTTGACATATGGAAATTTGTTACAAATAGTATGTGTCATTTGATTGCATTTTTATAAAGCTTTGTATATTCATTTTCTCTTAAGTTAAAAGAATATAACTATTTTCCACTTTTTTCTGTAGATACAGGCAGTGAATTTTTTTTGAATTTTTTTAACGTTTATTTATTTTTGAGACAGAGAGAGACAAAGCTTGAACAGGGGAGGGTCAGAGAGAGAGGGAGACACAGAATCTGAAACAGGCTCCGGGCTCGGAGCCTTCACACAGAGCCTGATGGGGGGCTCGAACTCACAAACTATGAGATCATGACCTGAGCCAAAGTCAGACACTCAACCGACTGAGCCACCCAGATGCCCCGATACAGGCAGTGAAATTAAAGAGATTTTCACTTTCCCCCTTATAATTTTGTGTTGCCTGAGCATTTTACATGTATTACTTTTATAAACAACAAAGAAACATTTGGGGGAGGAAATCAATTCATGAGTGAAAAATGCAAGTTTCACTTTAACTTGATCTAATTTTCAATCCATTCTCTTCAGTCTCCTATTCAGTTGTCCATTGTTGATTTGTAAAATCCAACTCTGGAAAATAACATCATTATTCTGGTTGTTAATGAGAATTTCCCATGTATCTATCTATTACAGTTTAGGACTTTTAAAGACATTGAATATTGTTCTCTGAAAGTAAATTTATAAACTAGACAGAATTTAATCCCTTTGTTAGTTTAAGCTGGTCTTATATGAGGCAAGGGACTGATCTCTCAAGATTTTTATAGAAGGATTTTTTGATTGCTTTCTAATAAGGCTTAGGACTACAAAAGACTATATTCTATCACAATTCAAAAAGCAACTAAGTTTCTCAGACATGACCTGCAAATGCCTAGGCCTTGTTATTCCTTTTCGCAGTAACACATATTTTGCTCTATGAGAATCTTTGTAATCTTCATAGCCCTTTATCCTAATGTAGGGAAAAGTCTTTACCCACAGAAATATGTGCCATCTTCACCTTTAAGCTAAATGCAGAGAAGTGGAAATCTTATTTCTATCTACAAATACTAAACCATAAACCCCTTACATCCAAGGACTTTTTGATAACCCCGCAGTGTATGGTAGAGACCCAATAATCTTTTGATTGGGTGGATGGAATTAAACCCCAAAGAACTTGAGAAATTCCTTCCTTAAGGCATTAGGCTGCTAATTATATCATCTACGGGGAAGAGAAGAGCAGGGCAGAATAATTGTCCTTCCTGTGGTGACATGATAACATTCCACAGAAATCATTCCAGTGACTACCTGTCCAAGTCTTTCAGATACCATGAGAATATCCTAGGGAATAATATGCCTTTTCAGGGGGAAAAAAAAATTGATTTCCAAATGAGAGAAATCTCATTTTGGGGCTGGGCACAAGCAAGATTGACTTCCCCTCTCCCTAATCCTCCCCTCCACCCTCACTACACACAGCTCCTCTGAATGGAACCATAACTAGCATAACAAGTCAAAGTTTCCAACTTAATAATACCAAACAAGAGGGAGTTAAAGACATGCTTTCAGTATTTATTCCAGGGAAGAACTGATCACAGAAAACCTTAGAAATCTTGTTCGTTTTGAAGCTCTAGTCCAGACAAACTTGGACATGGAAAAAGGTTTCTGAACTAGTACAAATAATAATAAGTTAAATGTACTCATAAAAGCACTCTTTTCTTCCTTATTTCCTTCCAGGGCAGAACTTGTTGTGAATTTCTTTAATTAATTAAGATTTCAAGGACACTAAGGGAAGACAGCAAAGCTCTGGACAACATGGCCAAGTTGGTCACTAGACACTTTGCAGACTGGCCATCTACCAGAAACCCAATTTAACATTTGGAAGTATTTCTCTATAATATTTCACTCCCCATTGTACCAATGGAGATTTACAAACTATTAAGAAATGTTAGGCTTACTAATGAAACTTTGTTAACAGTTAGTGCCAATGAACTCAGAGGACTGAGTCTGTGTATGCGGGATACTATAGTTTGAAATTACAGGTTATACCAAATCAACCAAAAATCTAAGTTACAGATTTCTTTGTTGGTGCGAACGCCTGTGGTTTACTCAAACTGAGCATGTCAAAAAAAAAAAGGATGAATCATTTTAATAAATCTGACAAATTTCTTAGTTTGGGCAGCATAAAAATCTACCATTAGGAAGACCCAAACAAATACAGAGTATGGAAAGGTGTCCCTAAAGTCAGTTCAGTAAGAATGACAAAAGGCTTTTTATTCTGGGATTTGTCTCTGGAAAGATCGTACATGTGTGCAGGAACTCAGATTCCATCTGTTGCTTTAGAGCCAACAGGCTTTATTGTATTGACTCTGTGCTCTTATCTGATGGCAATAAATTCCCACCAGAGTGAAACACCAGCTTAGCCAGTGACCCCTGCTGTTCAAATCAGACAATGGAGCAGGTCTTTCTTCCCAGAGAAACACTGTGGCTTCTGGACCGCCCTCTATGAATGGCCTTGGGATTTTGCTGTTTCCATTCAGGATTTCCTAACGTGAGCAATTAGGAGATGCTTCATTTCAAGAGTCTCATCAGCAGTTGCAACACATCAGTGAGCAATAAACTGCTGGGACCCCAGAAAGAGACAGGAAAATTGGAAAGTAAGGGACAGGGAAGAAGAAAGACAAAGTATCCAACAGAGCTCTTTACATATATGGGGTGCTCAATAAATATGTAAGAGTGCCAAAGGAACTAAGCGTACACAGTTGACACGAATTTTAAAGTTTTGAACCCTAAGACCAAGGAATTACTATTGGTCCAGCAAATTTGAGACCTTATGCTGTAAACGAAAGGCGGCTGGGGAGGACGTGTACACTAAACAAATGGAATTTCCTTCCCAGAGATCTGTGTCATTGAACAGCATCAGGTGTCTTCTTTGGTTGGGTTTTGTGTTTTTGTTTTGTTTTTAAAGCAGAAGCAGTCCAGGGATGCAAGCAGGACAAGCCACGCCCTAGCCCCATCCTTTCTCCCCAAGTATCTACAGCCATTTTCTCATCGAGGTTAACAATAAAAGAAACAGAACTTGGTCTTTCCCAAGGCACCAACCACCGGCAGCCTCTATGATGTGCCTGAGAAAAATATACTGTATCTTTCTCAGTCCATCCCAAACCAGTGTATGACCAAAAAACACTCATGTGGCTGGAGAAGAACAAGAAAACGACCTGTTGCAGTAGATTATCATTGGAAGTGAAATCGGTTTTTGGTTAGTTGGTTGGGTTTTGTTTTGTTTTTATCATTTCGGAGCGACTGTTTTTAATCATTCTATCGAACTCCACAAGTATCCCACCGCACTGGCTTTACAAAGGCCTTTCTCAAAGAGCAAGTCTGCGGCACTCAGTTCAAAGAGGCCCCTGGATCGTGGGGGGGTCACGCTGGCTTTGCACCAACCAACCAGAGAGCTGACAGTGACACGCGCGATTATAGCTCGCTCTCCCTCCGCCAGGTGGCCCGCGGAGAGGGACCAGGGCCCGCCCCAGCCTCACCCCGGGGAACCTTCGCTCTGAGCCTTCCGCCCGGGCTTCGGCACAGCGCCCACCTAAGCCGCGGTCCCCACCGCCCCTCCTGGCGCCCTCCCTCGGCCGGTTTGCCCCTCCTGGCGAAAAGGGGGCGCCGAGTCAGAACCTCCCTAGACCCTTCGTTTGTTTTTTCAGCTCCAATCTGGGACCCGCCGGCCCCTTGAAACCTGAAAGGAGAGAGGCGCAAGAATTTGGGTTAGCAGGCGGGAAACTATTGGTCTTCCGACCGCACTCTTGTTTTCTTCAAATGAGAGGTAGGGGCCCTCCCGTCGCAGGCCTGGACCTCGGTATCGGAAATCCGCGTCTGAACCCTTGGGCTGCGCGACGGGAAGGCGGTTGGCACCTGCCCCGCCTGCGCGTGCGGCGACAGTCTTCCCGTCCGGCCTCAGGCGGCGCCCTCACTGCTGAGCGTGAGCCGAGGGAAGGCCAAAGGCGAAAAGAAAGCTAACTTCTCCCCTGACACCGCCCCCCTCCCGCAAAAAAAAAAAAAAAAAAAAAAAAAAAAAAGCCAGCCTCAGGGCCAACTTTTAAAAACGCAAAAGACCTCAGAGCCTCAACAGCGTGCAGAAACCGAAAGGCAACCCTTGAGGGACCCTCCGTTTTGGGAAATGGCGCCCCCAGACGGCTGCCGCGAATCCCACGGAAAGAAGCCCAGGCTAGCGCGCTTTTGGGTCTCGCTAGGAGCCAGGAAGGCCCGGGTCCCTAGCCCCGGGACGAGCGGTGACGTCACCCCCCCCACCCCTCCCGGCAGGACTGCGCGCGATGACAGCCAAGAGACGACGCTGCTGGAAACACCCAACTGGTCTGGACGCGTCCCCAAAGGCCGCCGAGGCCGGAACTGCACCCAGCTACGGCACGCGTAACACCAGCAGCTGTACTTCACTGTGTGACCCGGTTCCAGTGGCTTAACCCCTCCGTGCCTCAGTGTCCTCGTGACTGCTCACTCGCAGAGTGATAACACCCACACCCACCTGCCGGGTGGCAGTGAGGATTTCAGGAGACGGAGGGAGGGTGGGGGCCTCGGTGCGTTAGTGCAGCCTCCCAGCGAGCCGCAGGTCGTCCTTCCCGGCGCTTCCCGAGAGCCCGTTCCCGGCCTGCCCCTCGCAACTGCGTCATCCCGGCTCAGGCGTTGCCCTCGAGGCTTAAAGCCTCCCCGGAGGCCGAGCGTTTTAGTAAGGGGCGTCGAAACGCAGGCTTCCAATCGAAAGGAAGGCCGGTCAGTGGCACCGTCATCTCGCGGCTCAGAAGCTTGTTGCCAATTCAAGACTGCCCTTCTGTAGCCCGTTTTGAGAATTAAGAAACCGGCATATTGCACACGTGCTTCTTCCCGCTCTCGCTCACCCTCCCACTCAGTCTGAGTCCGCGCTCGCGAGTGGGGGTGGGAAGCGCCGTTTCCCCTGCTCTCCACCGATACCCCGCCGATGTAGGGGCCACCGGCCCCAGACTTCGAGACCCCAGCCTTAGGACAGAACCTCTGGGCACGACTGTGAGGGGCCTGCCTGCCCAGAAACTTGTAGCTAGCACAGCCCAGTTGTTCGGGCAAGACCGGCAGGAAGGTTGTGCCTGGAGATCCTTGAGTGCCTTGGACGACCGGCAACACTCAGGCAGAAAAGCAGGGCCAAATCCAGAAAACGGATGGTCTTCTCCAGGCCTGCAGCGTTTGGATGGGATGTCGTTCATTGTGGGGGCAGGCGCGGGGTAGGGGGAAGATGGCCAACCCCATCACCAGAGACCCATGGGCATCCCCCTTTCAGAGGAGGGAGCGCCCACCACCGCTTACCCTGGGTTTGGGTGACTACAGTTTCCGTTCCTAAAAGGGGCTACTACTAAATGGACGGGGCAGAGGGTCGGCGGTGGGGGAGAGGGTGGGGGTGGGGGCTTCCGGGGGATGGGCGATAAGTGCTGGCTCTCGGTTTGTAAAAGCAAAAGCCTTTGTTGGCTTTTGATAGACGGCAAGGCTCTGAGGAGGCCCGAGCGCAGAAGAGTCCAGGGAGCGAAAGCGACGCCGCGCGGCAGCACCACGTGCGCGCATCTCTCCGCGGTGACACAGCGACCCCGGCTGGGGAGGCTCGCAGGGATTGTCACCAGGCATCGGCGTCCGTGCGGTTTTCACACAGACGGAGGGCCTTGCTCGCGTCCTGACCTCTGTGGGAGGTTATTTTCCTTTTCCTCCTCAATCCTGTGGGTCTCGTGGGTGCGCCTGTCACGCGGGCACGCGCTTGACCAGGCGTGAAAAAATTGAAGGGAGAGGGAGTGGGGCGCGACGTGAGGTGGGGAAGAAAGACGCAGCCTGAGCTGGATGAGATCGAAGCAGGGTGGCGCGGGTGCGATAGGGGCTCCGCGGGCCTGCGAACCTGAAAGGCCAAAGCTTGGCGCCGCGCGCGGCGGCCTTGGAGACTCCAGTGCGGCTCCCGGCGCCCCCTGGCGGCGAGCGGGGCCGCGCGGGCTCCGGAAACAATGCCTCAGGCCGCGCGGGTCGGCGGGGCTCCTCGGCTCCCGGCCGCTCCCGGGTGTGCGGCCGTGTCCCGTTTTACACGAGCCAGACCGGCCTGGGGCTCCTTTGTCCCGCGCTAGGGGTCTGAGGGGCCGAGACGACTCCAGGGGAGGGCTTTGGGGCTGGGGGGCGGTGGAGGCGGGAGAGCCCCTTCCCGCCCCCGGACCGAAGTCCTAGCATCTCTCAAGAACTCAGGCTCTGATTAATTGCTCGATTGGATGTGTGTGCATTTCATGCGGGGTTTATTTTCAAAATTGTTTGTGTTGGGGAATGCGAGTTTTAGGCTTCTTGGTGCTTTAGTTAGAAACGAAAAAGGCCCAGGGCTGGTTACGCTGAAGAGCGGCCTTCTGCTGCTGCCCCCCACACCCACTCCGCCACCCCCGGCCCTTGCCCAACTGAGCACCCGGATCAAAGATGGAAGCTGGACTTTGGGGGACATAGATTCTTGGAGTCCAGATAATGCTCTCCTTCCAGGCGGAGATTTTCCTGGTGTGTTTACGGCCAGGAAGGGATAGACGATGACGCTGAGTGGGCTTTCGCCACCCCTCCCCTAAGCACTGGGACCCCAAAGCAGGCCAGACGACTTGGACCTGGAAGGCTGCCGGATCTATTGCATCTTTCCGGAAGGAGGGAAATAGGAAAGCTTCGGACGGGGCCTGTAGATAGCTCCTAGAGGCCGGGAAGTAATAACAATGAGCTACCTTACATATGAAAGAACCTTGGCGGGGTCGCTCTCAGCGGATTATCTGTTTGGATCAGCACCTCCAACCAGCTAGGGAGGCTGAGGGGGCGGAGACGACCTACCCCTAGGGGAGACTTGGGTGATTCCGGGAAAGGAGCCCCCCCACACACACACACACTCACTTTCCCCCTCCTGGCACCCAAGTTCCGGTTTCCAGCTGTAAACTTACTGTTTGCAGTCCTCAAGGGTAGTAGAGCCCTAGCTCCACGAGAGCAAAGGCCAACCTGTTTCACCTCTGCACGCTCAGTGCCCGCTGGCGTGTGCAGGATGAATGAACCAACGCTGCCACGGCCACGACTAGCGCTCGTGGATCTCCAGGCAGGGCTCCTTCCTCTGTTCCCCAGTCCTTCCCAGACTGTCCACCTGGCGCATTCTCTGTATGGGCCTGGCACTAGCCTTTAGGAACGGGGCCTATACTCCGTTCCGCGCTCCTGAGCGCCGCGCCGCAAGAGCCCGTGTGTAAGGCCCGCACTACCTTCGAGCGTTGAGTCATCCCTTTCATTTAAGGAGCGGAGGGAGGGCAGGTCTTTTATCCAAAACCGGGAAATGGTGGGCAGTCTTGTGTGGGCCTGACGAGATTCTGCAAAGGCATTTCCCCAACGGCAAAATCGAGACGTATTCCAACAACACAACCACCCCAACGTTTTAGTCCCTTTTCCATGTAAAAGTTTTGCTCACTCGACTTTATTCGTAATTCTGATTTTTAAAAGGGCAGGGGGCAGCACACGGTATAGTTATGGGCCACGCTGCGAACTGTGGCTGCAGACTGGAGAGGAAACCAAGCTCGCCTAGGCGGCCTGGGGCCGATAGGTCCCGGGCGCGAGCCGAAGAAAAGCACAAAGAGCCTGAGCTCTCGGCTCAGAGGGATGCAGTTCTGCCGCACAGCTCCGGGGTCCCAGCAGAAACTGCAGGCTGGGGTCAAACAACCCCCGACCGGGGCCTTGCAGGGGGCGGAGCGCGTTTCCCCCGGGACCCGGTGGCGAGGCCGCCCATCGCGTCCCCAGCTTTCCCCATCTCCCGCAAACCGTGCTCCGCACTCTCTGGGCTGGGGGGGCGGGGGGGGGGGGGCGCAGCTGCCAGGCTTGTCTATTTGTTTGTTGTTTAAAGCAACCCTTGAGCACGCGATCAGCAGCATCTAAAGTGGGCGGGGAGCCGGGGAGGGGGGCAGAATTTCCTTCCAGGGAGCGCGTGAGGGGCATTCTCAACGGAAAACAAGACCTAGAGAGTAGTGACCAACCCTCCTCGGATTACTCTGCACTGGCTCCTCCCTTTCTTCCCCCCTCCCCACCTCCAGATTTGCATAAAAAAGGCCAAGAAAACTCTGGCTGGGCCCCAGCAGTGGCTCACTCTGCTCCCCCGGGTCGGAGCCCCCCGGAGCTGAGCTCGGGCTTGCAGCGCGAAGCCGAGTGGAGAGCTTCTCGCCCGCACAGTCCTCCCGGCGCCCGGCGTCTCGGCCGCCCGCTTTCCAGGCCCCCCGAACCGCCCAGAGCAGAGCGAGCGAGCCGGGACGAACTCCGCCCCGGCTGCCTCCCGCTTTCCCGGCTCCGCTCTCCGCCCCCCGGGGGTCGCGCGCCCACGATGCCGCAGGGCCCTGGCTCGCTGCTGCTGCTCGTCCTCGCCTCGCACTGCTGCTTGGGCTCCGCGCGCGGGCTCTTCTTCGGCCAGCCCGACTTCTCCTACAAGCGCAGCAACTGCAAGCCCATCCCGGCCAACCTGCAGTTGTGCCACGGCATAGAGTACCAGAACATGCGGCTGCCCAACCTGCTGGGCCACGAGACCATGAAGGAGGTGCTGGAGCAGGCGGGCGCCTGGATCCCGCTGGTCATGAAGCAGTGCCACCCAGACACCAAGAAGTTCCTGTGCTCGCTCTTCGCCCCGGTCTGCCTCGATGACCTGGACGAAACCATCCAACCGTGCCACTCTCTCTGCGTGCAGGTGAAGGACCGCTGCGCTCCAGTCATGTCCGCCTTCGGCTTCCCCTGGCCAGACATGCTCGAGTGCGACCGTTTCCCCCAGGACAACGACCTCTGCATCCCCCTCGCGAGCAGCGACCACCTCCTGCCGGCCACCGAGGAAGGTAAGCCTTTCCCCCATCTTCCCCGCTTCTTGCCCCCACCCAGCTCCACTAAGGCTTTCCGTGGGGATCTCGAGGCCCACAACCCACATCCCGATGTGTCCCCGCGAGGGGTACCAGTCCCAGGTGAGGCAAACGTTCTTCTTGCTGTAGTTTGTCCTCGTGACAAATTTGAGACACCACACACACACACACACCCAAGTCTCTCATTCCTTCTGAGTTATACCAGTTGCTCTTTCTTAGAGACAGTTAAAAAAAAAAAAAGAAAAAGAAAAGAAAGAAAGAAAGAAAGAAAGAAAAAAGAAAAAGCGAAGGACTGAAAGGCATTTTTCCCCCTTAGAGATGCACAGTTAATTTTAAAGGAGGTAGCAGTTTTGAGATCATTAGAAGTGGTGCTGTGCTGAGGAGTTAGTAGTGAGCACCCTGGCCAGAGGCTCCTTGCTCAGCCTCCTGCAACACGTTCTCACCACCGGGCAGGATTCTAGGCAGGGAAACATTCTCGTGCAGGCACGATAGCCAAAACGCATAGTCATTTAAGGCATTTTTTGTTCTCTGTCGACTTAGGTTTTGGAAATAAAAGCCGGACTGGCTCGCGGAGCATGTTGAAATTGAGCGCTGGTTGTACTTACTGCTCAGTGATCTAAGGAAGAGGGCATAAAGGGCATCTCCAGGCATTCTTCTATCACTAATCATCTTATATCTTAGGAGTGGTTTTAATTAACTGGAGAAAGTCATGCAAAAGAGAGTTTCCCAGGTTTCTAGAAAACAGAGGGGGAAGTTCCTGTGCAAAAACCATCAAAGCAATGAAAACCTCATGGGTTCTTGATACTCTTCCTGAGAGAAAAACATACACAATGTGTCTGAGCTGATTCAGGTCCCCTGGGGATGGAAAGGGAGCTCCTTCATCCCTTGCAGGGCTCCAGCAGTCTCTCCTTTTCAATCTCTAATTGTTTTCCTATAGCCATCACTGGTTAAAGAAAATGCACAGTTGTTCAGCAATCTTTTCTGGCAGGCACCTCCAGTTTGCAATCATCTTATTGGTTAGATTTCTAATTTATTGCAAATGTTTGGCATATTTCAAACATTTGTCCAACATATACCACAGACCAACCAATACAGGTTAGTAACATTTTATATACATTCCTAGAGCTCCTAATTGGAAATGTTTCATTTTGTTTGAGTGAGGGGAATTAAGGACAGTTTTATGTGTGTGACTTTTGTTTTTATTTCTTTCCACCACCAGCACCAACATTATAAAGTACATTTCTCCAAATCGCCTTCTCCCCCCTTCAGAATAAAAGTTTATGGTCTTCAAAACATGCTCTGCAATTTTTCTAATTTGATACATATCTCTGATATCTTGAGTCACATAAAGGTTTTTTTCTGTGAAAATTCAATTTCATATGAATGAAAATCAAACGTCTCCTAAATTTTGAACACAGCACTACCACAATTACAAATGCAAGAAAGGGAACAGTATGTTTTCTCCCCACCCCACCCCCCCCCCCCCCCCCAAGCAGGCTCTTTTACAAGAGCCTTTAGCAGGCTCTCTGATCATTGTGCTAGTGCATATTCCTACATTTGGTCAGACCCCCAGAGACAGTTAGCTTCAGTTATGATTCACTTCAGGAAAAGCTTTAGGTTTTTTGCTTGGTTGGTTGTGTTTTGGTTTGGGGTTTTTAAGGGGGTGGGGGGGTTGTTTGTTTCTGACAGTTTGAAATGGAGAAAGAGGGGCAAGAAGAACCCGCACAGGAAGGAAGATAACCATGAAATAAAAGCAGCTTAATTCAACCACAGACTTGACAAAAAGCACAAGGGTGATACAGAAGCGGTTAGAGCAGGCTAATGTAATTACCGAGGCGTGTTTCAAGGTGGGAAGAACCGGTATGTAACCCGTGCAACACTAGCCACCTCTCCCTGTCCAGACTTGAAAGTATCCTGAAGTGACCTTCCTGAGACGCGACTCTGCTGAAGAGCCCAGCAGAGGCTGAGCCACACTGGTGTCCTGCAGCCGAAAAAGACAATCTTTTGGCTATGTTTTGTGGTAACCAATTTTCCAAAACCCCTCCAGGTTTCTTTTGGTGCTTTGTCCTCAGAGAAGCTTTGGGAACAACTTTGAATTTCAGAGACAGAATCTGTCTCAGGAGAGAGGAGGAAGAGCTAAAAAGCCAAAACCCATCCCAGTTAACTGTCCACTGTGCCCACAACACCCTTTTTGCAGGGAGGGGGGTTGACCTGTCATTTCTCAAACACAACTATAGGCATTCTTGTTTTGCCCATGAGAAAGCAGGAGTCACAGAAGATTTTCCTGGGAATGAGTGATCCTTTTTCAAAGAGGCAGAAGCTGGGGTCTTACAGAACAATTGCTACTCTGGCCTGGATAAGCCCCTTTGAGTTGTTTACAAACGCCACCTGCTGTTCCCTTTTAAGCAAACTTACTAACTTTTCACATTTCTAGCTCCAAAGGTATGTGAAGCCTGCAAAAATAAAAATGAGGATGACAACGACATAATGGAAACTCTTTGTAAAAATGATTTTGGTAAGTAATATACCAACAACAAAGATTTCACATACAAAAGCTTTATTTGCCAGTACAACTCACAGGTACAAATCATTAAGATGTTATTGGATAAGACTTGGGTAAAATACTACCATAGCTATCTTTCCCAAAGTCATCTAACTTGCTCTATCCCGGTTTTCTCCCTATGTAACTATCTTGCCTGAGTTGTATCTTTTTAGGTGAGACTCATTGTACTGTCTCAGTCAAATACTGAGAATTATTCAAATTAGGACTTTTGAATGGCACATTTTTCATTTCACTTTGGCTTTTTCTTGCCAATAAGCATGATCTTGGGCCATGTTCTTTCACTCACTAGATATGTGTGCCAGGAATTAAAGCATGTAAATATTAGCCCCAGCAAAAACAGACTGAAGGCATTAAGTTAGCTAAAAATAAAAGTTTGTTCCAGCATCAAATAGAAATATTTTTACCTTATTCATAGCCCATAATGCTTTGATCCTCTGCATTCTATCACTAGTGACTATGTCCAAGGTATAGGCTAATAATTTGGGGGGAGGAGTTCCTTAAATTTAAAAAGAAGATAAAATAAAGATTAGGAATTTACTTTGGCAAAATATATGAAAGGCGCCATGATGACATAGCGCTTGGAGATAATGTGTGTGATATGTTACCCAGATTCACAGAGGGTGGGTCACCACCCTTAGGAGAGTATTGTACGAGAAAAGAGGGATGAACACTGTCCACACAGAGCTTCATCACCACCTACCCACTGTCCTCAGGGCTCTGAGGTAAGGGCCAAGCCCAGCTAGACCCAGAAATCAGTGCTAACTTTGGAGTCAGAAGGGGCCATGAACGTCACCCAGACATTCCCTGGGACATTCGTGTTTTCATCCCATTCCAAGAGGAGACACCTTTCGATGTGTTTGAGAGGCTGGTATCCCTGAAAAGTATTTGTTCAGGCAGAAGGCGCCGAACTCACTGGCGAGCAGATATAATCCCTGCTCTATCAAACAGTAATGGATTCTAACTGATCTGTATTAACATTTCTATATACTCAACAAAGTCCTTGAAACTGAGAGAAATTACTTCACCACCCACTTTTGGGAGCTACCTTCCCACTCTCTCCTTACAACTTGCCATCCCAGCAATCTCAGACCTGTCCAGGTCCCTGAAACTCTGGAAACAGTCCAGTCCCTGTTCCTTACCATTCCAGTCTCTTCCAGAAGTGTCCTAGGTTTAACCTTAGCTGATCCCCGATCAGCCACAGCTTTAGGAAAAACTTCACACTGCCAAGGAAGAAAAAAAGAAAGGAGGCGACCCTGAGTCCCAACCAGTCTGTCCCCTCAGCAAGAACCACAAAAGCGATGATAGGGTTTCGTATGTCTATATTTAAATATATACAACTCTAAGTAGTAGAGGGCAGGCAGGCGTGCGGGTAGCAGCAGTCTCAGATCTCTAGAGCCTTACCAAACACATTTCTGAGCTTCCATGATAAAAAGATTTGATTAAAGGCAAAAAAGAAACATAATTTTAACAAAACTTACATTAAAATGTTTATAAAATGTCATTTTCTTCTGGCAACTTATGTCCTTTGCATTAGATTTAATACAGATCTCTCTCCTGACTTTCCATGAAAAAGCTAGTTATATCATGGGGCTCTAAAATGATTTAAATGTAGGCATGTGCACATACATACACACACACACACACACACACATATTAATGCTTGCTTTATGGCTTCCCTCACAGAAGACCCCCTTCCTAAGGATGCTGTATCAAGACCTAGCCCCTCCCCCAGAAAAAGTGTGTGTGAGTGTGTGTGGGGGGGGGGGGAAGGTATGTCCTAGTTTTCTCTCTCCTTAGAGGAGAAAACCTTTCAAAACAACATGGATATCCCTGCGTGTAAGGTATCACACACACATATTACCTCACAGCTTTGTTTTCTATTTTCCCACATTAATTTTGTCTCTAAAGAGATAATGAACCGTGAATTATAGGAAGTGTTACAAGCAGTATTCCATATTGCCTCTGTACTTTGGAAAGTGATGGAAGGGTAGAAGGAACAAGGGTAGAAATCTGATTTATTTAACTTAAATCATCCACAAAAGCATCACACTCTTTCCCCACTGCACTCCTGAAGTACAGGGAAAATACAGAATGCCTCCTAGCCCAGAACTGCCTGCCCATGCATACAACCTATTGTTGGATCAGACAGTATCATTACCTCTGCCTCCTACCACTTCCTGTATCCCCATTCGCATCTTCCAGGGCAGAAAAAGTTATTTTGGGGCTTTGATTGCCTATATTTGGTCCCAGCTGAAAATTCAGGGAGGAAATGCCTGGTCCCATGGTAAGCTTCTGCAAAGTTGATTATTTTATAGCTAGAAAAAGATGAGTAATAAATCTTCCTCCTGGTTAAAAGTAATGGTTTTCTGATATTTAGAGATCAAGAATGTTTACTTTGACCAGGTGCTCTATCACACATGCTCTATCTGTGCTATAGACAAACTTCCAGGCAACATATAATCACTTCTCCCACCATGCATCTTTCCCACCCCCAACCCCTTATGCAGAGGCCACAGGAATGTGTGATCTTTTCATGTGACTTGTTCCATGATGTAAGTCTTATAAACCCTGAGAACTCAGTACTATGGTTCAGATGTACATCAGACAAAATAATGATTGGCCAAATCACAGCATCTTTGATTTATCTGGTTAAGTTTCAGTCATTTCCTGGTGGGCTGGAAAAGCCATGGTTACTCAAATTCCCTTTCTGAAACAGAGAGAGAGGGAGGGAGAGAGAGATCCCCAAAGTAGTTATAGACACACACACACACACACCTCTTCCTCTGTTACTAATAATATACTGAACTCCATCAAAATCAGGAAGTGTCACTGGCACATCATCTATATGGAACACTTAATCAGTGTCGTTAACAGTCTTAGGACACATTACAGTTGGGGATGTTAATGCTGTAACCTGGACCAGAAATTTGATGCTGCCTTAAGAAATCACAGTGGTATTAAAGAAGGGGGTTTGGGGACCATGGTTCTGAGAACTAGACTCAGCCAGGACACAACCTAAGTGGGTGACCTTGTGTAAATCACTAACTTCTCTGGATTTCAGGTTCTTTGTGTATCAATAAGAGATTTTAACTGGATGATCCTTTCCAACCTTAAAATTTTACCCTTTCCCTGCCTTCATAGAGTCGTGAAATTTAATTCCAGCATGTATGTTTGTAGGGTTTTCTTTCCCAAACCAGATTGTTCATGACTGTAAAATGTGTCTTTTATAGTAAACCATTTACTTTTGGTCTTAGCATTCTAGTGAGTCCACATATCCACTTTGGAAACAGTACATATATGATCTGCAAATGCCTTGGCCTTGGACAGTCAAAAGACAGCAGATGAGAGTGAGATCTTCAGAAAAGCACTTTTACAGCTAAACATGTTGTGGTCTTAGAGTCTTGGATATTTTTTCTCTTAGTTGCTTTACCAAATCAAATGCAGCTGTAAGATCAATTCTCCTTCCCTGTAGTCTGTTCTTTAGAAAACAATGATTGTGTGATATAACTTCCTTACAGGTTTGTCCAAAAACCTCTCCAACGTAATAAATTGAGTTTAAAGTTTATGGCCACAGAAGGATCACGTTTCACCTCAGAGTCAGGCATTTCTTTTCATGCTGAAGTTTCCAATAGGGGAAGTCATTTGTTGAGGAAAGCACGAACCACATGCAACCTACATACAAACACAAGAACACAAGGGTGAGGAAGAGAAGTTAATTAATTGAGTCCCGCTAAGAGAATTTTGAAAGGATGGCTGATTTGAAATAGAGTGCCTGGCAAACCCTTTGAGGCTTTAGAAATGAAGCCACCTGCTGCCCCCAGCTCCCAACCCCCCACACCTCAGCCCCTGACAGTCTCATTAGTTGCAGGAAGCTCTTCTTCCCTCCCCCAGGCCAAGTCAACAAATATGGCAGTGGAACGGGGTGAGGAAAGCCCCCACTCTATACTTTATTCCCTTATTACAACCAGTGTGCTTCTGTCTCCTCTCGTCTTCGTAGCACTGAAAATAAAAGTGAAGGAGATAACCTACATCAACAGAGATACCAAAATCATCCTGGAGACCAAGAGCAAGACCATTTACAAGCTGAATGGTGTGTCTGAAAGGGACCTGAAGAAGTCGGTGCTGTGGCTCAAAGACAGCTTGCAGTGCACCTGCGAGGAGATGAATGACATCAACGCGCCCTATCTGGTCATGGGACAGAAGCTGGGCGGGGAGCTGGTGATCACCTCAGTGAAGCGGTGGCAGAAGGGGCAGAGAGAGTTCAAGCGCATCTCCCGCAGCATCCGCAAGCTGCAGTGCTAGTTTGCCCCCAGGCCAGCTCCAGGGCTAGGCTGACCATCTCCGCTCTGGGTCCTCAGCTCTCATTCCCCAAGCACAGGCTCTTGCAGCTCCAGCCCCCGCCTGGAGCGGCTTCCCTCGCCTTTTGCACGTTTGCACCCCCCAGCATCTCCTGAGTTATAAGGCCTTAGGAGGCCTCGGGAAGGGGTAGCTGTTTTCACATAAAGGAAAACCCCACCCAGATCATGTAGAAATGTTTAAACTAATAAAATCATGAATATTTTTATGAAGTTTTTAAATAGCTCGCTTTAGTGTTGAATAGCTACAGCCGTGACTTGGGTCTGATATTTTTGTTTTTCTGTTTGGTTTGGGTCAGCTGTTTTTCACTTTCTGCTAAGGTTGCCATAACGTGCAAATAGCTTCATTTTTCAATGTGGCCCAAACTGTTGTGGGTCACAAACCTCGTTGAGATAAAGCTGGCTGTTATCTCAACATGTCTCGGCTCCAGCCTGAGACTCAGAGCCTAAGTCTTAAAATTCACTTGTCATTTCACACCCTCATTGGGAACTTACAGCAGTAGCATGTTATTACATTTCCAGGTAGAGTACTTCCATTTATAAAGAGCACATTAACCATCACAGCACGAGTTCTTCAAATAAAGGGCAAACAGACAGATTTCATAATTGACCTGAGTACTTTAAGCTTTGTTTAAAACATTTTTTACTTAATTTTGCAAATTCAACCATTGTAGCTTACCTGTAATATACATAGTAGTTGACCTTAAAAAGTTGTAAAAATATTGCTTTAACCAACACTGTAAATATTTCAGATAAACATTATATTCTTGTATATAAACTTTACATCCTGTTTTACCTACTGCTTGTCTTCTGTCTTTTCTTCTTAATGGAAGGAAATGGGAAGGGTGACGTACAGAGTGGTCACTTCCCCTCTCCTGAGGCCCAGCCCTCCCACAGTTTAAAATGTCTTGTTTCTCAGGTGACTCAGGAAAGTGTCTCTCCCCTACACCACCTGGCTGCTGCCTTGTGCCCCACATCTCACACAGATTTTTACCACTGCAGGCCCAGTGGGGAGGCAGAGATTTGCAGGCTTTACAAAGGACTTTCCTCTTTTCGTCCCTTCTCAGCAGTTCAGCTGTAGCTATTATGGTAATCCTACTTTAAAACTAAGGTTCATGAGCTTGAAGTTGTGCTTTCCCTTTCCCGAGATTTTCATAATGAAAATAACCATTGCGGGATGCCTGGGTGGCTCAGTCTGTTGAGCATCCGACTTCGGCTCAGGTCATGACCTCGCAGTTCACAAGTTCGAGCCCCACGTCGGGCTCTGTGCCGACAGCTCAGAGCCTGAAGCCTGCTTCAGATTCTGTGTCTCCCTCTCTCTCTGCTCCTCCCCTGCTGGGTCTCCCTCCTTTCTCTCTCTCTCTCTCTCTCTCTCTCTCTCTCTCTCTCTCTCTCTCTCCCTTTCGTTCTCTTTCTCAAGAAATAAACATCAAAAAAAAGAAAAACATTTCAAAAAATGTTAGCTTCTTCTCCACTTAAACTTTAACCCTTTAGATAAAGAGCCATGATTTGAGGAATATCCATTGAAAGGCAGGGGCTAGTGAGAGGACAGATAGACATCCATCCACAAAATGTCCATGCGAATGCTTCATTATTTTATTTGGAAACCTCCACAGAAATTCTATTAAATGAAGACACTATGGCTCAGAGGAGTTAGATGGCATAGCTCATAAGAGACAGAGCCGAGGCTGAAACTCAGGGCCTTCGGAT
Source organism: Panthera pardus (assembly GCF_024362965.1). Classification (NCBI taxonomy): domain Eukaryota; kingdom Metazoa; phylum Chordata; class Mammalia; order Carnivora; family Felidae; genus Panthera; species Panthera pardus. The sequence goes on from NW_026526688.1 coordinate 73,810,569, forward strand.
GACAATTTCTGTCTACTCCAGCTAGGACTGAAATATAGAAACATGGTGGCACTCATCTATTTAGCAAATAATTATTGGGAACCTGCCACGTGACTTGCCCTATTCTAAGTGCTGGGGTACATGCATTAATCTTGGTTCTTATGGAGCTTGTATAAGGGACGGAAACAAAATAAATAACCACAGTTATGATTACATATTTATAACTCACCAGTTATATGCAGTATAATTACAGTTAATATGTGAGAGTAACAGAGTGTCCCCATCAAATCTGAATTTTTTACCGGTATTCATGTGAAGCCTTCACTGATAACATTTTACTGATTTACTTTAAAAGTGTCCTGAACATACATCCATGACCTCTCTACAGTACTTAAAGCTCTTTTGGCACCAAAAGTCAATACAGCCCACTACCTCGGCTACAGGATTCCTACAATCCTTTCCATTTCCTCCAAGTTGCCACGTGACTGCTTCTCATCTGATTCCACAAACTCGAGATACAACCCTCTCTTCCTACAAGGCACCTCTGGACTGGACCTGAAGGGAGATGCTCACGGATCAAGGCTAACACTCATTTTAAGCATTTGGAACAGAAGACTAGGGACCCTGTAAAAAGCAAAAAAAAGAGAAAGAGAAGATAAAAGACAAAAGAATGGAAACAGTAAACCAAGGAATTAGGGATTAGAAGGGGGAAATATGTACAAAGCATCAAAAACTAATTGAAAGAAATAATTTGGAAAAAACTGATCTACCTGAATGCTCCCTCTCCAGTTAAATCAAAAGCCCCTTCCTATATAACAGGAATCAAAAGCCTCAGCTCTGAAGAGCAAGTGAATGCCAGACATGGCTTCTTTCAGTCATATTTTGAGGCATCAGCAGCTCACGCATCACTCCAACGTCTGCATTCTGCCATACGTGCCTCTCTATGGACTTTCCAATGCCTGTTCCCATCTTCCATGAAGCTATGAGCCAATGAGACATGCTTAGGCAGAGCACATAGGTTTGGGTTTGATTTTTCATTTTGTTTTGCATGATGGTTCAAATATATATGAAATATATGTTTATTATTATTCTTGAAATAATCGTGATTGTATTCTTAATTTTCCAACTATCAGATTTCTTTCACTGGCATATGAAAACATGAATGTCCATCCACATTCTTCTTTTGGAAGAAGAAAGCAAGTAATCAGAAGACACTGAATTTCTGTGTTTCCTAAGATGATCCATGATCTATCAGTAAACTGCTAAAATGTCACAAGTAGGAGATCAGCTGAAACAAAAAGTTAAAAAATAGGAAAACTATGTATCTACTATGCATGCAATTCCTCTTCCCTTTTCTAAATAACTTGAGAAATGAGTTGAGCAAATCTATAAAAGTATTTTGAGGAGCATTTCCTAAGTGCATGAAGGACAAAGTCTCTATCCACATGCACAAATTGGTGTACTGAAATTCATAGGGTTAGAAAGAATCCATGCTATCTAAGAGCACCCTCCATTCCTCATTGCAAATTCTGTCATCAAATGATAATTTGACTGGATTTTTTACCTTCCAACTCTTATTTACCATAAGGTTTTCAATGTTCTTGATGAGGGAAGAGGGTCACCTTGAAAACCAAATCCAGGCATATGTATCCCTCATGCAGTTACTACAACTGGATTATGATTGTGATTTTTGCCCATGAAACAGTGCATAACAACAAACTAATTCATCAACTCATCAAAGATTCACTGAACAAGAACTGTCACCATTAATTTATTCATTCAGCAATATAGTGAATGCTTTCCTGCATCCAGGCACTGTTCCATGTGGTGAATACAGTGATTCAGCCCTCCTTCAGCTTATATTTTGAATTAGGAATTGGATTAGGCACCAGAGATAGAGATGGATCCTACCCAAAGGGAGCTAACAATCCAATAAGGGGAAGAAGCATGTAAACAAATAACTCCAATACTCTGTGTTAAGAGGGAGATGTGTACATGCCCAGGGATGGCATAGAGGACAGAGTGGTTAACTCAGGTACAAAACAGAATGTTTGGTTCAGGTTGAGCTTAGGATCAGGGTAAAGATGCTTTCAAGGAAAGAACTTTCAGTGAGTTGCACCAGAATATCTTCTATTAGGAGAGAGCCTTAACATTCAGTATTTATAATCAGTTTTACACACTGGCCAATCAACTACACTATTGTGCAATTATCATGCTCAAGGTACTGTTCTCGACACTACCAGTAACCTAGCATAAGGTCCATTGCTTTTATAATCCATAGAATTCCAAAATTCTCAAACTACAAAACAACGGATCAACATTTAGCCCAGTCAACATAATAAAAATTTTTTGAAGCAGTCCATGATTGTCCAGAATGTGAGGCAGATAGGTGAGTGCTACAAAAATATTTCAATTACTAAAGGTAGCAGCCCATACACACAGTGCTAGAAGAACAAATCAAAGGACTTAAATGCCACAAGGTGTCCCAGTACGGAGTAATAACAATCATTTATTTAACAATCCAGGCATTCTGCTATGCTATGAAATGAGCAAAGTACTAGAACTTAATAACTTGGTCCCCAGTAGAAGTACACCTAAAAACCTATTCATTCACTCCTGCCTGCATGTGCTGTCATGTGCACCTACACTCAAATGTAGCTCTGTCAGAAAATCTTCTAAAACTGTATAATTTAATGGATATCAAAACAAACCACTTGGCCAACGAGAAACTACAGTACAAGTGGAAAACACCTTGGGGTAGCTTTTGAAATTCAGAGAGACCTAGGCAATATAATTATTTTCTGCAAACCTGAGACCATTCAACTCTAAAATAATAAAGAATGACTACTGTATAAACTATGCCTAAGCTCAATACATTTTCATCTGTCCATCCTCAGTTTTGAGGTATAATTCTCAGACCTTGTTTCTGTATAAGGACATATCCACAGCAGGAAGGAGCACCAGTCTGCAGCCAGTCCTAGTCCTAACCCCTACATGACCCTCTGTTCCACCAGCTCACCATGCTTTTCAGGTTCTTGGGCACAATGGGTTGCTCTAGTTAGTATGGGTGGTCGGAGCCTGAGTGGTAGCAGCTCAGGCAGATGGGAGGAAGAAATGGAGCCATAAATACCATCAGCCCCTCCTTTCTTCCAAAGAGACTTTTCCACCTCCAAAGAAAGACTCAAACCCTCTCCTCACTAGGCTTCTCCAACAACACCAAGCTTCAAGCCTTCAGCAACGCTAGAGCGGAGAATTCATTCAATTATTCAACAATCTCACACTGAGCAACCTACTCTGTGCCAGGTGCTCTCTTAGGTGCTAAGGTTCCAATGATGACCAACACACAATGGGCACTCTGAAGAAGCTCACAGTCTAATGTGACACATACATGTGACAGACAATACTAACTGAGACCCAAATTTCTCTAGACCTTCCTGGACACAGTCTTTCTGAGTCCCATTTGTTCTTCAGGGCACAAATAAGTTCACATTAAAATAATAGTAAAATCAAGGGGCGCCTGGGTGGCTCAGTCAGTTAAGCTATCTGACTCTTGATTTCGACTCAGGTCATGACCTCACAGTTTGTGGGTTTGAGCCCCTTGTTGGGCTCCACACTGGCAGTGCAGATTCTGCTTGGGATACTCTCTCTCTCCCTCTCTCTCTGCCCCTCCCCTGCTTGTGCTCTCTGTCTCTCTCAAGATAATTAAACTTTAAAAAACAATAATAGTAAAATAAAAATGTCCAAACCTAGAAACTTTCACTGGAGAATTCTACCAAACATTTAAAGACGAATTGACACAGATTTTATACAACTTTTTCCAGAAAGTAGAAGAGGGGATGTGTCCCAATTCATTTTACGAAGCTAGTATTGCCCTGCGCCAAAACTAGACAAAAAACAGCAGGAAAAAAAGAAAACTAGAGACCAATATTTCTCATGAACTTAGATAAAAAAATTCTCAACAAAATATTAGCAAATCAAATCCAACAATGTATTAAAAGAATGATACACTACAACCATGTTAGATTTCCTCAAGGTATACAAGGCTGGAAAGATACACGATGTTCCCACATTGGAAAACTCAATATCGTAAAGATGTCAAGTCTCCTCAAATTGATCTATAGGTTTAATGTAATTCTTATTTTAAAATCTCAGCAAGCTTCTTTGTAAACACTGACAGCATTATTCTAAAATTTATAGTGAATGGTAAAGGCTCTAGAACAGCCAGAAAAATTTTGAACAAGACTTAAGTAAGAGAAATCATTCTTCCCAATGTTAAGGCTTACTGTTATAGCTACACTAATCAAGACTGTGTGGTCCTGGTGGAGAAACAGACATATGATCAATGAAACAGAATAAAGAACCCAGAAATGAACCCATACAAATCTGCTCAATTAATTTTTGATAAAGTTGTAAATGTAATACAATGGAGTAGGAATAATGTTTTCAACAAATGGTGCTGGAACAACTGCATATCCCATTGGCAAAAAAAATAATAATCTAAACCTCACATTGTATACAAAAATTAACTCAAAATGGATCACGGACTTATATGTAGAACATAAAACTATAAAAGTTTTAGGAAAAAACAGAAGATAAATTTATGTTTTGAAGACCTAGTACTTGGCAAAGAGCTTTTGGTACCAAAAGCATAATCCATAAAAGGAAAAATTGATAAATTAAATCTCTTTAAAATTTAAAACTTTTACTGTCCAAAAACTACTGTTAAAATACCTCAAGTCATGACATTGTACACTTTCCATGTCTTACAATTTGTCAATTCTGCTTCAATAAAACTAAGGGGGGGAAAAGAACCTGTCAATAGAATGAAATGATAAATTGAAGATTAGAGAAAATACTTGCAAACCACATATTTGACCAAGGATTTGTATCCAGGATATAAAAAGAACTGTCAAAACTCAACAGTAAAAAATCACAATGCACTTAGAAAATGAGTGAAAAGACATGAACAGACATTTGGTGGAAGAGGATATACATATGGCTTTGATGATGTCTGCATGGGCATGGGAGGAGGGGGGTAGTAGTCATGCCCCGGATATTGGTCCCAGGTCCTAGGCAGCAAGGGAGACTTCTTGTAGTATTTAATTCTTTGATGGGCAAAATATTGTGTTTAAAGTGCCAATAAAGCAGGGGTTCCAAAACAAGACAAAATGAGAAAAGCATTTGATTTTTGATATTTAAATTCTTTTAAGCATCAAAACAGTTAACATAGTAAGTATACTTACTGACACTTTTTAAAATGAGAAGGAGAGGCACCTGGGTGGCTCAGTCAGTTAAGTATCTGACTTTTGGTTTTGACTCAGGTCATGATCTCGCTGTTTTGTGGGTTCAAGCCCCATGTCAGGCTGGGAACACAGAGCCTGCTTGGGATTCTCTCTCTCTCCCTCTCTGTGCTCCCCTCCCCCCGACTCACACCATCTCAGTCTCTCTCAAAATAAATAAGTAAACTTAAAAAAAATAAGAAGGAAAATTAGGAGGTGGTATGAAGAGGTCATAATACCCTTTTTAGTTTTTCATACTTTTAACAGTATTAACACTCACTAGCTACTGAAAATGAAAGGGGAGAGGTTCTGAGTGTAGCATTTCCTGGCCTAACTCCATCAAACTCGTGTCCAATAGAGGACTAGAGTAAGAACACTGGCCTGTGATGCAAGGCCAGAAAAGGAAAAATAAACTGAAAACCGCCCCCAAACCAATAAAGTTACCCCCTGCCCAGCAGAGCCTGACCACCTCCATAAATCCTGAGCAACTTATGATGATATGAGAGAGTTACCTCGGCAAAGGAGAAAGTGAGAGAGATGTGCAGAGAGGGGACAAAGAGGAGAAATTGACAATCCAAAAATACTAGTGACTCGAAAGCCTCACTTTCAATTAGTAGATTGGACAAATACTCAGAAGTTCAAGAAGGAAACAGAAGATCTGGACAACACTAAAGCCACCTATACCTAACAGACATCTATAGAACAATCCACCAAACAACAGTAGAATACACATTTTTCTCCAGTTGTTATATACATGAGCCAAGATGGCCCCTGTATGTTGGCCCTTATGTTGTTTATTCTTTTTCACAGCAAGTTGGCACCATCAGCTCAAAGCCAAACTCAAATTCTTACATATCCAATTGCTTTCAATATAACCAAAATAATCATATTTTTAGCCATTTATAACCCGCTTGTTTTGCATACCCTGCAAAACTACACCAAATATCTGCTAGCCACAAACCTTGTGGCCGTAAAATACCTCAAACCGCTGATGCCCTTTGGTGCTCTCTGACTCAGATACTCCCCACTTCCTGCTGAATGACATCCTCTAAACACATAAGCCCCCCTCCATTCCCCTCTTCTCTGAGAGTTCCCTTTCCCTCTTCCCCTTTTAGCCGCCTGCTGGGAGAGACTTCCCCTCTCTTATAACCCCAGCAAAATAGGGCCCAATAATATTATTGTGCAATACTGCCATCTCATGTTCCTGTCTTTCCTTGATCAGCCCTGAAATCCTTGAGCTCACCACCCAAGTGCACAGAAAACATTCTCCAGGACAGACCATGTGTTAAGCCGTATAGCAAGCCTCAATACATTCAAAAGGACCCAAATCATGCTAAGTATGTTCTCTAACAATGATGAAACAAAACTAGAAATAAATCGCAGAAGGAAACTTGGGAAATTCACAAATATGTGAAAATTAAACAACACATTCCTAAATGTGTTTGAAATTTAGGTGAATGAAAACTAAATCTCGATGTACTAAAAACAAATGGATGCAGCTAAAGCAATGCTCAGAGGGAAACAGCTGTAAAGGCTACATTAAAAAATGAGAAAGATCTGGGGCGACTGGGTGGCTCAGTCAGTTAAGCATCTGACTCTTGCTTTTGGCTCAGGTCATGATCTCATGGTTCATAGGTTAGAGCCCTGCATTGCACTCAGCGCTAACAGCATGGAACCTGCTTGCAATTCTCTTGCTCCCTGTCTGCCCCTCCCGTTTGTTCTCTCTCTCTCTCTCAAAATAAATAGATAAATATGAAAAAAAAATGTTTAAAGGAGAAAGAGCTCAAATCAATAATTTAACCTTCTATCTTTAAAAAAATAAGAGCAAACAAGGCCCAAAAAAAGCAGAAGATGGGAAATTATACAGATTAGAGCAGATAAAATTGAGCACAGAAAAACAATAGAGAAAATAAAAGCTGATTGTTTAAGAAAATCACCAAAACTGACAAAAATTTAGCTAGACTGACCTAAATAAAAAGGGAAAAGATCTAAATCACTAAAACCAGGAGTAAAAAAGGAATATTACTACCAACTCACAGAAGGTAAAGAATTGTAAGGGAATACTATGAAGAGTTTTAGGCCAACAAATTAGACAACCTAAGCAAAACTGACAAATTCCTAGAAATATACAAACTACGAAAGCGGACTCAAGAGCAAATAGAAAATCTAAACAGAACTGTAACAAGTAAAGACACTGAATTATTAGTTAAAAAAAAAAAAATCCCACAAAGAAAAGCTCCAGCCCAGAGGGTTTCACTTATGAATTCTAAAAAATATTTTACTTTTTTAAATGTTTATTTTTGAAAGACAGTGAGAGAGACAGAGCACGAACAGGGGAGGGGCAGAGAGAGAGGGAGACCCAGAACTGCAAGCAGGCTCCAGGCTCTGATCTGTCAGCACAGAGCCTGATGCAGGGCTCAAACTCACGAACCGCGAGATCATGACCTGAGATGAATTTGGATGCTCAACCTCCTGAGCCACCCAGGCACCCCACTAACAAATATTTTAAAAATTAACATCAGTCATTCACAAACTCATCCAAAACATAGAAGAGAAGGACACACTTCCCAGTTCATTCTGTGAGGCCAGCAGTACCGTGATTACTATAACCAGACAATCACAAGAAAGTACAAGCAAAGAAGACTACTGGCCAATACATTTTATGAATATAGATGCAAAAAACCTCAACAATCCAGCAGCATATTGAAAGAATTATACCATGACCAAGTGGGATTCATCCCAGGAATGCTGACTTGGTTTAACATGAGAAAATCAATCTATGTAATACACTATATTAATAGAACAAAGCACAAAAACCACATGATCATGATCATATCAAAAGATAACACGTAAGCACTTGAGAATGCCTAAGGAAAGAAATGGTTGGGGGGGGGGGGGGGGGCAGGGAGAGTGAAGAAAGGAGGGAAGGGAAGGAGAGAAGAGAGAACAGGGAGGAGAGGAAAAGGGAAGGAAGAGATCAGGAAAGGAGAGAAGAAGAAAGAGGGGAGGAGACAGGAGTGGAGGGGAGAGAAAGAAAGGGAGAGAGAACACAAGAATCCAGATTGGAAAGGAAGAAGTAAAGCAACTACCTCTATTCATAGATGACATGATCTTGTATGTAGAAAGTCCTAAGGAATCCACTAAAAAACCATTAGAACTAATAAATGAGTTCAGCAAGACTACAGGATCCAAGTTCAACATACAAAATAAACTATATGTCTATACTCTAGTATTGAACAATTCAAAAATAAAATTAAGAAAACGATTCCAGGGGTGCCTGGAGCATTGAGTCTCCAACTTTGGCTCAGGTCATGATCTTACAGCTCGTGAGTTCAAGCCCCACATTGGGCTCTGTGCTGACAGCTCAGAGCCTGAAGCCTGCTTCGGCTTCTGTGTCTCCCTCTCTCTCTACCCCTCTTCCACTCGCACTCTGTTTCACTCTCTCTCTCTCTCTCTCTCTCAAATATAATAAACATTTAAAAATTAATTAAAAAAAAGAAAGAAAACAATTCCATTTACCATAGAATTAAAAACAATAAAGCACTTTGGAATAAATGTAACAAAATGCAAGATTTGTACACTGAAAATTACAAAACATCATTGAAATAAATTAAAGAACTAAATAAAAAGATCCCATGTTCATGAATTGGAAGACTTAATATTGCTAATACAGCAATATTACCCCCAACTTGGTTTATAGATTCAATACAATCCTTATCAATATTCCAGATGCCTTTTTTTTTTTTTTTTTGCAAAAGTTGACAAGCTGACTCTAAAACTCTTATGAAAATGTAAGGCATCAAAAATAGCTAAGACAGCCTTAGACAACAAAAATAAAATTGGAAGACTTTCAAAACTTAATACAAAGCTACAGTAATCAAGACAGTGTAGTACTAGTACAAGGACAGACAGACACATAGATCAAAGGAACAGAATTGAGAGTCTAGAAATAAACCATTATATTTATGCAAATGGTTTATGACAAGTGTGACCAAGGTAATAATTCAAAGGGGAAAGAGTAGTCTTTTCAGCAAATGAAGAAAGGACAACTGGGTATCAGCATGCAAAAGAATGAAGTTGGACCTCTATCTCATACCACATACAAAAATTAACTCAAAACAGATCAAAGATCTCCCTGTAAGAACAAAAACTATAAAACTCTTAGAAGAAAAAAAAAAACAAAACATGGGAATAAATCTCTACTGCCTAAGATTAGGTGATGATTTGTTCCAGACATGATACCAAAAGCAGACATATAAAAGAAAAAATAGATACGTTTAGAACTTTTGTGCTTCGAAGCATGTCATTGAAAAAATTAATAAAAAGAAAGTAGACAGAATGGGAGGAAATCTTTGCAAATCATACAGCTGGTAAGTTAACTGGTATCCAGAATATGCAAATAGCTCTTAAAACTCAACAATAAGAAGACTTGTGACCCAATCTTAAAATGGGCAAAGGATCTAGACATTTCTTCAAAGAAGATATACAAATGGCCAATAATCACATGAAAAAGATGTTCAACGTTATCAGTCATTAGGGAATATAAATCAAAGTCACAGTGAGATACACTCCATACCAACTAGAATGGCTACAATCTATTAGTCAGAGAATGACAACTGTTGGTGAAGATGTGGAAAACTCAGAACCCTCATACATTGCTGGTGGGTTGTAAATAGTACAGCTGACTTGGAAAACAGCTTGACAGTTCCTCAAAATCTTAAACATAGGGTTACTATATGACCCAGCAACAGCACTCCTAAACATATACTCAAAGAGAACTGAGAACATATATCCACAAAACTACTTTTATATGAACTTTCACAGCGGCATTATTCATAATAGTCAAAAAGTAGAAACAACCTCAAAGCCTATCAACTGATCAGTAGAAAGACAAAACGTAGTATAATCATCTAAAGGAGTATTATTCAGTCATAATAAGGAATGAAGTACTGATACATACTACAACATAGATCAACCTCAGAAACGTCATGCTAACTGAAAGAAGCCAGACACACAAAGGCCACATATTGTATGATTTCATTTATATGAAGCATCCACAACAGTAAATCTACACAGACAGATCAGTGGTTGCTAGGGGATGGAGGAAGCGGGAAAGGGAGAGTGTCTGCTAATGAATGAGTTTCTTTTGGGGTGATGAAACATTCTGGAATTAGATAGCAGTGGCAATTGCATTGTTTTGTGAATATACTAAAAACCACTGATTCATACACTTTGATTCATGGCAAATTGTACGGTATGTGAATTATATCCCAAGCCTGTTAGCGAAAAATGTCAGATGTCCCAGGGCACTTAGGTGGCTCAGTTGGTCAAGCGTCTGACTTTGGCTCAGGTCGTGATCTCACAGTTCATGGGCTCGAGTCCCGAGTCAGGCTCTGTGCTGACAGCTCGGAGCCTAGAGCCTACTTTGAATCCTGTGTCTCCCCCTCTCTCCTTGCCCCTCCCCTGCTTGTACTCTGTCTCTCTCTGTCTCTCAAAAATGAGTAACCGTTAAAAAAAATTTAAAAAGTCAGATGCCTCAAGGCTTAAAGATCATACACGAATGTGTTATAGTTGAGTCTTGAAACCAAATTTGTTTGATTATAAATCCTGTTGTCTTGTCAACTATACTCCTGGACTTCCTTCTTTTATCACGATACAGGCTTTCTGGACACCCTTACTCACTCCTATAGAGTCCACCACTGTCAAGCACCAAATCTCTCTCTCTATCCCTAATTTTCTTCTCGAGTGAGTTTGTCTCTGTGGACAACTCTGCCTGCATGGCCTAGAGATGCTTCAAAAGCAACCATGTTAAACCAAATTTAACTTCACCTTCCACAAACTTTTCCCCCATTCATGAATATCTCTTACTGGCGGTATTTTTCATGGGCTGGTGTCCCCTCCAGTCCTCAGGCCATTTAAAAACCAAAGATGATCAACCAACCCCAAGCCCAGCAAATGATCAGGATTTTCATGCTTCTGTTACCAGCTCCGACTATTCTCTTTGATGATTCTTCACTCCGATGACATATTAGCAAAAGATTTTTCACTCTCATTTCACTATTAATAAAGCCGTAAATGTATACTTTGAATACGAACATAATAGCAACTAAGGGGAGGGGCGCCTGGTTGGCTCAGTCGGTTAAGCGTCCAACTTCAGCTCAGGTCATGATCTCACAGCTCTGGGTTTGAGCCCCGTGTCAGGCTCTGTGCTAACAGCTCAGAGCCTGGAGCCTGCTTTAGATTCTGTGTCTCCCTCTCTCTCTGCCTCTTCCCTGCTCATGCTCTGTCTCTGTCTCTGTCTCTCTCTCAAAAATAAATAAACATTGGGGCGCCTGGGTGGCTCAGTCGGTTGGGCGACCGACTTAGGCTCAGGTCATAATCTCGCAGTCGTGAGTTCGAGCCCCGCATCGGGCTCTGTGCTGACAGCTCAGAGCCTGGAGCCTGTTTCAGATTCTGTGTCTCCCTCTCTCTCTGACCCTCCCCTGTTCATGCTCTGTCTCTCTCTGTCTCAAAAATAAATAAACATAAAAATAAATAAATAAATAAGTAAACAAATAAACATTAAAGAAAAATTTTTTTAGGGGAGCCTGGGTGGCTCAGTCAGTTAAGTATCCGACTTCCACTCAGGTCATGATCTCACAGTCTGTGAGCTCGAGCGCTGCATCGGGCTCTGCTGACAGCTCAGAGCCTGGAGCCTGCTTCAGATTTGTGTCTCCCTCTCTCTTTGCCCCTCCCCTGCTCATGCTCTGTCTTGCTCTGTCTCAAAAATAAATAAAAACATTTAAAAAATTTTTTTTTAATTTTTTTACAATAGTAACTAAGGTGAAAAAATAAAGACCCTCTCTCCAAAAAACTCTACAGAGAGCCACTAGTATAGGCAGGACCCAATTCAAGTATTACAGTGCATTGAGACCACACAATGTCCTTCTCCACGTTTCTAATAGGGTAAAACTTCCTTTGAGTTGTTCACCTAAAGTTGTCCCCCAAACTATGACCACCTTTATGGATATTTGTAAGATTCAGAAAATCTTAAACTAGTAAAGTCTAACTTCCCTAAATTACCCTCTAACTATTGTATCCAGGATGGCTTCTAAAATTTTCCTTCTTTTGAGACCAGAGCAAAATGTGTTTAGTGTAAAAATTAAACATATACAATCTTATGCCAAAATATTAAATTTTCAAAAGGCATTAGACAACATGCCCAGCACAAAATTTCTGTTTGTAACCATTTGGTAACTTAGAATAATTGAAATCCTCCCCAAAGAAAAATTGACATCAACAACAAACATCAAAAACACTGATATTCCATTTTTCTGATATTCTAAAATAAAGTAAAAAAATAAATAGATACATGTTTTATTTCCATGCGTGCACTATTTCAACTATTTATATAGTGTGCCAGGATTACTGCATTTATAGAATACATTAGAAAAGCAACTCATCTCCAACACTCATGGATGCCACATATTTTTAGAGTTACGTGGCTAAACACCAAAATTTATGCTCATTCATTATAAGAAGCAAGAACAGGTAGAATGGAACAGACTCAGGCCTTACCCTATACACTGCTTTCCTTCTCCTAACCACATCTCAGCATCTCTAAGAGTTGGTAAAAGTGTGTCCCCCTTCTGATTAACAATGACACATTATAAAATAAATAGTAGTTGGGGTGCCTGGGTGGATCAGTCAGTTAAGTGTCTAACTCTTGATTTCAGCTCAGGTCATCATCCCATAGTTCATGGGTTCAAGCCCTGTGTTGGGCTCTGTGCTGACAGCTGCAGAGCCTGCCTGGGATTCTCTGTCTCTCTCTGCCCCTCCTCTGCTCTCTAAATAAATAAATAAATAAATAAATAAATAAATAAATATTAAAACAAAACAAAAGAAAATATAGTAGTATATGCACTGCATGGAATTATGTTAAGGGCACAATTTAAGCCAATTTTTGCATTTTAAATTTGTATCCAAATCAATGTACAGAGATCTCAATGGTCCTGTTATGGGTAGATGGCAAAAGTCTGTGGCCACAGTGACAGCAGCCCCTTCTTCCTGGACTAATGGCTGTCTGCAGGTAATGGGCTAACTCCTGTCCTCACTCTCCCTCCATAAGCCAGGAAGAGGCCTGGGGCACAAGCACAATTACTGGAAATGGGAGTGTAAGGCCAGGAGGGTTTATACTCACTGGAAGGCTTTATACTCCAGCAAAACAAATCTGTGTCTACTTGTTATTGCTTCTATAACTGATCTGTTTCAAGCCCCCAAGTAGGACAAATATCTAAAGTCAAGAGAAAAGAGGAACATTAGTATTTTTCTGCTGTGAGAATGTGACTTTTGCAGAACAGAGGTGCAATGTGATCTTGGCAATTAACCTGAGGTGTAGGAATTGGGAGGGCAAGGCCCTGGTCTCATCTGGAGATGACAAATACAGCTTCCACTCCAGGACCAAGTTTTCTGCCCCGCTCCCCTACCCCCCAAGCAGTGGCCTCCCACACAACCCAGGGGTCAGGGACCCAACAGAGCGGTGGTTGCTGCTATACGTTCTTAGATAAAGCAATTCATTTCTTTAACTTAAATGTCTTCACCTGCAAAATGTGGGCAGTAACACCTGTCACTGGGGCTCATTCTGAGGATTAAATGATATCAGATACATAACATGCTCAGCCCCGTGTCTGGCACACTGTGGGTGTTTGATAAATGTTAACTCCTTTTACAGTTAGGACAGTGGAGACTGGTTTGCCTGGCCCGACTGTCTGACTTCTAACTTACTAAAGATGAGACTTCTGCAAGCAGGCACCGGGAAAGGAAAACAAGGAGAGGGGAAGGCAAGGAGCCCCATCAAGGATTTAAATGTGGTTTTCCCTCCTACTGAGAGGGCCCCTGAACTCAATAAATGAGAATGACCCTAGCTGAACTTCTGAGCTTGAAAGCCTAGTTGGTTTTTAAAAGGAGTTCTTCTTTTTAAGATCAATTGTTCAACAGAACTAAAAAGCTTGCCTTCAGAAGAGGCTCAGTCCTAAAACCTACAGGGTAAACCACGGAAAAGCAGGAATGTGCCATGCCTCTATAGAGAGTGGGGAGTCCCACACAAGCTGTTGTCTGAACACTGTGACTCTGCTGCCTCCCCTATTCCGAATGAACCAGAAACCTGAGAATCTGAACTGAGCTCCAGCTAACATTACTTAAATGAACCGGCTGTGACAGGAACCTTAAACCACATGTCATTTGGTTGTGGGGCTGCCCTGGGCCAACAGACATTGGGAACAGGGCTCCCAGCTCACACACGGATTGTGTTCCAAATGTGCATTTGGAAGGCCGTAGTTTGAAAGGCAGAATGCACTTTCCCAAAGAAGCGATCTTATAAATGGTGATGCGGGCCCAAGCTAGCTCACAAAACTCCACATAATCATAATATAGCTAGACTCTGTACATTTCAGCCAAAAAAAAAGAATAGTGGTCAATAATATTAGAATACTAATAATTAAAGAATGAGATAAGCAATAAAGTTGAGGCTCTTTCATTTATCTTGAGGGGTAGTGTTTAAGCAAAGGAAGATTTAATTAAAGGATGAAAAGGTCTATCCAGGAAGGCCGAGAGGCCAGGGCAACTGGGGCTGTAGTCAGGAACCCTAGCAATGGGGAATCAGACTAGCTTGCAAGATTTCTACCAATTCTAAGAGGCTAGTGTCTGCACCTGAAGGCCAACCTAGCACCCAAGAGGGGTTAGCTGGTGGGGGTGACTGAAAAAGAGTTAGCAGGAGTGTCTCTATGCAGCCATTTCAGCAACCAAGGTAGGACCTAGCTTCAGTGTCCCTCTCCTTTTAGAAACCATTACCCCCATTTATGACCCAGTCTGCCCCGACCCCAGGGATCACAGAAGTGGAGAGCTTTTGGTGCCTCTTTCACACTAATTTCTGAGATCAAACTCTCTCAGATACTCCCATCGCCTGGATGGTTTGAATTTGACATCTTACCCCTGGTTAGACTGACTGTAAGACTGCCACCTCCTTCATGGCAGGGAGGCCCCACAGTTGTTTGGACTGTCTCCCTCTACCACCCTACCCCATGTGACCAGTACCACACCTGGTTACAGACATTTGAAATCACTCATTCTAGCTGGGAGGCTAAGGATCAACTATATATTTTTATCTGTAAATATGAAAAAAGACATGAGAAAAGAGGAAAGGAGAAAATCGAAAAAGAAAGTTCCTTGAAAAAGACCCCTTTGTAAGACAATAGAGCAGACTTCTGTAAGATCTAACCATTAGGTGGCACCATCAGCCTAGGGCAGTTCAGTTGTCCTGGGAAGGACAGCAGAAAGGGAAAAAATCAATGAGTGCTGGTCAGAAAGTGGGTAGGAAGGCTGAAGGCAGGCACTTTGCAATAAGTAATTTAAAATATACAAGGCGTGGGGCGCCTGGGTGGCTCAGTCGGTTAAGCGTCCAACTTCGGCTCAGGTTACGATCTCGTGGTCCACGAGTTCAAGCCCCACTTCGGGCTCTGAGCTGACAGCTCAGAGCCTGGAGCTTGCTTCCGATTCTGTGTCTCCCTCTCTCTCTGCCCCTCCCCCATTCATGCTGTGTCTCTCTCTGTCTCAAAAAAAAATAAACGTTAAAAAAAAATTTTTTTTTAAATATACAAGGCGTTCCTGTGAAGTATGCATTTTAGATTAACTCGCATATACATAAATGTAAAAATTAATTCCCTTAAAGTTACAAAAACATCTCATAATTTTATTTCTTAAAATTGGTTTGTACTCCTTGCCCACATTCTATTGATTTACACTTTTTAAAAATTAATTTCTAACAGTTCTATCTTTTCCTGAGCACTAATTCTTTGACAGCTAGATATATGCAAATACATTCCCTCGGTCCATGGCTTGCTGCTTTTTAATGTCAACTTTTTATTGTACAGAAATTAAAATTTTTTAACATAGACTAATTGACTAACCTTTTCCTTTATGATTTGTTGTTTCTGAGTTTTGTTTAATATATTTTTACCACCTTGGGGTGACAAAGATATTTTTTTAAATTGTCTTCTTAACTTTTGCTTTTTAAAACCACCTGTTCTGTCTTGGCATAGCAAGCTAATTACTAATTGTCCATCTTTCCTGCTGATTTGTCAACTCCTGTCATAAAAGTAGCTTCCTGTAAACGCATGTGTCCATTTGGGGGCTCTCTATTCTGTTCCATGGGTCTATTTCTCTATTTCTGCACCAGACACCATACTAACTCTAATTTTAGTATTTTCTAACTCTTCTTGAATCCACCTTGTTTTTGAAACACCTTTATGACATCAGCTTATTTTCTTCAGTACATCATTACAATCACCTCAGGGCTCTAGGTCAAGAGATGACAGAAGGATGCGCGAACTACGGCTTATATGCTGAAGAGATTAGCACTAAGCAACAGGAATGCTGTTCGTCTATTCCAGGATCTATGAGAGTCAGTTGCCAAGCATTTGCTTTGGAAAACAGAGTTGCAAAGTAATTGCACCACTCCAGAAAGCAGTGGTTACCTTTCTGGCAAACAAGATATTGGTCCTATATCTGGAAATGGGTCACTAAAGGAACCAGGCATGATAGAGTGGAGTAGAGTAAGTCCATTATCACCAGTGGAGAAGAAATGAACTTTTTGAGTTTTAGTCTCTGATGGTTGTTGAGCTGAAATCAGAAGGAAGAGAATTCCCTTTGTGCTTACCTGTGTCTCCAGCGAAATATGTAGTCATTTCTGGTGTCAATCAACCAAGGAAGAGAATCTCATATCAGGGAGCCAAAACTTAGGTAATGATAATGGGCCAGAGTTTATAGGATAGGGAAATTCTATTTCCATCTGGACCTTTTACAGGGGCTTGGGGAGGGCAGATGGCTGACTTAGAGGAATCCAGATGAATTCGAGGACATCCTGGACTGGAGAGAAAAATGGCCTTTGCCACATGAAGACAGGCCAAGAGCTAGGCAGGAAGGCAACATGTCTAAATGAACTCATTATCTTTATACCCAGAAATCTCCTGCTCTTTGAGTATTCCCATTCTCAGCACCCTCTGCCCAAATGCCAGGCAGGATCCTAGAGGATCAGTAAGTCTTACAGATTCTGTTAACTAAATCTCCTGGCTCCATCCACATCTCTCCATCTCCTTTCCATCCCACCCCGACACACACTCACAGACACCACCGAGGCCATTGCTGTCTTTCACTGGAACTATAGCAATAGCTTTCTGACTGGTCCCCAGGTCCTGAATCATAGTTGAGCCCTCCTGTCCACCCTTGAATCCAAAAGGCAAATTCCCACTGTACCTAACCTACTAGTTTTGGAACTTGGGCCAACTTCTGCACCTCTCGTGCTTCAATGTTCTCATGTAAAATGGAGATAATAACACCACCCACCTTGTGACCTTGTTGTGAAAACTGAATGCGTTACCACAGAGCACAGTACTTGGAACAGGAAACACAACTAATTGTCCTGCATGTTTGTCTCTACACTCTGCTAGGTGGCAAGGCCACCATGGCAGAGATGTGTCCAGCAGCCTCCACGGGTACCTCCGTGTAGGTGTTGAAAACTATGAGCCATCACAAACTGGAATGGAGTAAGCCATATTTTGTAAGTCAGACTGCCTACTTACCTGTTCCCTTTTTGTCTATTGCCCTCCATTAACACCAGTGCATTCCTAAAAGCTTCCCCAAATGTTCCAGCCTTTTCAAGTGCAGGCTCAGGCCTACTGCTGAGGTCAAGGAGAACACCCCTGAAGGTGGGGGGGGGGGGGGGGGGGGGGGGGGGGACAAAGGCAAGCTGGGAATGATTTCCCAGGGGGAAGTGCACCCGGGCCTAGAGGCTCCATCTTCTCTCTTCCCGCCCCCCCGCCCCCCCCCCCCCCCCCCCGCCATCATCTTTGGAGGTGCTAGGTGTGACTTCACCAGGGACCTGTCCAAATTATTAAAACTGCAGATAAGAGGAAAGAAGGGGCTATGGGCCCTGGGACAGGAACGCCACTGGAGATGCAACAGAGGTTGAGGAGTCTCGGGAACACATAGGGTGTAGCTGGCTCCTGGTCTCCCAGGATTTGGACAGCCACCTGAACTCCCGCCTTCGGGTGAAGGCTTCTGAGGAAAGGGGCGGAGGAGAAAACGACCCCCCGCTCCCTCTCTCACCTCCATTTCTCACTCTCCGTACGCCCCACATCTCTTCCTACCTACTTCCGAGCCGGCCTCCAGCCCTGGGTCCTGGTGATAAAACCGCCGGCCCCTATCCAGCCCACAGGGCCGGGCGCAGGATGTCGTACGAGCCGCGATGGCCGACCACTGCTTGTCTGCAGAGGGGAAGATCCCCAAAGGGTCTCCTCAGCGAGGAGGAGGGTGGGACGCGGGCGCAGGGCGAAGGGGAGGCGCACGGCCCGGGGCGGGGCCGCCGCAGGCTCAGATGGCACCCGGCGCTCGCGCCGGAAAGGGCGTCCCCCAGCGGCCTCCCGGAGACCCTCCCCGGCCCGCGGGGCGCTGGAGCCGCCGCGGCGGAGGCATGGCCGCGGGGGCCGCGGGGGCCGCGGGGGCCGCGGTGCGCGAGGCGGCGCCGGGGCCGGAGGCGCCTCCCCAGCACGAGCAGGTACCGGGCGCCGGGCGCAGGCGGGGGGACACGGGGCCAGGGTGCCTAGGCTCACGCGGGGGCTGGGTGGCCGCACGGACTGGTCTCCGAGTCCCCCGCCGCGGCACGGATGACCTTTCTGGAAGGTGCTCGTGGCGTCGCCTCTCCCTACCCCACCCCACGGGAGCCGAACTCCTCTCCATTTCTCTCTCCCTCTCCCGCTCCTCTCCCTTCTCATCCCCTACTCCTCATTTTCCCCTCCCTTACCCCGCCTCCCCCACTCCGTCTCCTCCAGAATGAGCTTTATCCGACTCATCCCTGTCCATTCCCTGCTTTCAGTACTGGTTGCCCCTCTCTCCTTCCAGCTCCCCGACAGAAGCCCCAGGGCCCAGGTGAAGGAAGAGGACAGCTGAAGGGTGCTGGGTGTACATCAGGCTTGACTGTATGGTTCTCAAACTGCAGCGAGCATCAGAATCACTCTGAAAGCTAGGTAAAAAGCAGATGGTTGGACTCTGCCCCCAGGGTTTTTAATTCTTGACCTCTGGGATAATGCCTCATCATTTTGCAAGTCATACTATTTCCCAGGAGGTGCTGATGCTCAAGCTTTGAGAATCTGTAGGCTAGCTATCCCCTCTAGGTTTCCCATGGTGATTTCAAACCCCGTCATTACTATTTTTCATTTATAGATGATTCTTAGGCCATGATCACATAGCAGGAACTGTGCTCCTCCTGGGATACGGGGATACAGTTAGAGGTAGACCTTTCCTCTGGGAACTCACATCCCAGTATAACAAGGACAAAATAACTCATAGAGGGTAGGAAGAAATTACTGTCCCCAAAGAAATTACTGTTCAAGTGAAGTTTGTAGGATTTCTAGGAAGTGAGGAATTGCTTCTGGTAGGGAGGGTGGGCAAGGCTGACTGGGCGGATGGGGGTGGCTGGGTTTTTGAGCTGGGCCTCAGGGGGATGGGTGAGATTCCATGTGGCCATGAGAGGAAATGAGAATTCTCCATGCAGGAAATGGGAATACCAAATTACTTGGAGGTGAAAAAAATTTGGGGGTGGGGGGTGGGAAATGACCATGGAGAAAGGTGGGGGTGAGAGTGGATATTCACTATGACCCTGGCAGAAATCCAGGGTTCATGAAGGCTTGTAGGAAGAGAAAGCTGGGTTATGGCAAGTTTTGTATCATGCTATGCATTGGAGATTTATTCTCTAACATGGGGAAGCTATAAGGGAACTCCATGACTTACTTGCTGGTTTCAAACCCAGATCAGATCGTTCACAGAGCGTTATGGATGAAGAAGTCTGCGTGCTGGGAAGGGCAGAAGACTGGCAGAGTCACTTCTGCAGCTGATGTTTGCTCTCCCTTAAGGGTGCCATAGCTGCCTTGCCCACTGCCCTCAGGAGGTGTGGTCCCCTGTTAACTCTGTCCTGGGAGCAACTCAGAGCTTGTCCCTTAATCCCCCCTTGTTCTGCTTTGCTGGCTACTGTATTTCCAGAACGAAGCACAGAGTCTGGCAAATGGCAGGGCCTCGGGAAATGTTTATTGGACAAATAAGTGAATAAATAATAAACATATAACCTCATGATCTGGGACTCTAGTCTGCCCAGCTCCCTGTGTACCTCTTTGTGCCAAACACCCCCTCCCTATTCCCCATCCTCCTTCTCCCTGTGGCCTAGGAAGCCAGCTACACCCTATGTGCTCCTGAGACTCCTCAAAGTTCGGGTGCAAGAGAGTAGACAGCATGGACTCGGCAGTTCTCTTTTCTGCTTGTCTGAGGCCTGCTTTGCAGGCTTTGATTTCCCCAGAGGACCCATCTCTGCCTCAACACTGTTCTCTACCTTGGAGTAGGCCAGACACAGCCCCTCCCTACCGCTCCATCCGTGGAAGTTTTGTCCTTGCCCAGTGATATGGATTCCATATCACTGAACACAGCTCTCCAAGCCTAACATCCTTAGCTCCTGCTCACATATGTCCCAGGGATAGCAGTAGTTTGAGTTTACTGTTCTGGTTTTGCCACTCATTTTAGCGATATTTTTCTAACAGATGGATTTTTGTGAAGAGTTGAAAGTGGGGAAACTAATTTGGAGGCAGCAGCTGAGGTAAGAAATGATGAGGGCTGGCACTAAGAGGGAGGCAGTTTTCAAATACAGTTAGCCCTTTAACAGCACAGGATTGAACTGCACAGATCCACTTACACACAGATTATTTACAGGGCAGTACTCCAAATGCATTTTTCCTTACGATTTTCTTAATAACATGTTTTTTTCTACCTCACTTTCTTGTGAGAATACAGTATACAATACATATAACATCCAGAATATGTGTTGATCGGCTATTTATGTTATTGCTAAGGCTTCTAGTCAACAGTAGGCTATTAGTAGTAAAGTCCCAGGGAGTCAAAAGTTTTACACAGATTTTTGACTGTGGGGGGATTGGTGCTCCTAACCCCTGCATTGTTCAAAAGTCAACTGTGTATTGATTGAGTGTGCAATGTTACCAGACAGGGAGTATTCAGTGGTGGAGTAAGACAAGTAATAAATCACCGATGACCATGCCATGGGGTAACAGTGTTCAGTGGACAATGGACCCACTGGAGAGGCCTAACCCAAAAGGCTCTTGGAGGAAGCAGAGTCCAGGGCATCCCCAAAGGGGGTTTGAAAAGCAAAAAAAAAAAAAAAAGGTGGAGGAAAAGCATTCAGGGGACAGAAAAGTTCTGCTTGGCTGGAGCAGAGGCTGTGCAGGGGCAATGGAAAGAAAAGAAGCTGGAAAGGGCCACAGGAGCTATGTTAGGGACAAGGGCAGCCACTTGTGTTTTGAGCGGGGGAAGAAATGTGATCAGTTTGCTTTTCATTGGATCACCCTCACTGTTTGAAGGGAGAAAAGGAGTGGAGGTAGGAGCCCCCCTGGAAGAAGAGAACCCTCTGCGCACCAGGTTGGATCCGTCCTCAGGCTCAGGGAGGCCTTGCCAACCAGTCTAACGAGTAACAGCCCCTCCCCATGCTGGTTATTCTTTATCACACATTCTGTTTAGCTTCTTCATAGAATTTACCACATTAGGTCATTGTTTTCTTTACTTGGTCATTGTCCACACTTTCTCTAGAGCACAAGACCCAATTCATGAGGACAGGAAACTTGTATGTCTTATTCACTTTTATGGTATGGCAGCTCTTACCCCAGTGCCTGGTACCCAGGATGTAATCAATAGATGTTTGTTGAATGAAGGAACAATGGTTGGCATAGAGGCCACTGAGGTGGAAAGAAGTGGTTCGCCAAGTATTTGGGTAAGGTCTGCAGGAGGGTACTGGGTTGGAAGTGGAGGATTAAGGTCAAGAATGGCATCCCATATTTCTGTTTTGAACAACTGGTTACGTGGGATGTAGGGCTACTGAGTGAGAGGGGGGCACTGGGATGGAACCAAGTTAGAGGGAAATTACTATGCTCAGTTTGGGGCAGCTTGAGCTTGTGTGTCTGAGGGACATCCAAGTGGAGATATGTAGAAGGCATGTGGATACAAGAATCTGAAGCTCAGAAGGGAGTTAAAGGGGAGGAGAGGTAAACAGGAATGTCCTGCAGGGAAAAAAGACTTGGCAATTGATAGACAAGGAGGCAGGGGAAAGGAGAAGCAGAATCAAAATGACATCTTAAATTATTTTAAGTGACATATATTCAGGGACACATTGGTGGCTCTGTCGGTTAAGCATCCGACTTCGGCTCAGGTCATTATCTCTGGAGTCATGGGTTCAAGACCTGTGTTGGGCTCTATGCTGACAGCTTGGAGCCTGGAGCCTGCTTTGGGTTCTGTGTCTCCCTCCCTCTCTTTGCCACTCCCCTGCTTGTGCTCTCTCTCTCAAAAATAAACATCAAAAAAAAAAAAATTTAAATGACATATGTTCATGCAGAATATATTCAATATGGACAAATATAAAAAAGGAATAAATATTCCAATATACACCAGCACCCATGGATCATTCCTGTTAGCATTTTGGTGACTGCTCTGGATATCTCTTTCTTCTGGATGTTTCTTTATTCTACGTAACTGTATATTTACATTAATAGGCTTATATTTTAGACAACTGTTTTCAAAGCATGCTTTTTCTCTTAAAATATGTCATGGAAATATTTCTATGTCAATAAATATGGATCTGCATGATCATTTTAAAGAGCCAATTGATTTCCTTTGTTATAGATATATCATAACTCATTAACCAATCCCTCATGGGTTGACACATAGATTGTTGCCAATTTCTCAATATTATAAATAAAACTATGTAAACACCTGTGTCACTTTCCCTGTGTATTTGTCTCTTCATTTTGTGAGAGATTATTCTTACGCTATTCTACATAGAATAAACAAACACTTTAGATTTTGACATGCCCTGCCAAATTTCTTTCTGGAGAAACTGTTTTAATGTACACAACACACCTGAAGGGCATGAGAAGGCCAGTTTTCCTCATCAGCGCTAGTTAACATATAGTGCAGTAGTGGTAGAATTTAGTTATTCATCACTTACATATAACACCCAATGGTCATCCCAACAAGTGCCCTCCTTAATGCCCATCACCCATTTAAGCCCATCCCCCCACTCACCTCCCCTCCAGCAACCCTGTTTGTTCTCTATATTAAGAGTCTCTTATGGTTTGCCTCTCTGTCTGTTTTTATCTCATTTTATTTTTCCTTCCCTTCCCCTATGTTCATCTGTTTTGTTTCTTAAGTCCCACATTTGAGTGAAATCATATGATATTTGTCTTTCTCTGACTAACTTATGTCACTTAGCATCATACACTCTAGTTCATCCACGTGGTTGCAAATGGCAAGATTTCATTCTTTTTCATCACCAAGGGATATTCCATTGTATACATATACCACATCTTTTTCCATTCATCAGTCAATGGACATTTGGGCTCTTTCCATAATTTGGCAATTGTTAATAGCGCTGCTATAAACATTGGGGTGCATATGCCCCTTCAAATCAGCATTTTTGTATCCTTTGGATAAATAGTAGTACAATTGTTGGGTCATAGGGTAGCTCTGTTTTTAACTTTTAGAGGAACCTCCATACTGTTTTCCAGAGTGGTTGCACCAGTTTGCATTTCCACCAACAGTGCCAAAGGGTTCCCCTTTCTCTGCATCTTCGCCAACATCTGTTGTTGCCTGAGTTGTTAATTTTAGCCATTCTGACATGTGTGAGGTGGTATTTCATTGTGGTTTTTTTTTTTGTATTTCCGTGATGATGAGTGATGTTGAGCATCTTTTCATGTGTCTATTAGCCAGCTAGATGTTTTCTTTGAAAAAGTGTCTATTCATGTCTTCCCATTTTTTCACTGGATTATTTGTTTTTTGGGTGTTGAGTTTGGTAAGTTCTCTATAGATTTTGGATACTAGCCTTTTATCAGATATGTCATTTGCAAATATCTTCTCCCATTCTGTTGGTTGCCTTTTAGTTTTGTTGATTGTTTCTTTCACTGTGCAGAAGCTTTTATCTTGATAAGGTCCCAGTAGTTCATTTTTACTTTTGTCTCCCTTGCCTCCAAAGACATGTCTAGTAAGAAGTTGCCGCAGCCAAGGTCAAAGAAGTTGCTGCCTGTGTTCTCCTCTAGGATTTTGATGGTTTCCTGTCTTACATTAAGGTCTTTCATCCATTTTGAATTTATTGTATAGTGTAAGAAAAATGAATCTTCTGCATGTTGCTGTCCAGTTTTCCCAGAACCATTTGCTGAAGAGACTGTCTTTTTTCCATTGGATGTTCTTTCCTGCTTTGTCAAAGATTAGTTGGCCATATAGTTGTGGGTCCATTTCTGAGTTCTGTATTCTGTTCCATTGATCTATGTGTTTGTTCTTGTGCCAGTACCATACTATCTTGATGATTACAGCTTTGTAATACAGCTTGAAGTCCGGGATTGTGATTGCTTCCAGCTTTGGTTTTCTTTTTCAACATTACTTTGGCTATTCAAAGTCTTTTCTGGTTCCATACAAATTTTAGAGTAGTTTTTTCTACCTCTATAAAGAATGATGGTGTTATTTTGATAGGGATTGCGTTGAATGTGTAGATTGCTTTGGGTGGTATGGACATTTGAACAGTGTTTGTTCTTGGGACACCTACCTGTATGGCTCAGTCAGTTAGGCGTCCGACTCTTGATTTCACCTCAGGTCATGATCTCACAGTTGTGGGATTGAGCCCTGTCTGGCTCTGCGCTGACCATGGAGCCTGCTTAAGATTCACTCCCTCTCTCTCTCTGTGCCCCTCCCCCCCATAAATAATATTAAAAAAAAAAAGTTTCTTCCTCCCATCCGTGAGCATGAAATGTTTCTCCATTTTTTTGTGTCTTCTTCAATTTCTTTCATAAGCTTTCTATAGTTTTTAGCATACAGATCGTTTACCTCTTTGGTTAGGTTTATTTCTAGGTATCATATGGTTTTTGGTACAGTTATAAATGGATCAATTCCTTGATTTCTCTTTCTGCTGCTTCATTATTGGTATATAGAAATGCAACAGATTT
Source organism: Panthera pardus (assembly GCF_024362965.1). Lineage (NCBI taxonomy): Eukaryota > Metazoa > Chordata > Mammalia > Carnivora > Felidae > Panthera > Panthera pardus. The sequence continues at coordinate 73,835,899 of NW_026526688.1, forward strand.
CTAGACATTGATTTTATATACTGTGACTTTGCTGAGTTCATGGATCAATTCTAGCAATTTTTTGGTGGTCTTTTGGGTTTTCCACATAGAGTATCATATCATCTCCACTAGGAAAAATCAGCCTGAGAAGCAGAGCAGCAGGTCTCTCCCCCAGAAGACAAGATCTCTTCCACCCACTTAGTATATGGATCATTTTGTGCTGCAGAGTTTCAGTTCTGTGGGAAACTGGATTGAGCTTCATTTGGGTTTCTTTTTGTTTGTTCATTTGTTTATTCATTTTCTTTGCTTCTGTTTTTGTTTATGTTGGTTTTTTTTATTTTCTTTTTTTTTCTTAAATACAGAAAGAGCAAATTTTTAATTTTATTCTTTTATTTAATTCTATTTAATTATTTAATTTTTTTAATTTTTAATTTCTTCTTTTAATTTTTTTTCTTTTCTCTTTTTTCTCTTTTCTATCAAGCTTCTCTTAACTATCAAACCAAAACATAGTGAGGATCTAGCTTCCTTTATTTAATGTTTGTTTTCTTTTTTATTTTTATTTTATTTCATTATTTTTTTCTACCTCCAAAATTACAAGACAGAGGAATTCACCCCAAAAGAAAGAACAGGAAGAAATGATGGCAAGGGATTTAATCAACACTGATATAATTAAGATGTCTCAACTAGAATTTAAAACCACGATTATAAGAATTCTAACTGGGGTTGAAAAAAGCATAGAAGACACCAGAGAATCCTTTTCTGCAGAGATAAAAGAACTAAAATCTAGTCAGGCTGAAATTAAAAATGCTATAACCGAGATGCAATCTCAAATGGATGCCATGATGGTGAGGATGAATGAAGCAGAGCAGCAAATCAGTGATGTAGAAGATAAAATTATGGAAAATAATGAAGCTGAAAATAAGAGAGAAACAAAGGCAAAAGATCAGGATACAAGATGTAGGGAACTCAGCAACTTAATTAAGAGGAATAACATTTGTATCATCGGAGTTCCTTGTCATACTTTTGAGTGAAAACTATCTTATGGAAATGTTTTCTTTTTAATGTTAATTTTTATTAAAATTCTGTATATCTACAATTTAAAGAGTCAAAGAGTTCTACAAGACTTAAGTGGGACCCCATCACCACTCCATCTTCCCCATTCTTGATTTTCACTCCCCAGAGGCAACAACTTTCAGCTGTTCTCAGAAACCAATGGTGGACTCTCCTGGCAGGTGGTAGGCAGGAGCTCAGCAACGAGCAGTAATGTCCTCATGCTCCTGGAAGATCCCAGTGCTCAGAGGACCTTATTCTCCCCAACCCCAGGGATGCTGCTTTTTGCCCTCAGCCCTGCAATGGGGGGATAGCCAGAAACAGGAGAGTGCAAGGGCCACCTCCCAACCCACCCCATGTGTCCCAACCCCCAACCCCCAGCCCATAGGCACCCAGGGTCCTCTGCCCACAGTAATAAAGTGATTGTGCCCCACTGATTCCCTGTTGGCCCCAGATGTGGGGTGAAGGGTTGTGGGAGAGGCACAGTAAATGGACACATCCAGGGCTGGAGTGAATGCACAAGCACTGTGCCTTTTCCCCCTACTGTCTCTGCCTGTCCCAGCCCAGCCCCAAGCCAGATACCTCACTGTCCCTAAGAGAAGATGGGGCTGGGGAAACCCTGGGGTCTAAAGATTCAACTAGCCCTCTCAGTGGACCTCCTGAGGCTCTCCAGTTGTTTTGACCACCATTTGAATATCAGGGACTACCTGATGGGATCACCCAGAAGCAGGGAACCATAGAGAAGCTGCCAGCATCACCTGCTGCTTCACCCATTTCCTCTTTCCTGGCATTATCCTCCTTCCTGGCATTATCTGGCAAGTCCTGGCATTGTGCAAATACTGCCTAAGCCTCTACTTAGCTGTGTTATTCTCTCTTCTAAGGGAACCCCTCAATCTTGTGGCAGAAGCACAGATTTTTATTATGAAACCTGTTTACCCCAAGTCAGAGAAATCCTAGATTGAATGGATGGCATTATTTTTTTATTCCATGTGTCAGATTTGCTGGTGCCATTTGAATAAAACATATAGAAAAAACACCTACTTAATATCAGATTTGTGTAACAAATGTCTTATTTGCATTCCCTTCTTTGCTGTCATTGGGGATTTTAGCTTTTAACATATAGGACTAGGGATTAAGCTGTCTGTGCTCTCCATGAAAGTTATAAGATTATGTCTTTTCAAGGATTGCCTTAAAGGTTTCAAATGACCAAATGTAATAGATTAGTAGTGATCAAGGGAAGGCAGCATGTGCCTACAATCCGTAGGTCATTCGAAAACACTTCCTGGTCTCTGTGTTCTCAAACTCAGTCTGCAAGGGCAAGGCCAGATTACCCTCTTCCCTGGGGCCAGGCTTTGAATTAAATTAACAGGAGGACACAAAAGATGCCCCAAACAAGTCGAGCCTCTGGTCAGCTCGGTCTCTAAAACCTTGAACTTGGTGATATTTACTCATTGGCATCATTTAAGGCATCATTTTCTTTTTAGGATTTACATATCATATCCCAAAAGCCAAGGGGACACTGCTTATTGGGAGGCCACTCTCTACAACTCGACTAAATTGCCAAATAAACTACAGGAATGGAGGCTCATCTGATTCTCTGACAGGAGCAGAATCAAATATTTATTAACAGTAACTTAATTACTCTTTTGGGGTGTGTGTGTGTGTGTGTGTGTGTGTGTGTCTTAGTTCCGTAAGCAAATATTCTATTAGGGTTTTCATCCTAAGTTATTGTAGTACTAGGAAACATCACTTTTTCATGGCTTGAGTTTCTCATGTAATGCTGTAAAATACAAGCTGAAAAAATGAAGAAGTTTTGAGAAGGGCTCTTTTTGTTTTTTTCAGATCTCTCACACAAAGCTTTCTGCGGATGATGAATGGAAGTAAGTGATTAGAATTTTTTTAATTGTTTAAACTTACATTTTAACTAAAAATTACATTTCCACCTTAACAGTTTGAGAAATCAAACAAAGCCATCATTTATTTGTAAATTTCTCGGGGCACAGAAGGTGGGTTAGTTTAGCATGCATGCACAAAGATAGGATAAACCAAACCGCAAGGATTTCATCTGTTTCCTACAGTGATTCATGCAGTCCCACAAAGCTGGGTTTATATGTCCTTCAAAATAGGACAGTGTCAAGTTAGTATTTATTTTAGACACAAGATACATGTGGTTTTCTTTATATGCTATTTCCCCTGTGTTCTGGTACTTACTATGGGGCCAGTAGGGCCCTGTGGGCACCAAAAAAAATGAAAAATGAAAAGTTCCTCCTTTTTTGCATTATGGTAATCAATTATGAATGTATTCCTAATCAAAATAGGAAATACTTATTACATTTGCATACTACTTGATACCTTCAAAGTACATCCACATAGGTTATTTTGAGATGTTTTCATTATCTATAATGATACAATGAGTGTTTTCATTATATATAATTATATATATAATAGATGAATGTCACAAAGCATGTTTTGTTTTATATCCATGCAAGTCTTATTTTAGGCTGATGATAAATTCACTCTGCTATCTACATGGCCTAAGTTGAAAGTCATTTCATTAAATAGAATATTAAATAGTTATTTTGCTGTTGTGCCTGTAAAAACTATAAGTTCTTGTACCCCTTTATTTTTCTTCACGTCCCATTTCTTCAGAGGAGCAAGTGTATTTTTTAATGAGCTTCTGGAAATCATTTGTGTTTCCTAAGTTCGCTTCCAACACAAAGACTATTAACAATGTAATTTTATTCAGGTTGTTTACCTGATAGGGACTTCATCTTCTTCATTTGATGAGTGTAGGGGTTTCAGTATGTCTAATGTACCTTCCAGCGTTAACGTTCTAAGATTCCATCTCAAAGAAGCTGACCTCAGGCAAGAAGATTTACTAGGCTCTGCAGGATCATTTCTACACGTTCTCCAGCAGGGGGCACCCTCAGTGCCCTTTTCTGAGGCACCTAGTCCTTCTCTACTCGTTAGAGTAGCTGTAGAAGTTATGGTAAAGGGGCTCCTGGATGGCTCATTCCCATAAGGTTAAGCGTCCAACTCTTGATTTGGGCTCAGGTCATGATCTCATGTTTCATGTGAGTTCAAGCCCTGCATCAGGCTCTCTGCTGGCAGTATAGCCTGCTTGGGATTCTTTCTCTCTCTGCCCCTCCCCTGCTCTCTCTCTCTCTCTCTCTCTCTCACTCTCACTCTCAATATAAATAAATATTAAAAATTTTTAAAAATAAATTATTAGTAAAGGGGGAAGAACCCAACCCACATACCCAAGGGGTGCCTTTAAAAGGCTATACAATCTTATGGCACAGAGTATTACCCTGCAGTGTTTGTGGGGTTTTCTTTATTTATTTATTTTGAGAGAGCATGAGTGGGGGAGGGGGAGAAAGAGAAAGAGAGAGAATCCCAAGCAGGCTCCACACTGTCAGCACAGAGCCTGACTCGGGGTTCAAACTCACAAAACTGTGAGATCACGACCTGAGCCGAAATCAAGAGACGCTTAACGGAGCCACCCAGACACAGCTCTGCAGTGTTTTCTGATGTGCACACTAAATTCACACCATATCTAGTCATAAGTGGAAAGAAACTTAAAGAGATTTTGTGACTCATGGTGCCCCACTGGGGTCAAAGATAATGCTAACCACTATTTATAAAGTACTTGATTGGCAACATTCATAATTTTCCCTGTTGCCCTAATCTTGACCCTGGACTGCTCTCTCTTCCTCTAGCCCAGTGGTTCTCAATCTTGGCTGCATCTTAAAATCACATTGGGAACTTGAACTACCATAACAAGTACCACAGACCAGGTGGTTTAAACAGAAATTTACTTCCTCACAGTTCTGGGGGCAAGAAGTCCCAGATCAAGGTGTCAGCACATTTGGGTTCTCCTGACACTTCTCCTTGGCTTGCAGATGGCCGCCTTCTCACTGCATCTTCATATGGTTTTCCCTCTGTGTGAGTTTATAACCGGATCTCCTTCTAAGGACACCAGTCAGATTGGATTAGGGCCCACCCAGTGACAGCATTTAACCTTATTCCTTAAAGTTCCTATCTCCAAATACAGTCACCTTCTAAGGTAACTGGTGGGGAAGGGGGGGTAGGACTTTAACATATGAATGTGGGGAAGCCCACAGTTCAGCCCATAACACACAGAAATGGTCATTTAATTGATCTGGCCACAGCTTGGACACTGAGACACTTAAAACTCCCCAGTGATTTCCAATTTACAGCAACATTCAAGATCCACTGCTCTAAGCTTTCTTTGAAGCCACTTCTGCTATAGGAAGTTAAATCAGATGACATACTGTTATAGTGTTTTCTCTACCGTTATGCAAAACCAAGAGTCCAACTAAAAACTGAAACATTCAGCCATCATCTAAATATGCCCGCCTAAGATAATACTTAGGCTTCCTCTTTCTCCTTATAATGAAAAAAAAAAAATTTATACGGCTCACTCAGGAGTTTTCTGGAGGCCTTTGGATAACATTCTCTCCATTAGCACCATCTGCAGGATATCCTTTTACTTCAAAATATTAAAAATTACTTGAAATTACCATATTTTACTATTTTGACTTTCGAAAATGGAAATTTCATATTTAATCTAATAATCTATATATTATATGTTAGATAATATATTACATTGTTATGCCCAGAATTCGTGATCCCCAAAGACCACTAGGGAGCTGAGTCCGATGCAAAAGCAAAGAGCCTTTATTCGAGCTAGCTCGAGCTCAATCCCCTACCTGCACCGACGCAGCAGTGAGATACCAGGGAAAGAGAGCGAGCTTCAAAAGGACAAAGGTTTTATTGGGGCCTAGGGGCAGTTGGTGAGGTAATGGCTATGGCCTCAGCCGATTGGCTGGGGAAGGGTCCTGGGGAAGGGTCCGAGTCCTGTTAGGCAGGTGTGGGGGGGGGTTACTCAAGGGGAGGAGGTGTGGTCAAGGTGAAGGACACAGAACAAGATGGAGTCGGCCGGAGTAGGCCTGCCCTTTCAACATAGTTTATTGTAATCTAATAATAATTATTATTCCTTATTTAAGAACAAATAAAATAACATGGGGTTTACAGTTCGAGAACAATCTTGTGAAGTACCGAGGGGCCATTATTTTAAGTTTGCAAGGAGGCAACTGAGCTGCAGAGAGGATGAGTCACTTTCACAAGACTGTGTGGCGATGGGACTGGTATGCAGGTCTGTCCAGAGCCCATCAGTGATTTTTTCAGCCCCATCCCTTAACTTGAAAGGACAAGGCTGAGGCCAAAACCACACAGGCAAGCTAAGGGCTGAGAGGAATCGGTATCCCTGATGAACTCAGGTTCCTCCTCTCCATTGCCCCCTCCTCAAGCCTGGGAGAAAAGGAAAAATTAAAAAAAAATTTTTTAATTAAAAAAAAACAACCAGGAAAACTATAATCAAAGCTTAAAACCCCCACATTTGAAACCTCCAATTGCTTTCTATGAGCCCAAACTTTTTTTTTTTCCTAAATATACTGTGCAAGGGTTGAGGCCTTTTTCAGATGACCTCATTTGCTGGTTCCAGCCTGCAGCAGGAAAGGATGTACAAGATGCACCGGGGCCATGAGTCCATGCACGTGGAGATGATCTTGATCTTCCTCTGCGCACTGGTCATCGCCCAGATAGTGTTGGTACAGTGGAGACAGAGGCATGGCCGGTCCTACAATGTGAGTTGCCCCAGGGGGACTTCTGGAATCCTGTTCTTCCTGCCACATCCGTCCCTTGAAGGAAATGCTTTGGTTTCAGTCAATGGTTCTCAACGAGGTGTAGTTTTGCCCCCAGGCGATACTTGACAACATCTGGAAACATTTTTGATTGTCACACCTTAGTGGGAGGGGAGAGGAGGATGGGAATTACTTCTGGCTTGTAGTGGGTAGAGGCCACGGAGGCCACTAAACGTGCACAGGACAGCTCTTCGCGATAAAATGTCAATAGTAACAAGACCAAGATCCCTGGTTTAAGTAAACCAGTTTTCCTTTAGCAATAGCAACTTCTGCCAATGGCCTAGGAAAAGGAGGATTAGGAATAGCAGAAACAGAAGATTGAGGCTAACTTTGAGCAATAAACTCTCTTGGCATTGATAATTTGCATATCTATGGAAATGTGTTGATGCCAACATTGCACTGACCTCATCAGTAGAGTTTGATCCCATTTTCATACACCAATCCCACTCGAGCGAAGTCCCCTGGAACTTTGCCATCTCATGGACTCAGAATCGTAGCTCAGGCCATGTTGGACCTGAGACCTTCCTACTGCAATGTTTAAGAGCAGTGGTTCTCAAATTTTAAGGTGCATCAGAATCACCTGGAGAGGTGAATCAGTTTGTTAATCAGATTTCCTGGTTCCACCCCCAAAGTCCTGGATTGAATAGGGGCCCAAGAATTTGCATGTCTAACAAGTTCCCGGGTGGTGTTGATGCTACTGGTCTGAGACCACATTTGAGAACCAGTCGTTTAGATTTGAGTATGTTGCACAGGAAGAAAGTCCTCAATTAACACTACATGGTTCTGGGTCTTGGACTTGTCATTGTATAAGAAGACTTATCTGTGACGTATGAAATGCTGGCTTAGACCAGTATCTTATTGTATTTCATTTTTAACCATCACAAAAATTATTCCCTTTTGAATTCTGCATACTGTTTAAGTTTAGACAATTTGAACATTTTATTTAGAAAGGGACATCCTGTCTTTTTTTTTTTTTTTTTTTTTTTTTTTTTTTTTTTTTTTTTTTAAGCAAACACATTTGCTGCCATGCCAGTGCTGTCTTGTCAATTAAAATAAACATCCCCTGGGGCGCCTGGGTGTTTCAGTCAGTTAAATGTCCGACTTTGGCTCAGGTCATGATCTAAAGGTTCAGGAGTTCAAGCCCCTCCTCAGGCTCTCTGCTGTCAGCGCAGAGCCCGCTTCAGATCCTCTGTCCCCGCTCTCTCTGTCCCTCCCCCACTCATTCATTCTCTCTCTCTCTCTTTCTCTCCCCTCTCTCTCTCAAAAATAAACATTTAAAAAAAATTTAAATAAACATCCTCTATATTGCACTTTAACAGATTGTTTTTAAAAGAAAAAGACTAGAATAAAATTTCATTAGTTATTCACTTATACAAAAGAAAAGCTCCATAATATATGTTAACCATGGTTTTCTTATCTGCAAAATGGAAATAACCTAATATACAGAATCTCTGGAGTCCTTAAGTAAGAAGAAACCTGAATTCTTAAGGAAACCATTCATAGCCCTGTTCCATAATTCCTTTATAACTGATAATTATCTCTGGATTAGATATTTTAAAACATGTCCAGTTTCCATGGCAACATAAGTACAGATTTTGCATAGAAAACCCCCTGCCCTTGAAAGGAAATGCCTTATGAGCCACCTGACCTGCATTATACCCCACTACTCCAACACCATTTTTATTTGATGACTTTCGAGGCGGCTTATCCCAAAAAAGACTATGACCTTGTCTTGTATTTGAAGAAATTGCCCCTTTGTCAACTCTCTGAAGATGTGTATCACCACATCAGTCAATGTGGAGCTCACACAATGGCTCTACCTAGCCACAGATAGACCTGCCCATGGATCAGAGGCCATTTGAAGGACTTGTTGCCATTGGAGGTTCTAACCCTTAATGAACCAGGCTACACTGGTCCCAGGCAGACATCCTTGAGCTCAACAACTGTTGGTTAGCTGGAGGGTTCTTCCCAAATTGTTTCTTATTGCTCACTACATAAGCTGTGCTGCCTGGAATAACTTCCAGGCTTGTTACTTTCACTTGCACCCCATCCTTCACCAACAACTGGACTCCCTTAGTCACCCCACTTCTCCCCAAAGTTGCTGTTTCTGTGTTCTTCTATCACACAGGTCCTCTATTTTATGGCTACCAAGAGGGGTTCTGTGGTCCTAAGGATCCCCTTGGAGGTGACCAGATGACTGTGATAGTGGCCTCTCTTTAATTTTTTTTTTAACATTCATTTTTTGAGAGACAGAGTGTGAGTGGAGGAGGGGCAGAGAGAGAGGGAGACACAGAATCCGAAGCAGGCTCCAGGCTCTGAGCTGTCAGCACAGAGCCCAACACAGGAATCAAACTCATGAACTGTGAGATCATGACATGAGCCCAAGTCAGATGCCTAACCGACTAAGCTACTCAGGCACCCCAGTGGCTTCTGTTAGAGTGATCCTGCCTGGCACTTTAACAAAGCCGGGAACCCAAATGAAGATAGCCCACAGTGGTCAAGGACAGATTTTGGTCTCATGGTAGCTCTATTGGGACTCTGCTAGATTAGCTCATAATCACGGTTACCCTCTAGAATATTTCCTACTTCTTTGCCCACTGGTCAATCTATATTATGCATTGTCCCAAAGGAATGGGTGGAGTAGCCCCTTTTCCCTGCATGTCTCTGTTGACAATCTTTGGCTCAAGTTGAGAGCCAGCATGTGAGGCTGATCTTTCCCATACTGCTGCCTCAAATTTGCCCCATACTTTGCATTTCTTCTAAAGAGTTCACTGCCAGAACCAGTCATCAGAACACAGCCATTTCAGGAACTCATGGTGAAATCTGTAACCATTGAATTTGGAAATGGTTTCCAGAGCAATAATAGCTGATTCCAGCACTAGTTTCCAGCTTTCTTATTGTACTCTGCATGAACTGTATCAAAAAAACCCTGCACCTGACATACTCTTCAGTTTAACATCTTTTGTTTTGAAAGTTTATTTTATTTATATTGACAGAGACAGAGAATGGGGAGGGGCAGAGAGAGAGAGGGAGAGTCCCAGGCAGGCCTCTGAGCTGCCAGTGCAGAGCCCGATGTGGGGCTCCAACTCACGAAACTATGAGATCATGACCTGAGCTGAAATCAAGAAGAGTTCGACACTCAACCGACTGAGTCATCCAGGCACCCCTCAATTTAACATCTCTGGGATGGAATTTGATAAGGACATGTTTCCACAAATGTTGAATTGAACAGCCTTATCATCCAGGGAAAACCTAACTTTTACATTGGTTCTCTTGGCATCTAAGATCATGTGACATCTAGCAGAACTACAGAGAGTTTTGAACATATTTATAAGATTCATGAAGTTCTTGGCTCTTTTCTACAAGGGGCCATATAATACAGTTTATTTCTATTATTCAATTTTATAATCTCTATCAATTTATTAGTAACACTATTATTCATAACATTTTAATTATAATTCCTATAGTAACAGATTTGTATATAAATTACTATATATAAATATTTACATATAAATTAGTTATTATTAAGTTGTGATAAGTGTTTTTTATACATTATCTAAATTACTCCAGAAGATAATTATTTTTTATCCCCTTTGTGAAATACAGTTCAGAGGGATTAAAAAACTCACTCAGGGTTATATAACTAACTAGTTGCAGAGTGGAGACTAGAATCCAACCTCACTAATTTTTTGGGGTTTTTTTTCATGTCAAGGATAAGCTCCTTAAATATCTCTGCACCATGCTTTCCTAATCTGCAGAATGGAAACACTGAAGATGGGAACCTGTCTCCAAAGTTACTAGAATTCAAAAACATTTCCCTGTGAGAACTTCTAGCATGGTGACTGATACGTAGTGAGTGTTCAGTACCATGAGTTGAACTCTGAATGCATTCAAAAGATATTGATATAATATATAATAGTTTCAAATTTTTAATCACACAGTGAAAGCAGTTTATTAATAAAAGAATCCTTTTCTGAACCCTTTTGTAAACCTAAAGCCAATACTCAGCTGTTAATGTGCACTCTCTGTTACAAGATCTCAATGTATTGTTTTTTTTCAAAGCAGTGCACCTGCTTCTCCTGCCACACCCTCTGCTCTGCCATATGCTTTGCCCACACACTGTTCCCCAGGCTGATTTTGTGAGATGTGTTAATAGCAACCAGAGGCAGGATGGTAAAGGGAAGAGTACCTGCTTAGGAGTTAGAAGAATTCAGCCACGCATTTAACCATAGTGAGTCTCCATTTCCTGATATTTCAAGTGATGGAATTTTTAAAAATAGGAATGAGTTTTGGTTGTAGCTCTGACAGGTAAAAAGCTTGAAAGTCATCACCCCCATCTTACCACAAGAAAAACCTAGACAGACTGAACGTCAAGAAGTTTTCTCGGATCTATCAGAGAATTAAGGTTAGTGAGAAAACCACCAGCCAAAATCTGGAAAGACAGGGGAATGCAGGGAATCACAGCAGAGATCTCCTGACTGGGAGCAGAAGCTGCAAGAGCCGCACAATGGTTAGAAACACGTAAGGAGTAACTTCAAAGAATTGGCTGGAAGTGGAGTTTAGACTAGTGTGAGAGAGAAACTGTTGGCGGCCACAGTCTTAGGGACTTCCTCATATTATTTTAGGTTTCCAGCTCCAGGAATGCCACCAGATTCCGATGATGTAGAGCCAAGGGGGGAAAAAAAAAAAAAAAAAAAAAACCTTTGTGCTTCTGGCAGAGGGAGGGGAAAAGTAATCATTCTGAACTAGACCCAGAGTGTTCTCCATCACAGAGACACAGCAATGGAAATCAGAGCCTTCTCCAATGTAGGGGAAGAGAAATTACCCAGTCCAGCCCCCTCTAGCCTTCCTGTCTCATCCAAAGGGAAAACTAAAAGTTTAAAGACACTTGTAAAGATCATGGCACAGAGACAGAGGCCCACAAAAGGACTGAGACTTAATCACAGAATAGAATACGTGCACTGTCCGCCTGCCTTGCCACCACATCGCAGGTGTCCAGTATAACAGTGGATTATAGCTGAAAGAGCTGCAAGCCTCAGAGGCTATACAAGAAGGAGTTTTGATGGAAGCTCAAAGACAGAGAGAGAGATACAAACAAGTATACTAGTGGAAATCGAAGCCTCTGATACCTACAGCAAACATTAATCACAGCCCAACCCCCAGGCAAATTAACACAAAAGATTTATTTATCTCAGTTCTTTTACCCCACACATTATGTTTGCCTTTCAACCAAAATTTAAAAGTCATGCTAAAAGGAGAATAAAACAGTCTGAAGAGACAAAGCAAGCATCAGAACCGGACCCAGACATTGCAGTGATTTGGGAATCATCACACTAGGAATTTAAAGTAACTATGCTTCAGATGCTAAGAGCTCTAATGGAAAAAGTAGATAACATGCAAGAACAGATAAGTGATGCAAGCAAAGAGGTGGAAAGTCCATGAAAAAAATAAATTATTAAAGTAAAAAGAAAACTGAAACAAATGAAAAATGCCTTCAGTAGGCTTATCAATAAAGTACATGTGGTTGAGAAAAGAATCAGTGAGCTTGAAGATAATATTATTGAATATAATAATAGTATTCAATAATTCAATATTCAATAAAATTCAATAATATTATTGAAATGCAAAGAGAAAAAAAGAATTTTAAAAAACAAGAATATTCAAGAACCGTAGAACAATTTCAAAAAACATAATATACACATATTGGAATACCAAAATGAAGAAAGAAATAAAGCTGCTGAAGAAATATTTGAAGGGCTAATGGTCAAGAATTTTTGTTTAATTAATGACAGACACCAAACCACAGACCTAAGACACTCAGAGAAGAAGCAGAACAAATACCAAGAAATCTATACCTGGACATATCAAATTCATACTGCAGAAAGACAAAGGGAAAATTCAAAAACAGCCAGAGGGAGAAAAACACCCTACCTACTGAGGAACAAGAATTTCATCAGATTCTTCTTCTTAAACCATATATGCAAGAAAAGAATAGAGCGAAATATTTAAAGCATTCAAAGAAAAATCCACCAATCTAGAATTCTAAATCCAGAGAAATTATCCTTCAAAAGTGAAAGTGAAATACTTTCTCTCTCAGACAAACAAAAAGATTAGGGAATTCACCACCAGGAGACTTGACCTACAAGAAATGTTAAAAGAAGTTCTTCAGAAAGAAGGAAAATTGTATAGGTCAGAAACTCAAGTCTACATAGAGAATGGAAGAGTGTCAGAGAAGGAGTAAATGAAGATAAAATAAATTCTTTTCTTTCTTATTCTTAACCTAATAGATAACTCTTCATTCAAAGCAGTAATAGTAACAATCTACAGTTGACCCTTGAACAACAGGAGGGTTAGGGATGCTGCCCACCCCCACCCCCACCCCCCCACACACACACACAGTTGAAAACCTGCATATAACTTTTGACTTTCCAAGACCCTAACTACTAATAGCCTACTATTGACCAGAAGCCTTACCAAAAACATAAAAAAATGAAAAAATATATAATTAATATACTAATAGAGTAGAGAAAATAGAATCATAAAATTCTCACTTAAAGCCAAAGAGTCTAAAAAAGGAAGAAGGCAGAGAGGAAAAGAAACAAACACTGTGCAACAAACAGAGAAGTTACAAATATGGTAGATATTAATCCAACTATATCGGTAATCAAATGTGAATGGTCTAAATACACCAATTAAAAGACAGAGATTGTCACCATGAATAAAAAACAAAACAAAACAAAAAACAAGACGCAATTATATGTTGCTGACAAAAAACTCACTTATAAGAATAAAGATGTAATTATCAGGGAGAAAAAGAGGCATTACATAATGATAAAAGATTCAGTTATTTAAAATTTTTTTTGATGTTTATTTTTGAGAGAGAGGAAGAGAGGGCAAGTGGAGGAGGGGCCGAGAGAGGCGGACAGAATCTTAAGCAGGCTCTAGGCTCTGAGCTGTGAGCACAGAGCCCAACACGGAGCTCGAACTCACAAACAATGACATCATGACCTGAGCCAAAGTCGGAGGCTCGACCGACTGAGCCACCCATGCGCCCCAAGATTCAGTTATTTAAAAGGACATAACAACTCTTTTTTTTTTTTTTTTTTTTAGAGAGAGTATAAGTAGGGGAGGGGCAGAGAGAGAATCTTAAAGAGGCTCCCCCCCCCAGTGGAGCCTGACTTGGGGCTCAGTGTGGGGCTCAATCTCACAAGCATGAGTTCATGACCATGAGATCATGCCCTGAGCCAAAATTGGGACTCTGATGCTAACTGACTGAGCCACCAAGACCCCCCCTAAAAGGACATAACGATTCTTAACGTGTATATGCCTAACAAGAAGCATCAACATATACAAGGCAAAAACTGATTGAACTACAAGGAGAAATGGACAAATCCATTGTTTAGTTAGAGATTTCAACACCCTCCTTCAGTAGTTGATAGATCAAGAAAGCAGAATATTAGTAAGGATAGAGTTGACCTGAACAGCACCATTCATCAATCTGCACTAATTGATGTTTATAGAATACATCTAACAACAGAAGAGTGCACATTCTTCTTAGGCTCACATAGAACATTCACCAAGATAGACCACATCCAGGGCCTAAAACACACCAAAAATTTTTTTTAAAAATTGAAATTATACAAAGTATGCTCTCAGACCACAAAAATTAAATTAGAAATCCATAACAGAAAGATAGTTGAACAAAATCCCAAAATATTTAGAGATTAAATAGCACATGAGTCAAAGAGAAGTACTTAAGAGAAACTAAAAATTAGTTGAACTAAGTGAAAATGAAAATACAACATATCAAAATTTGTGGGATGCAGGAAAGGCAATGCTTAGAGGGAAATTTATAGCATTGAATGCATATATTAGAAAAGAAGAAAGATCTAAAATCAGTAAATTAAGCACCTACTTTAGGAAACTAGGCAAAGGAGTAATTTAAACTTACAGCAATCAGAGGAAAAGTAATTTTAAAAATTAGGGCAGAAAGCAATTAAATTAAAAAACAGTAAATCAATAGAGAAACTCAGTGAAACCAAAAACTGAGAAACTTTTTTGAAAAAGATCAGTAAAGTTTATAAAGCTCTAGCCAGCTAACCAAAAAAATAAGAGGACACAAATTACTATATCAGAAAAGAAAGAGGGGATATCATTATTGATCCTATGGACATAAAAAGAAAATAATGGAATATTATGTCCACAAATCTGGATAACCATAATGAAGTAGACTGATTCTTTGAAAGACACAAACTATATCAAAACTCAAAAAAGGGGGGGTTCCGGAAGATGGCGGCGTAGGAGGACGCGGGGCTCACAGCGCGTCCTGCCGATCACTTAGATTCCACCTACACCTGCCTAAAGAACCCAGAAAACCGCCAGAGGATTAGCAGAAGGGAGTCTCCGGAGTCAAGCGCAGACTAGAGGCCCACGGAAGAGGGTAGGAAGGGCGGCGAGGCGGTGCGCGCTCCACGGACTGGCGGGAGGGAGCCGGGGCGGAGGGGCGGCTCGCCGGCCAAGCAGAGCCCCCGAGTCTGGCTGGCAAAAGCGGAGGGGCCGGACAGACTGTGTTCCGACAGCAAGCGCGACTTAGCGTCTGGGAGGTCATAAGTTAACAGCTCTGCTCGGAAAGCGGGAAGGCTGGAGGACAAAGGGAGGGAGAGCTGCTGAGCCCCCGGACGGACGGCAGAGCTCAGCTTGGCGGGGAACAAAGGCGCCAGCGCCATCTCCCCCGCCCATCCCCCAGCCAAAATCCCAAAGGGAACCAGTTCCTGCCAGAGAACTTGCTCGCTCCGCGCAAACACCCAACTCTGTGCTTCTGCGGAGCCAAACCTCCGGCAGCGGATCTGACTCCCTCCCGCTGCCACAGGGCTCCTCCTGAAGTGGATCACCTAAGGAGAAGCGAGCTAAGCCTGCCCCTCCAGCCCCCGTGCACCTTGCCTACCCACCCCAGCTAATACGCCAGATCCCCAGCAACACAAGCCTGGCAGTGTGCAAGTAGCCCAGATGGGACACGCCACCCCACAGTGAATCCCGCCCCTAGGAGAGGGGAAGAGAAGGCACACACCAGTCTGACTGTGGCCCCAGCAGTGGGCTGGGGGCAGACATCGGGTCGGACTGCGGCCCCGCCCACTAACTCCAGTTATACACCACAGCACAGGGGAAGTGCACTGCAGGTCCTCACCACGCCAGGGACTCTCCAAAATGACCAAACGGAAGAATTCCCCTCAGAAGAATCTCCAGGAAATAACAACAGCTAATGAACTGATCAAAAAGGATTTAAATAATATAACAGAAAGTGAATTTAGAATAATAGTCATAAAATTAATCGCTGGGCTTGAAAACAGTATACAGGACAGCAGAGAATCTCTTGCCACAAAGATCGAGGGACTAAGGAACAGTCACGAGGAGTTGAAAAACGCTTTAAACGAATTGCAAAACAAAATGGAATCCACGATGGCTCGGCTTGAAGAGGCAGAGGAGAGAATAGGTGAACTAGAAGATAAAGTTATGGAGAAAGAGGAAGCTGAAAGAAAGAGAGATAAAAAAATCCAGGAGTATGAGGGGAAAATTAGAGAACTAAGTGATACACTAAAAAAAAATAATATACGCATAATTGGTATCCCAGAGGAGGAAGAGAGAGGGAAGGGTGCTGAAGGGGTACTTGAACAAATTATAGCTGAGAACTTCCCTGAACTGGGGAAGGAAAAAGGCATTGAAATCCAAGAGGCACAGAGAACTCCCTTCAGACGTAACTTGAATCGATCTTCTGCACGACATATCATAGTGAAACTGGCAAAATACAAGGATAAAGAGAAAATTCTGAAAGCAGCAAGGGATAAACGTGCCCTCACATATAAAGGGAGACCTATAAGACTCGTGACTGATCTCTCCTTTGAAACTTGGCAGGCCAGAAAGGCTTGGCACGATATCTACAGTGTGCTAAACAGAAAAAATATGCAGCCGAGAATCCTTTATCCAGCAAGTCTGTCATTTAGAATAGAAGGAGAGATAAAGGTCTTCCCAAACAAACAAAAACTGAAGGAATTTGTCACCACGAAACCAGCCCTACAAGAGATCCTAAGGGGGATCCTGTGAGACAAAGTACCAGAGACATCACTACAAGCATAAAACATACAGACATCACAATGACTCTAAACCCATATCTTTCTATAATAACACTGAATGTAAATGGATTAAATGCGCCAACTAAAAGACATAGGGTATCAGAATGGATAAAAAAACAAGACCCATCTATTTGCTGTCTACAAGAGACTCATTTTAGATCTGAGGACACCTTTAGATTGAGAGTGAGGGGATGGAGAACTATTTATCATGCTCCTGGAAGCCAAAAGAAAGCTGGAGTAGCCATACTTCTATCAGACAAACTAGACTTTAAATTAAAGGCTGTAACAAGAGATGAAGAAGGGCATTATATAATAATCACAGGGTCTATCCACCAGGAAGAGCTAACTATTATAAATGTCTATGCGCCAAATACCCGAGCCCCCAGATATATAAAACAATTACTCATAAACATAAGCAACCTTATTGATAAGAATGTGGTCATTGCAGGGGACTTTAACACCCCACTTACAGAAATGGATAGATCATCTAGACACACAGTCAATAAAGAAACAAGGGCCCTGAATGATACATTGGATCAGATGGACTTGACAGATATATTTAGAACTCTGCATCCCAAAGCAACAGAATATACTTTCTTCTCGAGTGCACATGGAACATTCTCCAAGATAGATCATATACTGGGTCACAAAACAGCCCTTCATAAGTTTACAAGAATTGAAATTATACCATGCATACTTTCAGACCACAATGCTATGAAGCTTGAAATCAACCACAGGAAAAAGTCTGGAAAACCTCCAAAAGCATGGAGGTTAAAGAACACCCTACTAACGAATGAGTGGGTCAACCAGGCAATTAGAGAAGAAATTAAAACATATATGGAAACAAACGAAAATGAAAATACAACAATCCAAACGCTTTGGGATGCAGCGAAGGCAGTCCTGAGAGGAAAATACATTGCAATCCAGGCCTATCTCAAGAAACAAGAAAAATCCCAAATACAAAATCTAACAGCACACCTAAAGGAGATAGAAGCAGAACAGCAAAGGCAGCCTAAACCCAGCAGAAGAAGAGAAATAATAAAGATCAGAGCAGAAATAAACAATATAGAATCTAAAAAAACTGTAGAGCAGATCAACGAAACCAAGAGTTGGTTTTTTGAAAAAATAAACAAAATTGACAAACCTCTAGCCAGGCTTCTCAAAAAGAAAAGGGAGATGACCCAAATAGATAAAATCATGAATGAAAATGGAATGATTACAACCAATCCCTCAGAGATACAAACAATTATCAGGGAATACTATGAAAAATTATATGCCAGCAAATTGGACAACCTGGAAGAAATGGACAAATTTCTAAACACCCACACTCTTCCAAAACTCAATCAGGAGGAAATAGAAAGCTTGAACAGACCCATAACCAGCGAAGAAATTGAATCAGTTATCAAAAATCTCCCAACAAATAAGAGTCCAGGACCAGATGGCTTCCCAGGGGAGTTCTACCAGACATTTAAAGCAGAGATAATACCTATCCTTCTCAAGCTATTCCAAGAAATAGAAAGGGAAGGAAAACTTCCAGACTCATTCTATGAAGCCAGTATTACTTTGATTCCTAAACCAGACAGAGACCCAGTAAAAAAAGAGAACTACAGGCCAATATCCCTGATGAATATGGATGCAAAAATTCTTAATAAGATACTAGCAAATCGAATTCAACAGCATATAAAAAGAATTATTCACCATGATCAAGTGGGATTCATTCCTGGGATGCAGGGCTGGTTCAACATTCGCAAATCGATCAACGTGATACATCACATTAACAAAAAAAAAGAGAAGAACCATATGATCCTGTCAATCGATGCAGAAAAGGCCTTTGACAAAATCCAGCACCCTTTCTTAATAAAAACCCTTGAGAAAGTCGGGATAGAAGGAACATACTTAAAGATCATAAAGGCCATTTATGAAAAGCCCACAGCTAACATCATCCTCAACGGGGAAAAACTGAGAGCTTTTTCCCTGAGATCAGGAACACGACAGGGATGCCCACTGTCACCGCTGCTTTTTAATATAGTGCTGGAAGTTCTAGCATCAGCAATCAGACAACAAAAGGAAATCAAAGGCATCAAAATTGGCAAAGATGAAGTCAAGCTTTCGCTTTTTGCAGATGACATGATATTATACATGGAAAATCCGATAGACTCCACCAAAAGTCTGCTAGAACTGATACATGAATTCAGCAAAGTTGCAGGATACAAAATCAATGTGCAGAAATCAGTTGCATTCTTATACACTAACAATGAAGCAACAGAAAGACAAATGAAGAAACTGATCCCATTCACAATTGCACCAAGAAGCATAAAATACCTAGGAATAAATCTAACCAAAGATGTAAAAGATCTGTATGCTGAAAACTATAGAAAGCTTATGCAGGTAATTGAAGAAGATATAAAGAAATGGAAAGACATTCCCTGCTCATGGATTGGAAGAATAAATATTGTCAAAATGTCAATACTACCCAAAGCTATCTACACATTCAATGCAATCCCAATCAAAATTGCACCAGCATTCTTCTCGAAACTAGAACAAGCAATCCTAAAATTCATATGGAACCACAAAAGGCCCCGAATAGCCAAAGTAATTTTGAAGAAGAAGACCAAAGCAGGAGGCATCACAATCCCAGACTTTAGCCTCTACTACAAAGCTGTCATTATCAAGACAGCATGGTATTGGCATAAAAACAGACACATAGACCAATGGAATAGAATAGAAACCCCAGAACTAGACCCACAAACGTATGGCCAACTCATCTTTGACAAAGCAGGAAAGAACATCCAATGGAAAAAAGACAGTCTCTTTAACATATGGTGCTGGGAGAACTGGACAGCAACATGCAGAAGGTTGAAACTAGACCACTTTCTCACACCATTCACAAAAATAAACTCAAAATGGATAAAGGACCTGAATGTGAGACAGGAAACCATCAAAACCTTAGAGGAGAAAGCAGGAAAAGACCTCTCTGACCTCAGCCGTAGCAATCTCTTACTCGGCACATCCCCAAAGGCAAGGGAATTAAAAGCAAAAGTGAATTACTGGGACCTTATGAAGATAAAAAGCTTCTGCACAGCAAAGGAAACAACCAACAAAACTAAAAGGCAACCAACGGAATGGGAAAAGATATTTGCAAATGACACATCGGACAAAGGGCTAGTATCCAAAATCTATAAAGAGCTCATCAAACTCCACACCCGAAAAACAAATAACCCAGTGAAGAAATGGGCAGAAAACATGAATAGACACTTCTCTAAAGAAGACATCCGGATGGCCAACAGGCACATGAAAAGATGTTCAACGTCACTCCTTATCAGGGAAATACAAATCAAAACCACACTCAGATACCACCTCACGCCAGTCAGAGTGGCCAAAATGAAGAAATCAGGAGACTATAGATGCTGGAGAGGATGTGGAGAAACAGGAACCCTCTTGCACTGTTGGTGGGAATGCAAATTGGTGCAGCCGCTCTGGAAAGCAGTGTGGAGGTTCCTCAGAAAATTAAAAATAGACCTACCCTATGACCCAGCAATAGCACTGCTAGGAATTTATCCAAGGGATACAGGAGTACTGATGCATAGGGGCACCTGTACCCCAATGTTTATAGCGGCACTCTCAACAATAGGCAAATTATGGAAAGAGCCTAAATGTCCATCAACTGATGAATGGATAAAGAAATTGTGGTTTATATACACAATGGAATACTACGTGGCAATGAGAAAAAATGAAATATGGCCTTTTGTAGCAACATGGATGGAACTGGAGAGTGTGATGCTAAGTGAAATAAGCCATACAGAGAAAGACAGATACCATATGGTTTCACTCTTATGTGGATCCTGAGAAACATAACAGAAACCCATGGGGGAGGGGAAGGAAAAAAAAAAAAAAAGAGGTTAGAGTGGGAGAGAGCCAAAGCATTAGAGACTGTTAAAAACTGAGAACAAACTGAGGGTTGATGGGGGGTGGGAGGGAGGGCAGGGTGGGTGATGGGTATTGAGGAGGGCACCTTTTGGGATGAGCACTGGGTGTTGTATGGAAACCAATTTGACAGTAAATTTCATATATTAAAAAATAAAAAAAAATTAAAAAAAAAAAACAGAAAAAAAAATAAATAAATAATAAAAATAAAAAAAAAATTAAAAAAAAAACTCAAAAAAGGAGAAATAAATAACCTGAATAGGCCTATTTCTATTTTTTATTCAGATATAATTGATATATAACACTGCATTAATTTTAGGTGTACAATATAATGATTTGATTTATGCATATGATGTGAAATTATTACCACAGTGAGTTAACATCCATCATCACCACACACGGTTATAATTTTGCGTGTGTGATGAGAACTTTCAAGATTTTCTGTCTTAGCAACTTTCAAATATACAACACATTATTGTTAACTATAGTCACCATAATGTATATTACATCCCCAAGACTTCTTTATCTTATAACTAGAAGTTTGGAAGTTTGTACCCTTTGACTAGCTTTACCCATTTAAGTCACCCCATATATCCTGCCTCTGGCCTATATCTATTTTTTAATTCAGCCAATAATTAATATCTTTCTACCAAAGAAAGCTCCAAGCCCAGATGGTTTCACTGATGAAATCAGCATCTGAAGAATCAGATGCTACATACCTTTGGAAATCAGAGGAATCTGTAAGATTAAGGCAATAGACACTATAAATGAGCACTGTACCTAGTTGGTAAAACTGTCCTATGGGAGTGCAGGTTAACAATTCTGATATTGCTCTGTATGTTACTGGGATGGAATAATTAAGTACATAGATGGCAGAAGGTGGGGGCCAGTTTACTTATTTATTTATACCCTGAGGGTATTATATATTATATATAAAATAGCATTATTTTCACATTTCATTTTTTTAAGTTTTTATTTATTTTTGAGAGGGTGAAAGAGAGAGAGAGAGCACAGGGGAGGGGCAGAGAGAAAGGGAGACAGAGAGAATCACAAGCAGGGTCCATACTGTTAGTGCAGAACCCGATGTGGGGCTCAACCCCCCATGAACCTTGAGATCATGGCCTGAGCCGAAGTCGGATGCTTAACCAGCTGAGCCACCCAGGTGCCCCTATTTTCACATTATTGCATGCATAATTTGGATCATGTGCGTCAGAGGTGAGGGAACTAATTCAAAAGCTCAAGATATTTTCAGAGTACAGCTTTTAACAAATATGTCTATATTCTGAAGTGATCATTTAATCTTAGATTCTGTTCCATGGTCTGTAGGAGCTGTAGACATCAGAGCAGCTTATTATAAATACCTAAAGCAAAGGAGCCATGTTATTTAGAAAACAAAGTCTGAAAATATAACATCACCTGCTCCAAGGTGATGTCAAAAAGTGAAGAGAGAAAATAGACAGAAAGTGGAAAATTCTTATTTTGTTTGGACTACTACTAAATACCTGGGTGTTCCCAAATAGTCATATATTTAGTAAAATATAGACAGAACATCTGGATATTTGAATTTTTCTCTTTTCAACTGATGCTGTTGATATGTTATAGACATGGCAGAGCTTCAAAATGAAATTATTTCCAAACGCTTTTAACAGCATTTTTAAACAGAATTTAATTAAAAAAATAAAATTTCATTCAACACCGGCCTCTCCACCTTCTTTGATATATCCCTATTTCTCATATCTGAAGGAAATAGGGGGAAGGTGCCAAAAAAGATTCCTTTTACCTCCCTTCAAATCAAGAGAAGGCCTGATGACTACATACAAAGAATTTGGGTTTCAGGCACACTGTTAACTTGCCTCAACACACAGGCAAATAATTTGCTACAGATTGAAACATTGCTCTATTTAAATCAACTTCCTGCCTATTAATAGCCGTGAAACACTAGAACATATTACTGTACCAGTAAAGCCTTAGGCCCGCTCAAATCTTTTTAAAGTGAGGCAACACACAAATACATGCATAGTCACATACACACCTAACACTGCATGGCACAATCTCCTTTAAGAATTCAAAGAGCAAAATCAACAGTCTGAATTGATTTGGAACTAGAAATAAGGACCAAGTGAATTTCTAATAGCCCTCCACATGCCAAAGTTCCCAACGTTTACTTGTTTATATCCATACTTCCCTTCACTGCCTGTGTGCCAATCATAGCAGCAGTACTTCCTGGAGTCCTTTATTTACATGGGAATTTCCTGCTGACCTCTGGCATCTCCCTGCTCCTGCTCCACCTCCACCTATACAAACACACACAGACACATGTACAAATGGCTGCAAACACTTTGGGATTTGCAGTGCAAAGGAAATGAGCATCACATAACTTCCTCCCTCCCTCCCACCTCCTTCTCCCTCTCTCGCTCCCTCTCTCTCTCCCTCTCTCATGTTGTGTGATCCATTCATCATTCTGTATAAGTAGGCAAATAAAAAGATACCTTTGTTTTGACTTGATTTGCTGTTCTTTTCAGGTTCCTTATGTGCATAGATACAAGAAAAAAACATGGTACCTTTGGGCAGCATGTGATTCGTCAGGAAATTCCTTCTGCCACGATGTGTGGGTGGGGAGAACGTTTGGTGATGTGATACAGATGCACAGGCTGCCCTTCGCCAGCAATGCAGATGTGTTTTATATGCACATGCCCAGATGGTGACCCCTCTGGCATTATTAATGTGTTCCAGCTGCCAGGCCTCCTCTCGCATGCATACACCTCGATTTCACATATTTCGTGTGTTTATTTATGAGGCACCAAATTCCTACATTTCATATGTGGCAGTTGCTATTAAAAATGAGAAGTTTTAACTGCTCTGGAAATTGATAACCTTTTAAATTGATATGAAATGTGGCCTTCATTTCAAAATGACTCCTCATAGAATTAATTGAATTCATAATGCAAATTTCTGACCTTTCCCCTTACATGTTGAGAAAATATGGCATTGGGTATACACTTAGTTAAGAAATCAAATATTTTCATACCTGATATGTTATAATGTTCTTTTGCTTTCCCTTTGTTTCTGACCTCTAAGGCCTATTTTTAAGAAGTGGGATGTCTGTACATTTGACATTGCTATGCACTGCTAATTAAACCCAGGCATCAAGTAAGAGAAATTTGGGATCATCTAGAAATGGGTTGTACTTTTATAGATCCACAAGGAGACCTAGTATTATAAAAATATAATCCAATCATTGCTCCAAAATATTATAGATTGTAATAACTCCATGGATTTGAGGAAATGGATTAGTCCTGTCAATTTTAGCTTATGATCTAAAGTATAAAAATAGGAGCATGGCAGTTTCGCTGAATTAAAATGAACTGACTCTTACTATTGCAAAAAATTTCAGTATTTTTATGGGGAAATGTAAAGATGAATCAAATTGTTCAAACAGAAAGAGGAAAAATGCAAAAGATTGATGATCAGGTTTTGCAAGATGAAGTTCATGTCTGTTTCCTTTTTTTTTCATGTTTATTTATTTACTTTGAGAGAAAGCATGTGTGTGCACAAGCAGGGAAAGGGCAGAGAGAGAGAGAGGGAAAGAGAGAATCTGAAGCAGGCCCAATGATGTCAACACAGAGCATGACGTGGGGCTTGATCCCACGAACTGTGAGATCATGACCTGAGCCCATTTCAAGAGTCAGGCGCTCAACCGACTGAGCCACCCAGGTGCCCTTTTTGTTTCCTTTTTTAATATCAGAGATAATGAACTAAAAAAGTCAGAAAACATATCACTTATCATAGATTGCTATCTCCAAAATCAGCTATAGGAAATAAATGGCCAAAATTCTGGTGTGATTTTCTTTTAAGAGGCTGTACACCTTTATTAGCAATAGCAGAGGGTCAGAGTTGCTAATGCTGAGTGCTAAAGTAGACATACATGGAGTCTTAACTACCTACTATGTGGTCTCTGGTTCTCAGGAACAGTATTCTACTTCCTTAAGTAAAGCTGTTTGTCCTGTTTGGATATATATTTATCTTGATTTCATAAATAAAGGTGCTAATTCACATATTACCTATAACCACACTCACAAGGTAGGATGGAAAATTAAAGCAATTAAAAGTATACCCTTGAGATAACGTGGGTTCAGTTCCAGACCACCACAATAAAGCAAGTAGCACAATAAAGAGAGCCGAATGAACTTTTTGGTTTTCCAGTGCAAATCACAGTTACATTCACAGTATACAGTAGTCTATTAAGTGTGTAATCACCTCATGTCTAAAAAACAATGTACTTACCTTAATTAGAAAATATTGCTAAAAAAAAAAAATACTAACCATCACCTGAGCTTTCAGTGAATTGCAATCACGGATCACAGATCACTGTAGCAAATATAATAATAATGAAAAGGCTTGAAATATTGAAATAAATGCTGTTGGAAAAATGGCGTGATGGATGCGCTGGACACAGGATTGCCACAGACGTTCAATTTGTAAAAACATGGTATCTGCGAAGCTCAATGAATCAAGGCAAGTTTGTATCTGACTAATTTAGGCAAGAGTAAAGAATACTCTTCCCTGACTCTGTGCTGACAGCATGGAGCTTGCCTGGGATTCTCTCTCCCTATCTCTCTGCCCCTCCCCCACTGCGCACCCACACACTCTCTTTCTCAAAATTAAATAAACTTAAAAAAAAAAAAAAATACTGGGGCGCCTGGGTGGCTCAGTCGGTTGAGCGTCCGGCTTCAGCTCGGATCATGATCTCATGGTCTGTGAGTTCAAACCCCGCATCGGGCTCTGTACTGACAGCTCGGAGCCTGGAGCCTGTTTCAGATTCTGTGTCTTCCTCTCTCTCTGCTCCTCCCCTGTTCGTGCTCGGTCTCTGTCTCTCAGAAATAAATAAATAAACATTTAAAAAAAAAAAATACTATTCCCTGAAAGTACTGCCAGGAATTTGAAAACAAAAAAGGGAGGTTATAGGGTATTTTTCCTCCCACACTCTCCAGATAATCACCTTAGATTGGCTCCATGTGTATTTTTGTTCAAATGCATGTATTATTACAACTCTAGTGTTCTCCCAAAGATTTAGAGCAACTGTCAGAAGACTTCATATCAGTTCATTTATGGGGATGAAGCAATAAAAAAAATGAAAAACCTTGGAAATGTCTTCTTATTTGATGTGCAAAGAGGAACGGCTATGGCCTTGTCTTTTTCATGCACATCTTGAAGTCTTATCAAATAATTTTGGTTATGACCTTAAGGCTATTATGACCAAGACCTTATTAAAGGACCCAAAATTATATCCATAGGCTTTTGTTCCTCAGCTGCCTCCTTTTATCACAAAGATGAAGTAGAAGGAAGGAAGGAAGGAAGGAAGGAAGGAAGGAAGGAAGGAAGGAAAGAAAGGGAAGGAAGGAAGGAAGGAAGGAAGGAAGGAAGGAAGGAAGGAAGGAAAGAAAGAAAGAAAGAGAAAGAAAGATGGAAGGAAGGAAGAGAAAGAAAGAAAGAAAGAAAAAGACAAATCAATAACATCAGTCTTTGTTATACTCAGATGAAAAATACATGAAATACATGCCCTAACAACTGTTTCCACACCACTGGCAGACATAACTAAGCAATCATGATGCTCTTTCCACTACCCCAGGACCCAGGCTCAGAATCCTCCTCAACAGAGCATTGCCAGGGGCCACTGCCAATTCAAGTCCACACCTGAGACAAAACCTCTTTGCCATCCCTCTCTTACTTTGGTGCTGAGCAAGTAATAGGGGGTTAGTCTGCATGTGCTAAAACATAAGACCAGAGGTTATTGCTGGCTGTTTTTTCACGAGAGGTAATAGCTGGCATTAAGCCTGCTCTAAAGAATGGGAGCATCACTGTGGTAACCATATCAAGTTGTTGACTCACAACCCATCAGCTCAGTCTACCCTGCTTTCTGCCACATGAGAGTAGGGCCAGCCAACTTAAAGAACCCTCTGAAGGTGACTTGGACTCAGGTCAGTGGTACAGGCCACGAAGGAGTTACACACAGATGAATAGGGAAGAGTTTGATCCCCACCTTGGCTTGCCTGGAAAAGGCAAAACAAAAGCAAAGGAAAGACAAGAAGCAAAAGGTGGGCTGCAAATCCAATAGTCAAGGGTGAGGGGGCCCCACAGTTGGGACTCCAAGGTTCACCCTGCGGAGTGCACTGGGAAGCAGGCAGAAGAGGTCCCAGAAGCTGCTGTGATGCCACCTCCTCCCTTTGATGTCACCATGTATTTGCACACGTGTACATGATAGGAACAACAGCCCCTTGGCTCCATATATTACAGTACTGTTTCCAGAGCACTTTCCCATCCGTGGTCTCGTTTGATCCCCACCTCAGCACAGGCAAGAAGGGCAGGCATTGTTATCCATAATTTTACAACAAAAGTGAGGCTTACTTGTCCAAAACCACACAGCTTTTGAAGCCCAAAGTTGCTTTCATCTGAACTATCCCAGAGAAAAGAGGTAAAAGAAAAATGAATGTTTTGGGTGATTTCCCATTTGAATTTTCAGACCACCATACTAATTCCTTCCAAAACTTAGCATGTATAGAAGAGCTTACAGCTGGATGGTGACCCAGTTGCATGTTATAGATGAGATGGTGACAGTGGTTTCCCCCAGAGTAGCTTCTGAATCATTTAATAGTGGACATGACATTCTGGGCCCTCAATCATTGAAAGAGACTTTCTGTTCATTTTTTCTGACAGCTGGTGACACTGTTGCAGATGTGGGTTGTCCCTCTGTATTTCACGATAAAACTTTACTGGTGGCGGTTTCTGTCTATGTGGGGAATGTTCTCAGTTATTACCAGTTACGTCCTCTTCAGAGCTACCCGAAAACCCCTCTCAGGGAGAACACCAAGGTATGTATCCCATTCGCTCCTTCCCTGACACCCTCTTTATTATAAACATTAAGAAGTATACTTTAATTCCATTTTCCCAGATGGGAGAGGGGGCATCACACTTTTTTTGCCCTTCAGTAGCAAAACTATTTGTAGATTAGCTATACCACTGTTTATGCTCATTGTTTAATGGTGATTTGGACATACCTGTAAAATCTATTACTTCAGATACTAATGACAGCCAGAAGAAAGAGAAGTCAAACTATGGTTTAAACTTTCTAGAACAAAGGGGTGCCTGGGTGGCTCCGTCCGTTAAGCATCCAACTTAAGCGTCCAACTTCGGCGCAGGTCATGATCTGTGACCTGGAAGAGCATGCAACTCAGTCTGTGAGTTCAAACCCCGTGTGGGGCTCTGTGCTGATAGTTCAGAGCCTGGAGCCTGCTTCGGATTCTGTGTCTCCCCCTCTCTCTGCCCCTTCCCCTCTCATACTCTGTCTCTCTCTTCCTCGAAACTAAATAAACATTAAAAAAATTTTTTTAACTTTCTAGGACACTATTTGCATATTTATTTTTAGCTCAGCATTTTGTATGATTCCATCATAAGTTGTGTCACACACATTTTATAATAGAGCAAGAGTTAGATGTTTGTATTTCTAACAACTATATATGTATTTTATTTCGGGTAAATCATAAGTAATGGCCAACTTACTCCTCTCATAACAAATGAGGCTTTAATATTCCAATGCTTATCTTAACTACCATTGCCAACCTCTTGACATTTCTATAATTCCATTATGTTGTCCACAAATCATTCCAAAGTGCTTATAATCTCATAATGTGCCCACAAATTTGCTTTCACTCTCCTTGTTCTGCAGATAAGATCTGAATCTAAATCTAGATAAAACTGAAATGGGATAGAGAGAAAATGTGTAAGGCATTACATGGCAATAAGACAATGTCACATTTTGATCTTGGTTGGAGAACAAATCATAAGCTCCTGCGAAATGTTTTTAGGATTATTTAGCTATTCAGATGTTTGTTTTTAATCCTCAAAAAAAGTGGGAGAGACGGATGTCAACTTTTCCTACTCTGGAGAAGAAAAAATATTCAGTGAGAAAAGTCAGATAAATCAATGTAATGATAAAGATTGATATTCAAGGGGAGCCTGGCTGGCTCAGTTGGAAGAGCATGCAATTAGTGGTCTCAGGGCCATGAGTTCAAGCCCCATATTGGGTGTAGAGTTTACTATAAATAAATAAATAAATAAATAAATAAATAAATAAATAAATAAATAAAATTTAAAAATTTATATTCAAATACATGAATTCTGGTTAATATTTTAATTTAATCCCATTTGGGAAGAGCTCTGAGGTGGTGGTACGAGACCTCCTGAACTGGCCGATTTGGGGCTTTAGACAGCCTTTGTATGGCCTGGTTTACCCATCTGTACATGGATATATGGTACCTTTTCTCCTTCTTAAAAAATATTGGAAGTTATTTAAAACTTGTGAAAGTGATCCAAATTTTGGATGGGCCAAAATGCACTTGCTTTCATTCCCTGAATATAATCTATATTGTATTTCAGAGAGAACAGTTCACTTCTCCACTGTAGAATGAATTACCCCAGTTAAATGCAGTATTTCTGTGCACATGAGCGCATTCAATGCAGAGGAACTTCATGACAAGAAACAGCCAAATGCTCCCTCATTACTCTCCATGGCTCATGTGTCTCAGATGGCGGGGCCCCTGTCCTCTGTTCCTCATGCCCGCAGGGCATACATTTCAGCTTCTCCTGCCTGCACAGCCCTGACCCCAGCATAGCATGACAGACAACACGTTCCACTAACATTTAAAAAAAGACCTACGGCCACCATTTGAAGAGACAACAATAGGAGAGGCTAATTAGGACCCCATTTCTTCTAGAAAAGCAGTCTGGATAAAGAAGCTCCTGTTGATGAGTGGTAGTAGGCCCTAACGATCCTTATGGATCTTTGATCATATCATAGGTAAGTCACTTCTTAGCTATTTTCCATTAGGAAACAGGATTTCATTACTGGCTAGGAAAGCTGGTCAGATCTAACCGGCATGGTGCAAAAGCAAACCCAAGAGGAGTGGTCTCTCACACCAATGCAGTTTGGTTTTTTTTAATTTTTTTTAACGTGTATTTATTTTTTGAGACAGAGACAGAGCATGAATGGGGGAGGGTCAGAGAGAGAGAGAGAGACACAGAATCTGAAACAGGCTCCAGGCTCTGAGCTGTCAGCACAGAGCCTGACTCAGGGCTTGAACTCACAGACCGGGAGATCATGACCTGAGCTGAATTTGGACACTCAACCTTGGACTGAGCCACCCAGGCACCTCTACCAATGCAGTTTAAAAACCAGCTGTTCCTCCCGCAGAGTATACCAAGCCCTTGCTGTGGGGCAGAGTAACAGAGAAGGGGGGAGTAACAGAAGGGGGCAGAGTAACAGAGAACGCTCTATGGCAGTAGGGTTCAGGCTCAAAAACCCTGAAAGAGTTCAGGCTCAAAAACTGCCACAAAGAGCTGGGCTTGGTCACATCAATTCCAGGCCAAGCTTTCCTTCTGGAGGCTGCTCTGAAGCACAAACACAATTCCTAACCTGGTTTCTCTGCCTTCCAGTGTAATCTAAGTAACAAGGGAGTTCTGGACTCCAGTGCTCTAGAAACTTGTACTCCCCGTAAGCAGGAGGATTTGGGGGTGGGGGGTTTGGAAAATCTAACATACCTGTAATAATTATATGCATTTTGAGCATTAAATGTGTCAGATCTTTTGAACATTAATACATGATCTCACATAATCTTCAGAACTACCTTAGGAGCTAGTGCTATCCCCCCACTCTATG
Organism: Panthera pardus; assembly: GCF_024362965.1. Classification (NCBI taxonomy): domain Eukaryota; kingdom Metazoa; phylum Chordata; class Mammalia; order Carnivora; family Felidae; genus Panthera; species Panthera pardus. The sequence continues at coordinate 73,866,417 of NW_026526688.1, forward strand.
AATGAGGCAATCATAGGAGGAAGTCCTAAGTAGGGTGACCAGAGTCCCACAGGCAGTAACGGGAAGGGGGAGCCCAGAATCATACCAATACCACACAGAGTGTGAACCAGCCCCCCCCCACACCCCCGCCTGGCTCCCAACAGCAGGTTTTGCCTTAATGACACACAGAAGGCCTGCAGTTAAAAAGTCGAAACACCTGTGATGCTGGCACAACCTTGCGAGGGGACCCTGTAGGGGCAGAGCAGGTACGGGAAGTCCAGGACGTGTGGAGTTCCCGAACCCGACTCTGGTGCTGGTGGGTGCTGTGGGGGAGAAGGGGAGGCCCTCTCGGACCTGGCCCCCCTTCCATGCTCACCTCTTGGAGCAACGTAAACTTCCGCCTCCACCTGGCTGCACTGAGCAGTGATCCGAACTGCCTTCCCGGGAACTGGCAACCTAGAAGAACCGGCCGGCTCGCGAGTCACTGTGGCAGAGAGATCCCCAAAGCCCCGCCTACCCTCCTTTAGAGGTGACCTAGGCTCAGAGCGACCTGACCCACCTCGTGCAGTCCGTGCGGAGTTTCTGGACCCTCAGAACTCCCCACTGCCGATCCCTCCCCCATGGGGCGGGACTACACCTGCAGGAGGAGGCGTGGCCCACAAAACCCTGGTACCAAGTGCCCTGAAGTGGGGAAGCTTTTCACCATAAAATGATGTAATGACAACTCATTTCTCAAGCCAGCCCACAAACCCCATTCACAGCATCATGTTTCAGAAGGTCCCTCCTTTTTTTTTTTTTTTTTTCTCTCTTTTCTTTTTCTTCATGCCCAGCACGGAGCTCAAGCCAGCTTGAATTCAAGACCCTGGGATTAAGACCTGAGCTGAGATCAAGAGTCCAGTCGATGTTTAACCGACTGAGCCCCACCCAGGCACCCCTCAGCAGGCCCCTTCTGACTGGAATTCAATGAAGCAGGGCATCTTTTAAAATGACATTGGTACATTAAATCAGTAAAAACAGAAAATAAGCATTTGGTGCAATAAAGGCGGGAACCTGGCTCCCGAAAAGTGTGGAGGGAGAGCTGAGAGGCCGGCCTGCCTCTTGCCCTCCAGCTCCCTTGGAAGCAACAGTCCAGCCACCGCCTTCTTTTCTCTGGGCACAAGGACAGTCCCCCAGCTGCTCCTTCTCCTCCCATCACTTCTCGTTCCACCGGTCAGAACCTGTGGCACCACGAATGCATCTTCCCACATCCTCCCAGACATGAAGCAGTGGCCCTTCCTGTAGGTTTTCAAAGGGCTTTTACTGCCAGGGATAAGGGAAACAAGCAGGGTAAGGAGGTCCCTTCTAAATCATCTACACCTGTGCCCTCAATCCCCATCTGCCATTTCTCTACTCTGCCCTGTGGGAAGAAGGAAAGGTGCTAAGAGTGGTCACTGTATGTGCTGGGATACACAAAGAACCCATCCACATAGCAGGAGAAAACCAGCCCGTGGCACACTTGTGATTCCATCCCAGGGCTAGGGGAGGGGCTCTGTGAGTGGAGAGGAGTTGGGGTGAGGCTGAGCCTGATAATGAGGACCTCTGTCCTTGGGCTGGGGGGTGGAGGGGCAGCGGTAGCAGGCAACACTCCTGGGGGAGGAGGTCCCCCCCCCTGCCCCACAGCCTTGACTTCTCTGCTCATCTTTTGCTTACTCCAAGCTACTCCTGCCAAAACCACTCTAAGCTAACCCTAGGGCAGGGGAGGAGGGTTAGGGGAGGCAGGGTTCCAGGTGGAGAAACCATCTCTGAACGCCACTCTAACATGAGGAACATAGACAAACTGCAATGAATATATATATGCACGTGCATACTATTTATATAGTTTGTTGGTATTATATTAAAACTATAGATTATTATTGAGTTTAGCTGATATAATCTACTTATGTTCTTTATATTACATAATAAATAGAATTCTAGAAATTAAAAACCAACTTATAACAATGTTTGAAAAAGATAAAATATCACGTTCTGTATTTCTCCCCATTTTACATCCACAGATTGGTCTACAAATGGTTTCTTCTAATCTACAAACTCAGCTATGCATTTGGTGTTGTGGGTTATTTGGCCATCATGTTTACAATGTGTGGATTCAATTTATTTTTCAAGTAAGTATCTCCAATTAAGACATTAATATCTCCAAGCACTTGCTTGCAATATTCACCTGGTCAAGTTATCTGTATCAGGAATCATTTGGCCCTACAATGTTCCATACACACATTGTTTATAGTAGATGTCATTGGTGGAAACCACTAGAAAAGTATAAGAGGAAACCCTACAGAATAAAAAGTTTTCAAAAAATTATAAGCTTTAAAGAAAATCTGTACTTGAGGGGCGCCTGGGTGGCTCAGTTGGCTAAGCGTCTGACTTTGATTCAGGTCATGATCTCGAGGCTCATGGGTTTGAGCCCCACGTCAGGGTCTCTGTTGTCAGTGCAAAGCCAGCTTCGGTTCCTGTCTCCCTCTGTCTGCCCCTCCCCAGCTCATGCTTTCTCTGTGTCTCAAAAATAATAAATAAAAACATCAAAAAACTTTTAAAAAAATCTGTACTTCATAGGCAAATTTTGAACATCACCATTAAAAGCAGGCCTACATTTGCGGTAGAGTAATTCTTACAGAACTACAAATTTCCCCTCCATAAAATTCTGAAGTGTCATTTCCTTGTATATATCTTCTTCCTTCAAAACCTCTGGAACTATGCTGTCCAGTGCAGTATACGATAGGTCATGTCACTATGAGCATCTAAACTATGAAATAAAATGTTCTAGAACTATAAGATACAAACTGGATTTCAAAGTTTGAAAAATACTGTTAAAAAAATAAAAAGAGAAAATAATTTTTATATTGACCACATGTTGAAATACAGTGTTTGGGATGTATTGGTGAAATTATTTCATGGGTTTTTTTTAATGTGACTACTAGGAAATTTTCAATCTGTATTTCTATATTGCCGGGGACAGCACTGCTCTAGAATTTTGTTTCTGGTACCTATGAAGTCCCTTTTGCTGGGGACAGTCAGAAAAGGACAAAACTAAGTGCTTAGAACTTGAATGAGAGGTAAGGAAATAACAGAACAAGAAAGTCTTGTGAGAAATCAAGGAAATCAGGATAATTATAACTCAGAACTGAGCTCCTTGGAAAAATGGTTGCTGAGATGTGCTGTGGACGAGGTTCTCATGGGCAGAGCCAAGGCTGTGTAATCAACCTGTGGCCTGGAAAGGAAATTTAAGACATACCGCACGGCTGTGGAAAGCAGCTCAAATAAAAATTCCCCAGAATATCTCTCACATTGAAGTTCCTCTGGGACCTTACCAGAAATCAAAAGGCAAACATTGGCAACTCATAAAATAGGTCAGGCAATTGGATGGAGTGTCAGCTCTGAAAGGAAGGACTCTTCCTACGGCAACGTAGCAATCTGATTTTATAAGCATTTCATGAAAATTTCACAGCAGAAACTCTTACCATTTTCTAGCAGGAAAGGGATAGAAAGTAACTGTACAGATCTATGATTAATATATTATTCTGTGTATAGAAAGACACTGATTTCTTTTGTTTTTCAGCATATTGTCCATATAACTTTATTTTAGTGAATGTAAAAATATTCATAAGGAATTTTATGAAATCACTGAGCCTACAGTTGTCCCAAGACTACTTTCCATAAGATATAAGTTCCTTAACCATGACCTCTCCTACAACGAGGCATAGCAAGAACTTAACCCTTCAGGCTGGGAAGGAACTAGTCCTCCCCTGAACATGGGGAGAATATCATCTTCATTCCTCCCCACTATCCCAATTCTCAAATATACCCAGGCAAATCTTGAAAGGATAAAGCCACCATTTGTGTTGGAATTCCCAGTTCCCATCACAAAAAGAGCTGTACCCTCTAAGTCTACAAACTCTCTGCCTTTACCATTTCCTCCTCAAATTCACAGAGCACAAAACAACTAGAAAAAGTTTCCAGGACCGACCGACCAGCTCCCCTCCACTCCTCCCTCGCTTTCTGACTCAGTCAGATCTACCCAGGCCCAGGGCTAATATTTGAAGCTGTTGAGAGATATAACAAACCATATGTGCAATGATTAAGATTCAGAAATTAAATTAGGGGCTAATTACTTTTTAAAGAAGTGTTTCTCTTAAAAATGGGATGCGGGGGTATCAGAGAATCCTATTATATTTGAAATGTGATGCAACTTGCAAAATATTGTTTTTCTGATTAACATGTAGTCACTATGGCATAGTAGCAAAGGGCCTCAAAATTGAAGTGTGATCCCTGGTTTTGTTTTGTACCAATCGTCATGTTAAGCAAATCATTTTTTCTAAATCTCCATTTTTTCAAACGCAAATGAGGTAAGTAATCATATCTACCTCAAATATTTGTTAGGCAAGTGAAGTATTTGAAAGTATTCTGTAAAATCTAAGCTTGATAGCAGGGATTCTCAACCTGAGAAGTTTCTAAAAAGCACTGCTGTGCAGACCCCGCCCCAGGCCACGTACATCACAGCTCCAGAGCAGCAGAGTCTTAAATCTCCCCAGGTGATTCTAATCTATATTTAAGGCTGAGAAACACTACTCCATTAAAGAAGTTCTTAATGCTAGCTGCCCACTGGAATCACCTGGAGTCTGGAGAGCTTCCAAAAATATTGCTGCACAGGCCCCACCCCGAGAGTGATGTCATTGGCCTGGGGTGCAGGGGGGAGATGAGGAGTTTTACAAGCTGCACAGGCCTTTCTTTGAAGCCCAGCTTCAAAACCACCAGTTAAAAGACCCTCTCAAGAATTACTTCGCCCACTTACCATGGAGTGGTAACATTTGAAGAGAATTTAGAGACCTTAAGAGGCTTTAAAAAATCAATTAAAGTCTAAAAAATCAGTTAAAAAAAAGTACACTCAACTTTCTGTGAGAGACTGTGGCAGGAAATTTCTTCTAAGCTGCAACCCTTCTCGAGCCCCTCATATACCACGTTCTTATTTCCTTACCCTGTCATTTTCAATAGAATCAAGGCTAGAGATTCCATGGATTTTGGCATTGTATCCTTGTTCTATGGCCTCTACTATGGCGTAATGGGGAGAGATTTTGCAGAGATCTGTTCGGATTACATGGCTTCTACTATAGGGGTAAGTGTTGCTTTCATTCTCTGAAACTACTTATGGTGCATGGAGAAATGGTCTCATCTTACACATTTGCATCCATTTTCGGAAACAGAGAAGTCTTTTTTTGGTTCTCCCAGGCCAACTGCTCCCTAATTCTCCTTGCATCAAAAATTATCTTTGCTAGTTGATTAGAAAATATACTTCCTATTTATAGAAATTTGTTGGGAAATAAGGCTTTATTTATTTATTTACTTACTTACTTACTTTCAAGTAATCTCTAGCCCAATGTGGGGGCTCAAACTCACAACCCTGAGATCAAGAGTCGCATGCTCTACTGACAACCAGCCAGGTGCCCCCAGAGGCATCTTTTTAAATAAAATAATTATTTGGGGGGCACCTGTGTGGCTCGGTCAGTTAAGCAACTGACTCTTGATATGGGCTCAAGTCATGATCTCTAGATCATGAGATCAAGCCCCACATCCAGCTCTGCACTGAGCATGGAACCTGCTTGGAATTCTCCCTCTCTCTCTGCCCGTCTCCTGCTCATGCACGCATGCTCTCTCTAAATAAATAAATAAATAAATAGACATTAAAAAAATAATTATTATTTGGAAGTAACCATCTCTAGCATACTCCAATTGCCCACAATGAAAGGATTAGTAAAAATTAAATAACGACAACAAATTTTATATTTTATATTTTATACTAAATTTTATATTCTGTGCCTAACACAGAAAGTCATATTTCATGCACATAAAGCACTTGAGAATCAATCATTACTCCTCATAATGATCAGTTATCATTAGATAGCATTAGAAGAAGTCGGAGATACAAAAACTGTGCTAAATGTATTCTGACTGTATATTGGTCTCTGGGACTTAGAAAGTATCCCTAATAGCTTTTTCTTAAACTCTCTTAAGATTGAAACTCCAAGTGGACATACTTGCTGGTTAGATGGATTTCATATTCAGATATTAGGAGCACTCATCTATGTCTGACACATGCACATCTCATAAAAACTCACAAACCAGGGGCTTTGGGATGACCTAGTGGTTTCAGGAATTCTATGTCTCTGTCCTCCGCTGGCCTCTTGGTACACAGCAGATACGAAATGGAAAAGCTACTGTGGATGGCAAGGGAGGAGTGCAATTCCAGACTGTTCTTCTCTCTCTCCATTTATGGGGCAGGACTAAGCAGACATGACCTTGACTTCATCCCTGTCCAGTCTGCCCTTCTCCATCTCCGTAGGCTCTATCTTACTCTTTTCCTATAGCCTGGAATCCGACTTCTGTGGTGAAATGCCGGAACAAGATACCTTTTGGAAGTCCCCTGCCATGTGTCATCTATGGGACAACTGCCTTTTTTATAATGTTTAAGGTGAGCAAAGGAGAGAGCATTTCCACTCCTAGTTCCTCCAGCAAAAGCCAGAAGTCATACTTCTTAAAAATTTCCCAAAGCCTCGTGTACTTATTTATGGACAGGAGAGGGAGAGAAGAGTTGTGTGTCCTCTGTTCTCCAGTGGACCAGGAAGAAGAGATTCAACCTCACAAGACAAGTTTTTAAGCGCCAATTTTCTGGAGACTTCTCACCTGATCCCACCCCACCAGGCTTCAACTTCTTGTCATCCTCTGTCAACTTAACTTCATCTACCAAATATATAAAACCCACTGCTTCAAGCCATTGGCACAGCCACGAGTGACTTGAACTGATGGAGTGTGTGTGTGTGTGTGTGTGTGTGTGTGTGTGTGTGAGACAGAGGTAAGGAGGAAGCAAAGGAGGAGCAATTTCCATTCTCACACCACTGCCTAAGCCCCACACCAGACTAATTAAGTCAGAATCTCTGGGAGTGGAGCCAGTGCATCTGCTTTGTTTTAAAAGCTCCTCAGGAAAAGGAATGAGCTATTCAGCCATGCAAAAACATGGATGAACTGTAAATACATGTTGCTAACTGAAAGAAGGCAGTCAGAAAAGGGTACATGTTATATGATTCCATTTATATGACATTTTGGAAAGGGCACAACTATGGAGATGGTAAACAGATCAGTGGTTGCCAGGGGTTTAGGGAGTGAGCAGGGATGAATAGATGAAGTACAGGGAATTTTTTAGGGCAGTGAAATTATTCTGTATGACACTGTAATCGTAAATACATGACACTATGCATTTGTCAAAATCAAAAGTACTTTGTAGCAGAAGGAGTGAAACAATGTATACAAATCTGGAAAATCATTTAGGATGTGAGAGAATGCCAGGACAGAATGTAGACTGTGACAGAAGAATCTAACTGTATTACAAATGCATGAAATAACCACACTGAAGGGAGGAGAAGAAAGCGCTGACCTAAGTAACTTTGAAATGAGTAGAGATCTAAGATTAAAAGCAAAGGAACTGAACATAAGTACTGTACTCTAGTTTGTAAAGTGTTTTCCCTCAGGGCTATGGGTTCACAATTGTGATACTGCTATCCATGTATTCGCAACTGAATAACTCAGTAAATGGATGATCCATAGTAGGAGCTATGTTTCTCACCCTCAGAAGGTTATTAACACTCAAGGAGAGAAGGCTAGAACGATCCATATAGTAAAGGATAAGAGTTAAAGACATCAGTCTGAGATCATGTTTAGCATAATATAGATTACATGTGTCTTAATATAGATGGATACATATAGGAACATCTATCGCTATGATATACACATGGGTTAGTATATACAGCTCTATCTCCTTCCTCTGTCAGCTAAGAAGCCCAGAAGCAATGACACCCCAGGAGCAGTAAGCACACCTAATGCCCATATCTTTTCTAATGCCATTCTACAATAAAAGGAACCAAGGTTCCTTGGAGAAATGGTTGATTCTAGGTCTTGGCAGGGAATATACAAATGAGCCCGGAGTACCTTGTACTCCCAGAAGTTAAGGAAGTGCTTAAAACAAGCAAACAAACAAAAAACCCCACCACAATTATGAGGATAAGTCAAAGAGACAGAAGCCAACTGAAAAAGCTGCCAATGGTAAACGCTAGAACAATCTGTGCAACCAAATAGTAGTAATGGTAGTAGCAGTAGTCGTCGTCGTTGTAGTGGTAGTAATAGCAGTAGTAGTAATAGTAGTTGTAGTAGTAGTCATAGTAGTAGTAGTAATAGTAGTAGTCGTAGTTGTAGTCGTAGTAGTAGTAGTAACAATAGTAGTAGTCGTCGTAGTAGTAGCAACAGTAGTAGTAAAAGTAGTAGTAGTAGTAATGGTAGTAGTAGTAGTTGTAGTCTTAGTAGTAGTAGTCGTAGTTGTAGTAGTAGTAACAATAGTAGCAGTCATAGTAGTAGCAACAGTAGTAGTAATAGTAGTAGTAGTAGTAATGGTAGTAGTAGCAGCAGCAATAGTAGCAGCAGCAGAGTTGGGTTATAACCCAAAGTATAAAATAAATATCATGAGGGGCGCCTGGGTGGCTCAGTAGGTTGAGCGTCCGACTTCGGCTCAGGTGATGATCTCACAACTCGTGAGTTCAAGCCCCGCGTCGGGCTCTGTGTGCTGACAGCTCGAGCCTGGAGCCTGGTTCCGATTCTGTGTCTCCCTCTCTCTCTGACCCTCCCCTGTTTATGCTCTGTCTCTGACTCAAAAATGAATAAATGTTTAAAATAAATATCATGAGTCTATGTTGATATAAATGAATGAATGGAGGAGAATAGACAAATCTCTCATGCAGAAGTCCACATAATTTATGTAGATACTCGAACCTTAAGAAGGTTATTGGTTAAGTTTTTTGGGGTCAGCTTGGGTGGGCTGTGGTGCTCGATTGTTTGATCAAACACCCATCTAGATACACACACATACACACCCTATCAGTTCCTTTTCTCTGGAGAAGACTCACTGATATTGAGGTAGAGCTTAACTTCCCCCTCCTTATGAATGGGCTGTTCTTCGTGATTTCCTTCCAAAGAGTACAAAATAGAAAGGAATAAAAAAAAAAAAAAAAAAGAGTAGCTTTATAGTAGAGAAACCTGACAGACACTGCATCACACCAGGTGATCAAGGTGAAAATCAACAGTGATAAGACTGATAGCACGTACCCTTGCTATGGTGTGATAAGAACATTATCTTCGTTCCTAAAACTCATAACCTCACTGTAATCAAGAGAAAAACATCAGCTAAATTCCCATTGAGGGATATTCCGCAAAATACTCCCCCAAATTGTCAAAGTCATAGAAGAAAAGTGAGGTCTGAGAAACCACCACAGCCAACAGGAGCTCAAGGAAACATAACAACTAAGTGGTATCCTGAATCGGATTCTGGAACAGAATGAGGACATTCGTTTTTTTTTTTTAAATCTAATCCAAATAGGGGCACCTGGGTGGCTCAGTGGGTTAAGCGTCCAACTTTGGCTCAGGTCATGATCTCACTGCTCATGAGTTCGAGCCCCACGTCAGGCTCTGTGCTGACAGCTCAGAGCCTGGAGTCTGCTTCGGATTCTGTGTCTCCATCTCTCTCTGCCCCTCCCCCTCTTGTGCGCTCTCTCACTTTCTCTCTCTCTCTCAAATATACATAAAACATAAGAAAATTTTAAAAATCTAATCTGGATAAAGTATGTACTTTGTTTCATAATAAGTGTCAATGTTGGTTCATTGATTGTGACAAAGATACCTACTAATGTAAGATGGTAATAATAGGGGAAATATGGTATATGGGAACTGGTACTATCTTCATATCTGTCCTTTACGTATAAAACAATATTTAAATAAATATTTATTTTGTAAAAAACAGCTTCTTAGGGATTCTAATGTGCTGCCAGTATTGGAATCACTCTTCATCCACAGCATTGGAAAGATGCAGGCATCCCAGGTTAGAATTCTAAAGACATTGCTTTCCAATGGGATTAGTCTATATGCTCCCTCTCATCACATGGGAAGTAAAAATGATAGAGATGCCTGAGCTTACTCCGGATCTGTGAATCAGAGAAAGGGTTAGGCTATAGGTAAGCTTAAAAAGCTTCCTGGGTGACTCTGAACTACAGCCCTGGATGAAAACCTTTCCTCTTGAAGGATTCCTCAATGGGGAGGTTAAATTGGAGGTTATAATTAGCAGTGTACTCTGGGTCCATTTGGAGTTCAGTGGGTTTTTGCCTGGAGATCCTAACTACACTGAAGCATTCCTAGGAGGAAAAGTGTTTCAAGTTCTAAACCAATGAAGAAGCAGTGAAAACTCTATGTCCCAAAGCCTGGAAGTGGTGTTCCTGTGTTCAGAGAATGAATGGTATATGTGCTCTCCTTTCTAACAGTGCTCTGTGCATTTCCCCCAAACAGTTCTACAGCGTCAGTGGGATGCCCACAAGGAGCTTGTCAGACAATGTCTGCGCCGTCTGTGGGCAGAAGATCATTGTGGAGCTCAATGAAGAAGGGCTCATTGAAAACACCTACCAGCTCTCATGCAATCATGTGTATCCTTTTCATGGGAAACCATATGGGCTTCATCAAGCTGATGATGGGAGGCAATTTTCAAATAATCTGTGTTGGTCATGGCAAGTCAGGGAGCACTGTCTCATACCTTCCTCCCCTCCTCCTAGCCCCATCTCTTCTGCCTTGCTTAGCTCCCATCCCCAAACCCCAGGTCCTTGTCCTCCACCTTCTCTCTTGCTGAGACTTTCTGATAGTCTCTGCTAACTAATGAACCGCTAACTGAGGTGGCCAGTGATTTCCTTTGTAAAAATGAATCTTCATGCTACCCAGAGAGAAAGGCTGTATGTAGCATCTGCACAAGACACTGGCTGGGAAAGTTGGCAAAGCCGTACGTGAACAGATAGCCAAGAAGAACCTGGGAGAGAAAGGTGTGGGGGTGAGAAAAAGTGGAGTTTCAGGTTCAGAGAGGAACTCAGAACTGTCCAGGTGGAGCCTCTGAATCTCACAGGACTGAAAACAACAAAGTATGCTTTGCCTAGAAATAATCCTAGGAATTTACTTGTGTCAACAGTGATAGCGGGGTCAACCAGCTATCAGCTCTGGTCTTGGAAAGAAGATAACGCCACAGGCAGCAGGACACCTCGGACTACAAAAGGAGGGACCAAAACTTGAGCATCTAGCTTTTGAACGATGTGCCTCCTCTGTCTGCGAGGTCTGCCCTGAATGGCTGATAGATCTTTAGGTGTTAGGATGCAGACAAGCCTGGGCCTGGAAACCAGCATTCTCTGGGAATTCCAATAACCGTTGAGGAAGACCTCAACATATGGAAAGATCTAGGATCAAGAGTCCTGAATATGTAACTCTGGATACCAAAGTTGTGTTTGGGTTGGCCGACAATCAGTATTTTAATTCTCTCCTAAATATAGGGGAAAAGAAGGTATCATTTATCTTTATAGTACAATATCAACTTTATAATATTGCTCTGCACTCAGTTCAACCCTCTGGCATTATGAGGTGGTTAAACCATCTGTCTTTTGCCTCTGAAGCCCACCTAACTCAGTAATACTCTAGATGTGCAGTGCCTATGACTCGGTTCTGTTTAATCTGGACAGATTCCATTTATTCAATCCTGAGAGTTAAAAAATGGAGTAAATGTATCTGAAATGCAATAGGAGACCTTACTCCTAACGTTTAAGCCTTACCATTTTAAGGCAAGAAACACAAAAATATCCCATATGGAGTTCTATGGTGGTTTTCCAGTGTGATACCTTTCCCAAAAAACTATCCTTCCAAGTCTGGCCCTAGTTTTAAATACGATTTACTTTTCAAGTGTTGGAACAGAGCCCCTTATGCCATTTGCAAGTGGAAATATTTTCTCTCTCCACCTTTAAAACCCCTTAGGGATTGTTGTGCATGTGGGCATATGTAATCTAAAATGTAGTCACTTTTAAATTTGCTTTGCAGGGAGTACTGTTAATGGCCCATTTTAGCATGAATCATATTAGCAAGGAGTGGGTGAACGTGAGTCATATTAACAAGCTGGGGCAGGGGAAGGAATCTGAGTATTGCTCTGCAGCAACTCTGCCAGCTTGGAGACTTTTCAGGATCAAGATTTAAAGATGAGACAGGATATTAAGAGGACGTGGACATTTCAATGCTGGCTCTATGACTCCTGAACTCTACCTATCTGGAAGATGAGGCCATACTCCAGCCCTTTTGAATAAAGGGCTGCAAGGGTTTGGGTTTAAAATCTTTGTTATAATGTTGCACCTGGGTGGCTCAGTCAGTTAAGCTTCCGACTTTGGCTCAGGTCATGGTCTTGTGGTTCATAGGTTCAAGCCCTGCGTCAGGCTCTGTGCTGACAGCTTGAAGCCTGGAGCCTGCTATGGATTCTGTGTCTCCCTCTCTCTGCCCCTCTCCCATTCATTCTCTCTCTCTCTCTCTCTTTCTCATGCTGTCTCTTTCTCTCTCTCAAAAGTAAACATTAAAAAATTTGTTTATTAAAATCTTTGCTATAATACACCACTTTATGTTAATCCAAGCCTTTTGCAAAAATTACCCAATTCCAAAAACATACAATAGTGGAAACTCTTAGTTACATACAGATCTAATATTGAGGAATTATACACATGGTCTTGACTGCTCTACACTCCCATTTATTAGGGAGGAGACTGCTACATCATTGCTGTTCACATGGACATGTAGCAGGCTAGTCAGAAAATCGTTTGATTTTGATTCAGAAAGCTACACTGGGATCAACGATTGTAAAAATAAATAAATAAATAGGATGGATCTCATTACTGTTACTCATTTTGCCCAAATCTAAATGTTGTGGAACCTGAGAAAATATATCTGCAAAAGTAGTTGGTTTTACGTGATTCACTCAAATATTTATTTAATAAATAGGCACTTAGGCACTGCATCAGGTGCTAAGGACAGGGAAGAATGAGACCTGGTCCCACAGGTTTCATGTGGTTCAGGAGAGACATGGATATACATAGAATGTCGTGCTACAGTGTGATAGGAGCTCTAATGGGAGCAATTGTGGGAAAAGACAGGGTTTGCTCTCAACTTTGGGGGCAAAGGGCCAAACTCTCCAGACAGGGAAATATATACAAATGAATTTGTAAATGCCTAGTGTTTCAGAATTTTATTAGGTTTATATTCTATTAAAAATAAATGCCTTCTTATCAGTAACAAAAAAAAAACTTAAGACTCATAAAGCTAATAGAAATTTCCATAAACTTATGGTTTATGACTACAAGTAACTTAAGCTTGTCTAGGTGCCTAAGACAAGTGTGATTACTTAGTAGGTAATGAATAAGGCACAAAACATAGAACAGGGAAACACTATGGTAAATCTATGAGAAACGCACAATTAGCGAGGCAAGGAGATGTATTCATACAGTGTGATGTTAAATATTGCTGTAAAAAAGCACTTTCATATTCTTTATCTAATTTAATTCTTGGGAGAATCTAGTGCAGCAAGAAGAACAGGTAAGGCCAAGAAGCTATGTAAACCTCGCAAGTTCCTAAAGCTATTACAGCTCTGACTGCAAGCTCACAGTCCTGGGGTTCCATTGGCCTACAGAATCTTCCTGAGAGTGATGTGCACAGTCAAGTCATGACTCACCTCCATTCTCACCCTCTACTTCATGGGATCATTTCCATTATGCCATCATGAAGCAGACCTTGCCTCTTACTATCTAGAAACTTCCCTAACGAGATGCTTAAGCTTTCACGAATTCTGCATCCGAGGTTGGTGTATAGTTGGTAAAAAGCAGACTTGCCCTTACTGCAAAGAGAAGGTTGATTTGAAGAGGATGATCAGTAACCCGTATCCTTTAAAAAAAAAAATAAAAGTTGTGAGATATTATGTAAATGTTCTGGTAATGCATTCTTAAATCTAAATATTCATTATCTTCATTACAGTTTTAGCTGAAAGCTTTGTTTTCCCGTATCTATTTCAAAATGACTTACTAGTCTCTTTTCTCCCCGGTGCCTATGTTACTACTCTGGCTAGGAATTTAATGCCAAAAAAGATACATTATACTCTTTATAGTCCATGTATTCTACTATAAGGGCTTTAGTGGGAATGTGATGGGATATTGCAAGAGATGGGTAAATATATGGAAGGATTAGATAGATAGATAGATGATAGCTATGTAAATAGATGATGGATGGATGGGTGGGTGGGTGGGTGGATGGTTGGATAGGTAGGCAGAGAGTTGGATGACAGGTAATGGGTGGATGGGATGAGTGGGTGGGTATATAAATATATAGACTGGAAATGAAATTTTAAAATCCCCAAATGTGAACTAGTATATAGAAAAGTATTTTTAAGATATACTATATTTTATTATTTCCAGAATGAGTAAGGTTATTTTCCCCCTGGATTTGGTCTTTTAAATTCCTTGCCATGCCTCATCTTGTCTTAGGCTAAACCCTGGTGATAATAATATTGAAAGAAAATGAGGAACTACAGACAGCTTATGGCAGCAGCTAGGATTTTTATAGACACCAAGGTTCTCCATCTGAGGCCACAGGAAGCCTCAGTGGCCCCATCCAGAGCTGACCACAAAGACTTAGTCCTCAACCCCACTGGCTCAAGACCATAATACGGTAAAACCTTAGTTTGCAAGCATAATTCATTCTGGAAACATGCTTGTAATCCAAACCACTTGTATATCGAAGTGAATTTCAAGAACCATTGGCTCAGTTGTGATCATGTCACGTTCAGTGTCACGTACTACTTGTATTGCAAGACAATGCTCGTTTATCAAGCTAAAACTTATCAGAAATGTTTGCTCATCTTGCGGAACACTCACAGAACAAGTTACTCACAGTCCAAGGTTTTACTGTATATCTCTTCCAGGGGGTAAGTAGGATTGAAACATAGCCCCACCTTCAGCAGCAAACATTGAGAGGTTGGCATCAACCTGCCAAGTACTGTCTTTCCTCATACGAGACAGCCTTTCCAGACTTTCTGTGTACCAGTCACCTAAATTTTACAGTGCTGAGACACCTCCCTTGTTCCCTCTCCCCCTATTCTTTACCAACCCTGAATGTACAGTTTTAACAATGGCTGCCAGCGGCAATGCCCACACCTCTCTGATGACTGCAAATCAAGGAAAGATTTGCAATTAGGGCAGCAGAGGAGGGAGCATCTTTTTGTCTCAGGGCCATGCCACAGCAAGAGAGTACCTCTGTGGCCACCAGCTCCCTCTGGTGTGTGATGCTCCCTCCTCCTTCCAGTGCATCCGCTCTCTCTGAAGTTCCCTTCTGATAGGAGGAAACCAAGTCCCGAACTGCTTTTGGTTAACAACTTATAAAACTAAAATATATGCAGCTTTGTTATAATGTTGGTGATAATATGATCATAAATGTCACCTTAAATGCTCATTTAAATAACAAAGGACCATCGGTTACTCCATACAGTCTTGAGAGAATAAGCTTTTGAATATTACATGTACTCCTTTTATTGAGAGTCAGTAAAAAGAAAAGCTTCTTGGGGAATATTTGCCTTTATGTATGTAACATTGCTATTAGAGATATTATGTGTTAATTACATCCCCTTAGCACAATTTATCAAAGAAACTGGAAAAAGCATATCTTATCTGTGATGGTTTTCTTTTCAATACAGTGCCGAAGGCTGTTTTGGCTCACTTAAGGAAGTTTCCATGATCCTTGGTTTCCAGTGTCGTCATCTCCCTCTTCCTTTCTCTGTTAGTATATGACCCTTGCCTTTTGTTGTTTTACAGTTTGAGATTTTATTGTAATCTGTTTTATTGTTGGAAATTTGGTGTAATGTAAATAACAATGATAATCAAATGCTATAAAAATCACATAAGGGGCTTTTAAATGAGCATACAGAATTAAGAGGAAAGGAAATACTCACTGCATTGCTGATTATATTTGCAAATGATATTCATGAATATTTGTGCTACTTGGCTGTATATAGAGCAACCTCCTTAACTGAGATTTAGCTGGGAGCGCACACACTTTTTATATGGACAAATCCTGGATTGGCTTCGTTATTTGGTGGCCTGGCAACCCGTGGTGATTGGAATAGTTCAAGGCATTAATTATTCACTAGGGCTGGAATAGTACAGCAGACTTACTCCAGAAGCAATGTGTTGCATGTTGAAATATTTTTAAATCCTTGATCCTACACTTAATATCGATATTCTTTTTTTTAATATCAGAGGTGATCCCCAAGAGTTTAGAGAACTGAGCCTTACCTAAGCAGTCTGTCTATGTGGAAAGAATTTAGAGAGAAGCTGAATGTCAAAAGTTCAGAAAAAAAACAAAAGTAAAACCAATGAATCTGTGAAGTAGCAATTAGTAAAAATTTATTGTGCACACATCTTAAAGATAGTTTGCAAACCAGGAGCACTCAGACCAAAACACAGAATGAGGCTCAGAGCTATATATTATAAAGCAGCTTATATAGTGTGGAGGCAGTGACTGTTTATTCTTCATGGTGATTGGTTACAATACGGGAATTTTCTTAAATGAAAGGGAATTGGTTAGTGATCACCTCATCTCAATTTGGGGAGAACAATTTAAGTTTTGCTTATGATTTTCAGGGGTGTAAGCAAGAAGTGATCTCGGTCAAGTTAGCTTTGCTTGTCCTGCAAAGTAAGCTAAATTAAGCTTTGCTTGTATGACTAACCTGGTTTTGTCCACTGAAGGAGTTTTCAAGTCTGGCCTCTGTTTGTGTTTGGTTTTAACATGAACAACAGAATAAACAAATAGAGCACACTTTGCATCTTTCCCCTTGTGATCATTTTCTAATTGATGCATGCAGCCCATTTGTTAGCACCCGCCATGGACATCCTACCTCTAATTTGGCTGATAATGTACTTCTTACCTACAACATTTAGTTACAACCGGTTCAACATCTTCAAAGACGTAGGCAGAGTTGTTAAGTAATCTACAGTTCAAGGAGATTACTGCAGCTTTGGCACCATAAAGGCCTCTGCGTAGAGGGCATTATTCCCAAAATGTCTAGCGCTAGGTGCCACAGCCCAGCCCATTCAAAGGGCCACAGCTGCACTGCGTTTCCCGGGCCTGCCAAGTGCACTTGACCCATCCAAGGGTTGCATTAAAGGGGAGGAAAACCACTCTCTTCTTTTGTGCCACTCTGTTCACATGCACGCATGCACACACACACACACACACACACACCATCACTGTTGCTGTACTCTGCTTTCATTTTCCTCATAGCACTTATCAACACCTGAAATCATACCATACATTTGTTTGTTATTGTTTGTCTCCCCTTCCAGGAAGGCAGAGAATTTTATCTATTTAGTTCCCTATTGTATCTCCAGCACTTGGAGCACTAGCTGGATATAATAGGCACTCAGTAATTATTTGCTGAAAGAATGAATTAATCCAGCAGGAGGGGGTAAAATTAATGGGATAGGAAAGAACTGTCCAAAAGAATTAACTCAAGAACGATACACTAGACTCCCCAAATTAATTTGCTTTAAATTGCTGGTGAGTTGTTGAACAGCGACCACCACACACATAATATCAGACATCTACTCTGCACACTTGAAGACATTACACTTGTATGAAGTAGAAAGGAAACACACCTACTGTCAAAAACATAGGCCATGTTCTTAACTTAATGCTATTCAAAGTTCTATCACAGCCATAATGAAAAAACTCACACTCAGATTTTTTCTACCTGTTGGTAATTTTCCTTCTTGAAACTTCCCAATCCTTCAGTATTATGATTGACTCACCATCCAGATTATTAGATTGAACTCTGATTTATTTCCCTATTCAGCAAATATTTCATTAATTCAATACTTATTCCATACCAGGCATGGGCAAGGATTAACGAGAGAAAATAAGATTCCTGAGCTTATAGTCTATTGACAAATAAAAACATGTCACTGTTGGATAAAGCACTACCTTAAAGTGTTTTCTTCTATAAAAGGAGCCCTTAAATTGACCTCTGATGCATTTCCCATTTATCTTTTATGAACAGCTGCAGGAGGATAGCCTTTAGAACCCTTTGCAACTCAGGGAGAGTAAACCGTATGTGTCTGCATAGAATTCTAAATGACCCTCAGAGTTCAGAAATGTTGGATAATCACTAAAAAATCTCACACAAAACAATAAAGATGCCATTCCCTTCATAGTTTAGGCATTGAACACCTCATCCCAATTTTTTGAATATGTATATATACGTTGAAAAAATTATGGAGGGCTATACACTACACAGTTACCAGTGGTCATCCCAAGGTGAAGGGGGAAGAGTGGATTCGTTCTTTCTATGCTCTTACCTCGCGTCCAAAATTTCTACAGTGAACATGTTTAACATTTGCGATGAGAAAAATAAAGATTATTTTTATATTACTTCAAATCTATCAATTAACCATGGAGCTATTTCGATTGCTGTTTAAATTACTGAAATTAAATCTACAGACCAAGTCCATGTTAAATTTATCTGGTTCTCATGATAATTAACATTGTACTTAATGGAGGACATAGAGAAGTAAAGCAAATAGTCCATAATTGCCTTTGGTTTCTGTAGCATCTCAAGTTTCCTTCTCCTGAACTTGTCCATTTTTTTCTTAGACTAGCTACTGTTTCCTCCTTTATACTTCCCAGGAGTTGTTATGAGAGAGAAGAAACACTGTGAGTTTCCCCAGGCCTAAAATCTGCTATGCACTTAAGGAATTTATTTCTCTGGGATTTTTTTCTACAAAAAAAAAAAAAACAAAAAAAAAAAAAAAAAAAAACAAAAAACAAACAGGGTCCCTTGTATCACTGCTAGTACCCATAAGAGAAAAATATACATTTATAAACTATAATCTGTAAGATGAATCACTTCTTGGGGAAAAAAATAATAGCTAACATCCACTACCGGCATCCCTATTACCCCACGCAAACATCCATGGTTCCCGTTCTCAGAGGTTTGGTCCTCTTGCCCCCCTCACCCCTCCAGAGGGAGTGGGAACCAAGGGGCATGCACTCATTGGTTTACTTACCCTGCTGTACATTCAGACCTACATCATACCCTTTGATGTAGATATTACTGTTCCTATTCTAAGGGCAGGAGAATATTTGGGGACAGGTTAAGTGACTTGCCCAAAGATACGCATCTACTGACCCAGGTTTTTCTGACTCCAGAGCTCAATGAAGCACACGAACCCAATTATGGCTGAGAACTAAGCAGGTCAGGTCATTTCTACTCGGTCATTTCTATTCGGGTCATGATCTCACAGTTTGTGAGCCAGAGCCCCACATGGGGCTCTGTGTGGACAGTGCAGAGCCTGCTTGGGATTCTCTTTCTCGCCCTCTCTCTCTGCCCCTCCCGTGCTCACCTTCTCTCAAAATAAATAAACATTAAAAAAAAAAAAAAAAAAAGAACTGAGCAGGTCAGAGGAGGTTAGCTTCCTTTCACATGTGGTTCCCAACTTAAGAAATTTGTGTCTAATCAGCGAATAGTTCTTAGCTTATTTCATTGCATTAAATGCAATGTAGTATTAACTCTAGCTTATAAAAATTAACATATGGAAGTAGTATCTATCTTTTAAATTATTGTGTATCAAATATTTTTTGAGTCACGTTGAGGAATTGCTAGGTATATACTTGTTTATTTTTTTTTTAATTTTTTTTTTTTTTACGTTTATTTTTGAGACAGAGAGAGACAGAGCATGAACAGGGGAGGGGCAGACAGAGAGGGAGACACAGAACTGGAAGCAGGCTCCAGACTCTGAGCCATCATCCCAGAGCCCGACGCGGGGCTCGAACTCACGGTCTGTGAGATCGTGACCTGAGCTGAAGTCGAACGCTTAACCGACTGAGCCACCCAGGCGCCCGGTATATACTTGTTTAAAGATCTACTTACTTCACATGTGCTTTTGTAAATGTTCAGAGGAAAAGAGAGCCTTTTTTAGAATCAGAAACAAGACTTTTTCAGGAGAAAAAAGCAAGATGCTGCAGGAGAAATGGATGAGAAGACAGGGACCGAGAGCCAGAGTAACTAGACACTAATCAGAACTTCACCCAGAGGTAAAGGCTGAAGGAAGATTAGAGTCAGGGATGTGGGAGGCTTCTTTCGTGGTCTTCTAAACTAAGTATTTCATTCACACTTGACCCTTGAACAACACAGATTAAAACTGCATGGGTCTACTTATGCTCAGATGTATGGTTTTCTTAATAACATGTTCTTTTCTCTGGCTGACTTTAGTGTAAGAATACCACATACAATAATATATATAACATACAATATGTGTGTTAATTGGCTGCTTATGTTATCAGTAAGGCTTCCAATCAACAGTAGACAACTAGTAGTTAAGGTTTGGGAAGTCAAAAGTTACACACACAGATGTTTGAGTGTGCAGAGGGAGGGGGTACATCACTGCCCCTAAGCCCTGCCTTGTTCTACGTCAACTGTACTTCATTAGTTTCATTTTCATGGGAAGCCACAATTTACTGTATATTGTGTTATATATCCTTTCTCAAGTAACTATGACTGGAGAAACCTATCAAACACCCAGAAAGACAGACCCAGTTCATGTGAAAATACACCATCTAGGTACTTTGCATACTGTAAAGTTTAATGCAGACTCAAGGCACTTCTTTCTAGGAACAGCAACAAGTTTGGCTGAGTGCACCAACCTTTTGCCTTCTTGTTCTTGAGAGCAGTCACACAGTGAGGAAACAGCTAAGTGGGGTAGAGAATGCCATCTGCAGACATGGATGAGTATCCTTGCAGAAAACTAACCAACACATTCATGGGAAATCTGTTCCTTCGTGCTATTTCCTAATGAACTAAACCAATTGCCACAGATAATTCAGATGTCAATAATCAACTCAGATCATGATCATCTCATAGGATTAATAAAAAGCCAAGAACATTTAATTTTTAATCAGGTAGTTTTTATAAAACAGCACTCTAGAGGCACCTGGGCAGCTCAGTCAGTTAAGCGTCCGAGTCTTGATTTCAGCTCAGGTCATGATCTTCACAGCTCGTGAGTTTGAGCCCCACATTGGGCTCTGTGCTGACAGCACAGAGCCTGCTTGGGATCCTCTCTCCCTCTCTCCCAGCCCTCCCCACTCCCCCAAAAACAATAATAAAACATTTAAAAAAAAACAGCACTTTAGACAAAATATAAACAGTTTTAGTGGTTTTAGTAAGCAAGCCTTCAAATGACAGTGCATTTATGTGGTCCACCTATAACTGTCAGAATGGACTCAGCTACAACTAGTGATATAAAGACCACCACCAAACCAAGACTGGCCTTTAATGAAAGAACCTAGGACTTTATTGCAGTTCTCAAGTTTAACCAAAACCCTTCCTGCTGAGCTTCGTCTGTGGGCCACTCCAGGTAGGTCTTGGTGTTCATTATCTTCCGCAGCTTACAGAAACGCTGGGGGATGGCCTTTTTCTCAATGGGCTCCAGAAGAATGAGAATGACAGCATCGTTGTTCTCATCAAACAGACGGAAGTGGGAGAAGTCCAGCTCGTACTTGCACCACTCACTCTTGACAAAGTTTTCAGAAAGCACAAAGATGGTCTTGTGGCTCTTCTCGATGGAGTCGATGATGTTGTCGATAATCCATTTGCCGGGAATGAAGTCCCGCTTGTGAAGACACAACTTGAAGGGAGGGTCGAAGTGCTCCAGCTCCTGGACCATAAGGTTCTCCACCCAGTGGGAATCCCGCTCGCTGTAAGACACAAAGGCGTCATAGCAGAGGTCCCGCTGGGGAGCTTTCCTGGGCTTCCTTTTGGCCTGGAGCCAAGCCCACATCATTTTCAGGTACCACAGCCCGTGGAAACGGTGGCACAGAACCCCCGTGAGCAGGATCAACAAGAAAAGGACACAGCACACGGCAGACACCAGAGCTGCCCTGTGGCATTCAGAAGCTGGGAGATGGGTGTCCTGAACCCGCTGGCCCCGCACATAGAATGGAGAGTCACACAGGTAATTGTGTGGCCAGTCGGTCAGGGTCTGGGCCAGTGCTTGCTGCTCCCGCGTGAAAGACAGGAATTCACAGGAGCAAATGAAATTGTTGCCGCCAGCTTCCAAAGTCGTCAGTCTTTGAAAAGAATCAAGTTGCTCCTTAGAGAAAGTGTTTATTGCATTTCTGCTGATTCTCATGACCTGTAACATGGGTAAGAAGGAGGCATCTGGTAGAGTCTTCAACTTATTTCTGGAAATATAAAGTTCTTTGAGTTGTGGCAAAGTCAGAGAAAATGAATTGAGATTGTTATTGCTAATATCTAAAATTTCCAGTGTCCAGGGGATGCATCGGGTTAAGCTGTATATTCTGGTGTTGGATAAGTTCAAATATTTCAACTTTTCTGGCCACTGACAAGTTTCAGGCATAGAAAGATAACTGTTCTTACTAATATCCAGGCTAATCAAGTTTTTCAGAGTAAGCAAAGTTTCTCCGGTTTTTTCTAATGATTTCAAACGATTTTGCCTTAAAATTAAGGTTTGTAGGAGGGGCCAGGCATGCTCACAGGCTGCATTTCTCAAGTATTCTTCAACCATTAAATTGTCACTGAGATCCAAATATTCTAATGATTTTAAATGTTGTGAAAGTAAACAAGGAACCAGAAACACCTTACTGCTTTCTACTGTGATTCTTTTAACTCTTTCTGTCAGTGAATACACACTACTCAGATCATAAAACGAGTAGAAGTATGGAATGACTAACCTCCGTACTGTTAATGTCTCTATCCCACCTACACTTCCAATTTTGCCCATGTCAGATACGTCAAAGTCGCCAAGCCCATGGAGAGTACAGTCCTCAAACTCTACTTCTAACACTCCAGAAACATAATTCAACAGTTTTACAAGTTCGCTAAAACTTCCATCAGTGATTTTCACGTTTCTAAACGTCCACTTTTTAATCGACGTATTTGTTTCATTGATGGATGCTTTTGAAAAATGTAAAGTGTTCAAATGAGTATCTCTCAGTTCCAAATGTTCCACAGAACTTAAAAGATCTACAAAAATCTCCAGCAGCAAATCAGGCTGTTTCATACGAAGGGCCAGATGGCTGATGTTCTGAATGGACTTCAAACTCTCTGGCTCATACTTCTGGAGATTTGAAGCATCAATCTCAAGTTCCTCAAGAAAAGTCAGCCCAGCAAAATCCTTTTCCTGAATCGCAGTGAAACTGTAAGTATTTCCTACTTTCAGAATTCGCAAAGTTGTGAGCTGAGAAAAAAGAGGTGTTTGCCCAAGTGATTTGTAAGGATTTCCCAGCAAGTTTAAGAACTTCAAGGAAGAAAGGGGCCTGAACCACGAGGATGATAAATTAGATATGTGATTATAGGATAAGTCCAAATGTTCGAGACTCCTCAGGGAAAAAAAAGAATCTTCCTCTATCGTGTTAATTTCATTAGACTCCAGCCTCAGAGCCCTGAGGTTCACACAGCCCTGCAGGTCACTGTTGCCAATGTAGGTGATCTTGTTGTTGGAGAGGTCAAGGCTTCTAACAGTTGCCGTGAGTCCTGAGGGGATGGAGTTTAAAGATCTGGAGTGGCCCTCGCAGACGCCCGTGGAGTCACAGGACAGAGAAGTCTGATGAGGGGCCACTTCCTTGGAGAGGCTGGTTACAGCCCCCAAGACCCATACTGTCCACAAAACACGTGACATTGTCCAGTCCAGTAATTCAACCTACAAATAAAAGAGGTTCAAATGAGTGACTGTGTTTGACAGTATATCACGATTCCAGTTCTTGAGAAATGTTTTGTAAGGTATAACGCGCGCACACACACACAGAGCTACCTGGAAATAACAGAGCGGCAAGTGGAAAGTATGAATGGAGATATGTTGCTGCCACACCCAGCAACACCAACACGGACATTCGGCCACTGTGCCATGACCTCAAGATCCAATGCCATCTGGGAGTACAGAGCAAGACTCACTATGCATGAGCTGAAAGAATGAGTCAATGAATGAATGGAGGAATGAACAAGCAAGCAGGTTTAACACGAGCGAGGCTTAATTAACCCTATGGATTTACAATCACCTACTCACGCACTTCAAGCCTTCTTGTATTTAAGCATGCCTCTTCCCTGCCTCAATGCCCGCTGGGAGTTAGAGATCTCACAGAGCCCGCCTGCAGCTCTCACTGGAACAGCGTTCACTGACTGCAGCTCCAGCGGTAGCATGGTCTTTCACCAAAAAAAAAAAAAGGTCCTGTGCTCCCATGCTTCACCTACTCCTAGCAGACAGGAGGGATGCTGGGGACCCCAGGCAGAGCGAGGCGGTTTGCTGGGCTGAGGGACAATCAGACCATCGGAACCTTCTCTTCCTTGCAGAAAAGTAAGTGCAGAAAGTAGTGCTCCAGTCTGGATGTGGGGGGAGTAAAGCTGTCTGCACACTCTCTCCCACTGCTAGTTTACAACAGTGAATCCAGCACTCTCTTTCTGCCCACCTCCTGGGTCCTATATCCCTCTTTGGCTCTATTCGGCTCTCTCGTTCCTGCTGTCTGTACTCCTTTGCTCACTACATTAGCTCTACAAAACAATTTTAAAAATTTAACCCCAAGAAGAAAATTTTTGTGGGTAAAACTAATTTCCCACATGCACAGAATCTGAGAGATTACGAAGGCCCTAGGCCTATATAATTTATAGGTACAGAGAATTAAAATATAAATAACGTTAATACACACTTGGCTGGGAAATTTAATGGCTGTTGCTGCCAGATTTTTTACGGCCACGCCAGTGCAACTGCTCGGCATCCCCTCCTGTCTCTTTTAGATAAATGGGGCCATACCATGCATACTTATTCTGGATTTTCACTTCTCACCTTACAATATGGCTTGACACCTTTTTCCATCCATATATACAGACGTTTCTGATTTTTTCCCAATGGATCACAGCATTTCATAATATGGATAACCCATAATTTGCATTCCCATCAGCACCGTATGACAGTTCCAACTGCCCTCTCTTGCCATCACTTTGCACTGCCACTCTTTTTAATTTCAGCTATTCTGGTAAGCGGTGTAATCTCATCCGAGTCTAAATTTCATTTCCTGGACTAATAATGAACCTGAACACCTTTGCATATGATCATTTGGAATCCTCATTTGTAATGTGCCTGTTTCAGTTTTTGGCCTACTGTTTTCTATTGGGTTGTCACTATTATAATACTTATTATAAATATTAAATTATATATAAATAAAGATATATACTCTGGAAATGGAAGGAAGATACATATGTTACAAATACAAGCATTCCTCAGAGATACTGCAGGTGAAGTTCTGCCATAATAAAGTGACTATCACAATGCAGCCATTGAAGTGAATTCTCTAGTTTCCCAGTGCATATAAAAGCTATGTTCACACTACACAGTACTCTGTTAAGTATTCAAGGTCTAAAAAAAAAAAAAAAAAAAGAAAAAAAAAAGTACATACCTCATTTAAAAATGCTTATTGCTAGGGGCACCAGGGTGGCTCAGTCAATTAAGTGTCCGACTTTGGCTCAGGTCATGATCTCACAGTTCGTGGGTTTGGGCCCCGCGTCGGGCTCTATGCTGACAGTTCAGAGCCTGGAGCCTGCTTCGGATTCTGTGTGTGTCTCTCTCTCTCTCTCTGCCCTCCCCCACTTGCACTGTGTTTGTGTTTCTCTCTCAAAAATAAATAAACATAAAAAAATAGTAACAAATTTTTATTTTTTTTTTTAAATTTTTTTTTTTCAACGTTTTTTATTTATTTTTGGGACAGAGAGAGACAGAGCATGAACGGGGGAGGGGCAGAGAGAGAGGGAGACACAGAATCGGAAACAGGCTCCAGGCTCCGAGCCATCAGCCCAGAGCCTGACGCGGGGCTCGAACTCACGGACCGCGAGATCGTGACCTGGCTGAAGTCGGACGCTTAACCGACTGCGCCATCCAGGCGCCCCTAGTAACAAATTTTTAAATGCTCATTGCTGAAGAATGCTAACCATCATCTGAGATTTCAGTGAGTCATAATCACTGAACATAGATCAACATAATGAATATAACAACAATATTGAATATAATATTGCCGGAATTACCAAAATGTGCCACAGAGACACAAAGTGAGCAAATGCTGTTGGAAAAATGGCAGCGACAGACTTGCTCAATGCAGGGTTGCAACACACACTTGTAAAAAACACAGTATCTGCAAAGTGCAACAAAGCCAAGTGCAATAAAACAAAGTATGCCTGTATCTTCTTCCACTCTGCCGCTTTCCTTCTTGCTTGGTGGAATCTTCTGATAAACAGATGTTCTTAAATTTTCTGTTCTGTTTCTTTGTAGTAATTTTTGTGTCCTGTTTAAAAAATATTTTTTTACATTATCATGAAGATATTCTCTTTATTATTTTCTAAATCTTTATTGCTTTGCCTTTCATAGGCCTATAAACCACATGGGATTAATATTTGAGGTAGCAGACAGGATCCATTTCATTTCCAAAATGGATATTCAATTGACCCAGCACCATTTTTAAAAAGATCACTTTGGGGAGACACTCAACAATATTACTTTTGTCAACAATCGCATGTCCTCATAGGGGTGAGTGTGTTTCAGTGTTCTCTATTCTGATCCAATGTCTGTCTTATCCTTGTACTGGTACCACTACATTAAGTGTATAACATAACTTAATATGTTATTGGAGGGAGGTGGGGTGGGGCGCAAGCCCTTCCTGCTTATTGTTTTTCTTCAAATGAGGCTTGGTTAATCTTGGCATTTGCATATTCTTATAAATTACAGAATCATCTTATCCGTTTCAAAAACAAAACTTGTTTATTTTAAATGGCAATACTATGAATCTGTAGGTCAATTTGGGAATTACTGACATTGTTACAATAATGAATCTTTCAATCCATGAGCAGGATACATCTTTCCATTTATTTAGGTTTTTCTTTAATTTATCATAATATCTTACAGTTTTCTGCACAGAGGTCTTGAGCATATTTTGTGATATTTATTCCCAGGCATTTGAGATCTTCTAAGCTTTAAAAACAATAATACATACTTATGTGTGGTATATATTTATTTCAGTTAAATTTTATGTATTTACCATGCACTAATCAACCCTGCTAAATTGATTTAGTAATTCCAGTTTGTAGATTTTTATCTTCTATGTACACAATCACATCACTCAGATATAATAATGTTTTTTCTTTTTTCCAATCATTATACCTTTACCTTGTTTTCTTGATTACTGAATGTTGAATCTTATCAAATTCTTTTTTCTCTTCCTGTATCTACTGAGATAATAACATGAACTACCTCCTTTACTATGCTAATACTGGTGATTACATTAATTGATTTAGTGTTAAGACAATGTTGCAGTTTTAGAAGAAATCCAAGTTAGTCTGGATATATTACCCTTTTTATATTTTACTGGATATATTTATTTACTAATATTTCCTTAGAATTTTTGCAACTATATTCAGAAGTAAAATCACCCTACACATTTCCTTTCCTCTCCTTTCACCAATGCCACCTTCTAAGACTGCAGTTTTTGTTATTATTTGTACATTTTTCTTGTTTTTGTGAAATATATTAAATATGCTTAACAGCTACAGAGCTATCCAGATTTTCTTTTTATTCATCTTTCAGCTTTGATAAGTTGTGTTTTTCAAGGAATTTATTGTTTTCGTTTAATTATGCAAATATATTGACACAGCCAGTTATATCATCCTCTTACTATTTTAATGTTTGTAAGACCTATAGTGAGGTTCCCTATTTCATTCCTTAGATGAGTAATTGGTGCCAGCTTTTTTTATTGTCCTGTCTGTGGTTTATCATTCTTTACAAACGTTTTCAAAAACCAGATTCTCAGTTTATAGATCCTCTATTTCTTTTCTCTTTCACTAATTTCTATTCTTCTAATACTATTTCCTTCCTTCTGCTTTCTCTAGATTTTATTTTATTCTTCTTATTCTAATTTCTTTTTTTTTTTTATTTTTTTTAAATGTTTATTCATTTTTGAGAGACAGAGAGAGACAGAGTGCGAGCCAGGGAGGGGCAGAGAGAGAGAGGGAGACACCAGAATCCAAAGCAGGCTCCAAGCTCTGAGCTGTCAGCACAGAACCTGACGCAGGGCTGGAACCCACGAACTGTGAGTTCATGACCTGAGCCTAAGTTGGACCAGCGCCCCTCTAATTTCTTAAGGTAGATGCTTGCTCATTAATTTTCAGTCATTCTTCATTCTAATATATTCATTTAAGACCATAAATTTTCATCTAAGCACTACGTTAGCTATATTTTCCATGGCTTTTCCTCTGCTGTTCTTTCCATATTTTGCCTCTTCAAGTTTCAGTCTCGAAATTTTCTTCTAATCTATTTTCTAGCTTATTCTTCTTTCTTCAGCTGTGTTTAATCTATCGTTAAATCCATCCACTGCTTTTAAATGTTTGGTTATTGCTATTTTCATTTATTTAATTTCTGCTAGATTCTTTTCCCCATCTGCTATGTCATTTTTTTGTAATTTCCAGCTCTCTGCCAAAATTTTGAATCTTGTCTTTCATCACCTTGAACACAGTAAGCATGTGAGAGGCTGCATAGCACTTCTAACAGGCTTGAAGGGCAGGGAGTTAAAGGTGGAGGTCTAGGCCAATCATAGATGGAAAGGTAAGGCTGAACTAGAGGAAACCAAGTCCTCACGTAGATTGTAGCACAGCTCTGATTTATCTGGATGGCTCAGACATTCTTAGTCTCTGAAAATGGATTAAGATGATTTCTGGAATAGCTAGTGCTCACAGGTACCTGCACGCAAAGGAGAATTTTCTCCAGAAGACAGTAATGTTATCCTAGGCCTCAAGTTTCTTTCTACAAACAGTGTTTCAAGTTGAATGTCCAGTAAACAATAAAAAACAAGCAGGTACTAAAGGAAGCAAGATAATGAGTATGAGAGGAGCAGAAACAGCGGCAATGGAAGCTAGCCTATAAAGACTAAACTATAAAGATCTAGTATCGTACCCACCTCTAAAACTGATGGTGGTTAAGATGAGATGAGATTACTGTTTGGTACTGTATTTATTCCATTGTCTTTCTGCTTAATTAGTTATTGAAAAAAATCATCTTAGTATAACTGTACTGGGCAACGAAAATTTACTTGATTTTTTTCCATTTTGTAATAAATAGCACAAATCTTAAGAAATCTATACTAGTTTTCGGCTAAGATTTAAAGGTCAAATACATCTATTCTAAATTTGTCCTAGCCTTTTGTCTCTAAAATGTAAAATTCATACGAGCCGAGATCTTGGGCTATTTCATACAAGTATTATATGGTACCTATTGCATGGTGGGTTCTCAACAAATAATAATTACTGATGATGCTAAAACTGCCATTAACAACTTGACACTGAAGATCACAGTCACTTCTATTCCTTTCATTTCCTCTATACATTACAGCATGGGGCAGAGAGCTCCTCAGAGTAAGACATGGAGAAAGGGAAAAGCAATGGCTAAAGTTAGACCAAGTAGAGTCATATCTAATGAGAGTTGTGGGTCTGCATAAAGCATAAAATCATCTGCTTACAGAATTCAGAAAACTGGGGCACCTGGGTGGCTCAGTCGGTCAAGCATCTGTCTCTTAGTTTCAGCTCAGGTCACAATCTCAGGGTTCGTGAGTTCAAGCCCCACATCAGGTTCTGTGCTGGCAGTGCGAATCCCTGCTTGGGATTCTTCTCCCTCTCTCTTTCTGCCTCTCCCCCACTCTCTAAATAATTAAGTAAATAAATAAATAAACTTTAAAAAAAACAAAGAATTCAGAAAATTGACAGAGTGGTGAGGAATCACTGGTCCAAGACTCAGGAAAAGATGGCAGTCTGACAAGTAAGCCTGGCATTACAGGCAACTTCTGCTGTGCACATCTGCAGAAGCAGAATTGAGAGGAAGTTGAAGCCCTGTTGTCCCCAGAGAAACCCAACCAGATACCCACTTCAGGGTGAGGGCTATAATGGCTGAGTAAAGCAGGAGTGGAGAAGGGCCCCAGGGCCCCAGGCACAGTTGAGAATTGAAAGCACACTCTCCATGAAGCCACGGGCAGGGAAAAGGCTATACCTTATGTGAATAAGGATCTCAGAAATCTCTGCCCTCTGGCCCTGGATGAAGCCAGCCTTCTAGAAACCTCCTCTAAAAAATCAGAACTCCAGGCCTGCCACATACACTGGTGTGGATCAAAATATTAAAAGACAGAATAAAAATTTGGGGGAATTGAATAAAAAAAATGAGTTCCCAAATTATAAATGCATATCGATTCCCCAATAAAAAAAATAAAGAATAAAAAAAGAATAAAAATTTAAAATAATAAAGAATAATTAAAAATAATAAATAACAATAAAATAATAAATCAGTAAGTTGTGTATTGAATTAATAAATAATGATATTAAGTAATAATAAAGCCTAAACATTTTCTTAAAGAGTATAAATTCCTCACCCAGCCTGAAAACAATGGAATAATATCCTCAAAGAGCAGAGAAGACATACCTGCCAATCTACCTGTCGGTACCCATTTAAATTATCATTTAAGAGTAAAGGTGAGATACACATTTTCAGACATTCAAAACCTAAAAACCAAAAAAGAATCTTTATCTATACTGCATCATTGAAAGAAGGACCCAAAAACATGTTCTTCAGCAATATGGAAAATAAACCCGGTAAGAGTAGGCAGCAAGAAACTATGGTTGCATTTTTTTAAATTTAATAATTGATAAGAAAGAAGATACCATTCAAAAACTCAAGCATGGCTTTTGGTATGAGGAAAAAGGAATGTAAATTTTAAATGCTATTGTGGAGGAAAACAATTTTAACAAGCAAGCCTCTTATTTGTAAGAAGTAAATACAACTTACATTTATTACTAGATCTTTGTAAGGAGGTCACACCCACAATGCCCTATACCATAAAATCATGTTCATTTACTATTTAACCAACCAAGCCAAATTCTTAAGGGAAACAATACAAAAAATTAACTGATAGCTTAGAAACTTATAAAACATGCTGCAAACTTGTGACAATTTTCGTAAAATAAGAGCATCATAAAAAGTTTAAAGATGCAAATGTTCTCCGCTTAGAAGAGGAAGAAACTTAAAATACTGGTGAACAAGTCAAAATAGGATGATTGCCATTTCCTTTTTTTTTTTTTTTTTTTCCCCCTCTACTTTCAAGTCAGGCCATCCTATCTATCACTTGCTTTCTGGTAAAGTTCTTAGTAACACTGCAAACAGGACCTTCTTCTGCAAGATTAGTATCATCTCAGCCAGCTGAGCTGTTTGTTTATACTTGAACAATCAATCAATTTCTCTCCCTCCCTCTCTCTCTCTCTCTCTCTCCCCCTCCCTCCCTCCCTAAAAAACAAACAAAAACAGTAAAAACACTATCCTGTCTTGTGGCTAAGTTCTAAACACAAGTTCTCATTTCCAGAATTTGGAGAGCTTAGAAGGAGAACTTCAGGGCATTCTTTAAAGAACTCGCCTAAGCTTAAATGCTCTAAATTATTTTCTCATCAGAGACATAACTCAGATGGCGCATGAAGCCGGGCTCGGGGTTAGTGAGCGAGAGTCCCAGGCAAATCCTGAGTCCTGAACTTTTCCCACTTCTCAGCCACAGTGATGGAAATCCAACTTTGAAAGTTAGGTCCCTGCAGTAACTCAGGAGCGCAGACAAACCACCAGCGGGAAGCACGCGTGCCGTCTGAAAGCCCTTACCTGACCCTCGTCGTCAGGGCTCGGAGTGGAGGGTGGCGCGCAGGCTGGGGCTGCGGGAGCTTCGGCGACCTAGCGCCCCGTGTGCAACCGAGAGGGAAGCAGGGAAACCCGGCGCACCCCGGCGGAGGGCTACGGAGCGAGGACGCCAGCAGAGCGCGCTCTCGGGCGCGGCAAGAAAGGCCCGACGTACCCGGGAGACGGCGGAGCCGCCCCGGGCCGCGTCTCCTGGCGGCCTCCGGACGGACGCGACGCGCCTGGGCCGAGGCTGGGAGCGAAAGGAAACGTGCGCGCGGCGGGCGCGCGTCCTCGCCGGGTGCGGGAACCTTCTGTCGCTGAGCACACCGCCGCGCAGCGGAGGAGAGGCCGTGTGGCCGCGCGCCTTCGCGGCCGCCTTTGTCCCCGGGCTGCTTCAGGTGACCTCGACTGAGGTTGCGGCCCACCCGAGGCGGCCCGAGTCCGAGGAGGGCGCTGGGAGGGAAAACAGAACCGAGGTTGGTAGCGGCCCCCGCGTGGGAATTTCCGAAGCACAGAGGAAGATTTCGCAATCCCAGTAGCCAGTTACCCAACTAGTATCATCCAGAAGCTTTGGCATTCAGAGCCTCACGTTACCCAGAAGCACACCGTCTTTAAATTCCACTTCCCCGTTCTTGTCCATCCTTGGGAGCCCCTATTCGTGCCTATCCCCCCCTCAACAATTTGTATCTCCAGGGTCCACTTCCACCAGCAAGTCTATACTCTCTTATATTAAAATAGCTCTCACCAGTCACTATCTAGATCAACATAGGAAATTTTGCCTGAGGAGCAGATAAGGACATTTTTTGTTTTAAATCCTGGGGCAGCCCCTGGTGGTGCACTGACTGTAGCACCTATTTCCCATCCCTACTCTTCTCATGAAAGATGTGGGGCTCCAAAGGATTTTGAATCCAAATTCTAACCATGCTCAGTTCCATCACCACCTCTCAAAGTAATTGAAAAACAAAGACTAAGGTTTTTTTCCTTGCCGCAGAAACTAGTGAAGAATGTTCATAAGGGAAACAAATTACCTTTTAAAAATTAAGCTGCCTTAATAATATTCATAGAGTACATTTTATATTCATAACTGTGTTTGATCTTCACGAATCGAGGCAGAGGAAGCATTCTTGCTCCTCTTTCGCACACTAGGAAATGCCATGCAAATTGTGGCAGAACTGAGATTTGAAATGAGAATTTTACCTTTCTCGAGCTGCATTCCACATCCCTAATCCTCATTAAGCGTTCCAATATCAGGCAAACTTAATCAGGAAGCAGGAGTGAACTTGAGAGGATGGAGTCTGATTTTCCATTCAGGTTACAGACTATGTGGATATTTCTCTCTCCCTGATGATCCAGGCTCTGCAGCCGCCTGAAAAGACTTTGTTCTTACCACTTGAAAATCTCCACCTCTCTTCCTCAGGAGTTCTCAAGTGTATAGGTAAGAAAACTTATTCCCAATATTTCCCCCCTGAATCTAAAAACCTCTGTTCTTTCTCTGTATGTCTTTAATTGAACTGCCTGGATTAACTGTTATTGCTTTGTAATCCCAAAACTTCGTAGAATGTTCGGCAAAGTCAGATAGAAATCATTTATTTCCCCACAAGTTATTACCAGTGTCATCTATATACAATAAAGATTATTTTACAGTTAGCAAAGCTGTTAGCACGTTAGACCTTATTCTTGCTCAGTCATAAACATTTTCAAAGCTCTTTCTTTTTTTTTTTTAATGTTTATTTATTTTAGAGAGAGAGAGAGAGACAGAACACGAGCAGGGTGGGGGGCAGAGAGAGAGGAAGACATAGAATCCAAAGCAGGCTCCAGGCTCTGAACTGTCAGCACAGAGCCTGACACGGGGCTTGAACTCACAAACCGCAAGATCATGACCTGAACCGAAGCCGGACGCTCAACTGACTGAGCCACCCAAGTGCCCCAAAGCACTTTCAAATATATCTTTTCATCTGAGTTTTATAAGAACACATTAAATAAATAGTTCTGATATTATTACACCTTCAGCTCAAGTGATTGGAGAACTTGTCTCAACTCACATGGTTCACAGCTAGGTGACAAACCCAGATTGGACTCCAAAGCTCCTTAGTCAGTCTGCTTTTCAGTTTGGCATAAGGCCTCCTACAACTCACTACAAAACTTATTTTTTAAGATTTGAAAATGAACACAGAATATGAAAAAGTATTTGGGAAAGGATATCTCATGTAGATAGTTATATTTCTGAGTACCTGACTGAAATTCTAAGTTATTTGAAGTTATCAAAATTCACAGTGTATCTTTTTCACATAAAGTATTTGTAATAGGTAAATAAAACAATAAGAAATATATCTGTCAAAAATCACTTAATGAAAGTCTAATATAATCCCTGCACTATTTTGTGGACCTTTGTATGCAAATACCCATTTTTCAAAAATTTTCTGAATTTTCTAAATTTTCTGAAATTTTCTGAAAAGATTTCACTAACATATGCAATTTTTGAAGAATCTGTTTAATATTGCCTGTGCAAAACAACAGTAAAATTCTAAATCAACACAGAACGAAGTTTTGAAAACTGAGAATATTTCATTCTGTATATATTTCCATTTTAAAAACTACCATTATTCTTCAACCCAAACGCTTCCTGCTGGAAATGGCCTTTTTCTCAATGGGCTCCAGAAGAATGAGAACGACAGCATCGTTGTTCTCATCAAACAGACGGAAATGGGAGAAGTCCAGCTCGTACTTGTACCCCTCACTCTTCACAAAGTTTTCAGAAAGCACAAAGATGGTCTTGTGGCTCTTCTCGATGGAGTCGATGATGTTGTCGATAATCCATTTGCCGGGAATGAAGTCCCACTTGTGAAGACACAACTTGAAGGGAGGGTCGAAGTGCTCCAGCTCCTGGACCATAAGGTTCTCCACCCAGTGGGAATCCCGCTCGCTGTAAGACACAAAGGCGTCATAGCAGAGGTCCCGCTGGGGAGCTTTCCTGGGCTTCCTTTTGGCCTGGAGCCAAGCCCACATCATTTTCAGGTACCACAGCCCGTGGAAACGGTGGCACAGAACCCCCGTGAGCAGGATCAACAAGAAAAGGACACAGCACACGGCAGACACCAGAGCTGCCCTGTGGCATTCAGAAGCTGGGAGATGGGTGTCCTGAACCCGCTGGCCCCGCACATAGAATGGAGAGTCACACAGGTAATTGTGTGGCCAGTCGGTCAGGGTCTGGGCCAGTGCTTGCTGCTCCCGTGTGAAAGACAGGAATTCACAGGAGCAAATGAAATTGTTGCCGCCAGCTTCCAAAGTCGTCAGTCTTTGAAAAGAATCAAGTTGCTCCTTAGAGAAAGTGTTATTTTCCTGCTTACTTTCAAAGAAAAAGGAAGTATCTGGTAGTGTCTTCAACACCTACCTGAAAAGGTCAAGTTCTTTAAGTTGTGGCAAAATAAAAGATTTTATTGCTAACATCTACTATGCTTAGTGTCTGAGAAGCACTGTGGGTTAAATTGTATAATTTAGTGTTGGGAAAATTTGAGTCTTCTACCTTTTCTGGCCACTGATAAGTGTTAGGTAAAGAGCCAAGTATATACACTCACCAAGATTAAGGTCAGGTTTTCCTAGAGCAAATAATATTTTTTGGAGTCTATAGATTATTTTGTCTTAAATTCAAGGTATGCAGGGAGTGCCATATAAGTTGAATGTTTCAATTATTCTTCAACAATCAAATTTTCACTGAGATCCAAGTATCCTGGGGATTTAAGTTAAGAAGATACAGTATTAAGTAGACTTTGGCAATTTCAACTGTGAATATCTTCAGTTAATATAAAAGCATATCTTTAAAGTTCTGTTGTCTCAAAAAAATTCTCACAATTTTCCTGAAGTAATACAGTCTTCTAGTTCTATCTCCAAAACTGATTTTCATTTTTTCGGTATGGGCTTGACTGTAGGGTTCTCTTCTGTTAACTCTCATACAAAAAGCAATGTCTTGGGGCGCCTGGGTGGCTCAGTCAGTTAAGCGGCCGACTTTGGCTCAGGTCATGATCTCGCGGTCCGTGAGTATGAGCCCCGCGTCGGGCTCTGTGCTGACAGCTCAGAGCCTGGAGCCTGTTTCAGATTCTTTGTCTTCCTCTCTCTGCCCCTCCCCCGTTCACGCTCTGTCTCTCTCTGTCTCAAAAATAAATAAACGTTAAAAAAAATTTTTTTTTAATTAAAAAAAAAAAAAAAAAGCAATGTCTCTTTCTTCGAAACATCTTGGAACCTTGAAAGATCAACCAAAATCTCTCAGAGTAAAGTTGCCTGCTTCAGATGGGTCAAAAGGAACAAACTTCCAGTTATAAGATAAATAAGTTCTAGAGATGTAATATACAACATGATGACTATAGTTAACAAATACTGCATTGTATATTTGAAAGTTGCCAAGAGAGTAGATCTTGAAAGTTCTCATCATAATAAAAAAAGTTACAACTATGTGAGGTGATAGATGTTAACTAAAGTTATGGGGGTAATCATTATATATATATATATATATATATATATATATATATATATATATATATATCAAATCATTATGTTGTACACATTTAATACAATGCTATAAGTGAATTATAGTTCAATAAAACTGGAAAAAAATCACACTGAGATATCCCTACATGTCCACCAGAATGGTTAAAATTAAAGACTAACAGTACCAAGTGTTGGTAAGGATATACAACAACTGAAACTCTCATACATTGCTGGTGGGAATGCAAAATGCTATACCCACTTTGGGAAAGTTTGACAGTTTTTTATAAAATTAAACATGCATTTAATCTGTGACCCAGCAATCCTTCTCCTTAGGTATTTACCCTCAAGAAATGAAAACGTAAGTCCACACAAAGTCACATACTTTATTCAAAGCTAGAAACAACCCAAATATCTATCACCTGGTGAATAGATTTAAAAAGTTGTTGTATATCTATACTAGAATACTATATGCAAACAATCTAATACTACTCAGCAATTAAAAGGAAGAAATGATACATCGCAAGAACATGGATGGATCTCAAAAGCATTATGCAAAGTGAAAGAAGTCAGATACAAACAGATAGATACTGTAGAGCACATTTATATGAAATTCTACCCAAAGCAAAACGATGACAAAAGGTCATACCAGGAGATACCAGGGAGCTGCGTGGTAGGAGAGGACTGGGCTGAAAAGGGGCATACAAGAATTTTGGGAGTGGTGGTAACATTCTGTATCATGATTGCGGTGGTGGTTACACACTGTATATCTTTGCCAAAGCTCATAAATTTGCATTTTTAGACTGATTAATGTACATAAATTATCTCAATAACTATCTTTTAAAAATCCTTTTTTCTCCTTGAGCAAAGGCCTCCAAAATGGAGGAACTGGCCTTTTGCTAGTCCTTTGAGAGAAGGAAGAAGAAAACATCCTATCTCTCTAGCAAGTCATAAAATAAATATAATCACTAACAAAAATATCTCCCATTTACCTTAGTAAGTTGACATTGATTTCTCTCACAACCAAACTAACTGTAAGGTATTTATTGATGGAAAGAAAACTAAATTCTTAAGTAACTCAGAAATTTCAAATGACTTAGAAACATAATATCATAATATCTTCTAATGTTGTATTCAAATGGTTTTATCCCCTCTGGAATGCTCATTTTCAGCTTGCCATCTTCCTAATATCACTCCATGCCTACTCAGGGCAATTCATCACCCAACTTTCACAAAGTCCATTCGAGGACTGAATTTATCATACTGTAATGATTAGAAAATTTAAGATATCCTTGGCAGAATGACTTCAGTGTTAATTCTAGAAGGAAGGAAGGAAGGAAGGAAGGAAGGAAGGAAGGAAGGAAGGAAGGAAGGAAAACTAAAACCTCTCCAAATAAAATTGATTGTACCATATGTTGGCCCAAATGACTGAAGATCTACATTGATTTCAAGATTCTTGGTATATATATCTGGGGATTAGAAGCATTAATGTTGAGTTAATTCATAAATGTCCTTTTTTTTAATTCAGAGAATTTGTAAATATTTCAGGAAATATTTGAGAAATGGAAAAAGAAAGAGAAAGAGATTTCCCTCAAGTTCTTTGATGGACCATCCCAGAAGCAAAGGGCCAAACCACCAGGATAATGTAAGAGTTAAGTTGTTATAGTATAGGTCCAAACACACAAAACTATCAAGACAAGCAAATGATTTTCATCTATTGCAAGACTTCCATTAGGCAATAGAAAAGTAGATTCCAAATTTACACACACGTGCTGGACATAGCTAGATGTAAATTTCACGCAGGCATGGATTTTATTCTCTTTTTGCAGTGAAGTGTCTCCAGCCCCTACAACATAGTAGCACTAATCAACTACTAATTGTTGACTGGTGAATAGACTTGCCTTTTCAGAACATCAGTTAGGTCTGGAGAAATGGAATAGAAATACCTGAAGTGGCCATTGCAGACACACAATGGGACTACAAGGGAGAAAAGTCTGATCAGTGACTTCTAACCTTGCCACACAGCAGCCCGCCTCTTTTAAAGATCGGAATAAAGAAATATAGTGCTTGATTTCCAAACATATATGCAAAACCATGAGCCAACAACTAGTATTATTTCAATATCTGTAACGGTTACATGGTCTCATTGGGCAGGAAGAGTGTGAAAAGAAGGCAGGATTTTTATCAAGTTCCAAGTTCTTTGACTCTTCAGAAAATATATTGAAATCAAATAACTGCTGAGTCCAACCATGTTATGTGGCCAGCTGGGTAGGGGTTGCTGACTTCTGTGTGGATAGAAAAAATGAAGTCATGACATGACTCAAGCCCAGGGATGTGAGCTATGTGACCACTGCCTTCCTAGTTTCAGTCCTGTTATAAAGTATAACCATGGTTCAAAACTACACTGATGTATCACCTCACACCTGTCAGAATGACTATTACCAAAAAGACCGGAAATAACAAATGATGGTGAAGATGTAGAGAAAAGGGAACCATTATGTATCATCGGTGGGATAGTAAATTGGTGCAGCCACTGTGGAAAACAGTATGGAGGATCCTCAAAAAAATAAAAATACAAATACCATCATATCGTCCAGCAATTCCACAACTGGGTATCTGTCCAAAGAAAATGAAAACCCTAATTTAAAAAAGTTTATGCATCTCTATGTTCATTGTAGTATCATTTAAAATAGCCAAGATATTTTATGGAAACAACCTAAGTGTCCATCAATGGATGAATAAAGAAGAGTGACATATATATGTATACACACACACACACATATATATACACATATATATGTGTGTGTAAATATATACATACATATGTGTATATATATATTATTCCATTATATTATTGGAATATATATATAATGGAATATTATTCAGTCATACAAAAAGAATGAAATCTTGCCATTTGTAGCAACATGGATGGACCTTAAGGATATTATGCTAAGTGAAATAAGACAGAGAAAGACAAAAACTGCATGATTTCACTTATATGTAGAATCCAAAACGCCAAAACAAAACAAAATCCAGGCACATAGGTACAGAGAATAGATTGGTTGCCAGAGGAGAGGGAGGATTGGGGGCAGGGGTGTAAATGGATTATGAAACACCAACCTCCAGCAATAAAATAAGTAAGTCATGAGGATGTAATGTGCAGCATGGGAAATATAGTCAGTAATATTACATTAACTTGGTAAGGTGACTTTGCATGGTAACTGGACTTACTGTGTGACTGTTTTGCAAAGTATACAAATGTAGACTTGCTATGTAGTACACCTGAAACTAATATCGTATTGTCTGTCAATTACACCTCAATAAGAAAATAAAATAAAATGTATACTTCATACTCTGTTAATAGTGGTGATTACATTAATCAATTCAGTGTTAAGACAATGTTGCATTTTTAGAATAAATCCAAGTTAGTCTGCGTATATTACTCTTTTTATATTTTACTGGACATATTTCTTTACTAATATTTTCCTTAGAGTTTTTGCATCTATACTCAGACTTAAAATTGCCCTAAACATTTCCTTTCCTTTCTTTTGGTAAAATTCACCAATGCCACCTTCTGAGCCTACTATTTATAAATAGCTAGTCAAACCTAAAATCTTAAGGAAAGACAAGGATTTTAACTTTGTAAATTTAGTAGTTTAAATATTTAGTCAGAAAGCTGAAGCAAACTTCTTGATTGTCTATGCGGACAAAAATTTTTGAGGACATTTAACTCTTTTAAATCTTATTTCAGAGAGAGAGAGAGAGAGAGAGAGAGAGAGAGAGAGAGAGAAAATTCTAAGCAGGCTCCATACCAGTGCAGAGCCCATTGCGGGGCTCGACTGCATGAACCGTGAGATCATGACTTGAGCCAAAATCAAGAGTAAGACGCTCAACCAACTGAGCCACCCAGGCACCCTGAGGACATTCTAAAAAGCCTATGTTAACAAAGTTAAATTTGAGTCACTAAAAAAAATTGCCAAGTCCTTCCTTTCTCCTCATGTTAACTGCTGCTCTTCCTTCAATGGCTGCCTGTCGCTGTCACCTTCTGTCACTTGAGTCGTCCAGGCCAAGCCACCGGTCTGCTCGAGTGTGTCCTGCCAGTGTCCTCCCACCCTTCCTCCAGCCATGGCTCCTTTGAGCTGTTGGTCACTGGTAAAGATCCAAAAAATGTGTATACGTTTTTTACCATGTAACAGTTCCTGCCCACTTAGGTCACTAAAATGCTTTGTGCTAAATCCCAGTTCATGTGATGAGATTAAATTGATAGCTCCATGGTGATTCATGGTTTTCTGCAAAGAGCATCATCAGATCCAGAAACCCTTTTCCCTGAGCAAGTTGAAGAAAATTGTTGCTTCCCCAATCTTTTGTAAGAAAACCAGTTTCTCTGAGGCTATGGGCTCACATCATGCCATTTGACTTGTGGCCTCCTGTGTCTGTCACCATCTGTGACCACCTAATACCTTCCCCCCACTTGTTGAAGGTTTTGGCACCGGTTTATAGACTTCTTCCCAGGATTGTCCAGAAGCCCAGGTGGCTTCACTGTTCCCAAAGCCTCTCAGTCCCTTTACCTCCTCCTCCCAGAAGATCTCCTCTGTGCTACATCGGCCACTCCCCAGACTTGGTCATTACCTACAGTCGTCCAAGCTCTAAATGACTAACTCGAGCCTCCTGCATCTTGCTCAGAGTCCGCTGATTTCCTTCCTCTTTCCCCAATCCACTTGTCATCTCCTTCCTTATCTTTTTTGCTTATTTAGTGAAGACTGAGGCAAACATTCGGAGCAAGCTGGAGTTCACTGGTGGAGGAGTCAGCAGACCCTGGACTTCCCATTCTCTTGGCATTATATGTGGAGTCCTACTTGGCCCAAACACTTCCGGTTCCCCAGGAAGGAGCTCCTTCCTTCTTTTTATAGGGCAAAAACCCACGGGATGTGGCCACCAGACAGTGGGAACATTCATGCCAGCTGCTGGGGTGGGGGTGTACTGGGGGTGCCCGCAGGAGACCTCGGGGAATTGAGAGAGTGCACAGGCCTTCTTGTTCAGAATCTTCCTTCGTAGGAGTTTGCTTAGTGTTGCCAAACACGGGGTTGAAGATGAGGTCTTTACCTCCTCCTCAATCTCCATAAGTCTTTCCTGCTCTTCACTATGAACAGTTGGGGTTTTCTCACTATCATAGCACAGAAAATACGACACAAAAAACTTCAGGTCCTCCCACTTCTGCATCTGATTGCTCTACCAGATAGAAATTCTAGAGCCACTACAGTCTCTTCTCCCATGTTTCTGTTTCTCCTACATAACAAAATCCCAAACCTAAAAGTTCCCTCCTGCCTGCTTTCTTCGAGGACAGCGGGCAGTTTTATTCCACTTCTCTCACTAAGTCACCTGTACCCTCCGCAATAATATTTGACACTTTCAGCACACTCCTTCTGCCACTGACCATCTTTGCCTCCTCATATCCTGTCAGGGATGACTTCTCTTCTTGCTTCACAGAGAAAATTAAAGCCATCTGAAGAAATCCCCTCAACTTCCCACTTCTGAACTTCCTTCCACACCAGTCCTCCTCCCTCCTGCAAGTAGAGGGGGTGCCTGGTCCCACATGGTCCGTCCATCCCCACTTGTCCAGTCCAGACACTGTCCTTCCCTTCCTTCTCAGGAGCCACACACTGATTGTCCTCCCTTCTCTCTCTCATACTTTCTACCTCTCCACCTCAACCAGACCAGTCCTCCCAATATTTACACATGCTCCAGTCTCCTCCAGCTGTTTTTTAAAAACAAACAACAAAAACGCTCATCTCCCTCCAGCTTCTCTCTTTCTCTCTCCCTCTCTCCCCCTTCATAGTCCAAATTCTGAAAAGAGCTCCTTATATGCACTGTCCCTATTTTCCCCACCTCTTGCCCAGGTTTCACTGTTCCCTAGTCTGGCTTCGGCACCCATCACCCCAAACAACATTTGCAAAGATCATCAATGACCACCATGTTGCTAACTCCTAGATATTTTTTATTCTCCATGCTGCCTAACCTGTCATAGCAGATATCGTTGCTGACTGCTCCTTCCTTCTTAAAACATTCTCTCCTTTTGTTTCCATGACACCACACACTTGGTTTTCCTTTTCAACTCTCCTTTTCAAACTTATCCTTCCCTACCCTATATCTGAAGTCTAGGTGCAAGGCCACTCCACACTGGCTACTTGCTTCCTGAAGAATATCATTCATGGGGAGGGGCCAAGATGGTGGAACAGCATGGAAGTTTTTGGGTGTCTTGCGTCCATGAAATACTGCCAGACCAACACTAAACCATCTTGCACACCTAGAAAACTGATTGGAGGATTAACACAACAATCTGCACAACCTGAACCACAGAATTCAGCAGGTACACGGCGCAGAGAGGTAGACTTGGGGAGTGAGAAGGCTCAGGAAGGGAGGTGCTTTTGCAAGAGGAGAGAAGATGGAGACTGGGGCGGGGGGAGACTACAGGAAAAGCACCCCTCCCAAAAGCAGCTGGAAAGAAAGTGGAAAATTGGAAACAGCCGCAGGGACTAAACTAAAAAGGGAGAAAGGAGAAAGGAGAGGGTTTAAATTCCATTAAGACTGTAAACAAGGGGAGCGCAAAGTCTGCAACTATGCAGCTCGATACCTGGCGATGCTCTGGTGGGAAGGGCGAATCCCCAGGAGCAGAGTGGGGTCCGGGAGGTTCTTGGGCCACACGGGGAACAGCGGTTCCACTGCTGGAAGGACATTTGGTAGAGACTGCTGAAGCCACCTGGTCCCAGCAGACCCCAGAAAACGGCCACATCCGCTGGTGCTGGAACAGGGTCGTTAAGGGTGAGGCTCGGTGTTAGATGTGTGTTGTGATTTTCCGTAATCCGTGAAAAGCTGCCGCTATACTATCTCGCAAACTTTTTCCGGGGCGGGCTGGCACCTGGCTGCAGTCTCGGGGCACCGGCAGCAGCAGGGTCCGGCAAGCGGTCCTGGGTGCAGCCGACATTCAGCCATTGCTCATTCGGCCATTGCTCGGTGAGACCCTCCCGCAGAGGGGCGGAACGGGCCAAAGCCGCAGTCCTTCAGCAGTAAGGGGCCGGGGGAAACAGCCGCACCTGAGACAAAACTCGGGAGAGAGGTACTGCCTGGGTCTTGGTCACGGACAGTGAAAAAGCGGGAAGTGGACAAAAGCTGAAGACAGACGACGGGTGCGCAATTGCTGATGGGGAGAACAGACTGGGTAGCTGGGTGGGGGCCATTTTCAACGCTACCGTGCACGCGCATATGCACCTACGAGCGCACCTATGAGCACCGCAACAATCCACCCCAGTAGGCTAGCAGTGCCATCTAGTGGAGAACGGAGCCGTTACACTGAGCCCCGCCCAACGGGGCCAGCCTCGCTCTTCAAGAACACGTGTCTCACTGCCTAGTTTATGGACTATAAAGTGCGTCATAGTCTGACTTCTAGGGGAAAATGAAGTAATTTGGTCCTGTTTCAATCTGTTAGCAGGTCCATCCATTCAATTTTCTTTCTTTTTTTTTTTCTCTTTTACACTACTTTTTCTTGAATACAGAAAGAGAAAAAAACTTCATTTTTATTTTCAATTTTTATTAAAAATATTTTTCTTTAAACTTTTTTACTATATTTTTTACTTTTGTGTAAATTTTTTTCAAATTCTATCTTAATTCCATCATTTTATTTTAGTCTACTTCAGTGTATTCACCTTTTCAAATTTTCAAACAATTTCCTTTTTTTCTTTTTCTTTTTTCTCTTTTTTGTTTCTTTTCTTTTTCTTGAATGCAAAAAGAGAAAAATTTCATTTTTACTTTCAATTCTATTAAAAATATTTTTCTTTAATTTTTTTACCATATTTTCTGCTTTCATGCAAATTTTTTCAAATTCTACTTTATTTCCATCATTTTAGTCTACTACACTGTATTCACTTTTTCAAATTTTCAAACGATGTCTTTTTTTCTTTTTTCTCTTTTTTGTTTCTTTTCTTTTTCTTGAATACAGAAGGAGAAAAATTTCATTTTTATTTTTAATTTTTATTAAAAATATTTTTCTTTACTTTTTTTCTACTATATTCTTTACTTTTGTGTAAATTTTTTCAAATTCTATTTTACTCCCATCATCTCATTTTAGTCTACTTCAGTGTATTCATTTTTTCAAATTCTCAAACAATTTCCTTCCCCCCCCCCCTTTTTTTCCTCTAATCTGTGAAACCACTTTCAACACCCAGACCAAAACACACCTAGGATCTAGCATCATTTATTTGATTTTGTGTGTGTTTTTTTAAAATTTTTTAATTTTAATTTTTTTATTTTAATTTTCTACCTCATTAATTCCCTTTCTCCCTTCAAAATGACAAAATGAAGGAATTCACCCCAAAAGAAAGAGCACAAACAAAGGACAGCCA
Organism: Panthera pardus; assembly: GCF_024362965.1. Classification (NCBI taxonomy): domain Eukaryota; kingdom Metazoa; phylum Chordata; class Mammalia; order Carnivora; family Felidae; genus Panthera; species Panthera pardus. The sequence goes on from NW_026526688.1 coordinate 73,910,959, forward strand.
AGGATTTAACCAACACAGATACAAGCAAGATATCTGAACCAGAATTTAGAATCACGATTATAAGAATACTAGCTGGAGTTAAAAATAGATTAGAATCCCTTTCTGCAGAGATAAAATAAATAAAAACTAGTCAGAATGAAATTAAAAATGCTATAACTGAGCTGCAATCATGGATGGATGCAGCCGAGGCAAGGATGGATGAGGCAGAACGGAGAATCAGTAATATAGAGGACAAACTTACAGAGAATAATGAAGCAGAAAAAAAGAGGGAGATTAAGGCAAAAGAGCATGACTTAAGAATTGGAGAAATCAGTGACTCATTAAAAAGGAACATCAGAATCATAGAGGTCCCAGAAGAGGAAGAGAGAGAAATAGGGGTAGAAGGGTTATGTGAGCAAATCATAGCAGAAGACTTTCCTAACCTGGGGAAAGACACAGATGTCAAAATCCAGGAAGCACAGAGGACCCCCATTAGATTCAACAAAAACCGACCGTCAACAAGGCATACCATAGTCAAATTCACAAAATACTCATGCAAGGAGAGAATCATGAAAGCAGCAAGGGAAAAAAAGTCCCTAACCTACAAGGGAAGACAGATCAAGTTTGCAGCCGACCTATCCACAGAAACTTGGCAGGCCAGAAAGGAGTGGCAGGATATATTCAATGTGCTGAATCAGAAAAATATGCAGCCAAGAATTCTTTATCCAGCAAAGCTGGATGGAAGGAGAAATAAAATAGAAGGAGAAATAAAAAGTTTCCCAAACAAAAACTAAAGGAGCTTGTGACCACTAAACCAGCCCTGCAAGAGATTTTAAGGGGGACTCTCTGAGGGGAGAAAAGATGGAAAAAAAAAATTAAAAAAAAATATATATGTATATCTCAAAAGCAACAAAGATTAGAAAGGACCAGAACTCCAACTCTACAAACATCATAATGGCAATAAATTCATATCTTTCAGTACTCACTCTAAATGTTAATGGACTCAATGCTCCAGTCAAAAGACATAGGGTAACAGAATGGATAAGAAAACAAGATCCATTTACATGCTGTTTACAAGAGACCCACTTTAGACGTAAAAACACATTCAGATTAAAAATAAGGGGATGGAGAACCATCTATCATGCTAATGGTCAACAAAAGAAAGCCGGAGTAGCCATACTTATATCAGACAATCTAGACGTTAAAATAAAGACTGTATCAAGAGATGCAGAAGGGCATTATATCATAATCAAGGGGTCTATCCACCAAGAAGACCTAACAATTGTAAACATTTCTATGCCAAATGTGGAAACACCCAAAAATATAAGTCAATTAATCACAAACATAAAGAAACTCATCGATAGTGATGCCATACTAGTAGGAGACTTCAACACCCACTCACAGCAATGGACAGATCATCTAATCAAAAAATCAACAAGGAAACAATGTCTTTGAATGACACACTGACCAGATGGACTTAACAGGTATATTCAGATATATATATTCATTTCATCCTAAAGCAGCAGAATATACATTCTTCTCCAGTGCACATGGAATGTTCTCCAGAATAGACGATACACTGGGACACAAATCAGCCCTAAGTAAGTACAAAAAGATCGAGATCATACCGTGCATATTTTCAGACCACAACGCTATGAAACTCAAAATCAACCACAAGAAAATATTTGGACAAGTAACAAATACTTGGAGACTGAAAAACATCCTGCTAAAGAATGATGGGCTAACCAAGAAGTTAAAGAGGAAATTAGAAAGTATATGGAAGTCAATGCAAATGATAACACCACAACCCAAAACCTCTGGGACACAGCAAAGACAGTCATAAGAGGAAAGTATATAGCAATCCAGGCCTTCCTAAAGAAGGAAGAAAGGTCTCAGATACACATCCTAACCTTACGCCTTAAGGAGCTGGAAAAAGAACAGCAAATAAAACCCAAAACCAGCAGAACACAGGAAATAATAAAGATTAAAGCAGAAATTAATGCTATCAAAACCAAAAAAACCCACAGTAGAACAGATTAATAAAACCAGAAGCTGGTGCTTTGAAAGAATTAACAAAATTGATAAACCACTCGCCAGTTTGATCAAAAAGAAAAAGGAAAGGACCCAAATAAATAAAATCAAGAGTGAAAGAGGAGAGATCACAACCAACACAGCAGAAATAAAAACAACAATAAGAGAATATTATGAGCAATTATATGCCAATAAAATGGGCAATCTGGAAGAAATGGACAAATTCCTAGAAACATATACACTACAAAAACTGAAACAGGAAAAAATAGAAAATTTGAACAGACCCATAACCAGTAAGGAAATGGAACTAGCAATAAAAAATCTGCCAAAAAACAAGAGTCCAGGGCCAGATGGCTTTCCAGGGGAATTCTATCAAACATTTAAGGAAGAGTTAACACCTAATGTCTTGAAGGTGTTCCAAAAATAGAAATGGAAGGAAAACTTCCAAACTCTTTCTATGAAGCCAGCATTACCTTGATTCCAAAATCAGGCAGAGACCCCACTAAAAAGGAGAACTATAGACCAATTTCCCTGATGAACATGGATGCAAAAATCCTCAACAAGATATTAGCCAACCGGCTCCAACAATACATTAAATAAAAAAATTCACCACGACCAAGTGGGATTTATACCTGGAATGCGGGGCTGGTTCAATATCTGCAAAACAATTAACGTGATTCATCACATCAGTAAAAGAAAGGACAAGAACAATATGATCCTCTTAATAGATGCAGAGAAAGCATTTGACAAAATATAGCATCCTTTCTTGATAAAAACCCTCAAGAAAGTAGGGATACAAGGAGCATACCTCGAGATCATAAAAGCCATATATGAACGACCCAATGCTAATATCATCCTCAATGGGGAAAAACTGAGAGCTTTCCCCCTAAGGTCAGGAACAAGACAGGGATGTCCACACTCACCACTGTTCTTCAACATAGTATTGGAAGTCTTAGCCTCTGCAATCAGACAACACAAAGAAATAAAAAGGCATCCAAATCGGCCAGGAGGAGGTCAAACATTCACTCTTCGCAGATGACATAATACTCTATATGGAAAACCCAAAAGATTCCACCAAAAAACTCCTAGAACTGATCCATGAATTCAGCAAAGTTGCAGGATATAAAATCAACACACAGAAATGGGTTGCATTCCTATACACCAACAATGAAGCGACAGAAAGAGATATCAAGGAATTGATCCCACTTACAGTTGCACAAAAAAACCATAAAATACCTAGGAATAAATCTAACCAAAGAGGTGAAAACTCTATACACTGAAAACTATAGAAAGCTTATGAAAGAAATTGAAGAAGACACAAAAAAATGGAGATTCCGTGCTCCTGGATAGGAAGAACAAATATTGTTAAAATGTCAATACCACCCAAAGAAATCTATGTATTCAATGCAATCCCTATCAAAATAACAACAGCATTCTTCACAGAGCTAGAACAAATAATCCTAAAATTTGTATAGAACCAGAAAAGACCCTGAGTAGCCAAAGCGATCTTGAAAAAGAAAACCAAAACAGGAGGCATCGGAATCCCAGACTTCAAACTATACTACAAAGCTGTAATCATCAAGACAGTATGGTACTGGCACAAGAACAGACACTCAGATCAATGGAACAGAATAGAGAACCCAGAAATAGACCCACAAACGTATGGCCAACTAATGTTTGACAAAGCGGGAAAGAATATCCAATGGAATAAAGACAGTCTCTTCAGCAAGTGGTGCTGGGAAAACTGGACGGCGACATGCAGAAGAATGAACGAGGACCACTTTCTTACACCACACACAAAAATAAACTCAAAATGGATGAAAGGCCTAAATGTAAGACAGGAAGCCATCAAAATCCTCGAGGAGAAAGCAGGCAAAAACCTCTTTGACCTCGGCCGCAGCAACTTCTTACTCAACACATCTCTCTCTGGAGGCAAGGGAAACAAAAACAAAAATGAACTACTGGGACCTCATCAAAATAAAAAGCTTCTGCACAGCGAAGGAAACAAAGCGAAACTAAAGGCAACCATCAGAATGGGAGAAGATATTTGCAAATGACATAGCAGATAAAGGGTTAGTATCCAAAATCTATAAAGAACTTATCAAACTCAACACCCAAAAAACAAATAATCCAGTGAAGAAATGGGCAAAAGACATGAATAGACACCTCTCCAAAGAAGACATCCAGATGGCCAACTGACACATGAAAAAATGCTCAACATCATTCATCATCGGGGAAATACAAATCAAAACCACAATGAGATACCACCTTACACTTGTCAGAATGGCTAACATGAACAACTCAGGCAACAACAGATGTTGGCGAGGATGCAGGGAAAGAGGATCTCTTTTGCATTGTTGGTGGGAATGCAAGCTGCTGCAGCCACTCTAGAAAACAGTATGGAGGTTCCTCAAAAAATTAAAAATAGAACTACCCTATGACCCAGCAATTGCACTACTAGGTATTTATCCACGAGATACAGGTGTGCTGTTTCGAAGGGACACATGCACCCCCATGTTTATAGCAGCACTATCAACAATAGCCAAAAGTATGGAAAGAGCCCAAATGTCCATCGACGGATGAATGGATAAAGAAGAGGTGGTATATATATACAATGGAGTATTACTCAGCAATCAAAAAGAATGAAATCTTGCCATTTGTAACTACGTGGATGGAACTGGAGGTATTATGCTAAGTGAAATTAGTCAGAAAGACAAAACTCATATGACTTCGCTCATATGAGGACTTTAAGAGACAAAACAGATGAACATAAGGGAAGGGAAACAAAAAGAATATAAAAACAGGGAGGGGGACAAAACAGAAGAGACTCAAAAATATAGAGAACAAACAGAGGGTTACTGGAGGGGTTGTGGGAGGGGGGATGGGCTAAATGGGTAAGGGACACTAAGGAATCTACTCCTGAAATCATTGTTGCATTCTATGCTAATTTGGATATAAATTTTTAAAAATAAAAAATAATACAAGTTAAAAAAAAAAGAGTATCATTCATGTGCATCCACCTGCCTGTTCCTTTCAAATTTAAGTCTCCTGCCCAGATATCTCATCTACGCCTACTTGAGATATCTGTCTACTTGCATGTCTCAGAGCACATCCACTCAACGTATCCAAATATGAGCTCATATTTCTGGCCAAGGCTAGTCCTTTCCTAGTGGTCTTTACTTCAACATGTGGTACTCACCATTCATCTGGATGCATCTGCTATGGGACTTAGTCCTGCTGATTTCACCTCTAATCCATCCAACTCCTTTTATTCCCACTATCATGATCCCAATTCAAGCTGCTTCCCCTCTTGCCTGGACTACAGACACAACCTCCCAATTGGTCTCATCTACTTCACCTTCTCCATATCCCCTTCTTCACACTGCATCCAGAGCAGCTCCTTTTAATGAAAACACAACGGGAGCCACAAATGCAAGCTACACATATATTACATTTTCTAGTAGCTACATTTTAAAAAGTAAGAAACAGGTAAAATTAACTTTTAAGTGTTTATTTATTTTGAGAGACAGAAAGTGCAAGCATAGGAGGGACAGAGAGAGAGGGAGAGAGAGAATCCCAAGCAGGCTCTGCACTGTCAGCACAGAGCCCAATGTGGGACTCGATCTCACAAACCATGAGATTATGACCCGTGCGGAAGTCAAAAGTTAGACGCTTATCTGACTAAGCCACCCAGGTGCCCCTAAAATTGATGTTAATTATACTTTATTTCACCCCAAAGTTTATCATTTCAATATGGAAGCAATATTTTAAAAGTAATGAGATATTTTACATTTTTTTATACTAAGTCTTTGAAATCATATTTTACATTTAGAGTAAATCTCAACCGAGACCAACAACATTTCGAGTGTTCAATAGCCATGTGTAGCTAGTAGCTACCATTATTGGACAGTACAGATCTAGAATGATCTTTCTACAGTGCAAAATCTGATCATTTTACATTACCCCATATTAAAAATTCTTCTGTGACTTGTAATTTGTTCTTAGGCTGGGGATCTTAATCCGGGTGGATTACACGGCCCTGCAGGGTCTGTGGTATGGCTCCTGGTCTCTGTCCCTTCTCCCCTTTACCATCTGTGTGCCAGCCACAATGGCCTTTCGGGTTTTCAGACACACAGAGTTTCCCCCCTTCACAAACCTTTGCACATTCCTTTTGTGAATGCCATCCTTTACCACCACCCCTTTCACCTCCACCACCAAGTCCAACATCATTGCCACCCTGCCCTCCACCACACTGCCAACTCCACTGTCACCTCCACCTCTACCAGCAACAGCACCACCTGCCGTAGATACTCTCACTTCCCCTTCTGGTCTTTACTCACTTTCACTTCCCCTACTCTAAAGCCTAGTTACGTGTTCCTTTCCTTGCTAGCATTCATCTCAGTTTGTAACTATCCATCCACTTGCGTGATTAATGCCTGACTCTTTCACTAGGACACAAAAAGGAATTTTTTAATTTAGTTCATCATCGTATCCTCAATGGTCACCCAGTAACTTGTACATAGTAGGTATCTGACAAAAACTTGTGAATAGATAAATGAACAAATCAAGATAATCAAGAAAAAATGAACTATAAAATGGGGGCACGTAGAGCTTGAAGAAAGGAGAAGTCAGTGAACACTCGCAAGTCTGGCAAGTAGAATCCAAAGTAGGGATGGAAGAGGTAATTCCTACTGTTGAGACCCTGTCTTGTGCCAAGATCTCTGCTCAGTGGTTTATGTGTGTTTGTTTATTCCTATAAAAAGTCTCTGAGGCAGGTGTTATTTGCATTTCAAATTCAAGGAGACCCAGAAGGGTTCAGGAACTTGCTAAGTAAGATGATTGGGATCAGACCCACAGTCTGATTTCAAAACCCACATGTCACCCATTTCACTAGATCTCCATAGACAGCTTCCCTGCCTCACAATCTTGCTACACTTGTTATTCATTAGGAATGTTAGTGAACACTCAAATAATAGAAAAACTGGATTTTTTATGGTATGTGTGTGTGCCCATTTTGTTGCAAGATTTCTTTACAGAAATGTTGCCCAAATGCATTGCACAATTCAAGTATGATTGCCACATACGAGAATTTTCAGCAAACACTGCCTGAAACGATGTCATTTACTCTTGTAAGTCCAAGAAGGAAGTTAAATTATAATTAAATAATGACTTGAGTATGAGACATTCAAATATCAGTTGATTTTCTGTCCTAAGTGAGGTTATGTATATAATGTGCTGTTAAGAATGCTTGGCATACAGAAAGAGATCAGTAATTAGTAGCTATTATTATCATCATTATCCTTGCAGCTTTCCACTTTATTTCCTGCAGATATACTAACATGCAGGTTTTTAAAAATATGCTATGCAGGCCGTAAAAGATTCACTATGAGTCACCGCCATATATCAGCTGCTGGATCGACTCAGGTCAGCCACCAACTGTGGCCCATGCACTACACATCCAAAGCTGAACCGAATGGATTTCCAGGGCTCGGCATAACCCAGTGGTGCCCATCCCCCAGAGTATTATGGGAACGTGGCTTGTCCCGGGCAAGTGCTTTGTCTCTTCCACATGTTAGCTTCATCACAAGATCACAAGACTTAGTTTCCACGTGTGTTAAATGGGGATGACAATTCTTATCCAGAAAACAGCGCCCAGAACATGGTAAATGCTCAGTGTTAGCTATTAGTTTTGAGAAAGGCCCTAGGATTTAAACTATGGGAACTCAGTTCTCTCTCTAGTTTGCTGTAGGTTCAGCCAGCCTAATCAAATTGATGACAGATCAAGATACAAATAATGAGAACATTCGTCCTGGGGGAAAAGAACCTCCCATAGTCACTTCTGGTCATGGTCACTTTTTATTTCTTGATTCAAGCAGCTGGTCCCTCTACCCCCCAGAATCTGTTGAGATTAGTGACGTTATCACCAGGTAACTATGCAACAGCAGGAACATCACCCCACCAGCCGCGAGCGTGCTGTTGGTACAGCGGGGTCTGATCAACCTTCACTGTTCATTTGTCAAACGGTCCAGACCATTTTTTTGGAAAGTTAGGATGCTATAACTCTTGTTTGTTGTGAGGAATAATATTTCAAAGTGATTTTAAAACATTTCTGACAACATGAGGATAGAACAGGGAGGCAGTGTAGTGTAATGGTTACCAATGGAGGCTCTTGCTAACTGCACGGTCTTGACCAAGTCATTGTTCCTGTAAAATGAAGGTACTAGAGTTGTGCAAATCCGGCCAGGTGCCATGTGCAGAAAGCAAATGATGCCTGCCATCTGGAAGCGCTAGAAATGAGTTGTCCCGTAAGGAGAGCCGAATGAATAAATGTATTTATTTTATGGAAAATCAACTGGAGACACATAGCTGTCTGTCAATACATGGGCAAAAACATTAGGCAAAAGTACATCATGATAAGGGAATGAGAAGAGAAAGAGGGGTTGCAGGTCAATTGACGAAGGAACTTTTAGACATGAAATCACACAGCTTTAAAGCTGTGTTGACAAAGAGTAAAACTTCAGAGAGAAATTGAAACAATGGGAACGGGTGTAGATATTGGGTCGGTTTTTCCCCCCACTCTTTCCTAAAAAGGATTTGTTTCTAATCTTAAGTGAATTGCTAGGAAAATTGTCGGATAACGATTACTCTTCAAATAATCAGCCCCCAAACCTGTCTCATCTCTGGCCCACTGAGGCATAATATCCAGTGGGTGAGGGGAGACCTGATCCAGTGTAGACCAAATGTAAAATCACTGATGCTCCTCATTGCTTTACTCTCAAAAAGGCAGATCTTATCAAGCAAGAATCATGCCTGAGGGACCCGGAAAGGACTAAGTGGCCAACAGCCGTCTATGGAAATTGTGCTATAGACAGCATTCACTTGGATTAATTAACCCTTTTGATAAAAGGCACATGCACTAGGAAATGGAAATATTATTGGGCTTTCGATATTGTCTCCTTCTTACTAACAGGATGAGCTCAGTTTCCCTCAGGAAGTAAAAGTGTTGATGTAATAAGCAGAGGGGCGCCTGGGTGGCTCAGTCAGTTAAGCATCCGACTTCGGCTCAGGTCATGATCTCACGGTCCGTGAGTTCAAGCCCCGCGTTGGGCTCTGTGCTGACAGCTCAGAGCCTGGAGCCCGTTTCAGATTCTGTGCCTCCCTCTCTCTCTGACCCTCCCCCATTCATGCTCTGTCTCTCTCTGTCTCAAAAATAAATAAACGTTAAAAAAAAAAAAAAAATAAGCAGAGATGCAGTTTTGAGGCAGACAGCCTCGCCTCATGCAGGGTCATCTGGGACAGAAAAGGGAAAGTATCTGGGAAGGAGGGGGATTCCCTCGGAAGTAGAGAACTGAGTCCAGAAAAGAGGAGGGGAGTGAAGGGAGGTGGGGAGGAACCCACTTAATGAAACCTGCAGTTGTGGAAGCATTTTGCCTCTTTGTCATGGGAGGCTGCAGGCCTGGTCCACCGGTTCAATGGTAACTTATCCTACCTCTCTCTCACAGGAGGGAGACGTGGGACTTGGCTTTGCGAAGGGAAGGGGCGTCGCTCGCTTTTCCAAGAATGAAGGGCTGCTCTGCCAGGAGAGTTTTCCCCGGAGCTCACGGAAACACAAGAAGAGTTGTTCTGTTTCAAACTTGCACAACTGGGTCAACACCAGCTACGCCAGCAACCCGGACGGGTGACTCTGTCCTGCTCCAGGCTGTCTAGTGAGTGACTACACTATCCGCTCTTGCATAATATGTTTCACAGAAAGTTCAGTTTTAGGAAATGAAAGTGACTGGTGTAGAGAACCCAGACTTCCTTCAGTCTTGAAACTGCCCCCTGCCTGGCAGGCAGCCACGTGTCCCGGAAGCCAATTCAGAAAGGCAAGGCTCGAGAAGGGAAAGTGGGAAGAGAAAACAACTGTCAAGCCCCTGCCAGAGGCCAGATGTACACTCTCGGTCAACAAATGTTTATCCAGCATGTCTTTTTGGCAGGCATGGTGCGAGTTGCTGAGGGGAATGCACAGGAGATGTGGTCCCTGCCCTCAAGAAGTTCACAGTCATGAGGAAGAGACAAACTGAGCAAGTAGTTCCAAGAGGGACAACCTGAACGACATTACGCATGGGGCACGAGTCTCTTAGCATCCCTCTGAAAGAATTAGGACCCCCATTTTGCAGGTGGGCAGCCTGAGGCTCATAGACATTAGAGAAGCTAGTAAGAAGGGCGCCTGGGTGGCTCAGTCGGTTGAGTGCCCGACTCCTGATTTCAGCTCAGGTCACGATCCCAGGGTCGTGGGATCGAGCCCTGTGTGGAGCCTGCTTGAGATTCTCTCTGTCTCTCTTTTTCTCTCTCCCACACTTGTGATCTCTCTCTCTAAAAAACGAGAGAGAGAGAGAGAAGCTAGTAAGAAGCATAGTCAGGATTTGAACCACCAACATCTAATTCCACAGCCCACAGTCCTTCTAACAGCTGAATTTAGCATCTGCCATTGGCACATCACCAGGATGAGAGCCTGAATAACAATTTACTCTTTTCCGAGAGCTTCATACCTTCAAAGGGTGAAGAGCCGCACAAACGGATCTACTGATTGAGAGTAGCAGTGTGGGAAGCCACAGGAAATGTGGCCCCACCTTTACTGGGAGGGTGGCCTTGACTGTGCCACTCATCGTTTCAGGGCCTCAGTGTCTTGGGAGCGTTACCTCTTCAAGGGGTTGTTAAAAGGTTGAATTAGACGGTAGAGGTGAAAAATAGTCTGTAAACTAAAACCACTGTTCTCATGCGTATTACTATTACTATGTTTCAGCTTTGGAAGACAGAGTGCCTCCCTTGGGAGCAAAGAGCAGGGTGCTTGCTGCGAATGTGAATGATTTGAGTTCCCTAATGTCAAGTTTCCTCTCCCATCACACGAGCTGCTGTGTGCAGATGTCACCTAGCCCTCTCCGCGTTGCCCCGTGGGAATCTGGGCTCAGCGAACCCTGCAGAAAGGCGACATCCTAACAGGTGCCATTCTGGCCGGCAGTGAGAAGTCAGTCGCCCTTTGTTTCTGGCCCCGTGGTCATGTGTTCTGCCGGCCTCCAGGGAACCCGGACTGGTTAGCTTGCAGTTAGGGCAAAATCTCAGGTACTTCACTGTCCTTGATGGCGCTCTCAGTGTCCCGTTGCTCATTTAACAGGCTGCCACAGACTTAGTGGCTTAAAACAACACAGTTTTTCTATCTCACAGTGCTGGAGGGCAAACACCCTACCTGGGCTTCGCTGGGCCAAAACAAGGTGTTGGCAAGGGCTTTGCTCCTTTCTGGAAGTTCTGGGGGAACATCTGTTCCCTTGCCTTTTCTGCCTTGTCGAGGCCAACCTGGATTCCTGGGCGTATGCCTCTTCCCTCCATCTTCAAAGCCGGCTCCTTTGCAGCCCCAGCGCTCTCTCTGACTGACTCCTCGGCCTCCCTCTTTCACTTATAAGGACACTTGTGATTGCATCAGGCCTACCCAGATAATCCAGAATAATCTCCCCATCCCAAAACCAGCTGGTTAGCACCTTTAAATTCTATCAGCAACCTTAATTCCTCTTTGCCAGGTAACAGAAGACGTTCACAGGTTCCAAGGAGAAAGATGTGGATATCTTTGGGAGACCATTATTCCGCCTACCACAAATCGTTTGGAAAGGAATCCAGAAGTTTGATAGTTGACAGAGGCAAGCCACTTGGCAACATAACATTTGCCGCAAAACGTCCACATATTTGATTTCTGGCTCCCTCTTAATCTCTTGCATTGCCCAGGAGAATTTTAACTATCATTATGTAATAAATCTTTATAGTATGTTTAGGAAGTCGCTTATGTGAGAAATGACTCCACGCCAAACGGAGGCCCGTCCTCATGACTTTCATTTTGAGGTTCATATTTAAAACCGCCACATCCCACTGAGTGACTTCATGTACATTATGTGGCCTATATTTTAAGTCAGACTATTCCAGACATGTTCTCCAAGTTTGGTGAAAATACTGATAGCCAATTTCTCATGATACAGTTAAGACCAATGGAAATTTTGTTTTATATATATGGATTAAGAAACGCTCATTTTATATGTTCCTATTTTTTGCTCTGGCATAAATTTAATTCTACCATGGATCCAATCATATCTTAGTGGATGACACTTAGAATTCAGTAATAATCCTAGGACAAAGTTTAATTGATACAGACATTTCAATACATGTTATATGTATACATAGTGCATTTAATATGTGTACATATTCCATTTAACTAATTTATTGCGGGCAACTATCTCTCTTTTAAGTTAAGCAAAACAAGGGTGCCTGGGTGGCTCAGTCGGTTAAGCATCTGACTATTGGTTTTGGCTCAGGTCATGATCTCACGGTTTGTGAGTTTGAGCCCCACATCCGGGTCCGTGCTGACAGTGCGGAGCCTGCTTGGGATTCTCTCTCTCCCTCTCTCTCTGCCCTTCCCGCACTCCCTCTCTCTGTCTCTCTCTCTCAAAAATAAATAAACGTGAAAAAAAAAGCAAAACAAAGTTCTTTCCCATTTATTCTTTCACGGAGTAAATATTTACTGAGTGCCCACTATGTGCCAATTAATGCCGAAGAAATACAAATGAACAGAACAAACTCTCTGCCCTCATGAAGCTTAATTCTTGCCTGGTAGAAGGAGAGACCACCAATGACAGGCATGGCTCACTAGGTCCTCTGCTCAGGGCCTCATCCAGATGACACCCATGTATTTGCTGGGGCTGTCATCACAGGCTAAACTGGGCAAAAATTCACTTCCAAGCTCATGATTTGGCCAAATTCATTTCCTGAAGCTTTAGGTTGAAATTTCAGTTTCTTGCTTGGAGTTATCGTTGGCTCCTAGAGGCTACCTACTTGCCACCTAGGCTTCTCCAACATGGCCACTTACTTGACCGCTTTCTTCTTCAAAGGCAGAGACAGAGAGAGTTTGCTAGCAAGATGGGGGCTTATACAAGAGTGACACTCCATCACCTTCACCATATTCTATGGGTCAGAAGTAAGTTAAGGATCATGGGGACCATCTTAGGGTCTATCTGCCACATCTAGGACCCAGGATGAGTCCAAGGGGCCAGTTTTTGTGCACAAGGGAAACTCCAGAACATGGTCTCACCCAACCACAATCTTACCACATGTCTAGAAGAGGCAGAGAAGTGAAATATTTGGTGAGCAGCATCGATGACCTCCACAAACAAGTAAATATACATTACGTAGAGCAATATTAAATGCTTGAGTAAATATATATATATGTTTGTACATTATATATAATAATTTATTTATAAATAAATACATAAAGCAGTGTAAAGGGGAAAGGATTGATGGCATGTGAGAATGTGTAGCAATGAGAATAGGGTATGCTGCTGTCACACACATTGAGTCCGCTGTGGGTCCAGGCAAGTCTCCAGGGAAATTTGCTCTAGGTAATTAGTAATTCAAGCTGCATCATTTTGTGACCAAACCATCTGGAACATGCGGTCTGCTCTCGTGAAACAGTAAAAGACAAACATCAATCAATATTATACACTGACCCTGAAATGCAACCCAGGAGTGACACATGTGATTTTTGCTAAAATTCATTGTCCAAAGCCATAATGGGCAAGGAAGTACAATCTCTGTGTGGACATGGTCAGGAAAGACCTCTCTGATAAGGGAATACTTGGACAGACACCTAAAGGGAGTGAAAGTGTGTCGTGTGCTTATCTAGGGAATGTGTGTTGCAGGTGGAGAGGACGGGCAGTGCAAAGTCTTGGTGGCAGGTGCATTCTCAATGTATTTGAGAGAAGGCTGGAATAAAGTAAGAAAGGGAAGGAGACGAGGTGATGGGCAGTCAGATTATGGAGGATCTTGGGTGTTATGGGGAGCCATGAGTAAGTACTGAGTGGAAGTGTGACATAGTCTGATGCATTGAAAAGACTATTCCTGGCTGCTCTGTTAAGAATAGACTATCTCGGGGCGCCTGGGTGGCTCAGTCGGTTAAGCGGCCGACTTCGGCTCAGGTCATGATCTCACGGTCCATGAGTTCAAGCCCCGCGTCGGGCTCTGTGCTGACAGCTCAGAGCCTGGAGCCTGTTTCAGATTCTGTGTCTCCCTCTCTCTGACCCTCCCCCGTTCATGCTCTGTCTCTCTCTGTCTCAAAAATAAATAAACGTTAAAAAAATTTTTTAAAAAAAAGAATAGACTATCTCTGTAGTTTATCTTTCAAACTAAGAGGCCCTGTACTTTATAATCCAACATTGGTTAGTGGAGCAGGCAGTGATCTTTTAAAACTTGGCTCTCTCAAAAGTAACTCTTATTTCGTCTCTAAGATTGGGTCTTTTGCACTGTTTTATTTTCTCTTTCAGAACGTATCAATTCTACATTTCATCTTGAATAATTATTGGACAGAAGCTGCCTAGCCAGTCATTCTTAGAGATCTGATCCCATTTGCAAATGGACACCTTTCAATGATGTGCTTTTTAGGATCCCTCAACTTTGGATATTCTACAGACAACACAGAGAGCAGGTATTTGGTTTTCTCCTTTGGAATCCCAGACTGAAAGAGAATCTTCTATCTGAGCATGAGATTAGGCAGCAGAAAGAAAGAATACAAGACAAAGCACCACACAGGGCCAATTAGAGCTTCTCTTGGAAATTGACACATTGTCACTTATGCTCACCTTCCGTGGCCAAAACAAGACATTAGGCCAGATCTGACGATGGGGCAAGGGAGTATTTTTCCACCCACAGAGAGGCGCTGTGCACCACAGAAGAGATAGTGGATATGATCTACGCTGGTCTGTAACTGCAATCAAACTGGTCTGGGATCTCTCAGGAGGTCATCCGCGTAGAGTGAAGCTCACAGCTGAGAATGCGGTTCTCTAGGGAGGGAGAGAAGGCAGTCCAGGGCTCAGTCTTATTGTCATTCATTTCCAGGAAAATAGGGAGGTCAGGAGGGAAATTAGAAGAGGAGGAGTAATGGGGAGGAGAGGAGAGCTTCCAATCAGAGAATTTATAGTAGGAGAGGTTCAAAGAGGAGGGCTGGTCTGTAGGGTGAGATCTTGGAGAAGGGGAGGATCCATCACCTTGATGAGAGATGCCAAAGCCCACTGGGGAGATCTTGGAGTCACTGACTTCCTGGTTCAGGTCACCAGGATATGGCTTAGTGAACCAAGCAAAGAAATAGCTGCGGTTCAGTGTCCATCTTCTGCTGCCATGGCCCTGTGCATCCCACTTTGTTGTGTACAGGTTGTTGTCCAGTCACTCAGGCACTGAACGTGCATGAGTCCCTACCGTGGGCCGAGCACTGCACCAAGTGTTTTGGTGGAGTAGGCAGAGACGTGTAATTCAGGAAGGGACACAAGCTATCAATAGTTACGTCAAACGCAGAAGGCCCAATGGGAAAGATGTCTAACGGATCAAGGAGCCCTGCCCTCGGCCGTAGGTCCTGCTCAGGAGCTGACGACTGGCAGGAACCAGCCTGGCTTCTCCCAGCTTGAAGATGCCATGATTGCACCAGTGTGTTAGGACAGCTTCTCCCACAGGAATGACTAGAGAAAAACAAGCATAAACAAAACAGAACTACGTAAGCATCTTACTTTAGCAACAAGGTGGGGTTATTCTCTTAGCAACGAAAGACACATCTGAGTCTTACCAGACGACTCATGGCTGCTGGCTCAACCTAGGTTTCGTGACACATGAAAGAGCCCGCTGGCCATGTTTTCCCTTTAGAATGACCAGTTTCCTGGGACTATTTTGGTTTTGTCCCTGAAAGTCTCATGTCTTAGGCAACTGCTCATTCCTGGGCCACTGGGGTGGTTGATCACCTGATATCATCCCTTCTAGTGGATTCCACAATGGACTACAAGGTGCTGGTGTGATCAAAACATGGGTTTTAGCATCAGATAGACCCAAGTGCAAATCCTTGTGTGTGCTATGGGACTTCCAAACTGTGTCATCAGAGAACTTACTCATTATTTTAAAATGTAGATAATATTTACCTCATCTGTTTGTTATCAGATTCTCACCACACTTTGCTCCATGTCACTGGCCTCCGTTCTCTTCTTCAAACACATAGAGCCCATTTTCCCACTGTGCACTTCCTGTTCCCTCTGTCTGGAAGCCATATTCTCAGATGGGCTCTTTCTTGTCATTCGGGTCTCTGCTTGCCTGTTACCTCCTCCCGAGGTCTTCCCTGACCACTCACTCAGGAGAACCTCCCGTAACACTCCAGGGGCTCTTTGTCTTATCCCCATTTTATTTCCTTCCTAGTGCTGAACATGATCTGGAATTGTCTTTTTATTTATATGGCTGGTGGCCTTCTAAAATGGCTTTCCCAAATCCCTACGTGCTGGTATTTATGCCCTTGTGTAATCCTTTCCTCTGAGTGTGGGCAGGACCTAGGGACTTGCTTCTAGCACATGGAAAATGGCAAAGTGGTAGGATGTCACTTACGAGATTATGTTCTAAAAAACTGTCATTTCTCTCTCTCTCTGTCTTTCCTTGCTTGTTCTGATGAAGCGAGCTGTGGTGTTGTAAGCTGCCCAATGGAGAGGAGCATGTGGCCAAGAATGGAGGCAGCCTGTAGCCAACAACCAGCAAGAAGCCACATGAATGAGCTTGGAAGCAAGTGCTCCCTCAATGAATCCTTAACGTGGCTGCAGGCCTGGCCGACACCCTGATTGTGGTCACGTGAGAAACCCTGAGGCAGAGGTCCCAAGCGAAACCGTGCGCTGATTCTTGACCCACAGAAACTGTGACACAAGGACATAAATAAATGTTGTCATGTTAAGTCACTAAATTTTGGGTAATTTGTTATGCGGCAATAAATAATACATGGATGTATTGTTTATTTCCTCCTCTGGAAGAACAGCACCGTGGCAGAGAGGACCATGCCTCTCTTGTTCACTGTGGTGGCTGCCCAGAGCAAAACCACAGTATCTGGCACATAATAGATGCTTGATTTTATTGAATGAGCAAACCACAAGGTCACAGGATACCTACAGGGCTTGCAAGCACAATGAAATACATATTTGTTGAATAAATGAGTGATTTGGTGACTAAGCACGAGGAGGCTTAGGAAAAGAGACTCTGGGTTGACTTATATTTGGTTGACTAGCAAGTGCACAGGCCCCTATTGTGGGCTCAGATGTTGAATGAGTTAAGTTAGTAAATGAACAAACTCAGGCAGAGGTTTGGGTTAGCAATAGATCGGAAGTGATAGGTTTGGTGCCTATCAGATACGATCTGTGTGAAATGCCAGTAAAATCTCTAATAGGCACTCAGAAATAAGTCTAGCTTTCCATAGAACATTAGGTGAGAAAAAAACAGTTCACAGAACAGTGTGTGTTTCCCATTGTTTTTAAACCCACGCATACACACAAGTCTGGAAGAAAACATACCAAAATGTTAAGTACTTCTTGGTGGGTGATAGGATTATAATTATTTTTTTTTTCTTTTGGTTACCCATATCTTCTACAGACAGAACAAACAACAAAGGTATTTCTACTTAAAAAGCAGAGAAATGATGGATTTAAAAGTCAGTCTCATGTAAGATACTGAAGATACAGGGGTGAAGGTGATAACCCAGTGAGGAGGGGGGAGGACAGCGGTTGCTGAGGACATAATCCCATGTGATCTTGAAAGCACAGTTTCTGGTTGGGTAAGAGAACAAACATTTGGTATCGACTGTCATGGTATGGCCACCCTCATGCTGCCAAGCTCACTGTGGCCCATCCGGACAGCCCTTTTTCCCTGACACATTTCTCAACCTGCCTTTCAAACCCTGCCACCATGCTGACCTGGTCTCTACTTTTCTCACACCTGCATGCCTCCTGCTAGCATCCAGCTCTTCCCCAGCCCCTGGGGGCCGCCTCACATTCCACAGCTGGAGTGATATCCCTCCCACCTTTGTTCCCAACATCCCCATCGTGGCAGCCAGTGTATGAAACCATGGGCTTGAAGACTGCTCCCGCCTTTATCTCATCCCCCAACAGAACCTGATCAGACTCACTTTCCATCAGAAAGCCAACACTTTCCCTCAGTGTAACTATGACCTGTTTTTCCAAGTTCTGCTTCCAATTAATCCAGCAATGACCCCTTTCACGGCTACCCGTGTTTTGGGCATGCTAGTAACTCTGGCAAAGTGTTTTTGAATAGCTGTTCAGTAGTTGACATGTATTTGTGCCCAGTAGTTAAAATTGTATTTTTCTGAAATAAAAAGCAACGTAGGGAGCACACGCTGTGTTTCGGGACTAGGTTTAGGCTCCAAGCAGTCACGTAAATCCCGTTTGCTATGGCGGGTGTCAGCGCCCCTGGTATATGGAAGCCTGGAGGGGTGGGTGCTGGGTACCATAGGGAATGAGCACTGGATTTTGAGCAACTCCCAGGGCATAGCCCAAACGGCAGGGCTCCAAGTGAAACCTCTGTGGCACTCCAGGTCTCTTCTCCAGAAGGAGGCCCAGGCCCTGTTGCCCACCCTGGGGTTTAGAGACCAAAATGTCTCCAATTAGGAGAGAAATAGAGAAACCATCTGCAAGCCCGTACCCTGTTGGTTTAACATTAGCTGTGTTCAGCAATATCTGGCACCGGCCTTTTAGACACGGGGAAGCCCCTATTTCCCCCTGACTGGGACCACATGACCAGCTCCCGCCAATGGGCTGTGAGAAGTGGCCTGGGGTAAGTTGCCCCTCAGAGGAGTGGGTGGATTCCTCCAAGCACTTTCTTCCAGAATGGAAATGAGGGAGACCTCCTGTGGAGATGGCCAAGCGATCTGAACCACTTAAGTCACACTAGAGGCCCTTTGCCCTGCAGTGTCACCTGAGCCTGTTTGGGGATCAATTTGTTACTGCACCATGTAACACAGCCTATCCCAACTAACACCAGATCAGTTCCGAATTTTAACCCATTATTTTGGTTTAATGAAATTTTCTTTTTTTGTTTATTTATTTATTTATTTTGGGAGAGAGAAAGTGTGAGCAGGAGAGGGGCAGAGAGGGAGGGAGGGAGAGAGAGAGACAAGACAGAGCGAGAGGGAGAGAGAGAGAATCCCAAGCAGGCTCCACACTGTCAGCGTAGAGACCGATGCGGGGCTCAATCCCATGAACCGTGAGGTTATGACTTGAGCCAAAATCAAGAGTCCAACCCTTAACCAACTGAGCCACCCAGGTGCCCTTTGATTTAATAAAATTTGGTCAATGAAAGCAGGAAGGAAAACAAGTGGATCTAGAGCACAAGAAGGACTTGGGAACCTGGCCTGACCCAGTACCGTTTGCTCCTTTTCTTTTAAAATTGAACTACACACTGAGTGGTCACTTTCCACTCCCTTGTGGCAGCCTACCCAGCCTGAGGCCACAGTGTTCGATGTTCCTTCAATCATTTTCAGATTTTCAATAAGCTCTATGTCTACAGTGAATGAATACACATCTGATTGGCCAGATGAAGAGACACTGGGCAAATTTTTCATTTCTTTTTAACTTCCAAAGTAAGAGTCTTCCTCTATTAATAATATGTGCATTCTACCTCCGTAAATAATATGTTCTATTTTACTGACATCTTCTCTGGACTCTGGTAGGTGTATTAAACCGCTCAAATATCTAGGTCACACAGAAATGATTATTTTGAAATGTTAATTTGAATTGGCATAAATATTATAGTACAGTATATGTATTTTAACTAAGTTGTATTTTAAAGGTGACTTTTATAATACTTGTCTAGTATTTCAATTAATCGTAATTAGACTGGCTTGCATTTTATATGCTGGCTATACAAGTATTTAAAGACATTCTTATGTGCCTTTAATCCTAGCCCGAGTAATTACTACATACCTCATTTTATAGGGTTTTTATTAGGGAATGTTTAGTGAAAGTTTCACTTTGCCTTTGCCTTAAAATTATGTCCTTTTATAGCGTGATGTAAATTTTACTTGGACTTTAGTATTTGTTGTTAACATGCTTACTTTTCCCCATTGTTAAATAAAGTATACTTTCCCTTCATATTTAATTAAAAATTGGGGGGGGGGGATGGAGACAGGGTAATAGTAGTACATGCTTATAATAGACGATACAAAAGAAAATGAAAATCACTCATAATCCACCCACCAGATAGTGCATCATTCCCTCCAATCCATAGCCTGCTGTATACAACTATCATATTCATACTGTATAAAATATCCATATTCATATGCAAGCAACTGTCCATATTCATACTCTACATAACTTTGTATCCTGCTTCTTTTCACTGCATATGTCATTGTCTTACAATTTTTTGGAGGCCTCCCAGAATTTTGTTTTAAATGTTTATTTATTTTGAGAGAGAGCGTGTGCTCGTGCACCAGCAGGGAAGGGGCAGAGAGAGAGAGGGAGAGAGAGAATTCCAAACAGGCTCTGAGCTGTTGGCACAGAGCCCGATGTGGGGATTGATCTCACCAAGTGTGAGATCATGACCTGAGCCAAAATCAAGAGTTGGACGCTTGACCGACTAAACCAAGCAGGCGCCCT
This sequence comes from Panthera pardus, assembly GCF_024362965.1. NCBI lineage: Eukaryota > Metazoa > Chordata > Mammalia > Carnivora > Felidae > Panthera > Panthera pardus. The sequence goes on from NW_026526688.1 coordinate 73,931,439, forward strand.
GAGGCTTCCTAGAATTCTAATATTTGTATGTACTATAATTTATTTATTTTTTCTTAAGTAGGCTCCATGCCCAGTGTGGAGCCCAATGTGGGGCTTGAACTCACAGTCCTGTGATCAAGACCTGAGCGGAGATCAAGAGTCCAACACTTAAACCGAATGAACCACCCAAGCACCTGTACTATAAACATTCCTATTGTAGAACATTTATTTTCAATTCATCACTGTTGTAAACATTGATGAATATGCTCACACATCACTTGTGCTAGGCAGAATAATGATTCTTCTGTACCAAAGAAGTCCACATCCTAAGCCCCAGAACCTGTAAAAACACAAAAAGCACTTTGAAGATGGAATAAATTAAGGACCTTGAGATGGGGGTATTATCTGGGTGGGCCCAATCTAATCACATGGGTTCTTAAAATAGGAGAACCTTTCCCAGTTGAGATAATATTATGAGATGTAACAATGGAAGCAGGGTCAGATGCTACATTGATGGCTTTGAAGATGGAGAAAGGGGACCACGAGCAAAGGAATGTGGGTGGCCTCAAGAAGCCAGAGAAGTCAAGGAAGAAAGCAAGTTCTCCCCCTCGAGCCTCCACATGGGAATAAATATAGTGTCTCCAAAATGATTTTAGCCCAGTGAGACTTGTGTGGGATTTCTGCCCTACAAGACTGTAAAATAATAAATTTGTGTTGTTTTCAGCCGCTAAGTTTGTGGGATTTTTTTTTTATTTTTTTTTTTTAACGTTTATTTATTTTTGAGACAGAGAGAGACACAGCATGAACGGGGGGGGGGGGGGGAGGGCAGAGAGAGAGGGAGACACAGAATCGGAAGCAAGCTCCAGGCTCTGAGCCATCAGCCCAGAGCCCGACGCGGGGCTTGAACTCACGGACCATGAGATCGTGACCTGAGCTGAAGTCGGACGTTTAACCGACCAAGCCACCCAGGCGCCCAGTTTGTGGGAATTTTTAATGGCAGCAATAGAAAACTAATACCGGATTTTTGCGCACATCTTTTACTCTTTCCCATGGGAGTCAACTCCTAGAAGTCTTTAAAGTCCCTTATATTGCCAATGAATTTGTGTAAAAGTGCCCCACCTCATTTGCCCTCACCAACCCTGAAACTCAATTTCCTGCATATCCTGTTGTTTCATTGAAATTGATGATAGTAATGATAACCAAATACTCATAGCATCCAATGGAATGCTTACACTCACGCATTCAATCCTCACAACTCTGTGAGGTATGGTACCATTGCCATCCCCATTTTCCAGAAGAGGGAGCGGAGACATGGAAAAGGTAGGAATGTGGTACAGCTGGAGTTAGACCCCAGGAAGTCTGGCCCCAAAGGGCACGCTCTTTAATAAGTGTTCCATTCAAATCGAAGGTCCCAAAGGGAAGGGTCAGTCTTTTCTACCTCCTTGATTACTCGAGTGATTGTCAAGTTTTCCCTGGTGTTACCGTAATCGTGTGGCAACAGTAGTCGCAAAGAGCTCTAAGCAGAGATTGACATTTAAGAGTTCACTCAGTCTGTAAAGAATCGCGGTAACATTTTCTCCTACCTTTGCTGCTTTGCTGGTGGCCCTTTGCTTCTCTCTCAACCACAGAATAATTGGAATATTCTCTAATAATTAAGACTCACTTCAACTGCCAGATCACTGTGAACCACCCCCTCCCCATTCCTTTATACCCACTACTATAGAATGGATACCACACCAGGTGCTAGAGACAACAGTGGACCGGACAAGAGGGGACGGCTGTATTAGGCCTGATGCCATAACACAGACCCTTACGACAGTCAGGAGTCCAGGCCTCAATGCCAGCAGGTGAAACAAGGAAGAGGAAGCCACACCCCTTCCATTAGGGTCACAATCCAGAGCAGGCAACCTCGGTTTGCTCACATGCCAGATAGCCACTGCTTTTAGTCTTGGGGCTAAAGGATCTTCCAAAGTTAAGACGTTTTTCTCTTGTGTATAGTAGAATAAAAACTTACTTTGGTTTCTCGCGTTTTCCTGACGTAAAACTGGGGGATCAATGAAAGTAGAAAAATAGATTAGATTGACAATCATCCTGAACAGAATGTGCATCTAATGTCTCACTGTCTCCAGTGCAAGTTTTGAATTTGACTCTGAAAATGCTTTGGGACTGTTTCATCTTATTTTGTTGTGTGGTTAATACTTAACACAAAACTTACCATTTTCATTTTGGAGCAAGCAGCCCAGCGGCATGGGGTACATTCACACTGCTGTGCGGCAACACACCATCCATCGCCCCAAGTTTCATCTTCTCAAGCGAAAGCCGCACACCTTAGGGACGCCTGGGTGGCTCAGTCGGTTGAACATCCGACTTTGGCTCAGGTCATGATCTCACGGTCCATGAGTTCGAGCCCCGCGTCGGGCTCTGTGCTGACAGCTCAGAGCCTGGAGCCTGCTTCAGATTCGGTGTCTCCCTCTCTCTCTGCCCCTCCCCCGCTCATGCTCTGTCTCTGTCTCAAAAATAAAGATTAAAAAAAAATTAAAAAAAAAAAACAAAAGCCGCACACCTTAGACGACAACTCCCCCCAGCCCCGGTCCACTTTCTCCGGGAATCTGACTGCTCTGGGTACCTCATGTAGGTAGAATCGTACAGTAATTGTCCTTTGACTGGCTTAGTCCATTTAGCATAAAGTTTTCATGGTACATCCATGCTGTGGCAGCATCAGAATTGCCCTCCTTTTTGAGGCTACATATCCCATGGTACGTCTGTACCCTGCTTTGATTATCCGTTCATCTGTCAGTGGACACTTAGGTTGTTTCCACCTTTCAGCCGTTGTGAATGATGCTGCCAGGAATATGGGTGTGCAAACATTTGCCTAAGTCCCTGCTTTCAATTCTTTGGGGTATATACCTAGACCCTAAATTATGTTAACATTATTCAACACTGCAGGTGGGAGATCTGCTTTACCCAAATCGGGATTCTAACTTGGCAACCTGAGTAGTTTCTAGCAGCTGTGCATGCCTGGAGGCGTCCCCTACAGAAAGGCAGTGCCTGGTTTACAGTACACTGGTCCTCCTTGTCCCAGGCTCCCGACGACCGCAACAAAGGGAAACTGAAAACAAACATTGCCAGCACACCTCTCAAAACTCTCTCCCACTGAATTTCCAATAAAAACAAAACGCAATGTAAAAATAAGACACTTTTATTCAAAGTTAAGAATGTTTTCCAGGTTGACACACATACATAGATAATTCCACCATCTTATGGATTTCTAAAATCACTGACAGGCAGATACGAACCGGTCTGGCAAACACGCATCGGCCACTTAACTCCCAAGTTTTTGTATTTGCACTAAGCCTGCTCACTCAGAGGGAAACCACTGGCCGGAATGTCCCTGCTGCTTTTGTTGCCCCCAGACTGGCATGACGGAGGGGAGGGAACGCTCCTGCTACACTGAACGGGCAGAACAGCGCTAGGCTCTCGGCTCCACCCAGCGGCCATGACCGCCAGGACCGGGAAGAGCCACCCCGCACCCCAAGCAGGGTCTGTCCAGGCCAGTGAGCACGCTGCTCAGCGGGGCTTCCCAACCAGCCCTTCTCCACACTGGCTGCACAGTATCGTCAATGGGGAACTTGAAACAAAATCCAGATGGCCTGAGCCACGGGTCAGCCCCGTGAGAATCTCTGGGAAGGCCACCGGATAAAGGTCATCTCCCAAGTTCCCTGGGAGTGGGGGAGGGGGGGTTCCGAAGCTGTGGAGAAACATAGCAGCCCTTTCTTTCTCACCTCTTACCTTCTTGGAAGTCTCTCTTATTCTAATTTCAAACACTGGGCATGTCAGACACACTTCTGAAATTATGAACTTATGCCATATGGATGCTAACGTCTCTAGCAGGGATTTGCAATGGGTTTAAAAAAACAGAGCACCTGGATTTCATTAAAAAAATTTATTTTCATATAAAAGTGCCAAAATATCCACCAATGTCATAATCTATCTCAGCAACCAGTTTACGCTAGTAATCAAAACACAAGCCTCTTTATTCACATTGTTTAGAAATCAAATCCTTTTCACACATTCCCACAGTAGCTGGAGTCTCTAGATAGTGGGAAGCTTGCGCTCCTATCTGCCGTGGTAGTCCATATGTCCAGGTTCATATAGGCACGAAACGGGTTAAACCCCGGGTAGTACTCCTTGCACATGACAGCCTGGTTTTCCATGTGAGTCGAATGTTCCGTGGTGGGACTGATGGGGCAGCAACTTTCATATACATCACTCTGCGGGGCCCAGATGGAACCAAAAAGTCCAGACATTGGAGACAAGCTTCGGGTGCTTGTGAGGTAGGGCTGAAGTGTACATGAGGAGAGAAAAAAAATGTTTTTATTTTTTAAAAATATTTATGTTTGAGAGAGACAGAGGAGCAGAGAGAGGGGGAGACAGGATGCCAAGCGAGCTCTGTGCTGATGGCAGAGAGTCAATGCAGGGCTCGAACTCATGAACTGCGAGATCATGACCTGAGCTGAGGTCAGACGCTTAACCGAGGCTAGGCATCTAGGCCACCCGGTGCCCCAAGAAATGTTTTTTTTTAAAAATAGAAGGTTTGGGGCACCTGGGTGGCTCAGTCAGTTAAGTGTCTGACTTTGGCTCAGGTCATGATCTCGTGGTCCATGGGTTCAAGCCCTGTGTCGGGCTCTGTGCTGACAGCTCGGAGCCTGGAGCCTGCTTTGGATTCTGTGTCTGCCTCTCTCTCTGCCCCTCCCCCACTTGCACTCTCTCTCTCTCTCTCTCTCTCTCTCTCTCTCTCAAAAATAAATAAACATTACAAAAATTTAAAAACACAAGCCTTAGAAAGGCAACATCAAGGTCGAATGCTTACCAGTGGACACCACAGTGGTAGCAATCCAAGATACTTGTAAGTTATTAATATTCTCAACCATCTGGGTTGCTTCGACTCCATTTTTCTCAAATGGAGTGATGTGAAATCCTCATCTAACTGGAATAAACTTATTTTCAACCCAAGGAAGGACCCACACAGGTCAAATGCCCTCAATCTATAAGAACTGTCTTGAGGGGCATCTGGGTGGCTCAGTCAGTTAAACGTCTGACTTGGCTCAGGTCATGATCTAGGGGTCCGTGAGTTCAAGCCTCACGTCGGGCTCTGTGCTGACAGCTCAGAGCCTGAAGCCTGCTTCAGATTCTGTATACTCCCCCTCTCTCTGTCCCTCTCCCACTTGTGCTCTGTCTCACTCTAAAAAATAAATAAATGTTAAAAAAGAAAAATTAGTGTCTTGAATGGATGTGAAAGGAAGAAGGTGTGGGACTTTTAGGCTCAGAAGGGTGCTGACAGGCAGGAAGCCCTCAGGACCCAGTCACGGAGGGCTTCCTGGCCCCAATTCAATTTTATCTACAGACCATCACCCTGACTTCTGTGATCTACAGGAACCAAGCCAGGCTTTGGCTGATCTGAACCTAACTCTGAAATTAAGGGAGACAAGGATTAAAGCAACACCAGAAGGAACATGCAAATGCCCCAGGGTCACAGCACTAACCGGAGAATTGAGGAGACTGGCATGTCCCCAGGCAGTCGGCATATTGGGCGGGGGACTCCAGGTAGACTGAGAGTTGTGATCCATAACATCTGTCTGAATTTCGGCAGGACAAGGGAAGCCATTGGGGTAATTCATGTTTTCTACAAAGAATGGGAGACAACAACACAGGTAAACATTTTTATGGCAAGATCTGCATTCTTACTCTTGGGCCAAAAACTTTCAAGGCCTTACTATATTGACAAGTCAAAGACAGGTATAAATACTCACCCCATGTGGACCAGGAGGGCCACTGTCATTCTCAGGGTTAAAACTATTTATCAGATACACTACCTGGGAAGCCCTCAGTGAGGAAGGTCTTCCTCTGGACTTGATGTTCTGTATTTGACAATGTGATGGGAATCTTTCTAATAAACACTACCGCAGACTGGAATCATGTCGAGAGTCTTACTAGTCCTCAACATTTTCCTTTATTACCTGTCATGCTAACCTCATGCTTCCGAAACCTGTATGTGTTTTTTTCTATACATAAACAGTTATGGTAAAGTTTAATGTACTAACTAGGTACAGTAAGAAATTAATGACAATAACTAATAAAATAGAAAAATTATAACAAAAGTTATGTGAATGTGCTTTCTTTTTCTCCTTCCCTCTCAAAAGATCTTACGGTACCATAGTCACCCTTCTTGTGATGATAGGAGATCATAAAATGCCCATGTAGGGAGATGAGGTGAGGTAAAGGACAGACATTGTGACATAGTGTTAGGCTAGTGTCGACCTTCTGACAATACGTCAGGGGTCAGGGGGAGGATCATCTGCTTCTGGATGGTGGCTGGCCGCAGGTAACTGAAACAGAAGAAAGCACGACCGACCGGCTCACAGGGTGCTGCTGTCATGAACACAAGCCCCACCAGCACAGGAAGAAAGTTACCACAGCACCCCCCAGTGGTTAGCATGGAGCAACGCATACATTACAATGGGGGAAGTACATCTAATATACTGCTTAACACCTTCCCTGAAAAGGCATGAGAAATCATGATCAGGCTGTAACGTAGAATCAGAACACTCTGCAGTTTATCTTTTTGCATAGCTCTTATTGTTTACTATTACCGATGCTTGAGCCCAAGCATCTGTAATTTCCCAGAATTTCCCCTCCTAGCTCTGTTCCTTCCTTCTGCAGCACCACCCAGGGGCAGAAGAGTCAGGACTTGCTGAGGAACAAGCCCATAAATGCTCACATTTCACAAGGGGCTTGCCTGCCTCAAAAGTTCAGCAAACATCTAAAGCCTCAGCCTCCCAATGGATCATCTACAATCTTAGGTCCACATAGATCCAAATGACCCAGTTCTACCAAATGGGAAGGGCTAACTAGTTTAGAGTTATCTGTAGAAGCCCCCAGACATCCAGGTTGAAAGGGCTTTTCGAGGCCATATAAAACTATACATGGGAGGCATGCACAACTGAACCCACATGAAGCCACTCAGCAGCTTCCTGTAAGGTCGTTCTCCACGGCTGCTCACTGTTAAGGGCACATTCTTAACAAACAAACAAATAACAACAATAAAAAAACCAAGCTCACGGACGCAGAGAACAGACTGGTGGTTGTCAGAGGCAGGGGTCGGGGCTGGTGGGGAGTGGGGTGTATGTGAAATGGGTGAAGGTGCTTAAGAGGCACAAACTCCCAGTTAGAAGATGAACCAGCCCTGGAGAGACAACGTGCTGGCATGGTGAGGACAGCAGACAACACTGTACTGTGTATTTGCAAGTCGCCAGGAGAGACCCTGAAGGTTTTCATCACAAGAGAAAACCTTTGTAACAATGTACAGTGACAGATGGTAACCAGACTTACTGTGGCGATCACTTCCCAATATTTACAAATATGGAATCATGATGTTGTACACCTGAAACTAAAGAACGTTCTACACCAACTATATCAGTTGTTTTCAAAAAGGTACTCTTCTGCAATTAGTGCCTTAGACAGACTTAGACCTTAGACTTCAACCTTAGACAGACTTTCTGCTTTGACTTTCTGAGAGTAAAAGAATGGCACTGGGATTGTTCGAATAGCTTTTACCTTCCGGAAAGGCATTATAATCATTCAGTTCCAACGGACAGTACACACTGGGGAACTGGCCTTCACAAGTCGCACTCCAATCAATGAAACTGCTACAAAAAACAAGAGGTGTAGTCTCAGAAATAGGATGTCAAAAGATCAAGTAAAGAAAGGAAACCGATTTTATTGCCCAGCATCCTAATCACTGCTAATTCCTCAATTTTGCAAGATAAAAGTTGTACTTTCTCAAGTCACAGGATCAAAGACTTACTAACTGAATGCTCATCATCAATGACACAGCCTTGCAGGTTGGACGGTCGGAACTAGGAGCACACTTCCTTTATAACCAGGTTTGTGAAGTCTAACCAGAGGCAGGATCCAAGGCCATGGCTTTATGAGCACTCTGGAAGAGTGACCGTGCTACCCTGAGGGTCTCAGCAAACACCTGACGGTTGTGTTATAAAATATCCACCTTTGCTCAAAGCAAGGCCAGCACTCACCTTACGTAAATCACAACCATAGAGACTATGATCATGATAGATACTTCAATCACTGTTACAAACTGGATTCTCATTATAGATAGAAGGAAGTAAATACCACTGTAACAAGCTGAACCAAAAAAGAAAACTTCAAACAGATTCTGTGATTAAACACAGATAGCAACATTTTCTCAAGTTTTCATAATTGAATGCCATTAATATCCAACAGCAAAATTAAAAAACTGCTATAATGTAACTACTTTTCAATTCTCAAATTATTTGAGCTTTCTTAACACTTTAAACATGTTCATGATGAACACCATGGAAAAATGGAAGTCTTTTCTCTGCTAGGTGGTAGAAATTCTGAGTGATTGTTTTTTCAGACTTGCCTCTCTTAATAGATCCGTCTTTCCAACTTAAAAAGGAAGGTAATTATGTGACCAACAGCTTTGTTATTTTTATTTCCTTTCATGTTTCTCTCAATCCGTGCTTTGTTATTTTCTGAGACATCACAATGCGACTCCAAAAGGCAGGAAACACCCAGCTAAGGTGCACTGGGGAAGAAGCCTGGCCCCCAGTTGTGTAAGGCCTGCCTAAAGGCAAGCCCTTAGGCTAAGCAAGGCAAGGACCAGAGGAGAGAGCTGTACCTATTATGCACGGGGGCGGGGCCCTGCATCACGCCAGGCATGCTGTTCTCCACGGCACAGTTGTAGCTGCTTGTCACACACATGGGCTGCGTGGGCCATAGGTCTCCAGGTGGGTAAAGACCTAAGGAAGAGAACAAGGCCTCTCAGTCTACCTTCTTCCCCCTTGGCCTTCATCCCACCCTCCTTGCAGGACCAGCTCAACTTCCCTTCTCTCCTTCAAGAAAACACTCCCTGAATATCACCCACACATGCCGATCACTTCTATCTTCCCCAACCCCTTTCAGGATATACTTTCAAGATATGAAGTAGAAAGATGGCATGTGCTTTAACCTTCACTTCAGACGGTATAGGACTGTCTCCTGACCTAGATTACAAGATCACTGTAATAATTCAACAAGTATTTGAGGGCCTGCTCTCTGTAAGGCCCCATTTTCGATGTCAAGGACACAGCAGTGGACAAGTTTACATTCAAGTGGACAGAGACAAACGAAAAAGGAAGAAGGAGAATATGGCAGGTGGTCTAAGTGCTATGCAGATAAACAGCAATTTTATTTATTTTTAAATGTTTACTTGATTTTGAGAGAGAGCACAAGTGGGGAAGGACAGAGAGAGAGAATCTCAAGCAGGCTCTGTGCTATCAACACAGAGCCTAAAGCAGGGTTCAACCCCACAAACCATGAGATCATGACCTGAGCCAAAATCAAGAGTCAAATGCTTAACCGACTGAGCCACCCAAGGGGCCCCAACAGCAATTTTAAACAGGGTAATGGAAGGCCTCACTAAGGGAATATCTGATGGGTGGAAGATGTGAATAAGGTAAGAAACCAGGGGGGATGGGGGAGGCTCCAGGCAGGGGGAATAGCACTTTCTGTAAAGGCTCCTGGTGAGTTCAGAACAGCAAGGATACCGGTGTGGCCAGCAAGGAGAGTAGTGGGGGATGAGGTCACAGAGATGACTGAGAGCCAGAGAGTGCAGAGTTTGTGGGCTCCCCAATTTAAGGATGGGGGCATTTACTTTGGATGGTATGGGGAGCTGTTAGAAGGTTCTGAGCTTAGTGACTACCAGGAGACAAGTCTCTACCAGTTTCTCACATTTCTGTACATCTTGCAGGTGGAGGCCCTGAATGCCTTTATTCTGGACTATCTTCTCAAGGATGTTTGGTAACCAAAAGCCGTGCAACCTATATACAGCCTCCCTCTGGAGCAAAAGGCAGGTATGCTTACTGCCCATTATAAAACATATGGGTTCCCTAAGCTCAGGGTTCCTTCCTGTAACATAACCCAGTATGCACACAGATATCCATGTAGGACCCAGGGGAATTGATGCAAACATGGTGATGTTCATGTAGCTGGCTTGGCCTCAGCCCTCCCTCAGCTTTATGTGGAGGAAATGGAGGCTGTCCCTCTAGGGAAATTGTACCTCCCACTCTACTACCTGAAGCAACGCTGCTGGCTCAGTGGGGCCTACAACTCACTGAGGTTCCCCTAAATGCCTGGGTGTGGCTCACTGATGGTCAGACTAAGCTGAAACCGGATAGTGCTCACTGGGCTCTAGCAGCTGTCCGCCCCAGCATCCACTCTGCAGCACTGAAAATGAATATGGCCCCTCTGGTCAGGCACAGACCCAGGGTGGAACTCTCAAAGCCAGCTCTTCTCTTGATGAACTGAGTTGTGCTTTTACTGACACAAGCTATTGCTAATAGCCTAGCTACTGGTCTGTCACTTGGAAAGCTACTAACTGGCAGATTAAAAGACACTTTGCTTTAGGGATGTGAAATGGGGAAACAAATGTTGGCTTCCAATTAAATCATCTGAGCCACTCGGGTAGGGTATCCTGAGGAAGGCAGCCTGGAATCAAGCTGCACACCCAGACGACCAGGACTGCTGCCTGTCATATCGGATGTGGGAGCACTTCCAGCATCACAAATGCACAGAGGGAAGAAACCACTTGTTTAGGATGCAGGACTACCACTGCCAGCCAGACTCATCACAGCTGCCTCGAGCTGGGGTGGGCCACATCATACTGAGCATTGCTGTCACCCACTCCTGGCACATGGACCACGCTGGACCCTGAGCCCCGTCTCCAGGCCATTACTGCTGCCTCCCCACTGCTGACACGTTTCTGGTTACAGTGCTGCTGTTCATCAACCAGCCGGCACAGCCACATCACTGCAGCCCCTGAAAGTAACCTGATCAGGACAGCTATCCCGACCAAAGCCACTCAGCAGTGGGTCGAGAGTCAAAGGCATTTGGTGGTCCTTCTATACTCCCTACCGACAGACACCTGGGATGGCTGGGCTTGGAACAGCCTCCTCCAGTTCAACCCAAACAGGTTTCTGACCCTAATTCCTCACCTCCCCTGGTCTACATACTTATGTAAGGCAGTTTAGTACTGACTGGACCTGTGCCCAGAAAGGGATCACTGGCCCTTGGCTGCTTCCTGGGTATGAAACAGGACTAAAGGGGTGTGGGGCAAGTGGGATACAGAGATCTGTTCTGAACATCCACAATTCTGCCCCGACCACTTCTAGACATGTGACACTCGTTTTTTGCCCTAATAGCAACCCTAGGCTGAGCTGGGGGGTAGACACTCTGGTGTCAGTCCAGCCAATAGGGGGCTGAGTGGCTTCACACTTATTTCTGGTCCAGTCACCTGGATTCTCTTGTTAGACTGAGGGGATCCTGGACCATAAGGATACTAATCACGTGGATGGGTACACTGCTCAGAGTCCCCTACACGGCCCATACAGGCCCAAGTGGGGGAACATATGGATCCCTGTAAGTTTCATAAAAAATGCCTTGACCCAGGGCACCTGCATGGCTCAGTCAGTTAAGCATCCACCTTTGGCTCGGGTCATGATCCCATAGCTCATGGGTTCAAGCCCCACATTGGGCTCTGTGCTGATAATGAGCAGCTTTCTTGGGATTCTGTCTCTCTCCCTCTTCCCCTCTCTCCCGCTCTCTCTCGCAATAAATAAACATTTAAAATAATGCCTTGACCCTTATGGACAAAAGGTGGTACAAGTACGGTTTTGTTGTAAAAAAAAAAAAAAAAAAAAGTCACTGTTACAGTTACAGCTCTTGTGATGAGAGACAAGGATTCTATGGTGATGGAGGAGGAAAACCTCAGCACCCGGGGAGGGAGTGCCTTAGGTCTCAGGAGGTGCAGAGAACAGGAGGACATTCATGATCCCTCTTTTTCAGAATTGCCCTTGGAGTCTTTCTCAGGGAGGAAAATGTCCTGGTACGGCTCTTCCAAACTGTTGTTAGGGCCTTAAATGTGACTGCCGAGTCCGCCAAATTACATCACACAGTTCTGACCTCAACTGGTCATCTTCTCCCTTGACGTTTCCAGGGGATGGACTGGCTCCTGCCCCCTCCGTGCAAAGCACTTGAGCATCTCCGGCTGTCTCCTGCCTTCACTGCCATTATCAGCGCTCAGTCATTTGTGGTATGGATGGATGGACAGATGCCATCAGCTGGTGGCATCCATCAATGGGACAGCCTGGGCTATCTGCACGTAGGCAGAACCTCCACAAAGAAAGACTAGACTCAATTATTCAAAACTGAATTGGGAACCCAAAGGTTTACTGGCCAGTCAGGCCACACTTGAGACACTGCCAACCTGTATTCCCTGAATGATCAGGTCCTATTGCCAGGGCAGGGGGACAAGGGGGGGAAGCGGGGGCGGGGCAGGGGTAGCAACTGTAAATGACACCTTCTTCCCAGGGCAATGTGTGTACCCCCAGAACGGTACTTCTCGTGCCAGTCACCAGTAGATCACGTAGCTTTCCTATGACTGTGGAGATCTCTCAGAGATGAGGATGCTCTTGGTTATTCAGGGAGATGTCCCTGAAGGATAACTTGCTGTTTATGCACATCCTGTAGGCAGTAATCACTACGAGGGAGCCATCCAATCAGCAGGATGGTATGAGATTTGTTTCCTAACATTAGCTGAAATGATCAAAGACACCACAACACCAGCTTGGCTCTGGAAGGCGTTCAGGTCAGCGCTAACTCACTGGCCAGGGTGTGGGGGACAGACTCACCCAGACATTTTCCTGTAGGTCAAGTTGCAGGCTATATCATCATAGTCAAATTAAAAGATGTGGCCCCACCTTCTGTCAGAGTAATCGAGAACCACTTAAGGAGTGATGTATGCATGAGAAAACGGACCAGAAGCCAAGGCTACGCAGCAACAAGGGGTGTGTATATTGTTGTGAGACAATTTTCTATGGGTGTCTTTTCTGTACTTCCTGCAAGCAGGAAGCTAGCTGCCTATGTTCTGACCTACCTTTCCAAGGATGTTTACTAAGCAAAGCCTCAGGAGAGAGATAAGGTCTCTCTCTCTTCGGAGCAAGGGGCAAGCTTCTTTTTTTTTTTTTTTTTTTTTTTTAATGTTTTTATTTATTTCTGAGACAGACAGAGACAGAGCACGAGTGGGGGAGGGGCAGAGAGAGAGGGAGACACAGAATCTGAAACAGGCTCCAGGCTCTGAGCTGTCAGCATAGAGCCCGATGCAGGGCTCGAACTCACAAACCGTAAGATCATGACCTGAGCCGAAGTCGGTTGCTCAACCGACTGAGCCACCCAGGCGCCCCAAGGGGCAAGCTTCTTTAACATTCAACAAAATAAATACAGTGTTTCCTGACTATTATAAAACACTTGGGTTCCCTAAGCTCAGGGTTCCTGTCCTGCACCCAGAGCCCATGCAGGTGGCCACCCGGGCCCACCTGCATCACCCATGGGACTGCAGGCCAGGACCTGCCATAAATACATCCATGTACATGCCATTCATTGTGCTAAACGTCCTCTGTGCCTGACCCAGAAGTCTCCTGTCTTCTGCCAGTATCTATAAAAATGTGGTACACTAATTGGTTAACTTGTAAGTTGGGTAACCTTCTCAGATCCTCCCCAGTTCTGGACAGAGAAAGGCTATGACTTATGTTAACATGGTCACTAAGGCTGCCGTGTTAAAAACAGATGGTAAGGCACTGATGGTTGTTAACCAGACTTACTGTGATCATTTTGCAATATACACACATATCAAATCATTACATTTTACACTGTATAAGTCAATTAAACCTCAATTTAAAAAGAGAAAATTAAAAAGAAATTAGATGGCAAGGTGAGAGCAGATGCAGGGAGATCTGTCAGGAAGTTATCGTGACAGCCCAAGAGAGAAACAATGATGGCCTGGACCAGGGTGATTATGGCGGAGGTGAGGAGAAGCAGTCAGATCCTGGTTGGAAGGCAGAAGACGAACAGAAGACAACAGATCATGGGTGGGCGACAAGAAAAACAAGTCAAGATTTCTGGCCTGAGCAACAAGAAAGACCAAATGGGAAGGCTGTAAGGTGAGCAGGAGTGAGGGAGGCCAAGCACTGGGATACCCGCTGCATCCCCAAGTACAGATGTCAAACGGCAGTTGGCTATAAGACAGTGGCATTCAGGAGAGAGGCCCAGGCTAAAGGTGCAAATGTGGGAGTCATCAGGGTGGAGGGAGCACTTAGGTTTGCAGATGGATGAGACCACCACAGGACTGTGCACAGAGACAGCACAAGGTGGCATGACAGGCCGGGGGTACTGAATCGGAAACCCTAAAACTTAAGGGCCAGAGCAGAACGTCTAAAGTCTGCAATAGGTCACCATGGAGATGGGAAGACTGAGAAGTGTGGGACTTCACAGCATGGAAACCGCTAGGGCCCCTGCAGACAGTGTCTTGGGGGAGTGGTGGAGCACAGCCAGTTTCAGAGAAGAGGAGGAAAGGAATCTGATAGCAAGCACAGACTACTCTTCTAAGAAGTTCCCCCAAAGAGAGGCACGACGTAGCTAGAGAAGGGGGTTGAGAGAGAGGGTTTGGGCTGTTGGTTTTTTAAAGGTGGGAAGTATCACAGCTGATGGAATGACCCCCAGAGAAAACCAGCTGATGGCAGAGGGATGGGCAATGCACTGAAACAAGAGCCTTGGGGAGGAGCACCGCACTGATAATTCAACAGGTTGAAACAGGAAGGAGCAGAAGATGTCGCGACTGGTGGTGCATGGACGGGGCAGTGGGAGCCTTCCGAAGGCCTCCAACTGTCTCTTTCCTTCCCAGGGAAACACCAAGCAATATCAGCTAGGAGGACGAGGCAGAAAGCACTGGAAGTATGAGCACAGAGGAGGGAACAGATAAGGGCCCAGAGAGTCGCAGCCATGGGGTCACGTGAAGCGAGGGCTGTGGACGTACAGAGCAGTGGCTGCTGTGTGTGCTTCTGCCCACTGTTCTCCAGCCTCGCTCACTGGCACTGCAGCCGGCAGAGAAGCCGCAGAACCTGGCAGAACCCTGAATGTGGTTTTGCAAGGTGTTTGCAGTGAAAGGAGGTAGCAACGGAGAGACTGTAACGAGGATGGGGGAACTGGGGCTGGGCAAAAAGCAGCTGTGTGAGGAAGGGCAGGGACGGCAGAAGGAGATGGGGCCAGTGCTCTGCAGACAGTCACTCTGAGCAAGATCTAATTCTCTAGTGACTTGAGGATCCAACCAAGGACTATAACAGGTGATTCAAAACTAATTGCAGGGGTGCCTGAGTGGCTCAGTTGGTTAAGCATCTGACTCTTGATTTCGGCTCAAGTCATGATCCCAGGGTTATGGGATCAAGCCTCGCATCATGTTCCACACAGAGCATGGAGCCTGCTTAAGGTTCTCTCTCTCTCTCTCTCTCTCTCTCTCTCTCTCCTCTGTACCTTCCCCATTCTCTCCCTCTAAAATAAAATAAATAAACAAAAGTACTTGCAGATTATTAACACCAAGAACAAGGTAAAAGGCACTTGAAACATACACACATGCAAAAAAACAGATTAAGACTCTAGACAACATGTAAGTCTCCACCTGACAACACATACAGACAGATACAGACAGAATACCATTTTAAGGCATATCTGTTTGACAGTTTTTATTTTTCCCCATCAACTAAATCTTATCTTGTCTACTACCTTAAAGAAAAAAGGTAGTACCACCTAAATTTTGTCCAAGTCTTGCTTCAGCAACATTACTGAATTCAAGAGTTTTTTTTAATTGAAAACACTTATTTTATTGGATTAGTAATTGGATCCAACTCACAAATAATTTATTTCTAATGACAATGCAACAACAGCAAGTCCAAAATGTATCCAAAGAACAGCACAGAAGCCTATGCTTTCAGAGTTGGCTCCAATGCATAGAGGAGTTTTCAAATCTAGTCTCATTTATATGAGCAAAAGCAAGCACATGCGTTAAAGCTAAATGATGCCACGGGAGTGAACATCAGGTTTATCCTGCCACGGTTCCTGACCCTAATCACGTGGGAAGCAGGCACTAGAAGAAAACAGGAGACACAAGACAAGAGCCAAGAGAGGTAACAAAGAGAACTGGAGAAGAAAAATGAGGGAGACTGGAGTTGACGTCCTACAGAGACCCCAGGAGGGAGCGGGGTTTGGTTTTCCCTCCCACTCACATCATTTCCACACCCCTGGGACGCTGTCTTCCCCACCTGGGGGTAGCCTGCAGGAGCTCAGCTCCTGGTCTCAGGTCGCGTACAGGGAGCGAGGCTGGTCACTGAGGCTGCGAGGCCAGGTTAAAGGACTTCTAAGACATGGGGAGGCAGGGAGGACAGGGAGAGAGTGGGAAAGGTGGAAGCAGGCTCAGGTGCCTGGACTTGACCCATGGCATGCTGTCCAACCAGAGCTTACCTTTGCTTTCTCTATTTCTCTGTTACCTCAGACAGGCAAAGGTGGACCACACATAGTCCCCTGCAAAGCACCCCGTGCTATACTCGGGCCACAGGGCACCTGTACCCTGGCTCTAAACGAGGGGGCAGCCCAAGTCAGAGACCTCAATGAAGCCAGTCCAGAGGGCAGGTACATTCCCAACGCACGAAAGCCCAGTGACATGGCTTGAACAAGAGGGCGCTGGGCGAAGCCCCGGCCCCACCCGACCTGCCTGTCTTGGCAAGCTCCCCGACCTGCAGTGTGGAGCACCTGGCTGCTGTCTGCTCCAAGCGTATGCGCCTCACCTTTATCTTCTTCGACACCTGCAGGCCTGGCAGGAAGGCTGGGACAGGGAGGTTCTGCATACCGTGGGACATTATTCACGTTTCTGTGGAGAAAGTGAGAGAATGAGGATCTACTCATTTCTTCTGTACAAGGACATACCAAATTTGTTCACTGAGTTTTTACAGACATTCTTCCCACAAGAAACATAAAATACTAGACACACAATGGTACACGGCCAGAAAAGGGCTGAGGAATAGTAAATTCCCAAGACCCAGCAGAGCCTTTCTTAAATAAACAACAAAACAAGTTTAACTAAGGTAGCTAAGGTGAACTGCAGATTCACCATCAGCCCACCACCAGCCAGCAGCAAGAATTAATCCCTAATTTACTTCCTACCTCTAGCAAAACAGTTCACAGACAGCTTTGTCTCCTATGCTGAGTTTCCTTCTTTACAACCCCATCAATTTAGTTTTAATGACAGCCTCCTGTCCTCTCACTATGTGACCAGCGCCTACGGAAAGGTGATCACATGCCCACTCTGAAAACCTCTGCCGGCTGCGTACCCTCCTCTTCTCCCACTCAATAAAAGCCACTTGTTGATTTTGTCCCATGCGGTGGCAAGCATCACACAGCAGAATTGTTATCATGGGGGTAGCTGCTGGGGTCTTGCAAACTTCCCTAAGTCATGGGCGTCCAGTTTTATTTCAAGTTGTAGCAAAGCGTTGATGACTCCAATCCCTACAACTACTGCAGTTTCTCTGTCTGCTTTCAGGAACGAGATGTGTTCCAATGTGGCTACGTCACTGGGCACCCCAGAGATCATGAAATGTGTTTCCTCGGGAGGATCCTGCCTCCTGAATGATGAGCAAAATTGGGCTGTATTTTCCCACATCCTTAAAAAGTTTTCCTATTTTCACCCGCAGAACCAAGTACAAGGAAGAAGCAGGGACAGGAAAAGCAGTACCTACAACACACCGTCAAAGCTAGGAAATTAAAAACTCACGTGGGATTGCAGATGTTATGAGAAAGATTCAAGGAGATGGGAGTTTCTGAAGGAAAGTCATTTTGGGAAACATTGTCTCCTGCATAAAAACAAAAACATTATCATTATGTTTTACACATGTAATTCAACTGTATTATGTATTAAAGAGCAGATGGCTAATATCTCCAACCCTTAATGAGCAAGTTCTCACTTTAAAATGATTTTCACATTCAGTAATTTTATTTTATTCTTTTAAATTTTTCCCAACATTTATTTATTTTTGAGAGAGAGAGAGAGACAGAGACAGAGTGTGAGTGGGGGAGGGGCAGAGACAGACGGAGACAGAATCGGAAGCAAGCTCTAGGCTCCGTCTGAGCTGTCAGCACAAAGCCTGATGTCGGGGTCAAACCCATGAACCGTGAGATTATGACCTGAGCCGAAGTCAGATGCTTAACCGAGTGAGCCACCCAGGCACCCCTCAGTGATTTTATTTTTAAAAAATCTCTACTATAGGGGTGCCTGGGTGGCTCAATCGGTTAAGCATCCGACTTCGGCTCGGGTCATGATCTCATAGTTCGTGAGTTCAAGCCCCACATCGGACTCTCTGCTGTTAGCACAGAGTCTACTTCAGATCTTCTATCCCCCTCTCTCTCTGCCCCTCACTCACTTGCACTCTCTGTCTCAAAAAATAAACATTAAAAAAAATCTCTATTATATTTATCTTCATTGAAAAGTTACTGAAATTCAACACTTAAATTTATGAATTTTGGATTAATGGTGTTTTAATTTTGGCAAAAAGCTGAAATCATTAATATCATGTAACTTTCTCATAGGGGTTTTTCTGATAAAAGAAATCTTGCTATATAAATAGATCCCTGCAATTTATAAAAGTAATACATATTTACTGTAAGAAATCTATGAAAATAAACGTAAGTTTAAAGAAGAAAAACAGGGGGTGCCTGGGTGGCTCAGTCGGTTGGGCGTCCGACTTTGGCTCAGGTCATGATCTTGCGGTCCGTGAGTTTGAGCCCCGCGTCGGGCTCTGTGCTGACAGCTCGGAGCCTGGAGCCTGTTTCGGATTCTGTGTCTCCCTCTCTCTCTGACCTTCCCCCATTCATGCTCTGTCTCTCTCTGTCTCAAAAATGAATAAACGAAAGAAGGAAGGAAGGAAGGAAGGAAGGAAGGAAGGAAGGAAGGAAGGAGAAAAACAGAAGTCACCTGCAATTATACTGCCATTCAACATTTAGATATATTTCCTTACAATCTCTTTTATGTGTACGCATACATATAAAATTGGGGTCATGCTTCACATATATGTTGTCCTTATGGTCTTTTACACCACAATTATGCTGGGGACATTTTTCTGACAGTACGTAACCCTCAAACAACTTGTAAACTACATATTAAGCCACTGTACAGAAACACTATGAATAATTTTTGTCATCTTGCTCTCTCAGCCTTTCCCCCGAGCAAAACTGCATTTCTATTTTTTGTTAGTAAGGACCGATTTTTCAGAATCTTATGTTTGCATCATCAGGCAAACTTTGTCTTCAGTGGTGGATGGAGCTGGGCTTGGTGTAGGCTGTGGAACTCAAGCTTCCTCAGGCCAAACATATCCCGCTATCAAAGCGCCTGTACCTGCCTGCCTTCATCTGAGCCTGTGTGTCTCCACGTGGGCGACAGTGTCTCCTAGAGGGGGGCAGGACTGCTGAGTTTCTTGGGGGTTGAGAAGATCTTATCTCTTTATCCCTAAAGCACACTGCACAGTAATAAACACTGCCTATCAGTGATATTAAAATTTTATGGGGGGTCATTAAGAAAACAGTGTCTCAAAAGGCTCCTGGGGAGGGAGAGGATAATGAAAGAAAGGCTGAGAAATGCAGCTTGAAAATACGCGTGGGTGCTTTCTGTAGGTTTTTATGGTTACTAGGGCCCTGGTCTCTCAGACAAGACCTTCTTTTATATGTCTCGCTGCCGGTGGGAGACAGAGAAGAGAGGACAGCCCGGAGGCTGCTGAAGGGAATGGTCCATGGCTTGAAGCAGCCTGTCTTGGGGGGAGGAGACAGGGTTTAAGCAAACTGGGGTGTGGAACAGGCTGCCAACCTCTCTGTGCCCGGGACCTCAAATCTCAGACTGGCACGGGGACACCAGCCCTGGCCCCTCAGGGTTACTTGGGAGCAGTGTGAGTGTGATGGGTGAACAAAGGCCTCACAAATGTGAGTTTCTCAATCTCACCCTTACACAAAGACTAAGCTGAAAATAACAGTGAAAAGGAATGAATTCCATCTTTATATAGACACAGAGCTTTAAAATAACATTAAGTGAAAGAAGCAAAATGCAGAATGATATACTGAAGTATGATTTCCCTTATGTAAGTTAAAAACAATAATTCTATACTTTGTTGATGGATATATAAATGTAAGATAAAATATGGACTAAAAGAACATGTGCCAAGTTCATGACAGTGGGCAGTGACTCGGAGAGGCCAAAGTGGAAAAGACTACAAAGCACTATTAAAAACAAAAACAAACCCAAGGGTAAAGATAGCGAAAGTAAGAGTAGTTAATTCTCTGACCTTTCCCAAATCCTCAAATTTCTCAAAAATAAGAGAAGGCCACAATGTTCACAGCATTATTCACAATAGCCAAAACGTCGAAACAACCCGAGTGCCCATCAAAATGAGATATGTGCATGCAACAGAGTATGATTTGGCCTTAAAAAAGAAGGATGGGTGACCCTTGAAGACATTATGCCAAGGGAAATAAGCCAGACACAAAAGGACGACCACCGTGTGATTCCACTTAGACACCAGAGTAGTCAAATTCATGGGGACAGGAAGTAGAGGTGAGGCTTCCAGGGGCTGCAGGAAGTGAGGAATGGACAGCTGTTGTTTAAAGGTACAGAGATGTGGGGCACCTGGGCGGCTCAGTCAAGCATCTGACTTCAGCTCAGGTCATGATGTCACAGTTTGTGAGTTCGAGCCCTGTGTCAGGTTAGCTCAAGCCCAGCTCTGGGTGAGCACGAGCCCTGCTTCAGGTGAGACCCACTTCTCTCTCTCTCTCTCTCTCTCTCTCTCCACGCCCCCCCCCCCCGCCTGCCCTTCGTGGGATTCCCCCCTCCCCCTCTCTTAGATAGATAGATAGATAGATAGATAGATAGATAGATAGATAGATAGATAGATAAAGGTGCAGAGTCTGTCTGGGGTGATGGAAAAATTTGATGGTGGTGATGGTTACACAATATGAGTGTACTTAACACCACTGAATGGTACATTTAAAAATGGTAAGTTCTGGGGGCGCCTGGGTGGCTCAGTCAGTTAAGTGGCCGGCTTCAGCTCAGGTCATGATCTTGCGGTTCGTGAGTTTGAGCCCCATGTCAGGCTCTGTGCTGACAGCTTGGAGCCTGGAGTCTGCTTGGATTCTATGTCTCCCTCTCTCTCTGCCCCACCCCCTCTCACACTCTGTGTCTCTCAAAATAAATAAACGTTAAAAAAAATTAAAAAATGGTAAATTCTGTGTTATATATATTTTACCATAATAAAAACTTGCAAGTGAAAAAAGGAATGCAAAAGTTCTTTGAACTGTGTCAAAGTTAGACATTACATGATGGTGATGATGGTGATGATGATGATGATGATTTAGGGAGAGGGAAAGGAAGGAGGAAAGAACAAAAGAGTGAATGAAATCCAAAGCTAAGTAAACACTCCAATCTGCAGTCCCGCATGTACTCCAGGCCCTGGAAAACAGATCCAGGTCTCATACTGGGCTAGGCAGCAGGCCAGGAGGGAGGACAGATGGGAGGGAGGGCAGGGGGGAGGCGGGAGGCAGAGGCAGGAGGGAGGGAAGACAGGAGGGAGGGCGAGAGGCAGGGGCAGGACGGAGGGCAGGAGGCAGGGGCAGGACGGAGGGTAGGTGGGAGGGAGGACAAGAGGGAGGGCAGGTGGCAGGGAGAGCAGGAGGGAGGGAGGGCAGGTGGGAGGGAGGGCAGGTGGGAGAGAGGACAGGATGGAGGGCAGGTGGGAGGGAGGGAGGGAGGACAGGCGGGAAGGCGGGAGGCAGGGCAGGAGGGAGGGCCGTTCCCAGGGCTGGGTGTACTCCCAGGACTCACCGCCTGGCAGGAAGTGCTGACGGCCCACCGCGGGCTTCTTGTCCCCATCAGAGCTGCTGCTGCTGCTGCTCCAGCTGCCCCAGCTGCCACGGCTGGCCCGAACGCCGCCCGAGGAGCTGCCGCAGTCGGAGCTGGAATCCGAGCAAGACTTCTCCACACACTTCTTGCCAGTCTTCTGGTAGTAACCCTCTGCAGGAAGGAAGGGAGAAGTCATACCTCATTCGAACAATTTTCAACTTGATGCCATGTCTACTAAGGAGATAAGTGAAGTTATGAAGAAGGCCAGGTTCACGGTCAGGGTCTGCTACCTCTGCACATCTAGCAAGAAGAAAGAAGTTAACTACAACCAATAACAGGACTTTAAGAAACAGTGAGGGATGAGCTGTGTCTACTCTGCCTGCGGGATGGGTGATTACACCTGGCTGGGGCTCAGACTGTCAATACCAAGCATACCCTTGATCTAAAAGTGGTTCTGGAAATAAACACTCTGTGAAGAAAACTGAGCTACTTGATCAGACTGGAAATTTATAGGTAATTTCTCCCTCTCTTTTATGAAGATACCTCCTAAGAGCTTCAATGTACTGGGGCACTGGCTGGCTCAGTCAGTACAGCATGCAATTCTTGGTCTCAGGGTTGTAAGTTCAAGCCCCATGTTGGGTGTAGAAATTACTTAAAATGTTAAAAAAAAAAAAAAGAGAGCTTCAAAGTACTATTTATGCATGAGTGGAATGAACCCCCAAGAAGACCAAAAGGCAACACATGTGTCAAGGGAATGAATGAGAGGACAGAGAAAGAAACTCCTGAAATCTGCCAGCCATGTGCATGGAGGACATGGACGTGTGTCTGGGAACACGGTGTTGGCAGACAGGACTACAACTCCCCCACACCGTCCCCCACACGTGCAGTCAACTTCAGTGGCCCTGGAGCCTCCTGCTACCCCTTAGTCTAGCTCGGACCTAGCTTTGGGTGCCCTCTACCTCTCACTCCCAGAGGCGCTGCCGGGAAGTTCTTGGGAGGGACGGCAGCCTGGCTGTGCAGGAACTGCCTGGCTTGGGTGTGTGAGAAGAACACAGTTCTCACCCGGCTGTCCCCAGAGGGAGCAACCACCGTTCCTTCAGCACTGCGCAGGAGGACAGTTGAGAATGGCCAGATTTTAGGGAGGAGGGGACAACACTCGAGGCCTGCCCGGGTTCAAAAGAATCTCAGGTTTACAGTGTCATCCTGACAGCTTTCCATTCAGGCGTCAATAACCTAAGTTGCCTCTGAAGCGATAACCTCATCAAGGTGTCACTTCTTTACAGTGGCTACTTCCTGGAGGAACCAAAAATCCCAACAGAAGCACTGCTCATAGCTCAACATAGTCACACACCTGCCTCTTCCTGTGCAGCAGGTAAACTGCTCCCAATGCCAGCATCTGTCTTACAAATTTCCCCCGGGTTTTCCTGTATACACCAGTTTCTGACATCGACGTCACTGCTCAGCTCAGGCCTTTCAAATGCATTGCACACAAGTTTTAATTCACTCTGTTCAGAAGGCCTAGAAGAACCACAAAAAACAAACAAACAAATCACATCCACATGTTATCATCCAACCATCCTTGCTTTCCATGAGACTTACCAGAGGTGAAAATGAACCTGGGACAACCCAAGACCTCTGCTCTTTGTGTTTTGGGGGAGAAGACACTGAGTAAGGGAGTGGTATCAAAAAGACAAAAGATTTTTGCTGTTTTAGAACTACAATCAATCTGGAGCTCATTTAATCTACTCTATACTTCACACTGAGAGGAATAAAACTCCATAAAGTTAAATAAGTGATGGAGTCCCTCCGTCACCTCATAAGTGGCAGGTCCAGGTCCAGAACCCAGGACTCTTGGCTCATCCTCCTTGGCTTTAGTGACAGGTATGATTCTTAATAGATGAACCTGCTGCCTGGTGTCTGGGGGAAGGTACTGAGCGTTCATTTATATCTCTTCTCATCCATTCATTTAGCAAACATTTATTGAGTGACTACCATGTGCCATGTATTGTTAGGAAAGTTGCGCTTACAAAGCATAAAGTTCTTTCCCCAGGGAGCTCACAGTCCAATGATAACATCTCTCTACTAGACCGTGAACTGGGGAAAGAACTGTAATGGTTTTGTAAATGGCAAAATAGAAATGGGTAGAGGACGCCACAGGAGTCCACAGATGGCTATTCACATCACCTAACTGCAGTACCTCACTTCAGGTTTGTAGGATGGCAGTTAAGAAGACAAAATATGTGAGCTACAGCACATGATTTCATTGGTTTCTGACCGCTCAAAGTAAAGACTATAACAGAAGAAGCAAGAGCCAAGGAAACAGACAATCCAACAAGTACCCACTTCTCTTTTTGTAAGTTTACCCATTTATTTTGAGAGTAATCAAAATGGGTGAGGGCCCCCTGGCTACTTCTTAAGCATCATGTTCTCAAAACATTCTGATTAGTTACAAGCTACTGGAAAGTTCTATTTTAAAATTTTGTTTCTTGGGGCGCCTGGGTGGCTCAGTCGGGTTAAGTGTCCGACTTCGGCTCAGG
Source organism: Panthera pardus (assembly GCF_024362965.1). Classification (NCBI taxonomy): domain Eukaryota; kingdom Metazoa; phylum Chordata; class Mammalia; order Carnivora; family Felidae; genus Panthera; species Panthera pardus. Next base: position 73,955,790 of record NW_026526688.1, read on the forward strand.
TCATGATCTCATGGTCCGTGAGGTCGAGCCCCGCATCGGGCTCTGTGCTGACAGCTCAGAGCTTGGAGCCCGTTTCAGATTCTGTGTCTCCCTCTCTCTCTGTCCCTCCCCCACTCGTGCTCTGTCTCTCTCTGTCTCAAAAATAAATAAACGTTAAAAAAAAAATTTTAAATTTTGTTTCTTTAGCATGTCAGAAATATCCTTGTAGAAATATATCATAATGCTTAATTGGTGAAATTCCACTCGAATTTTGTATCTTCCTGTATTTTCACATCAGGAAAATATAATACTTTAGAGTGACCTAAGTCAATCAACTTTTTATGAAAATACACGTAAAAAGAATAAAAGGTAGGGGGCGACAGGGTGGCTCAGTTGGTTAAGAATCCAACTTTTGATTTGGCTCAGGTCATGATCTCATGGTGCATAAGATGGAGCCCCTTGTCAGGCTCTGAGCTGACAGCACAGAGCTTGCTTGGGATTCATTTTCTCTCTCTCTCTCCCTGCCCCTACCCCGCCTCAAGATAAGTAAATAAAACATTAAAAAATATATATATATAACTTTCCTTTCCACAAGATACCACGCTGCAGCTTTTAAATAATTTAGCCTAAATAAAATGGTAATTGCTAATCAACAATTAGTATTTAGTATTAACAACAAACTAGCAGTGAGTCTATGCTTTTTTCCTATTTGCACTTTGCTGTTTGCTCTGAGTGAGCCAGGGACGTTGGAGCTGCCTGACCTTTCCCCAGCAGAGTGTAAACGAGAAGGCTGGGGTGGGGGTGGGGGGGGTGCTGCAATGCTGAATCACAGGCTCCGGACAGCAACCACCTAAGCGACCCAGCGACAGACACTGCAAGCAGCACCATATGTGCCCCCCACCCTCCCATGCCAGGGTCCTTGCCTCAGTGTGGGCTGTGCTGCCAGAGTCCCCTTCCAACAACAAGCAGAACTGCAGCATGGTGGAGCCCCTTCCCCAGGAAGATTTGGAGCCACTAGAGAACAATCTGGCAGAAACACATTTAAATACCTAGCTGAGCTCATAAGAAAGAAATTCCCAGATGCCTGAACTCAGAAGAAGAAAAAGCCAGAGTGGTGAGGATGTACTCAGGAGGAAAAAGGTTTTAAAGCCCAGGGGGTAGGTTTCAATTCCTCTCAAAGACAGTTATATACAAGAGTCAGGGAGCTGGAACTATTCCTAAATAAAACTGGGGTCCTGAGAAGGGGGTATTGTCAGTGCAAGGGACACCTGAAAGGCTCCATCCATGGACTTAGGGAGGAAAAGGCAGGAGAAAGCGTCTCTACTAGAGGCTCTGGGCTTGTGCATATGTTGGGTGTTTAGATGTCTAAACCAAGAAGTCAAAATTCAGAAACTATACCACCAGGTAGATTTGAAGTCAGAATGTACATACATACTAGTGACCCCTTGAAAAAACAAACCAACCAACCTCAAGCTGAGAAATTCACATAATATCAGATTTAGAAAGATATTTCTGAAAAGCCAGAATGTGGGATTCCCACAAACACTATCCAGTGCCTTCATTTTACTGGTAAGAAAATGAAAGCTCAGGGATATTAGGTGAGCTACAGAAGCAAGGTTTCCAAAGAAGAATATCACACTGCTTGGGTTCCAATTCAGACCCTGCCCCTTACCAATTCTGGGGCTGTAGGCAAAACACAAAATGTCTGGGCACCTCACTTACTGACGCTGTAAGAGAACCCAGCTTCTGCAGGACTGAGCCTCAGGTTCCCTGAGTCATGACTGTTCTCTTGTTAAGGGGCAGGGGAATGCAGGACCCCTCGCAGGTGAGAGCAATGCGGGGGTAGGAGGCCTGAGAGCTCCCAGCTGTCTTCTCTTGTCACCTGACCCACAAACACTCTTGCAACCGCATTGCACAGACAGAATGAAGGGCCGGGCACAGAGGATGCCACACTTTTTCTTTAAAACCTCCCAGAGCTTTGAGCATTTTATAAAGTAAAAACATGAAAACTATGTTCACTTTAAGGTATTATTCTAGGAAAAGAAATGAAAACATAACCAGGATATGTATTAATTTTAATAACATTTATCTCAAAATACAAACATTGATATCTATTCTCTGTATCCAATACAACAAAAATAAGATTAAAAGATAATAGCTAAGAATAAAATTATAGATTAAAAAACAGATGAAAATTTTAAAGCGATCGTAAAAATTACACACCTCAAGACCTGAGCAGTACCTCTTTTCTTGTTTTTTCTACATGTTCGATTTTTATTCCAACTCAAGTTTTGTAAATTGCCTTCTTTCTTCTCCTGAAGCTTCTTCCTCCTATAAGGATCTTCTTGCTAAAGAGAAAAAAGAAACCTTAAGTAAAGGTTTAAACTGAAGACCAACTTCATATGAATTCAGAATGTTCCAACATGGGTGAAAACAGAGACATACATTTCTCAATCTCTAGTTTGTTTTCATTTCCCTTCCTTCTCTACCTTCCTCAATCTCTGCAAAAAGAAAAAACAATCATTGCCTATAAAATTCCAAACAGGCTAAAAAGGAAAAACATCTGTTAGCAATTTAGGGTCAGCTTGCTGTTAATCGGCAGCAATAAATTCTCCAGCATTCACCTGTTAATTTGGTATGTGCAATTCGCATGAATTACTACTGAAGAAAAGTCACGTAAAAACTCAACTTAGGAGTAATTTGTGTATTTCTGTTTTTATTTGTTTACAGAAAAACTTTAGGAGGACAGCCAAATCTCCACTGAGTGTGCCAAACTAGTTTAAGCTTTTGTAAATAAGGCAAGAATATGCTTGATGTTTTAAATGTGGTTCTGAAAAACTTAATTTAGCATGAAATTCGTATTTTTATATATCTATACATTATGTACGTATGTGTATATACACATATACACATACGTGTGTGTGTGTGTGTGTGTGTGTATACATATATATATATTTTTTTTAATTTGGGCCTTTTCCTCTTTTAAATGTTAGGCATAGTCTGTTAAGCCAAGAGAAGGGGGATTCCCCTGCCCCTTAACATTTTGAAGTAGCTCCTGCCTTAGAAGTCCTCTAATAACTCTATTTCTCTTCCTTCTACCACTCTGCCTCTTTAAAGGTTTTTTTTTTAATGTTTATTTATTTGAGAGAGAGAGAGAGAGAGAGAGAGAGAGAGAGCGCACAAGCAGAGGAGGGGCAGAGAGAGAGAGGGAGACACAGAATCCAAAGCAGGCTCCAGGCTCCCAGTTGTCGGCACAGAGCCCAAAGCAGGGCTTGAACTCACGAACCATGAGATCATGACCTGAGCCGAAGTCGGATGCTCAACTGACTGAGCCACCCATGTGCACCAAACTCTGCCTCTTTACAGCAGAGGCACTGTCAGCAGGTGGGAGAAGGTACAGAGCTCACTAGGGCTTGAAAAATGCATTGTTCCTGGACATCACAGAGGCAAATCCCCCAGCTCAGAGAGTCCTCTTCCTACTGACCCTTAGGATTCACCTTTCATACAGAATAAAGACTGCCTCATTTTACCTTCCTTTTTGAGAAGTTTGGTCCAGAAATCAGAGTAGGAATCCATGGCATTCTAGCATACACCTGACTAATACACAAGACTTGGAAGAGGAAAAGCAGAAGGTTTCAAATGCCTACATGTTACATATCTGGGGTATCAAAAGCCTCATGTACATATTACGGCAAGAGGCTTACTACAATAAATACTAGAAATAAAATGAAACTGCAACTGTACATGTGGTAGGATTATGGGATTTGGGGGTTCTTCTTAATACTCCTTTAGTTTCTCTCCCAATAAGTATGTATTAACTTTTTTCTGATTCTGAAGGAATCTGAAAAACATGACACGTTAAACACACATAGCCCTATCTTATAGGATTTTATGCTAACTGCTTAAGTTAGACGCTAAACACATTAATAACATATGATCAGACATTATCCAAAGTTAAACAGTAAATACATGCCATATTTATTCACGTACTATTCCCTGTATATTTCTAACTTTGGGGAGGAAAGTTTTCCTCTCCCCTCCCCTCTCCACTTAAGGGCCAAGAAAGACTTTTCAACACAGCAAGTACTTGAGCCTTTCTGTCCCTCCAGAGTCACATACAAAGAAAGGATCTGTCTCTAAGTGGGGTCAGAGAAAGAGTGAGCTGGTCAGTAGTCACTCTGACACTTGGCTGCCTTTCTGCACTCAATCTGGTTAGATTTGTCATCCTGTGCAAACAAGAAGGACTACAGAGACATGAGACTGGGTGGTCAGAGGCATCGTTACTGTCTCTGAATATAGGCAAGAGTGATTAACGAGAGTGCGGGGCATGCTGGACTCCGGTGAGTGGAATGACAGAGAAGCAGAGTGCATGAGCAAACACAGACAGGAACAGAAACAGGGTGTGGACAAGAGAGGGAAAAGACTGAGGACATACTGAGGAATGAAAAACTAATGAATGGACTTGCTGTGTGTGTGTGTGTGTGTGTGTGTGTGGCGGGGGCTGGGGGGCGGGGGAGAGGGAGTGAGGAACAATGGGAAGTGAAGAGGAAGGGCTCCAGTCAGGCTTGGAGAACAGGCCAGCACTGGCAGTAGCAGATGGCGGGGGGAGGGGGCCGGGAGAGAAAACCAGAGACCCAGAGCAACAGACTTGTGGAGAAATGAGAGGCAGACTAAAGGCACAATCTGGCTCTTTGCTTTCTGGTAGAGGGTGTCACACATAGAGGGAGGCAGGACCAACCAGGGAACGAGTCTGTGCAGAGTTGCAAGTAAGACCACAACTGTGAGGCCAAACAGCCCAATTTGAATCTCACTCCATGCCTGCAACTGTGATCTTGAGCAAGTTACTTAGCTTCTCTCTGCCTCAGTTTCCTGAATCTTCCTCAAAAGGCTGTTGTGAGTGTTACATTACCTGATACATAGTAAGAATTCTATAGAAGACCTGGCTATTATCACATTATTGAATTATTTGAACTAGTGAAGTTCTCTGATAGCCCTGGTAGAAGGGACAATTTCATTGATTACAATGAAATAAAAAGATTTCCTAAAAGCAAAAACATTTAGTAAAAGCAAATGAAAAAAATCAAAGAAAAACCACAGATTTCACAATACATTCTTCAAGCTGCTGTATATAAGTAAAAGCAAATAAAAGAGGGAAAGGGCCGATTAAGAAAAAAATCGGATACACTATTTGATAGGCAGAGTCAATACTGTGCTGTATGTTCTTAAAGAAAATAAGAAAAACACATGCGACAGAAAAACAGGCAAAGGACATGAAATAGAAATTTGCAAAAGAAATATAAAAGGCTAAAAACCATGAAGACTTCACCCAAAATACTTAATAATGAAGTATGTTTTTAGGAAAGCCAAATTATAGACCAGTTTGGATCTCATCTTTCCATTTTGGTTTTAAAAACCACGAGTGTATTTACACTGCATGTTTCTGCCTGCAAACACCAGGAGAGGGCTGGGGAGGCAGAGTGCTGTTAACATAGTCTGCCTCTGAGCAGCACAAGTGGAACTGGGCGAGACATTCACTTCTAACTTATTTTAAAAAATGAAAAAGATTTCAGCGGTAGGATTTTGGATGGATGAGTTTTTACTTGTTTTTCGGAATAGGAAAGTGCTGCTTTTTCCCTGGTGAGAGATGCAAAGTGAAAGAAAACACAGTCGTTTCCCTACCTCGCTGATCAAGATTTTGCATGACACATGGGGCTGCTGGGGGCAGAGGAAGCCAGCGTTTCCTACACCATCCATGTGAACATGAATCCACCTTTCTGGAACGCAATCTGGGGCACACATGAGGATACTCTCTAATCCTACTTCTAGAAATCTCTAACAAGGACACAGCAGGTATACAGGGAAGACTTAAGAACAACGTAGCTCATCATAGCGCTATTTACGAAAATAACAAGCTGTAAATTAATGTCCAGTCACAGGGGAATGGTTTAGGATTAGGGGCATAGTTAAATGACAGAATGTTATGTAACCACTGAAAGTTCCCTTTGTTTTGAACGTGAGAAAATTCAGAATTATTAGCATGATTAGCAAACCTACATCTACATAATGATGATGCTGAGGTTTTTAAAAAGTTGTATAAAAAAGAAATAGAATATATAAAAATGTACAAAGTGGTTCATTTTGGATAGACTTTTCTCCCCGCTGCCCCTTCCTTATGCTTTTGTAACAATCATAAATTCCTTTTCTAAGGGGAAAAAAATCTGCTTGAAAAAATAAACAGCAGGGCTACGGTTAAAATTTAGTTTGTAGCTCTTAAATCTGGGCTTCAACCTTCTTTGCCAATAAATCTACAGGAATGTTCCCCATGTACTATAGACAGATTTATACAATTTTCTAAGCTGCAAAGTTAGGCCCTAAGAATGTATAAGAAAAACAAACATTGAGTGCTGCCCTTGGGAATGTGTTTATTGAGAACGACTTCTCCAAACGAACAATGAAATGGAAAGCACACACTTGCAAGGTTTTAAAGAGATGCTCTGCAAAACAGGGAGTGAGTCTTGGAGACAGCAAAACAAATGAGGGACTATGGTCCCTCAGATCCTCCAGCTGGTGGCATCCTTCCTGTTGAGGGGATTGCCATCATCTTTAGGTGCAGATGTCTGTCTTACACAGGCTCCCAGGCCAGAAAAGGAAGGAGGAGCTTACATGACCCCTGGGACTGTGCACGAGCGAAGTCTGAGCTCCAGGGATAACGAGAAAAAAGAAGAGGCCCAAGCACAGAGGTCTGGGTCTGTCATGGGGGCCAGAGGCTGAGTCTGAAGTGGGGGAATGGCACCCACCCATGACAGATGGATGCCAGCAGCACCACCACTGAAGCACAGTTCCTCGGGGCCACCTCCCTCCTTGTGGCCCTCAGATGGAGGGACCTGGTGTGAGTCCCAGCTCGCAGGCTGTGCAGCCACTGAATGATCATATCTCAGTGTTGGTTTCGATCTCACTACAGGGCAAGATGGAAGTCTCCAAAGCCCTTATCAGGAGGATGTTAAGGTTCAACCCTTACCCTCACCCATTCCCTCCTACCTCAAATTCAATGACTTTATTTCTGCTCCTGAAAGCACAGCCCGTCTTAGTCTTCCGGCCTCGCTTCCAGTACATCTGCTATACCTGCACCCTCAAGCCGTCCACAGCTACACCACCACCCGAGGTTCACACTCAGGCCCCTGCTCTTCCCTCTGTACATACACACCTCGGAGAACTCAGTGTCCTCTTTCAGTTCTAACCTCCACAGGCACAGCTCCCATTCAAGCCCTGGATCCGTATCTCCGGCTGTCACTAACGAACACGGTCATTTCCTTTCTACTTACCCCTTGTCAGTGCTTTGTAAGTGCGCTACTCTAAGCACTTACCACATGAACTCATCTATGCCTCACAATGCTGGGAGGTAGGCAGGCTATTATCATCCTCATTTGTCAGATATGGAAACTGCGATGTTAAGTAACTTGCCCAATGTTATAGAGCAAGTAAGTGACCACCTGGATTCAAACCCAACAAGTCTGGCTGCAAAGTCCATGCTCTTCATTTGCAACATTGCTTTGATAAACATAAAAATGAACTCATAAGTCAGAATTCCCCATCTTCTAGTTAGCCAGACTTAAAACCCTGGAGTTACTTTTGCAAGTGATTGTATAAGAGCAGACAGCTCCTCTCCTTTGTGCAATTAGGTGCAGGGAAGTCCTATTAGTTTTTCTTCTAAACTCTTACCTACTCTTCCTACCCTTCACCCTTGCTTGTGCCCAAACACAGCCTTACATCACACCTCCCAGCAGAGTAACAGCCTCCTTATGAGAAGACAGCTGGTGCCCATCTCTGCTCTCTATAACCCAGCCTCCAAAACATTCAGACTGACCCTCCAAAAATGCATTACCCACACATTCATTCAAGCATTTACTAAACAACTACACTTTATAATCTTTGTAACAGCCATTCTGCCCGTCTTTATGAAACTGAACTGAAAAATACTCAATTATGACCTTCAAGAAACTCACAGCCTATAGGCTGTTTTCCACCACCCATCCACATGTCAGTTCAGAAACCTTCCATCATTTGCAGCAGGGTCCCCCCCAAACTGGCCACCCTTCAGCCAAATCCTCTGGCCAAACCCTTCAGCCGAAAGAACTTTGTTTGGACAGATGTGCTTTTAAAAATCTGACTCTGAAATTTATTAGCAAGCAACCCACTACTGTCCAATTCTCTATAGGCATCATCACTTTGATTGCTGTGCTCACCCAGTTCACTATTTGTGCTTCTGGCTGAGGTCTAGGGGATAAAGTCTAAATTTTCAATTGGCATGCAAAGGCCTTTCCCATCTGGAAGGTCTCCCACTCTTCCCTCCCATTACTTCCCACTCCTGATTGAGCTTCTTCTCAAAGATGATCTACTACAGCTCCCAGTTATGCTGTGGGGTTCAGGGGTGCCGCTGCCCACCTTCCCTTCTTTGCCTGTCCACGTTTCTATCTGAAATCCCTTCCACCACTTGACTACTTAGAAATATCTTGTCCTTCTTTAAATGCTGCAAACTCCCAGTTTGGAATGTCTAGGATATCTTTATTTTGTATCATTTTCAAGTTATTTAAATGAAAAACCCATGTTGGTTATGAAGTTTAAGCAAAAATAGAAGAATATAGAGAAGGAAAAAAGAATCACCCCAAATCCCACCACCCAGAAATAACCAGAGTCTGCCACTGATTATTTGGCAAACCTTATTTTTTACTATCTCTCTATGAACCTACATACACATTAGGATGGCAAGACAAGTGACAGGAATGATTCATAATATTGGAACGATGTATTATTTTTAAATAAAAATTTAAAGCTCAGTTTTATTTGAATTTAACAAAAGTAACTGAAGTAGAACCCAGGGAACTGCCAATGTTCAAATAATCATTTCTTCTTTATTAATTGTTTAACGTTAAGAAAGATAGTGAAGGACATTTTCATTAAGTTTTCACCCTATTAAGTGCTATGTTCAGTTTTATACAGTATGGACTCTCCACCAAGAAAAATAACATTAAAACTCACCATCACCTACCATTCAATACCATCTCTCATTTTTGCAGATTGTTACCTTTTCGTTTTAAAATATGCAATCTGTTCTGCAATTATAATTGGTAACTGTTTAGTTTTAATTGCGGGTGGAAAATGGACAGAAATCCCAACAACAGACCTTTAACACAGCTTCAGTAGTCCTGGGTCCTTATTTTCACTTCTAGCTTAGTTAAATTTCATTAACTTCATTTTTTAAGAAAGACTCATGATGAACTCACCTGTGTTTAAGGATGCTGCTGTCTTCGCACTTAAGTGTCAACTTGGCTAGAGTGTTCTTGCTCACATTCTCATTCTCTCCAAGATATGGCTCCCTGTGCCCTGGCATGAGACTTTTCTACCAAGTGAGGCAAGCCTGAGCTGGTGTTTCTCCATCTTCCTCACCTCCTTGCACTGTTCTTTAGGCTTCAAGTTCAATAACTATAGCCAGGCTGTGCCTGTGTCCATTGCTATGTGTCAGTTTTTCCTGGTGCACCCAGTGTGCCCTTTTATTCTATAAATTCCATTCTTCCCTTGTATCAGGAAAATTTTCTTCGATTTCATCTCTGAATAAATATGTTTCAGATCTATTTCCTGGGTCATTTACTTAAACACTCATTATTCTTCTGTTGGACTGGTTTTGTCTTTCTTTGTCCCATATCTATCATCATCTTTTCTCTAACTGCTTCCAGCTCTTCAATTTTTTCCCTCACACTCGCTGTGATTATCTTAAAGCCTTTCTCGGGGTCAAATAATTCAAGTTTTGGCTACTGTCTGTGTAACGTCATTTGGGTCTTCATTTCTTAGCTTTATAATGTCTCTTTTAACCTCATCCTGGTGTATTGATTTGCCTTTATAAAAGCTCTCATTTTATGGAGTTCATTTTCTATAGTGAGAAGTATGAAGAGTTTTCTTCAGGTCTCTGGATATGTTTTCTTCTGCATTAGGATCTTTACCTGTCTTCTGTGTTCTACTCCTTTCATTCGCTTTTACTGTGTGTGTTGGGGGGGTGGGGGGTGGTATACAGTGTATATCTGCATAGTTAGAATGCTACGTTTTTCCCACTGGGCTTTTACTAATACACAGATAGCTCTGTTCTGAAATAAAGTAGGTAAATTCTCCTAAATACCTTTTCTACCTTTCTCCTTCACCTGTTTGCTTTTGCCTATGAGATATGGGGCTGGGTTCTGCTCTCTAGATGCTCTTTGGTAGGCTACACTAGAGAGAAGGGAGAGGGTTTGCCAGGACAGTGTGCAACTATGTTCTCTTTTCTGGGAATCTGTTGCACAAGCGCCCACTTGCTTGAGCTAGATAGGCATCCCTTTCCTGTGGATTTTGGCCTATGCTTCCAACTCAGCAAGAGCAGACCCTAAAATGGATGTTGGGTAACTGGAGAAAAGGGACTGGTTCTACTCCACCGTCTTTACCAGGAGTTAACCCATCTGCTTAAGAACAGCTTCCCCAGAGAATAAAAGATAAAAGCTATCTGATGTTACTAGAAATTATCTTAGCGTCTCCTATGGAATTAGAAGATAAATAAAACTTTCCAGACACCTCAAACTCACCACTTACAAGTACAGATTCAAATGCATAACTAGACCCCTCACTGAAAAGTATGAAATATACGTGGATAGTCACTAGACAGATATTTGCTCTCTAAGCCCTAAAAATGGGTTTTGTCCTAATAGGCAAGAGAAAAAGGAATACAGACCTCGACTGAAGGTATGTCCTGTTTCTCAAAACATATGTCTTCTTTAGATGCTTTGTGGATCTTCTTTTCTGAGGAAGACTTTGTGTCAACCTTTTTCAAAGTTTCACAGCTGTCTACTTCATTCTTGACAGGCACTTGCTGGTTATTCCCTTGAATACATAAAAATGATTTAATCTCTAGCTAATTATTTCCATTCACATTCCCATAGTTAAATCTCTTTCCCACACCAATCTAATTTAATGAGATTTAGACTTAAAGATTGTTCCCGACATTCACGATGCTCTAGAAATGTGTTGACCACTAAAACCGTGCTTACGTTACGAGGTCTACAAAAAGTCTTTAAAAGAGATTGAGGGAAAAGCCTGAGGCGGTACACCATTATTTACAGCAGCATTATACCTAACAGCCAATAGGCAGAAACAACCCAAGTGTCCCTAGACAGATGGACAGACAAACAAAATGTGGTATACCTACAGTGGAATAGCATTCAGCCTTAAGAGGAATGAATCATTGCCCAACACTGTGGGCAATATTATACTTAACACTATTGAGGTGTATACTCAAAAATGATGGAGAGGGAAAAGCAAAGGAAGGAAATTCTGACACATGCCACAACGTGGATGAACTCTGAAGACCTGAGGCTAAAAGAAATAAGCCAGTCCCCCACAGAGAAATACTATATGATTCTTCTTGTCTGAGGAACCTGGAGTCATCAAATTCATAGAGATGGGCTGGTGGGAGAGGGCAGAGGTACTCACTGCTTAATGGGTATAGAGTTTCTTTTCATGACAGTGAAAAGGTTCTGGAAACGGATGGTGGTGATGGTTGCACAACAATGTGAAGATACTTAATGCCACAGAGCTTTATAATTAAAATGGTAAATCTTACGTTATGCCTATTTTACCCCAATTTTTTTGAAGTTGGTGAGGGGAGAGAGAGGTAAAGTGAGAGAGGTAAAGCCAAGCCATGACTTGGCTTCCAGTCATGACCCAGTCCCTAATTAGTTTTCAAAGCAAATCTCTTAAGTTGCCTGAGTTTCTTCAGTTTCCTTAGTTATAAAATGAAAATACCACTTTCTCCGCCTGCCCCGACTGCTACAAAGATGAAATCAGAAGACCCATAAATGGAAAGGATCCCCCACCAAAACTGCATGACCTGTTTCAGGGCAGGTTCTCCTCCCAGTCGGGGCGCACCTGTGCCCAGCAACCAGGGCCTGTACCCTGTAAATGAGCAGATGAATCACAGGGCAAAAAAGCTGGTGCTGGTAGAAACCTCATGTGAAAACATGATTTTCCTACTTTTCTTTCAAGTGATTTCATGCCTAAGTGTATTTCTTCTTCCATTCCTTACTTCAAAATAAAGTCAAAGCAACGTCAACCCCACAAAAACTGGCCTCAGTGTTCTGATATGAAACAAAGCATTTCAATACCTTCTCTTTTTTTCTTGAACTGAGACTTCCCTTACCATACCTTTGCAATCTGAGAAAGTTTAGATGGCCCGGCAGCTATTTCACAAGGAAGCAGGCTGCAGTTTGGTGATGCAAGCCTGACCTCACTTCTGCAGGGGCTCCAGTCTGGCCCTGCTTTGGGACCTGGTGCAGGGAAAGTCTGTGCCCGCAAAATGAAATGAGCAGTTCAATCCCCTCTGATTCTGAAATTCTGAAGCTGAACTCACTCAAAGCAAGATATATACATCTTACAAATAACACTTACAAGGGAAGCATGCTTTTATTTTGTTAATGGAAAATGGTGTAAGTATCACAGAACTATAAAAACGCTGGGAAGCATTAATTGCCCTAAGACACAAGTTGGGTGTTCAGACAACTACAGAGGAAAATATCCACCATGATGAAGTGGTAAAGGAAAGAGCCAAGAACAAAGGAGGCAGGATCCAAAACAGAAAAAGAAATCATAAATAAGGACATCCCTTCGGATTCTGGAAACCATACATATAAAAGAGAACACATACATTCTCCCCAAAAATGTGCCGCTAACTTTCCTAGAGTCTTAATTCGTGAGAAAATGGATTTCCTTACGTGTTCTTCCGGCCAAGAACAGCACTAAAAGTATTAGTTGTCAAACTTTCTCAGGAAGGATCCAAAGTTAATATCCAACACTGAACTCTCCCCAAAAGTGCTAAAGCACTTAGTAACACCTTCTGTGGGGCTGGGAATCAGGACCAACAGTAAAAGCAATACTTTTTTTTTTTAATTTTTTTTTTTAACGTTTTATTTATTTTTGAGACAGAGAGAGACAGAGCATGAACGGGGGAGGGTCAGAGAGAGGGAGACACAGAATCTGAAACAGGCTCCAGGCTCTGAGCTGTCAAGCACAGAGCCTGATGCGGGGCTCGAACTCACGGACCGCGAGATCACGACCTGAGCCGAAGTCAGACACTTAACCGACTGAGCCACCCAGGCGCCCCTCCACTTTTTTTTTTAATTTTTTTTTTAGTAAAAGCAATTCTAATAACAAGTTCTTCATTGAGTCTTTGAGAAACTCTAACATGACAATATCTAAGAATTTAGAAATTCATTTACTAAATGGAGCCATCCAAGTCATCTTATTAGGCACGATTACTTACTTACAGTGTTATACAACTTTCTTATACCCATCTCAGAGAGTCAGTGTTTGAGCCACAAAGATAAAAAACAAATAAAACAGGGAACAAGTGAACACAACTAGAATCCTGCTTAAACTTTTATGGTATCAAATCTAATCAAGTGTTATATTTTGAGTAAAAGCTAATCTTCAAGGTATTAGTATCTATAAGTAAAATGAGACTATTTGAATTTTTCAAATATTCGTATTTCAGAAATTTGGAGTGTCTATTCAGTGACATCTTCCATGTATTGTTAATTCCAAGGCTTAGGGTATTATTCAATTTAAAAGTTTATTATCCTTTACATTGTTATAAGCAGAAAGCAATAAAAGGGCGCCTGGGTGGCTCACTTGGTTAAGCCTCCAACTTCAGCTCAGGTCATGATCTCATAGCCTGTGGGTTCAAGCCCCGCATCGGGCTCTGTGCTGACAGCTCAGAGTCTGGAGCCCTGCTTCAGATTCTGTGTCTCCCCCTCTCTCTGCCCCTCCCCTGCTTGCTTTCTCTCTCTCTCTCTCTCTCTCTCTCTCTCTCTCTCGTGCACGCGCGCGCGCTTTCTCTCAGAAATAAAAATTAAAAGAAAGAAAGCAATAAAATAATTGGCTGACTATTCCTCTTTCATAGTGCTGAGGCCAGCTGTGTGTCTTTAGCCTTAATTCCAGAGATCATTATTTTTTAATTGTACGGTCAAATACAGATCTAGAATTGTGATCACACAATTTAAAAATAATACACATTTGAAAAGAGACATATTTAAAAGATCATTTACGTTACACACAGAGCTCTACTCTTGTCAGTAGCTCAAAAGACTCTGGAATACATAACAAATGTTTGAAAAATTGAGCTGTGGTTTGACAGGTGGATGCCAAGAAAACTGTGTGTGAAAACAGAGCTCTGAAGCATCTGTCAACAGACTTCCTTTCTATGGGGAATTTTAATTTATGACTTGCTACAAGGCCTCTCAGAAGAAGGCCGCAGAAAGAACAGGAAGGGGATGAGACACATTTCTTTTATTCAGAAAATAAATTCTGTGTTTTTCAACAACAAAACTGAGCATGTAGTGCCAGAGCCATTAATATTCACCTTGGAATATTTTTTTTTCTCACACAATATGTCACCCTCAGGAAAAATTAAAAAGCCTCAGAATAGGAGAAGGCAAAGTTCCTCACATGCCTCAAGGAGGTCTGTCAGGTTAATAAAATCACTTCAGGCACTCTTAGGAGACAGACCGCCTGCCCCCTTCCCCTTTTTCCAAAAGTAATCTTGTCACTGAATTTGCCTCTATGGAACATTTGTGTACTTTAGGAGAAGGAGCTAGGATATGGCAAACACACTAGCTGCTTTCCCCTGAGCAAACAGAGATTCCCCATTCTAGTGGGCCACACAGGAAACGAGGTGGAGGGACCTGGGATTCCCAACCAGCCGGCGGGCTAAGTTCAACTATTAACACAGAAGCCGTTTTCTTCAGATTCTAGAATGATTTTGTGATGGAAACACGTTTTTCACAAAGTAAAACACTTTTCAAAGCAAAAAAAGAACCAACGCTCAAAGTTGGAAGTGAAAATTTGGAGAGTTCTCATATACAAATGGTTTTCTCATCCTTGAGCATTCTTCACACGTTATGGACTCCCTGCCAATTATATGCCTGTTCACCATCTGCCAGCTTATTACAATGCTTTCCTTTAAAATCTGATAAAAGCACTCCAAGCCCTTGATATTACTAAAAAAAACTGCAAATCCTATCTTCAAACTACAAATATCTTCCTCTAGAATTCTCAGTCCTTTCTTATTTTTAAAATTGTCAATCCTTTAAAATGTCTAAATTATAAATGGATGGCAGGCAACCTATTTTTTTTAACCTCTTTGATATTTTCCTAGAATAGTGCTGTGAACAGAAAACAGAACAAAACACATGTCAATGAATGGCTTTCCCTGCGAGGAATCTCCTGCTGACATACTAATTCCGGAGAGAAATCCAGCACTGTGAATTAGCACCTCTAAGTTTGCTGGTCGGAACATGGTGGAAAGCCAAAGTTCTTTCATCAGTCCTTACTTGATCTGATCAACAATCACCCTGATACCACTTAACATACTACTGATCTAACCAAAGAGCAGTTTTTAAAGACTTCTTATTGCGAGACACTTGTTTCCATTTAAAACACAGATTAGCAATCTGCACAGGAGGGAAAGATTCTGGGCAGGAATGACATCTATGATGATATAAGCAAGTCCTTTGTTTCTGGACCTCCAATACGAAGTTCACTCACACTTGCTGAAGTATTACTACATGGCCATCTATGCTCCACTATGGGCATTAAACATCAAGTATTGGACAGGAGGGACCTGAAGCACAAATGTGAATCCTCTGACCCACTCTAGCGCTGCACTTTGGGCCCACGTCTCCACATTTTAACCCACTTCAGAGTACTGCAGTGCAGCAAAAGGTCCTTCCCATCTATCTATCCACAAGGCCATGGCCACTGCACTCTGCAGGCACATTTATGCAGATGCCTAATGGACGCAATGGGCCACAGAAGCACCTCAAACAACTATGGTTTTAGGCTTACGTAAAGTCAGCCTATGTTAGATCCTGTGCTCAGGCCTAAATGATACCAAACAAGGAAAACCCTGGTAGGATTCACCCCTAATCTCACTCTTTCACAAATGTTTTGCAGCCTGGGCCCCATGGAAATGGAACAACAGGCAGCCCCCTGCCCTACCACAAAACATCCTCAGACCAGGTATGCTATGCTATCATTTGAGGATCTGGTTGAATGCTTCATCCGGAGTGCGTGTTCACACGCCAGGTGGACAGAACACAGGGGACGGTGTCAACCCTGCAGACATGATTCCACCTCAAACACGTGCATGGATACCAGGGGAACGGTACAAACTGGTTGGAACAAGACGCACCAGGAATACATGTGCAGTTGCCTGACCTTGCTCCACTCGCTCAGAGGACTCCAGCTTTGAAGTTAGAGACGTCCTTTTATGGAACACATAAAATTCACTTCGGGTTTTTAACTACATGCATAAAACTCATCAGAAACTGACCAATCCATAATATTTCTCTACCCCCTCTACAGTAACAGGGAGTGAAACACATTAGATGTTTTAATAAGATCAAAGGTGACTGATTTTTCCAGATTAAAAAGTGTCCAAAATCTGACTTTTACCAGGTACAGAAACGTGCATATTAAGATGATCAGAACGGCTAAGAAAAATAAGCACGGGCTCTTATGCCAAAAGCCAAAGGAGTCAGTTAAAGCTTCACGACAATGTTACATATAGGTAGTTTTCTGAGTCCAGTCCTGCCTATGCTTCCACTAACTGCCTTTGCTATAAGAGAACATCTGTCTTTTTTAACCAAGGGACACAATTAGACAAGAATCAGGGCCAGGGAACATGAGACGGTAGCAGCTGTTAAATATAAAAAGTTGGTAAGTTTTGTTCAGTCAGAAACATTTTATGAGCAGATTAATTTTCACAAGTAGTCTGAAAATCCAAGATATAAAATAATTAGAAAGTGGTGTCCATATCCTCCCAATAAAATATGACATTCCCAACCCTCTAAAAACATGTACTAAAAGTACACTTCTTAGCCACGACATTCTAAAAACGTGGTGCCTCCTCCTAAGCTTTTCATTTTGCAAACCGTACTTCAACATTTACACCTTTGCTTTAACTCTGTGCAAGAACTAAGAATTCAGCATCCATGATTAAACCTAAAGTCACAGGTGAGAACAAATTCTGTTAAAAAAACAGACCGAAGACAAACCAGAGAGAAAAGTCATCCAGGAGGATGAAAAGATTACCATTATTCTTCCCGGAAATCTCTGGCAAGTCTGACTGGTACTGAGGTGCACTTCTTGACAAGTGATTTTCAGGTAGTTTCTTAGAGGTCTTCAGAGAACAGAGCTCTCTCTCCTTGAGCTCACCTATGTTTTCTGAAGTTTTAATATCCGTTTCCTTAGGAAACATACATGTCTGTATTTCCTCCTTCATATGACATTCTGAAGAAGGATGATTGACCATAACTGTGTTTTTCAGTGTGTTTTCTTCTTTATTCAGTAAGTTTTTGGGAAGGGTTAAATTCTTTTGCAGGTTGACATTTATGCCACTTGCATATTTGAGGTTTATCCAGTTCTCACCCATAACATCAGTGCACACGTCCTCTCTAGGGGCAGACAGGGGGCTGCCCAGGGCTGGAGTCTGTCTCTCCTCAGCAGCAGTGTTGGCACTGCTGGCAACAGGTGGGCTAGGTCTGTGTTTGCTGTAATAGACTGAGCACTTGTGCTTCTTCTGAGAATGACCGTAGGTACCGGGGCTCCTCCTTGCCGCATTCTGGATCCTGCTTTGTGGAGTGTTTACTGGAAGACAGCTCTTCCCTCTGCCTTTATCAGAGGGGCCATAGGTATCAAGAAAGTTCTTACAATTGCTCCTGAATGGAGGAAGAAAAACATTTAACATCCAGCCAAGTGGAATCAAACCCTACCCCTCTGTTTCTAAAGCCGTGAGAAAGAAGTGGCCATCGGTACTGTGTGTACTGGGGAATTCTATCTTTCCTTCTTCCAAACCCCCCTGAGTTTTACAAACTAAGTCCTTATATGAAGTCTATCTTATTGTAAAAGGACTGTTACAGCCTCAATGACTTAAAGAAAATTTTATGAATCTAAACCTGGACTCAGAATAATATTTATATCACCTTAAAATAAAATCAGAACGGAGTAATATCAAAGGTGAGAGCCCCTTCCCCCCCACACACACACACACACACACACACACACACACACACACACACACACACACACACACAGAAATTCTTACTTGTGAGAATGGGAGCTAATTACATCCATCGAACTATTGTTTTGCTGCGAAGATGAGCTAGCATTTTGCCTCTGTCTTGTTTTCATGAATTCCATAAGAATGTACTGTGCTTGTTGGAAGGCTATTAAAATCACACCCAACAGGGACAAACTGAGGAAGAAAGCAATGGGGTTCATTACTGCATGGTTCTGACTGGCATTAAAAAGACCAGCTCTCTTACAGAAGAGCAGTGGATGGTTGATGCAAAATGTCTAAAGATGTGGTACTTTCTGATATTACCTTAAAGATTAAAAAAAAAACCCAAGTTTCTAAAAATGTGCATACTTGTAAGTTTGACATTCCAATTCCATTTTTAAAAGCACTTGTGGGCGCCTGGGTGGCTCAGTCACTTGAGCGTCTGACTTCGGCTCAGGTCATGATCTCGCAGCTCGTGAGTTTGAGCCCTGCGTCAGGCTCTGTGCTGACAGCTCAGAGCCTGGAGCCTGTTTCGGATTCTGTGTCTCCCTCTCTCTCTCTGCCCCAACCCACTCGCATTTTGTCTCTGTCTCTCTCAAAAATAAATACACATTAAAAAAAAATTTAAAAGCACTTTCATGATAAAATCTAAAAGGGTCGTTCTAGTCTTCCAATCTCAAATTGCCACTGCACTGGGCCAATAGGAGTCAAAGTCGTATCTTCCCCTGTGACGGCCAGTGAAAACATATGGAGCATAATGGTCTATGATACTTCTAGGTCCCATGAATCTCTTACAATTCATTTACTATTATTTTAAAGTTTATCAGTTACTACTTTGTCTACTTCATGTGTATCAGGGTTCACAAAGAAATACAAATTTCACTCAATTCAGATGCTTTGAATATGCTATTTGACTATTCATAAGCTCTTACACCCAGGCAATAGACAGTTTCTTGCAACTCGCCCAAAGGCGGGAGCATACCTGACAAAGAAGACTGTGAGCCTCCAAAACGACTCCTCCCAGCTGGGTCCTGGAACCACGTCGGCACACAGAGGCAACAGGTGATGAGGGAGGGTCACATTGAGAGTGAAGTGAAATTCTAGGTCTGCTGCAGTCACAAGAGTCAGCTCACGAATGACCCAGGAAGAGGTAAAGTCGGGAGTAAACCTGGTAACAAAAGATTCATCTTTATGAACTTTGATTCTTTTAATTCCAGGCACAAAACAAAGTAATCACAATAGCAGCCAAATTTCTTACCTACCGTAAGTATTTATATAAAAACAACTTAACATGTCTTACCAATGGAAAAAGATCCCTCCACGCCCACATTATTAAATGCGCCACAAAACTTAAATGAGGTTAAAACTCAATGCTTACACAATGCTGATATCTCGGGATGTGTTTGGGGCCAGGGAAAATTGATGACAATCTAGCACTTCGAATCCATAACCTTGGCAATTATACCCATTAATTTTCAGAGATGTCACAGTTATAGGAAGTGGTCCAATATTCTCAACTTTAAAGTTCTTTGTAATAGATAAAATTTGCTTGCTGTCTTTCAGTTCTAGTGAGGACAGAAAATAATATTTAGTGTATACGAACTGCAAAATTTACTTAGCATAATTTATTGAATCAAAAAACCATGACGTGTATTATTAAAATGTGAAAAAAAATTCAATATAAGCTCAAAGTATGACTTCTATCTAATTTCTAGAACAGTTACAGATTTTCTTATACTATCAGGATACAATAAAAACATTTAACTAATCAAGATTTTTAAGTTAAATGACCTTCCTAGGTACCAACAGTAATCAAAATCTCTTCTTTGTTCTTTTACTTAGTAAAGGTTAAGGTTAGGGATGCCTGGGTGGCTCAGTCAGTTAAGTGTCCAACTCCTGATTTTGGCTCAGGTCATGACCTCACAGGTTCATGAGATTAAGCCCCACGTCAGGCTCTGTGCTGACAGTGTGGAGCCCACTTGGGATTCTCTCTCTCCCTCTCTCTCTCTCTCTCTGCCCCTCCCCTGCACATGCTCACGCACTCTCTCTCTCTCAAAATAAACTTAAATGTTGTTTTTTTTTAAAAAGGTTAAGGTTAGAAGTTTATTCTTTTCAGAAGCCAAATAGTTTGGATATCCCTAGGCACTATGTACACTTTGCTCCCAGTATCTTCACATTGAACAGGGACCAGTTAAGAGCAAGTGTGTGTGCCTCTAGAAACATGACTCAAACACCCACTACATTCAGAGGAAGTAAGTCACCAAGTCCCTGCAAAAAAAATGAGAGCACATTTTATATAGGGAGTTTAAAAAAGAAAGAATTACCACAATTTTAAATTACTCCCATAAATTTACAACCCACAATCTTTTCCATAAAGGGACTAATATCTTATCTGGTTCTATAGTTTTTATAATACTCCTTAATTCTATCTTTCAAGGTCAACTCTAAATTACTGAATGAATGAAAGAAAAAATGAATTGTGATGAATGCTGAATGCAAATGGTTAATAAATCGTTTCAAACTCAATGCTCATTTAGCATAGTTTTATTAAAAAAATTCTAATGAGACATTAAACAGTGCTACAAAATTATCCAATAGTTTTCACTAATCAGATTTCTCCACAGGAAGCACAGTGTTACTAAAATGCTTTCAGTGTGTTCCAGAAATTCAAAATTATATAGCAAACAAGACAGAATTTATGAAAAACATTTTACATCTATTGTTTGATTTTTGTTTTAGTTCCTGAGAAAGTTCTTGAACCTAATATAAATAATTTAGAAGTATTTAACTTAAATACATGCACAGTTTGGAAATATCTAATGGAACATTTATGTAAATTTCTAAATCTTCTATGTCTAATACAGTAGCCACTAGACATACATGGCTACTTTAAATTAAATTAAAATTAAGTAAATTTAAAAAGTGATTTTTGGGGTGTGTGGGCGGCTAAGCGTCCGACTTTGGCTCAGGTCATGATCTCGCGGTCTGTGAGTTCGAGCCCCGCATTGGGCTCTGTGCTGACACCTGAGCCTGGAGACTGGCTTCGGATTCTATGTCTCCCTCTCTCTCTGCCCCTCCCCCACTCATGCTCTGTCTCTCAAGAATAAACATTAAAAAAAATTTAAAAACTTATTTTCTCAGTCACACTACCTATATTTTTAAGTGCTCAGTAACCACATGAGGCTAGTGTCTGCTGTACTGGATGACACAGACACTGAGCATTTCCATTACTGCATAGAGTTCTACTGCTTAGAAATCTTTAGTCTTGTCTCCTTTCAGCATTTTGGGGTGATCTTTTTTTTTTTTTTTAACGTTTATTCATTTTTGAGAGACAGAGAGAGACAGAGCATGAGCGGGGAAGGGGCAGAGAGAGAGAGGGAGACACAGAATCCGAAGCAGGCTCCAGGCTCCGAGCCGTCAGCACAGAGCCCGACACGAGGCTCAAACCCACGAACTGCGAGATCATGACCTGAGTTGAAGTCGGACGCTCAACCGACTGAGCCACCCAGGCGCCCCATGGTGTGATCTTTTTATGATGATGTAGCCTCTTACTATTTATCTTAAGTATTTGACACTATACTGATAATTCAGCAATTACACTTTTTATATATGTATTAAGTAAGATGGGTTAAATATCTAAGGCTATTTTTATAAAGTAAAGGCCTATATATACTAAACATTTGCCTGATTCAATTATTTGCATCAATGCAATGAATTTGCTATAAATTTATAAAGAATCTTCCTATAGAATCCTTTTGCTCTTGGCTTTAGCACCAAGGCTGCCCCATCTGAGTGCCACACGCACGAACTCACGTCGCCGGCAATCCATCAGCGTGGACTCAGGCACCTTGAACCTGAGAGAACCTCCCGAACCAGGAAGCCTTCCGCCCACTTTCAGTAACTCTCTCGCTCCAAACCCTTCCACGCCAATCATGTCGATAACAGTCAAGTTATTCCTATGGGGCAGCACATACAAATACAAAGGCATTACAACACAGTCACAAGATACAGTGCACTTGGACTTAAACATTCCTAGTTAGCAAGAACAGCTGTAAGGTTTTCAAAGAGAAAATCAATTTAAATAGTGTGGCATCTCCTGGAATTTAGAGGCTATTGACGGGCAACGGAAGCTGCCAATGGGCTCAGAAGAGCCCAGGCAAGCTGACTACAGCAAGAACCAGTGAATGCCCAGAATGTTCCTGATCACCCTCCTGCCTCAGCCCGAGAATGTGAAGCCATGTTTTTCTAATAATCAGCCACCTGGGTGGTGATGAAACCTGCAAGAGCAAAAAAAAACAAAAACAAAAACTGAAAAGATAAAGTTGGGGTCTCAGAGAAATATTAACAAATTTAGCCTAATTGATACAAACTACTTGCAGGGTGAATTAAGGAGTTTCATAGTAATTGTGACTATTAGAGATTCTGCCTTAGGGATAATTCTAGAAGTAAAATCCTACTGTTTCTTTTGAACCAAAGATTTATAATGTCACCCCACCAAATAACATAGATCTACTCAAATCCTTAGTAGTCAAGCAAAAATTCAGACTAGCTTCTGCCTTTTCATTAACTGAAGTCATGACTCCCAGGACAAAAAAAGTTAAATGGAGTAGATGTTTAAAAGGTGTAGACTGGAGTGAAAGCCAGTCATCATTAATGTAAATACTATAGAAGCTGAGAAAACATTCCTAATTAGGCAAAATACAACAAGAGCTTTACACCTTTATCTGAAGGATTAAGAATCTTTAACTATTTAAAAGCCTTTAAAAGTTAGGTTGGATGACTGATATTATTTACAGAAAAATACTATGTATCAATATAGAAATATCAAAAGTAAATTAACTACTACAAATAATTTAGACTTTCTTTTCGAGGTGGGATAGTTGAACCTGGGATGAGGTAAATGCTATCTCTGCACTTCCCGGGACCTTAGTTCTTCAACGGAGAAGGAGTTTTAAATGAAAGACGCTGTCAACAGGGCAGCAGGAGTCTTAGTTAAAATGCTTAATAGAACAAACAAGTACATTTTCTTCTTCAGAGCGTTCACTTGCAGAAGAACAAACTCGTGTAATATATTAAAGGAAGTCCAGAATAAGAAAGTCTTCGCTAGCTCATCTGATACTAGAAAAACTCTACAAAGTAACTAAAAGGCCATTTATTGAAAATTAGTGTTAGACTTCTCACCAATGCAGAGAGCTTCAACACAGATCTGTATTTACTGTAAATTTTTGAAAGCAAACTCTCAATAAACACTAATTAAAGATGAAAAAAATTTAATAGTGAGAAACATTTAGCTGCTTAAATTTAGCAACATCTGTCATTTAAAAGGAGGGGAAAAAAGGCAATGGGCTCAACAGTCCTTAGTCCATTGTCCTTTGGGGCTACAGAGAGTTCCAGAAGCAAGACAGGTATGAGAGTGATATAAATCCCAACACTGCGAGTGAAAACATACACAGCAGTGTTTCAATTATTTTTCTGAGCTGGGAACATGTGTTCCTAGCACATACGTGTGTGTGTGTCTGCATTTGTACATGTGTCCTACCCTCAATGACACCAACAGATGAGATGCTGTGCAAAATATACTGCGGCTCTTAGAGAGAAGGGCACACAGCCCCTACTTTACAAGGTGGGAAACTGAGGCACAGAGTAAGTGTGAAGCCTCACATAGCCTCTCCTCTCCCTCCTGTGCAACACAGCCCCATCCCTGAAGGCCTGACCATGAGGTGAATGTCAGCTCTTAGCTAAAGAGATTACATATTCTTGAGGCACCTGGGTGGCTCAGTCAGTTAAGCGCCCGACTTCAGCTCAGGTCATGATCTCACAGTTCGTGAGTTCAAGCCTCACGTCGGGCTCTGTGGTGATGGGGCCTGCTTCAGATTTTATATTTCCCTCTCAGAAATAAACAAATACTTATAAATAAAAAATAAAGAGATTATGTATTCTTGAGAGAAAGAGACTTGGACAGACGAGTCAGAGAGAAAGAAATAGGCTCCATGACAGGGACACACCCACCGGATTAGTATGAGTGAGGTAACTTTTCCGTAGTCAGCTGGCGTGAAAACTACACCGACCCTTTTCATCTCCAGAGGCTGCAAATGTAAGTGGAGGATGCCAAACTCAGATTCCTCAGAAGGCATGCCCTGCAGATTTAATAAATGCAGTGAAATGATTCCTGTGAAGCAAGCTTCCGTCTTCATTACGTGCATTTTAGGGTATAAACATGATTGCTCTTCTTTTAACGTCCAGAATGGACTACCCTAATCGACGCGCTGAACTTGCTCACTCTGAGAGTTCACACTGATAAACAGTTCCCGAACCACAGCTGAGAAGAGCAGGCAGAGGCTGCAGGACAGCCTGCCAGGGATGCTGGAGAGGGGGATTTGCTTCCCGGCCCGGATGGAAGCTGCGGCTACAAGAGACATCTCTGCCAAGATGCTCTGACTGCAAAACGTCACTTAGCACACCAAACAGCTTCTGTTTGAATGCTGCGGGGATCTGACCCAACACCCAACTGCTGCTCGACAACCCTATCTTTAATACCGACCTTAGGTTCATACAGAGACCATCTGTATTATATTGCGTCTCTTCACTCAGGAGAAAGAGCTGTGTTTATTCACAAGCTCCTTTATTTTTCCCAGGGTCTCTAACTTTCTCTGATTAATCTTGTGTTCTAAATCTAGTATTCAAGGCTAAAATCTTGTTTTCTAAATCTAGTATTCAAGGCTGAGTTCTCCATCATTTTTCCTCTTTCCACTGTTTTTTTCTAGCTCCTTCTCACTAAAAAAAAATTATTAATTTCTTAGCGCTATAATCATATAATCTGCATGGTAATATTTCTCTTTTCTGCAGTCTTGATTTTTATATTTGTTTTATCCTGCAATTGTTGCTAGTATCTCCCCACGCTATCAGAAGAAATAGCGACAGTGTTTGATTCATTTTCATTAGAACTATAAGCTTCATGAAGGGAGAAACCTTGCTTTACATATATCTAATATGAATACTGAATAAAACTGATTTTTAGTATTAAAAGTGTAATAATAACATGGCGCGCCTCGGTGGCTCAGTCGGTTAAGCACCCGACTCTTGATCTTGGCTCAGGTCATGATCTCACAGTTCATAGGATCGAGCCCCACAAAGGGCTCCATGCTGACAGCACAGAGTCTGCTTGGGACTCACTCTCTCTCTCTCTCTCTCTCTCTCTCTCTCTCTCAAAATAAATAAGCAAACATTAAAAAATCTGTAATAACAACTGCATCATTTATTAAATCGTTCTTATATGCCAGGCACTGGAATATAAGAAGTCTATAAAATGCTGAGCATTCCATAAATGTTACTGAATCTTCAAACATTACTACGAGTGAGTGAGAGAAGGCTGTAGAGAGGATAAGTAATCTTCCTGAGGGCACAAAGCTAGCCCATGTTAACAGCCTGGACTCAGAACCCTGACCATCTAATTCCCCCTGATCTTAACCGAAGGAACTACATTTCTAACAGCAAACCATCATAAATACGGGTGCCATTCTTTACATAACAAAGAGTTCTAAGAAGAATTTTGAATTAAACTTTAAGTGTCTCAAAGGCATCGATACTATTATTGTCAGTGTAACAAATTCATAACAGTAATGGTGTCTCTTATCACAAAAGGTGTAATATTCTTGGGGGAAACCTTTGGTCACACATGAAAAACTTCTTCCAAACAGGCTGCAGCATTTGTTCAAATCTGAATAGAACATTTAGACGTAAAAGAAAATTGGCATTATTTTTGGAATTCCAAATTATATACGATTCAACACCAGCGGGGCCAAAGATCTTTTGGTATCCTAGACTAACTTATCTCTAACAGCCCTGGGAGCCTGCTCAGTGGAAAGGAGAACCAGAGGCAATGAGCAGGGCAGGCGTGCTAACAAAAACAAGACCATCCTGCTGCCTAAACCACTTACAAACAGAAAGGGACATTTGCTGTAATATGTTTCCTATTGTAAGTCTCTGTTAAAAATCCATCTAAAAACTTGCTTTGATGAGTTTTAACTCTTAGTTGGAGGTTATCTGATCTCCCTCGTTCTGCTATTCAAGTTAATCTAGAGCCAACAGTCCATCTTTGGAGGGATAAGTGTGGAGAGAGAAGAAAATACCAAGGCATTTCAGTGTGTGCGTGTGTGTGTGTGCGTGTGTGTTAGAAATATAGTTGTATGCCCATGTGTGGTGACGTGTGTGGCTGTATTTTTTTAACAAATGCTCCGCGTCTGACTTGATCTCACACATAGGATACTTGTAAGGAGAACTCTCAGCTCTGTACAAAGAGCCACAGAACTACTGAGTGGAAACTAAGAAACAAGGCTGCCAAGTCCCAGAACAACATCCTTTCCACATGACATGTTTACTCCTCCTCCTGAGTATTTGTGGAAGACCTCATGAGAGCCCAGAGGCTTAAGAATTTCAGAAAGACCTTTTTTTTTTTTTAACAGATGAGGTGAACATCACAGAAACTGGGTGACTTGCTAAAAACATGAAGCCTGTTTAGTAGGAGAAGATGTTCTTAGGTGTATATTTACCTTATGTCACCTTAAAAAACAATTGATGGGAAATCTAAAAGAGAATTGTAAATTCTGGGGTCTCAGGTTTTATGGTTTTCTACATAGCCCTGATCCAATTGTTATTTCTTCACTCACATGAATCTAAACTATCAAATTAAAATGATTTACAGGCTAACATGAACCATGGGCTCTTGCTGCATTCGTTAATTGGGAAAATCTGCTATGTATACTTCATGCCTAGAATATAAGGAGCCACATATATTATGTAAAAACACTTGAAACATGACTTGGTGCAGCCATATGCTATGTGTATGGTTTGTCAGCATTCTTTTTCTATTTAAAGAGGACATCCTACCTGGTAAGGGCAAGCTTTGGTGAGCTGGAATTCACCAGTTGTGAAATTAATCATCTGCATATCGGTGCCAAACCTATAAAGGAAAAAAAAATGTTTGAAATAACATTCAGGTTGCCACTAAAGAAAACAGTGCATGTGTGCACATATACAGATTATGTGAGCACATGTGTTTACATATACAGTTCATCCCATCCTGTCACCACTGCATCCCAGCCCCCTGCATTGTCCTGGGCATACTGGAAGTGCTCAATAAATACCATTGAATGAATGACTTTGGCAGCACAGAATGTAAAGAAGCATATGGTGACAACAGCTCTAAATACAAAGCAATTTTTTTTCCCTCTCCAAACAATACATAAGGAACCTGACAGGAAGTGACTCTCGAGAAAGGACAATTTTATCTCCTGGTAGACACATAGCAATGCCCAGAGACATTGCTGCTTACCACAGCTGGGGAGGTCCTACTGGCACCGAGTGGGTAGAAGCCAGGGACACTGCTAACCACCCTCTGAAACACACAACAGCCCCTCCTCCCCCAAACAGAAAATCACCTGGTCCAAAATGTCAATAGTGCTGAAGCTGAGAAACCCAGGGATAAGAGTAGATCCTACTAAGCCAAAGAGGGAAACATTCTAACTGAAACTGTGACTGCTTTGTGAAAATAAAATATAACAGACATCTATCTGTTAAAATAAAATCTATCATCTTTTCTTTTTTAACACGAGATTAAAATGTACTAAAACACTGAACTCCTTTCTTCCGTTGCCCAGAGATCACTGTGATTTAGATTCTCAATATGAGGAATACACGTGGGAAAAAATCACAGCTGTAAAGATTCCCTGACCAGAGAAAGTAATATCCTGCTGGGAGCTAGCCTTGTCACAGGAACACCAAAGATACCACGCAACAAGAGAAGCGGCAATTTCCATCAGGTTGTATGTCCCAAGGAGCTGGGTGTGCAGGTACTGGGGCCAATACTGTGTACACCCACATACAGGTTCTGGGTGAAAGATGTGAAGGACTCTGAATAATTCTGAGTCTTAACAGCATTTCCCAAACACCGTCAGAAAGTCTTCACCAACTGGGTGCTTTACCATTTGTGCAGCAGGCGTACCACAGCCTCGGGTGTAGGATACAAGGAGAGAGGCAGGAGCTGCAAGGAGACCGGCCAAGAGGAAGGGTTCTTCACCACAAAGTACTTCACCTAGATATGGGGAAAGGAAAATCAAAACCCCGAGGAAGACATGGCGTTGCTCCTGAGATAATCCCGCCAAGAATTCATAACCTGAATCGAATCATGGGAACCACCATGCAAATCAAATCGAGGGACAGTCTAGAAAATAAATGGCCTGCTTACTTCAACAACATCTCTGCTATGAGAGGCAAGAGAAGGCTGAGAAAGATTACAGGTGATGATAAAGATCATACAATGCAAGATCCTGAGCTGGGAAAAAAAAAAAAAAAACTACCATAAAGTATGTGAGGGGGATAACTGGAAAATTCTGAATATAGACTGCACACTCGATAACATTATTATGATTAATATCACATCCAATTTTAATAATTACACTTTGGCATGTGAGAAGATGCTCTTGTTCTTAGGAAATCCACAATGAAGTAGAAATAAGGGGGGACATAGCATCTGACACTCTCAAACAGCTCGTAAATGTGTGTGGTGTGGAGCACGTGGGTGGCTCAGTTGGTTAAGCGTCCGACTTCGGCTCAGGTCATGATCTCACAGTCCATAAGCTCGAGACTCGCATCGGGCTCTGTGCTGACAGCTCAGAGCCTGGAGCCTGCTTCGGATTCTGTGCCTCCCTGTCTCTCTGCCCCTCCCCGTTCATGCTCTTTTTCTCTCAAAAATAAATAAACATTAAAAAACATTTTTAAAAAAAGGGTGTGGTGTGTGTGTGTGCAAAGACAGAGAAAAGAAATGATAAAGCAAATGTGGCAAACACAAAAACACCTTTGTGAAAGGTGACTAGGAGTTCTTGGTACTATTTTTAAACCGTTTAAGTTGAAATTATTTCAAAGTTAAAAAAAATTTAATGTTTATTTTTGAGAGAGAGAGAGAGAGAGAGAGCGAGTGTGTGTGTGTGTGTGTGTGTGTGTGTGTGTGTGTGCAGGGGAGGGGCAGAGAGGGAGTGAGAAAGAATCCCAAGCAGGCTCCAGACTGTCGGCACAAAGCCCAACGTGGGGCTCAAACCCACGAACTGTGAGATCATGACCTGAGCCGAAGTCACACACTCAAGCGACAGAGCCACCCAGGCGCCCCACAAAACAAAAATGTTTTAAAAACAGTCTTCGGATGCCACCCCGAAGAAACCCAGTGAGCACCTCATGAAGTGTAAATCATCACCCAGACCACATGTGATGCAGCTCTTTGGCAATGAGATGACACACACACATGGAAGTCTGCTGGTGTGGCTTCTGTGCCTCTGCTTTGTTCCCTGCCTCCCCAGCTCATGGAGGGAAGCACACACGAGAGAAGTCAGCACACTAAGGACAGAGGGTAATGGACAGAGTCCAGGCTCTTGATGGCATCACACTGCTGCTTCATCAGCTTTGGACTTCTCTTTTGAGCTTCTCACTATAAAACAAGCTAACTCCTATGTAAGCCTGTGTTAATCAGGATTCTCTCTGTGATGGGGCTCCTGGTTGGCTCAGTCAGTAAAGCACTGTGACTCTTGATCTTGGAGTTGTAAGTTGTTTTTTTTTTTTTTTTTTTTTTAAACATTTCTTTATTTTGGGGAGAGAAAGAGAGACAGAGCATGAGCAGGGGAAGGACAGAGAGAGGGGGACACAGAATCCGAAGCAGGCTCCAGCCTCTGAGCTGAAGGGGGACACAGAATCCGAAGCAGGCTCCAGCCTCTGAGCTGAAGGCACAGAGCCCGATGCAGGGCTCGAACTCATGAACGAGGAGATCATGACCTGAGCCAAAATCGGCTGCTTAACCAACTGAGCCACCCACGCGCCCCTCAGGGTTGTAAGTTTGAGCCCCAAGTTGGGCGTAGAGATTACTTTTAAAAAAACTGGGGTGCCTGGGTGGCTCACTGGTTGAGTGTCCAACTCTTGCTTTCAGCTCAAGTCATGATCTCGGGGTCGTGAGACTCAGCCCTGTGTTGGGCTCTGTGCTGAATGTGGACCTGCTTAAGAGTGTCTCTCTCTCTCTCTCTGTCTGTGTGTCTCATTTTCTGTCTCTCCTACTGCCCCTCTCCCCGACTCTCACTCTCTCTCTAAAAAATAAAATAAATTTGAAAATAAAAATTTTAAAAATGGTAAAATCTTATAAAAAAGATTTTCTCTGATATTCGTAGTTGAATACTTTCTTGACGGATTTTGAATTGAAAACAAACTTCAGAAAATGTGTTTGTTTCATGCACTTTCAGTCTGTTTCAAGTTTACTCCTTTGTTTCTTGACACCTCCTTGCTAAGTGCACTGAACGGCATATGTATGTCACTTAAAATGAATTTAAATTAACTTTGGTTCTGACACAGTATTCTCAAGGTGGAAAGACTCTGATAACTTAACACCCCAAGAGCCAGGGGGTCACTGACAAGGAGATACACAATCCTCACCACGCTACTCCTCAGGGCAGTTGCGCTGAAGTTTAACACAAGGCCGGGCTCTGTGATTAAACGAGGAAGATACGAAACAAAGGATTCTGACTCCTTGGATTTCTTCAAGCGACCAAATCGAGTCATGCCTAAAGCAGTCCTCCTGTGTAATTCATAAAGAAAGAAATTATTTTGAAAAATAATTTTCACATAAAAAAAGGAAATCACTAATTATCACTCCTGCTAAAAGGAACAAGGGCTCTCGGAAAAAAGAAAAGGCTTATTCTGGGTATTCTGGGTCTGGGGAAGAGAAAGTACACATGATCCCGGAGCATCCTGTTTTACTAGAAAGCAAGGAAGTTGCTCAAAGAATGAGGTGAACATCTAAGGGACCCACGATCTAGCCTGACGGGGCCCCATCAGCCAAATCTGGGACAATTTAGCATTAAAAAATAATACTGATGGTATATCATGGTAGTGAACAAAGAATCCACAGTGATGCTCAAAAAGAATGTAGAATGAACAAAATAATCAGAAACATCACTATTTTGCAGCCATCAATCTAGCAACTGATCCAGGCAAGGATTATCAATGGATGGGGTGAAATGTTCTTTGGGAACAGGAAATTTATATGATCTCAAATTATCATAGCACATGTTACTTATTAATTTTTAATAATTACTTAGTAAAGGAAAAATTCATCTACAGTGGAAAGAGAGCTGTCAGACGCACAATGGGGACAGTCAAACGATTCAACTTAGCAACACCGACAATGGGACAAACTGCCATTTATGTTCCTTCTGAGGTGATGCAATGATAAGGACACAATACCAACCAAGTAATTAGCACTCTTCCCAAAAATGTTTGACATGAATGTAAACCTGAGGAAACAATCCAAAAACTCCACAGTGCCAAAGGTTCTGTAAGACAACTGGGTAGGCCCCTCGAAAATGTCAGCATTATGATAGATGAAGAAAGGTGGGGATACAAGTCTAAAGAAAATTAAGAAAACATGACAACCAATTGCAATACATGATCCTTGAATGGAATCTGGATTTAAAAAAAGGAAAAAGAAAAAGATAGCCATAATGGATACCAGTGAGTCAAACAGAGAAATTTCAATACAGACTGTATACTGTATAACTGTATCAGCGTTAAATTTGTTGGGTGTGGAATCATAGCATAGTCCTATGTAGGAGGATATTCTCCATGGGAAATAAATTCTTTCCTAATAAAGTACTGAGGGTTGAGGTATGGTATCTTCAGCTTACCTTCCAATGACTCAGCACAAAGATAATTCATGTGTACAAAGGTATAGAGGTCGAGAGAGAAATAAAGCGTAAGTGGCAAAATGTGAACAACTGGTTGAAAACAGGTGAGGAACGTTTGAGTATTCACTGCACTCCACTTTCAACTTTTCTAAGGTTGGACATCCTACAACTTCGCTTGAAGTGTCTCCCCAGTGCCGCATAAAAGAGACAAGGAAAGGTGAAGACATACTTGCAGCCGTCACCGTTTTTAAACTTCTTCCATCTTTCATACAATTTATTGGCAAGTTCCAAATCCACATCCCAGGTAGACCGATCCAGGGAAAGACTCCCTTCCCAATTAGGATTTTCTAAAAGTTAGATCAGATTTAATATTTAGATTTATAGAAAATGCAACTCAATTAGTAAAGAATGCCACAGGCTGCCAAACTTCTCAAACTGAGAGGACTGTCAAATGCATAAACACACCCCCTCCCTCCCTCTGACTTTCCTAGGATCTCTCTAACTCAATGGCAAATGGTACATCAAATCAAACAAACATGTAGAAAACAAAACTAAATCGAATCATGTAAAGGTAAGAACATAAAAGACACATGGCTCATGAATACAGCCTGAAACAAGTAAAAATTATACTCGGAACATTTTTAACAGCTTTCCGTCTAACAGGCTAAACTGCTTCCCTGTAAGCACTGGTCATCATCTAAGCCTTTCGGTGATCAGTGCTGATGGACGAACGGTCCTCCCAAAGAAGGGCACAGACCAGGCCTGGGGAAGGTGCATGTGCATATTTACAAAACGGCCTCCTATTCACTGAGCCCTCTCTACTTATCTGTTCGGTCCTGTCTGTGCTAAAGAGTGTACCAGGATGAAAACATGGGTGTCTCCTCAAAGAAGTCTCCATACTGCAACAGTCTCCTTACATTAAATATTTTAATGAATCAAAAATGTAGGGCAAGGGCTAGAAAGAGCTTCTATATCAACACCATAGCATTCAATCTCACATAACAGCAAGCACCCCCTGGAAGATGTTTATGCTCCTATAATCCAAGTCTTCAAACACAATTCCAGGTTATTTTTACTAACTTGTAGTCAGCCCTTTTATAAAAGAACCAAAATCTTCCAACTTTTCCTGGACACAAAGTTGCTGTGACCATCAAATAATGTGTTTGAAAAAAAATCCCTTACAAAAGTTCAAGCTACTTAAGGGGACATTATTTATACAAGTAACCTCAGGTGTTTTTGGAGGATTTTTAAGATTTTCAAGTCATTCTGTGAATGATCATGCTCTTTAAAAATAAAATATGATACAATTATGTTTACAGGACTAATTATTGCAGCTACAAACTCTATTTTTCCTCACTATTTCCCACCCAACCCCACTCTAGAGTTCTACAGAAAGCCTAAGGGCAAAATACTTACCTGTCTTTGATTTTCCCATGAAATAATGCATGCCACAATGTGCTATCACTTCAAAACCCAGACTCCCTTCCTAGATTGAAAAGTAATATATGAATAACTTAAAACACAACACTAAGCATAAAAATCCTAATGCACTCAAATGCAAAGCAGACATTGGCCTCCACCTCAGTGAATTTCTCTTTAACCAGAAGCCAAACAATGAGAAAGCGAATTCTTGGCTTCCTTTCCCCCTGAATGAGAGACCTGAACGGTCTCTCACAGGAAGGCTCACAGCAGTGGATTCTGCACAATCATCGATGCCCACAGTGATGATCCATGGGCTCCAAAGACACAAAGCTGCCTCCTGAATTAGAGGTTAATCTCAGGACGTTCCTGATAGGTTTAAAAAAGAACCAAAACACTGTAATCCTCTGAAAAACAGCATACCAATCTGTAGAAACTCCTAAGCCACTCAGGACATTTAAATTGACGTTCCACTTCCTACAGGTTGGGAAAGCACAGACTCGCTACTTCCACATATACATGAAACCTGCCTACTCCTCCCACAGGGCGCTCTTCTTAATACGCATCTCTTGATCAGAAAAAGGAAATTTCTAAGAAATCTCCCCTCCTCAAAATAAGGATGAATGGAATTAACCTTACACTTTGTGTAGTTTGATTTTAGAAGTCCTACCTTTAAGCCTATAGCTAAGCATGAGGCATTTCTATCTAATGAAACACCAAGGCTAATAAGTGAGAAAAATCATAAAGATGGTTGCATGAATGTCTCATAGTGAAAAATCAGAACCCAGCGTTATACAGAATAGCTTGGATCAAAAAGAAGCAATAACAGTAACCAAATGGAAATAAATAAACATTAAGAAAAAAAATGAGACATGTTTAAGATAAGATCTAAATTGAATACGGTTTACCCAGATTTTAGAAAGCATTTTAATTGTGAATCCTTTCAGGCTTTAGATTTGGCCCCCGGGAGAAATGCAAGAACTACAAGCAACCAAGCCTCACTTACCAGAGGTCTAACTACAGCATTTAACCGTCTAGTTTATTTGAATTCATTGCAAGGATGAACTAAAAGCTCAACTGTGCTTTCTAGAGCAAGCACATATTCCTCGCTCTACAAATTTTAGAAATAAATGAAAATGAGATGAATCTACTTGTAATACCTTATTTTGTTCAAGAACCTCAAGTTACTTTATGAAAAATGGAAACTCTTTCCAAATAAAGAGTTCCATATCTAAACAAATGACCATCTAAGCTTGGCCTGGTAATATCTGTTGTATTTCTTGAGATAGTCTTAAAGAACACGAGCTTAACTCTGCCAATAAAACCCAAGCACCATAAGTTAATAACAGTAATTATTATGAAAATTATAACACATAGTGTTGTAAACAATACCTTGGTTGGTGCTGAGTAAATCTGTAGAGGTATTGCAAAAACGGCACCTGTGTTTGTAGTCAAAAATACATTGGTGAATAGATTTATGGCAATGTCTTTAACAGCAAGTTTCAAAGTAAATATATTCCAACAGCCTGGAGGTAGAAATAAAGGGCCAGTGAAATTCAGAATCTAAAAAGAAAAAAAGCAAGAGAAATTACTTTTTCTAATACCAATTATGATTAAAACCATTATAAAGTATGATACTAAAGTTCTTTTGTACTTTCAAAAATAGAATTTACTCAACTATTTCCAGCTCAAAGATTGAAATATTTTCATATAAATGATAGGTTTATGTTTCACATGCTGTTTTAATTTCACAAAAGTAATCTTGAACTTTTCACGGGCAATATTTTGAAAAAGTCTATTTTGTCATTAAGCAGGCTTATTTTTTTTTCAATATATGAAATTTATTGTCAAATTGGTTTCCATACAACACCCAGTGCTCATCCCAAAAGATGCCCTCTTCAATGCCCATCACCTACCCTCCCCTCCCTCCCACCCCCATCAACCCTCAGTTTGTTCTCAGTTTTTAAGTCTCTTATTAAGCAGGCTTATTTTTAATAAATACAATCTTTTGAGTATAAATTGTACATTGTAATTTTTTTAATAATGGTGACTGCAAATATCCTTTAAGAATATACCTTGGTCCCTCTGTGTTCCTTGAACGATAGTTTAAAAAAACAAATAGATCTTAGAAATAATTCTGAGAACGTTAAAAGAAAAATACTTGCTTTAAAACTCAGAAGAAAAAATTAAACTTTATAAATATTAATTTCATTGCATCTGACCTTAAACAAAACTTAAAATAGGCTAAAACTTGGATAAAAATACCGTATGTACCTTTAAAATGTGCTTGGTCTCCTTGGAAACAAACACATCATTTAATACAACACTATGGTCAAAATGGTTGAGGTACCACATTGACCAAACTCCTGAAGTGTTCTCGTGAGTCTCTATGTGAAACTGGGTCGCAGTGGAGTCCATTCTAAAATACCTGCGAACACAGGACGTGCATGCTATCAGCCCTGAGTGGGAGACAACCCACCAGCACTCAGCGCGCCTCGGAGTGTGCCCAAAGAGGAGCAGCATGAAACGTCAGAGCACAAACGTTAGCGCCAGGAACAGGCCGCGGGACTGCCTTCTTCACCCTTCGTGCCCTCAGGCGCAGCCTCTGAAGGCCAGAGGGTAAGTGACCAGGCCAGGACCAAGGCAGCTCACACAGGCCGCCAGGACAAAACCAGGACCCCAACGCGCATCCTCTTCCTCCTTCCCACACCTGACTACCTGGTCCCCAGCCCAGTCCACAAACGGAATCACTGGAATCCTTCTTCTCCCCTCTCCCGTTCTGCCATCAGCCTTTCCACTGCTTGTTAGCTGTGTTAATGTACGCAAGGCAAGTCCGGAGAGAGAGAATCATACACGTCTCATCAGTTACATTTTTAAATTATTTCCAGATGAAAAACACTTAAACAAACATGATTTAAAGGAAAATGGATTCACCCTACCCTTGAATCACAGGAGAGGAGAGACACGCTTTTAGTGTTGGAGTGTTTTTTATTTTCTTCACGTCTTCTTTAATTCCACTGGCACAGGATGTAGCTGTTTTGAGATACAAAGAAATAAACGTGAAGCATCTTTTCTTTCATTGCGCCTGAATAAAAACAGGATATACGTTTTATTTATAACTTTCTAATTACTTCAGTTTCTCCATTAAAATAGTGCATCAGATATCAACGGTAAAATACTTTCTCAAACACTCCTATCTTTTTCCTCTGCTGGCTGGTTGCCAATTTTCTAGAACTTGATGTCTACCACACACACACACACCCCCCTCCCTTTTTAAACCAACCTCTCATTTCTTCCTTTGGGAGAAAAAGAAAAAGAGAGTCAACGCTTTATAGCTTCTCTTTACAAAGATCTGCATTCACCATAAATAAGAGGAAAGTCTTTAGGTCTGCCAGAGATGACAAAAGTGAAAAATGATACTCAGCCGGGTGGGGTGAAGAGGAGCATGTGGAGGCATGAGCAAGAAAGGAAAAAGAAAGACAACCGAAATAGCAAGGAGGAGCTTCACAGGGTGAGTGGAAATGCATTCCAAAACACTGGAGATTATCAAAACAACACTTTTAAGCTTTCCCTGAACTACTCCTAATATTAAGGCATTGGCATTAAATTCTTAACTCTGATACAAATATTCAAGTCTTTTTTTTTAAGCTGCATATATGGCCCCAACCCCCCCCCCCCCAAAATTCAAACACTAACAAAAAATGTGAAAAAAAAGTCCACCCGAGTCCCCAGTTATCTTGGAGGAAACAACTTCTAGCAGGTTCCTGAGCATCTGTCCAGTGTTCTATGACATGCAAGTACACAGACACCCTTTAAAGGACACCAAGTGTATGCGCTGTTTGCATTACATGCCCACATATGCCTCCTAATAGCTGCAGGGTATACCCTCCTGTAAATGCACTACAACTGAACGAGCCCCCTGTCGACAGACGGATGTTGTCACTAACAATGCACATTTCTATAAGCAGTTCTGAATATGTATATGAGTGTACCTAGATAGTTCCCAGACGTAGTGTCAAAGAGCATAAATGTGCATTTTAAATTTTCACAGATTGCCAATTTTCCCTCCAAAAAGCCTGCATTGGTTAGTACTCTTGTCAAAAATACGTGTTTTTTCCCTAATCATTACCAACACAGAATATTAACACTTTATTGATCCAAGTAATAAATTATATCTTACTTGTTGCTTTAATTAACATTTCTTGAAACATAAGTGAGGCAGGGTGCCTGAGTGGTACAGTGGGTTAAGCATCTGACTCTTGATCTTGGCTCAGGTTATGATCTTACGGTTCGTGAATTCAAGCCCCACATTGGGCTCTGCACAGATGGTGAGGAGCCTACCTGGGATTCTGTCTCTCCTTCCCTCTGCCCCTGCTGGTGTTCTCTCTCTCTTAAAATAAATAAATAAACTTAAAAAAAATTAAAAAGGGGTGCCTGGGTGTCTTAGTCGGTTAAGCGTCCGACTTCGGCTCAAGTCATGGTCTCACAATTCGTGAGTTCGAGCCCCACATCGGGCTGTCTGCTGTCAGCACAGAGCCTGCTTCGGATCCTCTGTCTCCTCTCTCTGCTTCTCCCCTGTTTGTGTTCTCTTTCTCTCAAAAATAAATAAGCATTAAAAAATTTTAAAAAGAAAAAGAAACAGAAGTGAGGCAGGGCATGCTTTCATATGTTTCAAACAACTTGCATTTATTTACAGAACTCTTTTTAACCATAAATAAGAACCTAAAGCTACAGCTGGGTTTGTACTCACTAGATCTAGCTTGCATTCTGCACAAAGATACACGACCCGGGCAGCACAACCTTGTTCTCTGTGGAAGCAGCACCTCCACCAGACACATTTACATCCTGCTCTTTCAGATCACCACGTGAGTTAAGCTTTAAATGCAAAATCCCCCATATGTGGCAGAATAACAGTGGCATCAACAATCATTTCTTCCATCATTCTATCTCTTAGAACTCTTAAGGCTACAGTATTATCATCAAGCCAATTTGCTTTCTGAAAATCTTTGTGAAACCCAAGTCATTTCACAGAAAAGAACTGTCATCATAACCAGATAACAAAAATAAAAAGACAATCTCCAGTATTTTTAAAATCTGTACCTTTGCAAGTGAAAGAGGCAATTTTTGTAAAGTTGGTTGCAGAAGTAGGTACGAGTACTGGTTCAAACTGCAAAGACAGAGCATCTCTCTGTGAGAAATGATGTACGTCCTACAAAAATAAAAATCCACATGACTATTCTCAGCTGGGTGAGTATCCAATGTGAATCAACTCTGTTAAAAGAACTAAGTCGTTCAGACTGGCATACAAGCAACTGCTCAGCATATGTGTCTATGACAGTAGGAAGGGGGGTGCTGACAACCTTCATCCTAATGTGGGTTCAAGCAAGGGAAACCGGGTATAAATTAAAGCAAAAGAGAAATGAGACAAGTATTTCTGTATCTGTTGTTGAAAATTCCTCATGTTCTGCAATTAAACATACATTCGTAAGTTTAAATTCTACTTTATGTAATTTACAATTACCTGTATCCAAATAAGGCTGTTTCCTGAATGTAATATATACATATTTACTGCCGAATCATCTGTCCAAAAGAATCAGAGCAATGAGATTAAAACAAAAGAGTCATCTCATTCTCATACCTTAATATAGTGGCTAAAGTACTACATTACACATTTCTATAAAAAATGTGACTCGTTTTTCAACACTACCATTGAAACTGGGAACTATTTTCTGTTGGGTATTCTTCTAAGTCACAAGGAAAAAGATCTATACAAAAAGACTGACCTACCAACATGGGCTCTCTAAAGGATAATAAACTACCAGTGAAGATATTCTGAGTATAGGGTCACACTATTACTCCTCTGGATGAAACTAACCAACTGGACAGCTTTAAATAAGCGATGTTCTCCTATTGATTGGACAGGCCCTTATTTCCTTATTGGGATGATCACATTTGAGGAAAAACAAAACCCTGGGATCTCAAAACATCACCTTCCTTTCAACCTTCACTCACAGAAGTGCTCCCCATGGGACAGGGTCTTCTCTACATTGATGTCTATCTGGCCATTCTGAGAATCACCAAAAACTAGGAAGCCGAAGACAGGACAAATCTCCTGCTGAAGAACCATCACTATTACAGCCAATTCTGAGGGCTGGAAAGTAGATGATGTTTGACCATAAAATTACACTTTGGTACCAATTCTTTCTCTGGATATGTATATGGTATGTGTTTATGTACACGTGGTACATGTGTATGTCTGTGTCCATATATAAATGTACATACACATACATATATATACATACAGACACATATACCAGAACAGCCTTGCTAACCAATGGATAACAGCAAACTCTACATTGTAAATGTCAAAAATCACCTAATATGTGTTGCCTACAAAAGTTCTTAGAAACTGAAGCTGATGAACTAGGTAATTCCTGGTACACAGGACATACATTTTCAAAGACAAAATTCATAACAATGAACACTACAATTCACACTCTCTTAACTTGTCCGGCATCCGGGAACAATTGGCACCCAGTCAGCTATTAAAAATACGACACGGCATGATTTCTTTAACTGAGCTTCTGCAGATCGTAACACTGGGACAAGAGACACAAAACTTCCCAAACACTTTGTGAATATTTATATTAGATTGTTGTGCCTGCCCATTTAACTTGTTTCCTATCTCAGAATGCAAAAAAAAAAAAAAAAAAATCATCCCAAGAAAACTAAAAAGTGGTTTGCAGTTGCCACTTAATTCACTCCAAAATAATATAGCCTTATTAGCAGTTGCAGATTGAGAACCAGTCACTGTTAATCTCTTAATTACGAACGCAAAGCCTCGTTGTCTTGCATTGCAATGATACAGCCTACAAGTAAATGCTTTAAGAATGGTGATGCAGGGGTGCCTGGGTGGCTCAGTTGGTTAAGCATCTGACTTCGGCTCAGGTCATGTTCTCGCAGTTCGTGAGTTCAAGCCCTACATCAGGCTCTGTGCTGACAGCTTAGAGCCTGGAACCTGCTTAGGATTCTGTGTCTCCCTCTCTCTCTGCGCACCCCTGCTCACACTCTGTCTTTCTCTCTCTCTCTCTCTCTCTCAAAAATAAATACTAAAAAAATAAAATAAAACAAAAAAATGGTAATGCAGGTTAATCAAGATATACTAGAATAACAATGTTAAAAGATTCCACCTTACCTGAGGTCTCAGATTTATCTGTGGCTACATAAATTATAGAAAGATGATCTAACAAATCTTGTGTGTTTTCTTCAAACTCTTTTGAGGAGTTTTCCATGGTTACGATTATGCTCATTTGTAGCCGTAAAACATCGTCAGATTCCATATAACAACTCTGAGATTGGAGGGATGGAAAGAACAAAAGAAAAACTCAAAAAAAAAAATCATCCAAACTTTGTGATTTCAAGTTTTATAAAAAGAAAAGCACTTATGATAAGGTCATGTGTATTTCTGAAAACAGAATGTGTCATGTTATTTTTGATTTCCAAGCCAAAGGCAAGAAAGGAAGGATGAGAAGAGTGAATTTTTTAATTTTACCTTTAATTGCTGACACACTTTATTACGTAAACTGCATTCCAGTTGTACTTGCAAGAGACTAGTATTAGTGGTTTCTGCCTAAAAGAAGAAAAAAGGGGAGAAAAAACTTGAAAAGAGGCAAAGAGTTAAATCTTGTATTCATAGTAAACAATCTATCATTTATGCAGAACATTCATTCACTTAATAAATATTTGAGTATCTGCTAAATGCTGGGTACTATCCTAGTAGCTGGAAATAAACATGAATAAGACAGAAAAGCCTGTCACCAAGCTCACATTCTAATGGAAATCATAAGCTCTCCCTTGGGCAACATGAAAATTCCTATTATGGCAATAAGGAGATAAATATGTTCTAAATATACACAGGAACACTGTAGTTTGGCATTTCTTATACTTTCTGAACATTCTGTTTCAACACA
Source organism: Panthera pardus (assembly GCF_024362965.1). Taxonomy (NCBI): domain Eukaryota; kingdom Metazoa; phylum Chordata; class Mammalia; order Carnivora; family Felidae; genus Panthera; species Panthera pardus. Next base: position 73,997,003 of record NW_026526688.1, read on the forward strand.
GGAATCTTTTATTTCAAAGTAGGTTCACCCAGCAATAGCCAATTAACTGTTCTTCCGTCTGCCTTCCATTAATAGAATGTTAGAAGTTGTGGCACAACAGTTAAGAGATGTCTAAAATTGAAACAGGCTATCATTATCATTTTTAAAATGTGAAAGAGTTATGCATGGAAGAGATGAAAATAAATGAAAAGAATGCAAAATTTCATCAAGTTCAAAGATCTCAACAGCCACATGGAATGATAATCGACATATCTTTTAAGATAAGGAAATGCACACTCTGATTCAGAAATACAGTCATTTGGGGGGGAGGGGGGAGCTGCAGACGGTGAGCACACAGGGAAGTCAGGTAGTGCAGTGTGTAAATCCAAAACCCATCAGCTATGACAACTCCTCTTTTGTTCAGCTTGATGTGTCTGGCATAGTGATTATAAAATAAAAAGGCACTCGGCCTGGCAGCCACAGTCACGATGGCAGGAAATCTCAGTAAGGCAAGGAGGCATTCCCCAAATCCTTGGCGGACTTGATTGCGGGTAAGCGTTTATTCACTCCAGGAAGACTTAATATTAAGTAGAAAGAACCACCATGATTGTGTTTAATTTATTAGATTTATTAAGAATTACCTAAGCACATTATATTAAAAACACATTTTTAACTACTACAATTTTCATTCAGCGATTAAAGTACCAAAAAAGGAATAAGACACATTTTAAAATGCAGTAAAGATAGTGGAGTTTAATCAAAATGGGGTGCCTGGGTGGCTCAGTCAGTTAAGCTTCCAACTTCAGCCCAGGTCATGATCTCATAGTTTGTGAGTTCAAGCCCCTCATCGCGCTCACTGCTGTCAGCACAGAACCCACTTTGGATCCTCTGTCCCCAGCTCTCTCTGCCCTTCCCCCACTTCCCCTTCCTCTTGCCCCCCCACCCCGGGGGCTCATACTCTCTCTCTCTCTCTCTCTCTCTCTCTCTCAAATAGACATTAAAAAAAAAAACATTTAAAGAAGATTAACCAAGCTTGAAATAGGACCAAACATTAACCAAAGACTATTCTAAAAAGCAACTGCTAATTGGGGTGCTGGGTGGCTCAGTTGGTTAAGCATCCAACTTTGGCTCAGGTCAATGATCTCACGGCTCATGAGTTCGAGCTCCTCATCAGGCTCTGTGCTAACAGCTCAGAGCCTAGAGCCTGCTTCAGATTCTGTATCTCCCTCTCTCTGCCCCTCTCCTGCCCACGCTCTGTCTCTCTCTCTCACTAATAAACATTTACAAAATTTTTTAATTAAAAAAATAAAAAGCAACTACTAGTATCTGCTAGACTTCAACAGAATAATACCATTTGTAAATGGAGCCTAAAATCTTAAGGAAGAATTAGATGACTGAATTTGTCTTTCTGCAAACAAGTCCCACCATATCATAGACATAAAAAGAAAAAGGCCACTACTCTCTGAAATTGCTTTAACCAAAGTTATAAATGACCTCCTCACATCCAAATCCAATAGGCCCTTCCCATTTTGCCTAATGCTTCTGCCAATTTAACCCCATTAACCACTGGTGCTTCTCTTGGTTTTGCTCCTTCCTCTTTGCATCATCCTTTGTGGCTCTTCCCCCTCTCCACTTAAGATGTTAGAGTTATTAGGGATTCTTCCTTTTGCCCTCTTCACTCTCTCTAGGGAAGCTCTGTAACACACCAAAGCTGCCTGCACTTCTCTCTCCACACACCCATGTCCAGCCAATGGCTGGACATCCACCCGAATGCCCACGCTCGCCAAGACAGCTATGCTTGGTGTGCACGTCGTCCTGGAACCACTATTCATACGGTTATTTAAGCCAGAAACCTGCACACCAACTTCAGCTTCTCACTTACCCTTCTCAAACAAACCCATAACCACCAAGTAATACTGATCACAACTCCTCAGGAACCCTTGAATCGATTCACTTTCCTTCATTCCTATAATCCTGGAGATCGGGGGTCAGCAAACCATGCCCATGGGCCAACACTGCCTGTGTTTATAAACAAAGTTTTATTGGAACACGACCATGCTCATTCCTTTGTGTATTGTGTACGGCTGCTTTCATGCTACATCTGAAGAGAGGAGTACTCGCAACGGGGATCACATGGCCTGGAAAGTCAAAATATACTCTCTGAGCCTTTACAGAAAAAGTTGAGGAATGCTTGCCCTAGTGGGAAGGAGAAGGAGAGGGAGGGAGAGAGACAGGTAGGCTAGTCTCCCTGTGTCCACCTCTGTCCTCTCCATTCCAGTCTCCACAATGCATCAAAAGTGAGTTACCAATATGCAAATCAGGTGATGCCACTAGCTGCTTAAAACCCTTCGAAGACCAAATCCTTTACTGTGGCTTCAACACTCAGGTACCTGCCTAGTCTTCATCCACCTCCTTATTTATGCTCCAGCCTCACTGGTCTACTTTCTGCTCGGTTTTGCCTTCAACCTCTAAATGTGTTGTTTTGCTGTAAACTCGAATCCCCAATCCACCCTCCCTCTACCTAGCTAAACCTAATTCATCCTTCAGGTCCAGCTTACACACCCCCTCCACAAGGGTTTTCCCTGCCCCCACAGCTGGGGTAACTGCCCATTACTCACACCCACAGCACCTTTTCCCTGACCTTCCTTAACAGTCCTCATTATAATGTAACAACTTGCTCAAGGTCTGTCTTCCTCAGAAGATCGTAAGCCCCTTGCCCGATGCTGTTACCTCAATGCCTACCACTTAATCCGCACACAATATGCAATTAGTGAATGAAGACAAGTGGGCACACAGCCACAGATGCTTTAAAAAAGCAAGCTTGCATAAAATAAACTAAAAATAATAAACAGTGGCTCTAAAATAAAAGAATATACCAACTCCTGCCACTTGATGTGTACTTACGCTCTAAAACTTTCAACAACCAAAAGTTTAAAGAAAATCCCATATCAACACATTTTCAACATATGCATTTATAATAGTTATGTTTTTTGAAAATTTACAGCACTTTAACTATAGGTGTTAACCTGACAAGGCAATCCTCTTCCCTAAAATATTTCTTCAAATGTTGAGATGTTACAAGTTCAAAATTATAATTTTTTAACGTCTATTTGTTTATTTTGAGAGAGTGTGTGTGAAAGGGGGAAGGGCACAGAGAGAGGGAGACAGAGGCTGTCAGCACAGAGCATGATGTGGAGCTCAAACCCATGAATCATGAGATCATGACCTGAGCTGAAGTCGGATGCTTAACTAAGCCACCCAGGCGCCCCCAAAATTATGATTTTTAAACACGATTAACAATCCAACTTGCACAGTGATTTGATGTAATATAAAGCCTACTATTTTGTCATTTTTGGTAAGCTTCTAGATGGATGAATTTATAATTTACCATCTTAAGTAAGATTCCTCTCTTAGCTGGAAGTCTAACAAGAATAAACTACTTTATTATTTTCATTTGTTGCAGAACATATTTCAGAATCCCACAAGGGGGCGTCCTAGCACCTCCACACTGTCCTGAAGTGCTCCAGGTTTTCTCAAAGAACAATTTAAACATTCATGTCTTTAACCAAAGAACAAAACTACTGCAATGTTGACTTTAAAAAGTAAACCATAACCAAAACAGGAGCCACCTGAGGCAACCACACACACACACACACACACACACACACACACACACACACACACCCACCCCCACCCCTGGGATTGAATTCTCTCTGAAAGGGTCCCAACTGAGCACACTTGTTATGACAGTGGGACATCCCTTTAACCAAGAGTGTGCAGAGCAGATTATAAAAGGAGAACAGAAGCTTACTTCTCTACTTTTCAACACCCCCCCCCATTACTTTAACAAATTAGTTCATGAATTTTATAGCTAAAAACTAAAAACAATTTTTCAGTGCTTTCCACGTGAAGTATATGGTATCACTCCCTTTCAGAAGATGAGGGAAAACGTGGTTTGGAAGGGTTAAATGACTTATCAAAGGTCCTAACAGTAGCTAATGGAAAACCAGGAAAAAAAATAGCAGGTCCTTTAACACAAGTCAAGTTTTTTTCTAAGTAAATCAGAACAGACCAAGTCTACTCCTAAATTTAAAAACCAAAAAGTTCTTCACCATGGAAACAAGTATTAGAACACCATTCCCAGAGATAATGCAACATTCAAGAAAATAGCCACCAGGGCGGGGCGCCTGGGTGGCTCAGTTAAGCGACTCACTCTTGGTTTTGGCTCAGGTCATGGTTTAACGGTTCGTGAGAAGGAGCCCTGCATCGGGCTCTGCGCTGACAGCATGGAGCCTGCTTGGGATTCTCTCTCTCCCTCTCTCTCTGTCCCTCCCCCTGCCCCTCTTGCTCTGTCTCTCAAAATAAATAAATAAACTTTAAAAAAAGGAAAAGAAAATATCAGTGTTTCAAAAAAAAAAACCCTTTTGTAATGGCTTATATTCCCATGCTTTTGTGTTATAAGTCTAGTTAACTGAATCTAAGAGAGAAAAAAAATCACCTAGTTCTCTACCTGCTAAGAAACTCATCTTTGTGCATCAGGCCAGGGCACAGTGTGACTTGGGGGAATTGTGTACAGGTAAAGTGGAAAAAAAATTATAGATTTCAAGTCCTGTCATTTTAGAGAACTTAAAAAAATTTTTTTAATGTTTTATTTATTTTTGAGAGAGAGAGAGACACACACACACACACACACACACACACACACACACACAGAGTGTGAGCGGGGGAGGGGCAGAGAGCAAGGGACAAGAATCCAAAGCAGGGTTCAGGCTCTGAGCCGTTAGCCCAGAGCCCAATGCAGGGCTCGAACCCACAAATGGTGAGATCATGACCTGAGCCAAAGTTGGATCCCCAACCGACTGAGCCACCCAGTCCACGCTGGAGGACTTTTATTTTTAACAAGAAGAAACCAACATCCTAAGAAAAGTATATGAGAATTTATAATATATTAATCCAGACAGAATGAACAAGAGCCTTGAAATTATGTAACATTCCCAGCAATGACCACACACAAAAACCTTTCATTTAAGGAAAATAACTCATGAAATAGAAAAATATTAGATAAAATCCAATACTAGGTCCCATTTTTCTCCCCTTCCACAATTTTGAATGCTAAATTTTAAAGGTCCTTATACAGGTAAATTTCTCATGCCAACACACGTATCAGTAGGAAAGCAGGTTCTATATATGCCATGTGACCACGCCAGACAGTGGCCCACACACACAGTGCTAGGTCCAATACAGTCTACGCAGCAAATGATTTTGCATAAAACAGGCACTTTCTTGGATCTCTTCCACACAACACCCATGCTCTATAACCAAACTCCTAATTTAGTGTTTCCTGCACGACGGAGAGGCTCAGCTGAGTTATTAGTCAGCACTGCATGGTTGCTTTTACCCTTAAACAGCAATTGTGCTTCAACCCTCCCCATAACCGCTACCCTTCTATTCCTCAGATATTTAACCACTGAAACAAAATTCACCTATGTTGCCAGACCCACTGGCAAAAATATTTATAAAAACCTAGGAACTCGCTGAAATTAGTTTTCTGTTTAAGGGAAGAGCATTTTTTCTTATCCGCATCTTTTTTAGAAAAGGCTTTACACTTAACTAAATTCGAGATGAAACCCCAGCCACAAAACCTTAGGGACATCCCCTACCCTGCCTAAGACTCTGTCTCCTCTTCAACAAAACGGAGTTAATGAATTCACAGCCACATTATGAGCCCTAAACGAGATACATATGCCAATCACAGGGCATCAGTAAACCTTCAACAGGGAACATTATTGTTTTTACTTGTTCATTCACAATTGATGCATTAAATTAGCAGAATTCCACAATAAATAACTTAAATGCTCCTGGGAAGCATTTTCCCCCACATCAAAGCTGTAAGAGGGGAAACTCCTCTTCCACACTCCTTTGGTTTCTAAGAGAAGAGGTTTTTGTTTTTGTTTTTTCTTAAACGCTTCAAATTCTTTTTGTCTTATTTCACATTTGGTTCAGAACCCCCCAAAAAGAGAGAAGAGCCATTTATTGCCGACAGCTTTCCACCCTCCTGAAATGTGCCAGAAACCCTGAAAGACAGACAAAAAGCAATTTGGAGAACAAGTTAACACTTAGATATTGAGACTTTTTGTTGGACCAAGTGACAGTGGCCTGTATTGTGCAACACCTTGGCTTTTGCACTTGGATTGCAGATTTTTAACTGTTACGAGCTGGGCTGGCAGTCTCGGGAGAGCCTTGTGGGATTTTCACCTTGGTAGGTCATGGAGCATACGGTGACTTGATCCAAAGGCAAGCAGCTATTTTTATACGGCTGGATGCTGCCGGACCTTAAGCAAATGGCAAGTGGGTCCTGAAGGCCTGACCCAGGCCTTGATGCTGAGCCCAGCCTCGGCAAAAGTTCAGCCTTTGTGATGCAGGCTGCTGAGCTTGACCTTGAGCAATGTGGGCACAGTTTTTACTTAAATAGGCATAGCCATGGCAAAGATTAGCCATGGCTCTAAAAGAAAGGGTGCTGCAGTGGGAAATAGTATGGACGTTCCTCAAAAAATTGAACACGTATTTACACTACGATCCACCAATTCTACTTCTAGGTACATCCCCAAAAGTGATAGGAGGGATTCAAACAGCTATCTGTACACCCAAATTCGTAGCAGTATTATATACAGTAGTCAAAAGTGGAAGCAACCCAAAATCCATCGATGGATGAATGAATAAATAAAACATGGTATAGCCATGCAATGGAATGCTGTTCAGTCTTAAAAGGGAAGGAAATTCTGACACCCATATGACAATATGGATGAACCCTGAAAATGTGATAACAAAGTGAAATAAGCCAGACACTAAAAGGCAAATATTCTGTGATTCCACTTACATGAAGGAGCCTAGAACAGAGGCAGAAATAATAATGGTAATCAGGGGCTGAGAGGAGAGGTTAACAGGAGAGTTACTATGTACTGTGAGTAAGAGTTTCAGTTTGGAAGATGAAAACACTCTGGACATGGATGGTGGTAATGGCTGCACAAAAACGTGAATTTACTGAACACCAGTCAATTGTACAATTAAAATGGTATCTTATGGTGTGCACACTTTACCACTATGAAAGGAAAGGGAAAGGGAAAGGGAGAAGGGAGAAGGAAAAAGGAAAAGGAAAAGATGTCCCAGTCAGGGCTCTCTCTCCTCAAAATAGAGCTTCTAGAACACCATCTGCTTTTATAACCAGATCTTGAAGAAACTGTTGGGTCCAACTCCAGGCAGGCAGTACAGACGGGTTGTTTGGAATTCTGTTCCTTTTTATGTATTATCTTCATGGCTATGAGTTGGAACTATGAAAAGTCTAGTTTAAATTCATGTGGGCTGGTCCACAGACTCAAAAGTTCCTCCCCAACTCACTGGGTCTAGATTTATTAATCATTTAAATGCTAACTGCTGTTTTAGATTTTCAAGATCCAAAATGACAGATATACAGATGGGTGGCAGATTTTATAAATAAAGAAGCAACAAGGAGGGGTGCCTGGGTGTTCAGTTGGTTAAGGGTCTGACTCTTGGTTTTAGCTCAGGTCATGATCTCCTGGTTCCTGGGTTCGAGCCCTGCACCAGGCTGTGCACTGACAGTGCGGAGCCTGCTTGGGAATCCCTGTCTCCCCCTCTCTGTGCCCCTCTCCGGCATTCTCTCTCTCTCTCAAAAATAAACTTTAAAAAAAAAAGAAGAAGAAGAAGCAACAAGGGTATTCTCATTAAGGAGCTATGTTCTCATCTTGGGTTGAGTCAGAGAAGCAATTTGACAGAATTATTGCATGCACAAAGAAGGCAACCACTAAGGTCCGTCCTTGGAACAATCCGGTTCACTCTGGAAATCAAAGAGGTGCTAGAAGGTTAGGGAAACATGGTTTAGTCTTCCCATCAGAGCAAGATGAACAAAAAATAAAACAGAAAGGGCAGATTAATGAAGCAAGAGGAAGAGAGGGCTCCCCTTAAAAGGAAGACTAACCTCTTAGGGAACAACCAGAGAGAACGTGAATGAGAAACGAGAAGGTACAGCCTTCTCTTGGGTACAGCCCAAGAGACATACAGAGAGATGGAGACAGCCTGGTACGTAACTGAAATAAGGGAGATAGATCTTTGTGCTTATTGGAGCTTAAAAATATATATAATGAAAGAATAAAAGCAAGATGTTAGCAGACTGGAATTGTTCCCCACAAAGGAATCAGGATTTGGTTATAGGAAGTATGGAGAAATGCACTTCTAAAGCCAGGATCAGAATCCATAGTAAGAGCAACTGAGGACTGAAACAGCTATACCCAGGGTTACACAGTCCTGGACAGGTTGGGGGGGGGGGGGGGCGGCGGGCACTGGGGGCAAGCAGGAATATCAGAGCAGAATGCCCAGAGCATATTAGGTGGAGACACAGTTACTGCCCATGCCCTGGGGGAACATTTTGAGAAGTTTATGGAAGTAGGACTCAGTCTAGAGAAGGCACAGCAAAAAGAGGAAACTCATTAAACAGGAACCAGGCCAGACTATCAAGACAGACTGACCCCAGGCCTGATTTAGATGTTGGTCTGATAGGTGAGCATCTCCTATGGAAGACCATCCAATGCAGGGAAGAGAAGATGTGTTTGAACAACAGATGCTTTCAGCAGACCCAGAACTTACTGATTTTATCTCTTTCCTTTAGGAGAACTCACAAGAAAATATCTAGGGAAACATCTAAAGAAAAAAAAAAATCTAGATCAAAAAGTGAAAGAAAAAGGAAAAGGAACAAACCAATTCCAGAAAACAGTAGCAACTTTGCAGGTGTTAGAGAAAGAAAGAGAGCAATAAAAGAAGCTGGTTAAATGGCGAGAAACTCAACTGAGCCTTCCTGAGAGCAAGAGGGGACAGGAAAAGCATATCCTGGAGGCAGAGCCCACAAGTGCAGAGAAAGAAGGGGCACACTCACAACCTGGAGGCCATGGTGAGCGGCTCCCGGCCAACATGCTGTCCCCACTAGGCCCCGAGCTTCCCAAATGTCAACAGCAGCTCCCCTCCAAGAACCTGAAAACAATGCCCCACTTGATGTAGGTGGGGCTAAAAGGGAAAGCCTTCTCTAAGAAGTAGGTCCCAGAAGCCTCAGTGAATCCACAGTAAGAGGCAATGGAAACAACTGTGTACACAGATCTCAATGCCCCTGCCCGGGCACCGTGGACACTCCATCCCTCAATAGGGTGTCCATGCCAGTCAACACAGGAGTGCCAGAAACAAGGGCTTCCCGCAGAAAGAACAAAGACACACCTGTGACTGGCTGCGACCAGTGCCAAGTCCCAACTCTGAGGGGAGACCAGAGCGCCTCAGGGGCAACTTCCTGAGAGAGGAATACACAGGCTGCCGCCTTAGCCTCCAGACAAGCAATCTCTCCCCACGGAGTTTAAATGCAAGGTCTGAGAATCAAAACAACTGGCATAAACTAAAGCCAAAACCAAGGTGATGCTCTCCATCATCCATCCCTCCTTTCAGCAAAAATGAAGTACTGGGAACAATTCTGCTTAGAATCAGTCCCTTGAGGGCTGGGATGGGAGGCACGTTTTGCAAACCCAGTGGATGTATGGTTGATAATCTGATATTCCTGTGTGTCTTAGGATTCTAGACTCAAGCAAGGCTCAAGAGAGACTCGATATTATTTCTAAAGATATTTTTTATCTTTAAGTAATCCCTACACCCAATGTAGGGCTCGAACTCACAACCCCAAAATCAAGAGTCACATGCACTATGGACTGAGCCAGTCAGGCGCCCCAAGAGACTTAATATTAAATTAATGTAACTTGTGAAACTCCAGGGAAGCCGCACACATCCTAGCCAGAGTGAGCCCCAGCTGCACACAGGCATGGACAACCTCTCTGGCGAAGACCAAATGAGTAAGAAATTGGGGAGGGCTTCAAATTCTTTTAATGTTAACTCACAAGCCAAGATAATTTGATATGGGACTATAGCCTTGAACTTTCACGTCTTGCCAGAGGACTGGATCTCTGAATTTAAAAAATTTCCAAGAGTTTCACAATAGGAGAGGGTTTATATTCAAAACTTTATTTTTACAGTTAATTAGTGAATACATTTTAGTTAGGTGCCAGGTACCAATTCTAAGCACTTTATATGCATGAATTTAGTCAATAGCTACAGCCATCCTATGAAGTAGTGCTATTATTATTTATCTTATAGATAAACTGAGACACAAAGAGGTTAGGTAATTTGACCAAGGTCACTCAGACATGACCAAGATTTTTACCCAGGTGGTCAGAATTCACTTTCTTATTCACTCTACCATGCATCTCTATGATGGGGCATCCTTTATGACTGGTATTTTTTTTTTATTGGAGTAGCTTTACTCTGTTATTTGAGCCCACTGCAAAAGCTCTGATAAGCTGTATTGGATATCATACTTGAAAAGAATTTGGAATGGGAAACAGATGCGGACATGAACTCTCAACCTTGACTCTAGTGTGGCTTTGGAAAAGATTATTAATGAATTATTCTAATTTATCTCAGAGCTTTCTAGGGGCAAACTCAACAATGCTCCCCAACAGGCTGAGGATAATCAAAGAAATGGGGGTTTGGGTCCAGTGGGAGGAGGAACAGGCTAAGGAAAGTGGGAACACAGTTGCCAGAAGCCTGCTGATCTCCTTGTCAGGGGAAGGGGGGACCCAGGCTTAATAAAAGGCAAGCCCAATGAGTCAAGGGTATAAAAAACTGAGGAGTGTTACAAGGAAAGGATTCTCTTTTCCTAACTTCACTTGTCCTTTGGCCCCAAGTCTTCCTCTCCCCTTATAGGTAGGGGAGGGTTGCTTGTCAGTGGGCCACAGACCATGATGCTGTGCTGTAGACAGTGAGGAGAAGGATAGGGGCTCAGAGGGGAGCTGCCTTCTTTCTCTCTACTCTGGAGAAGGGTGTCTGTCCTTCAGACTCAAAACTCCCCTTCTGATGGGCCGCTCCACAATCTACCCGAGGGGACAGGGAATTAGTAACTGGCTCTCTGACCTCAGTTGATACATGAGAATGTGGCTCATCAGCAACATGAAGGTGGCATTTTGGTTCCCTAACTCCTGATTCTTATACATACATTAGTTCAGAACCATATGTTATTTATTGGGCATCTTCATATACCCCAACAAAAGTTTCTAGAACTTTCTAGAAAGTTCTAGAGTATAAAGTTTCTAGAGTATAATGAATGTCTGAAAGAAGTAAAAAAAGATTCATATCTTACAACTTCTTAAATAACTGAGGTTATAGTTTCTTTTTAAGATCATTTATTCAAGTATCAAACATTTATTCACTGTGCGTTATGTGGCCAGACTGCCAGGTGGTAAGAAAACAAACATTGGCTAAGACAGGATTCCTGCACTCAAGGAGCTTATAATATTAGCAAAGGAAATGCATAAAAACAAAAGCTTCTAAATACTGTGTTTGCGATGCTAGGGATCTCTCATTTTCAGTAAAGAGCTAGTCAATTCTCCTGGAAGGCAGAAAAGACACTAGGTAATAATCACTGAGTTAAAGGAGGGACCAGGAAACTGATCAAGAACACTGTTCTCTCCTGCTAAGACAGTAGAGATTTTAAGGAAGCAACGGGGGAAGACGGAGGGAAGGGGACTGCCTGCCCTGCAGAACACAGAAGAGAAACACCTGCCCCCACACACACGTAGGTATTCTTCTCTCTAGACTTTCCCATGCTTCCTCCCTTCCTTCCACTCACCAGCTCCCACCCCCAACCCCTCCGGTCTCGGCTTCCCAAGCTCCCATCCCCTTGAATCATTCTCATTGGAATGAGATGAAAAAGAGAAAAATGTACAAATTTTAGCAATTTCCTTGCTTTTAAAAGCCATATTCGGAGGTAGGTAGGTAGAGGAAAATTAAGTAATGGCACATATTTACCTAACATATAGTAATAGCTTTCCAGAGTCTGACAGTCTATCATTTTTATGTTAAAAAAAAAAAAAATCAAACTTTTATCAGGCAAAGAAATGGTGTTAAATATATTATTGATGTCACACGGATCTGTAGGAATTCTCAGCTGTCACACTCAGAAAATCTGTTTCTTTCATTTAACTAATGACGGAAGTCCATCAAGAAAATAGGACAGCTACAGAGGTTAAAGAACCTTTCCCTATTCTCTGTTTTCCATCTCCAAATCCTAGACGAGACTCTTATTTGTTATAATCTCCAAATCCTAGACGAGACCTTATTTGTTAGTGAGAAATGTGCCCCCTTCTTTTCTGTCAAACTGTGGTTGAAAAAACTTTCCTTGGTCCTCTCCCTATACTGATTTTACAGCTTCCCTTCCAGATTGCCACACTTAATTGACAGGGATCAGCACCTCAGCAGCCAAGAAAGCAGGAAAACAACTTAGGGCACCTTCTCCCAGGCTGGCAGGAACCAGGCTCCACACAGACCTGGGGCCACAGCCCTTGCCTGACACCTGTCCTGGGCAGGCAGGCACAGGGGCCTGATGTCACCACTCCAAAAGCGAAGGCTGTGCCAGTCTCAAAAGGTTAGGAACTCCTGGTCTGAAATGCATTAGGTATCACGCAGCACACCCAGAAATAATCTCTCCTTTACTCAATCCAGCAACATTATGCTGTGATGGGAAGGGGAACCCTTCATTGTATACATGCACACTCAGGAAATACATTGAAAGGAAATGACAAAACTTTTTTTTTTTTTTTTTTAATATTTATTTATTTTTGAGACAGACAGAGACAGAATGCAAGTGGGTTAGGAGCAGAGAGAGAGGGAGACACAGAATCCAAAGTAGGCTCCAGGCTCCAAGCTATCAGCACAGAGCCCCACATGGGGCTCGAACCCACAGGCCGTGAGATCATGACCTGAGCTGAAGTCAGACACTCAACCGACTGAGCCACCCAGGCGCCCCGACAAAACATTTTTTAATGTTCTTGTTTGTTTTTATTTCTGAGACAGAGAGATACACAGAGTGTGAGCAGGGGAGGGAGGGAGCTGTCAGCACGAAGCCCAGGGTGGGGGTCGAACTCATGAACCACGAGATCATGACCTGAGCCAAAGCTGGACATTTAACCAACTGAGCCACCCAGGTGCCCACTAGGATATGACAAAATATTAATCCTAGTTACCTTTGCCGAGTGTGACTGTAGTCTTGGGGCTTATTTCTAATTTTTCGCTTCTCTGGTTTCCCATGTTATGTTCTGATTACATAATAATTTTGGTATAATCACAATCTCACTTTTAGATAATGTGATAATAAGGTATCATGTTAGGACACACACACACACTTTTATTTGGTGGGAATGTGTGTCATGTGTTTTCCTCTAACTTCGAAACTTATCTGGGTTTCCCACACTGCCTTATCATTTTATTTTTAACAATAGACATTATTTTATAATGATTCTAATACCAATAACTAAGTTCCTGTAAATCTCTGAGACGAGCCTATCGTGATAGTGAGCCTCTATGCCAGACCTGAGATGATGCCAATTTCTAACATTGTTTTGCCCAAATAAACCGCTCAAACACTCCTCATATCTCAACAGTCTGGAACCAAAATAGCACTGTAAAAAAACATTAAAAGGTAAAAACTCTCACTTTTTCACAAGCCTAGCACAACTGTATTTATGTATTCTATCCCACCACGTATTTTATAGTTACACTCACCAAGTATAACCTAGCTTATATTCTACTATTCCCTTGTCAGACAAAGCATCAGAATTATAACTTGGAAGAACTACTTAACAGTCTACCATGTTGATACAATCACATTCATCAAATCCTCTTTCTACTGTCGAGCCTGTAAGCTGTCCCCATTGTTCGTCTGCCATTATAAAAATGTAGCCAAACCCCACATTTTATTTGCCATTTATCTCTCATGGAACCTGAGTTACTAAGTCCACAGATGTGGAAGTCATCGCGACACTGAACTATACGTGGCGCAAATCCCTCGGCAGAGCGCGCTGGCACTGCCCATCCCAGCTCGGCTCTCGGCCTCCACCAGGTAACTTAAACTCTACATCCATCCTACAGTTTCTAAAATAAGGATATTACCACCTGCCCTAGTAGTAAATCTGGTGAAGGTCAAAGTGGCTGATGTGGTGAAAAGGGGAAGTTATGCAAATCCTACATGTTACAACAGGTAGATACGCTATTTGGGGATCTCAACTCAGATGCCCACTGACTCACCTATCTATTAAAAACTGTGGGGGCCCTCAATGTGCTAAACACTAAGCTGATGTTGAGATTATAAAAATGAAAAAGAAACAGGCCCATGGAAGAGAGCCTCATGGAGGACGACACAGGATGACACCAAACGTTCAAGCAGGGGTCTGAACCACATGCCAGGGGGACTGGAACACAGACTTGCCCAGGGCCCTGGGGAGGCCGCGGAGGAGCTGATACCTGAACCGGGTCTCAGAGGAGGGAGCGAGAAGGACAATGAGGGTTAGAAGGGGGTGAAAGCCTATGAAGGAAAGGCAGTATGTAAAAAGGGATGGCCCGTTTCAGCAGCGAGCGGTTTTGGAGGCCGGAGTGGAGAAGAGAAGGGCAGGACGTCTGAGGCTGGAGAGGAGGCTGGAGCAGGTGTCGAGGGCCTCATATGGCAAGCTCCGGGGCTCAGGCTTTATGCTGAAACCAACAGGGGCCCAGCTAGTACAGAGACCAGGGAAGCACTGAACAGCTTTGTCTGGGAGGACATGAGAGCAGCAGTGTGACACATGGAGCGGAGAATGACTGGGACAATAACCCGGGGGTCAAATAATGACAAGACTACAACAAAAGCAGAGGAACCTCAGACTTTTACTCAGACCCACTGCAATAGTGACCTCTCATCTGCTAGGAGCCCTCGCTTCATAAAGGGCCAAACAAATGAAAAAGAAGGGCCAGATGAAAAGGTTGAAAAAGAAAAAAGCAGACACACATGGGCAGCAGAGAGGCGAAAGGTATACCCTCCTCCCCACCGAACCTAGTGGCTGTTACAACACATCACCAAAAATCTAGATAGAAAAGAAATCACACACACACTCTTGTTTCCAGCAGAAGAAAGGGAGCCATTCAATCCGATTCAACTGAGCAGGAAAAATGCAAAAGTCAGATACCAATGGGTAAAGACACAAGTAAAACGGACCAAAATGAGCCCAAAGTGCAAAAAAAATGAGATAACATAACAATGATTATTGGCACCCTCGTTTATCCCATGAGATGGAGCTAAGGAAGCAAGTGAAAGCAAAGCTGACAATATCTTAATTTCTGCCCAAACCTTCTCACTCTCTAGCGTTCTAGCAGACCCACCTTCCAGCTCCCAACCGAACCAGAGTACCTCCCAAACCCTCTATCCCGTTTTGAGGGAAGCTGAACTCAACACTCACCTCAGATGATGGGTTCGTGACCAAAAAACAGAAAAAAGGAAAAACAGAAGAGCAAAATGAAGACATTTCTTTCTGAGAAAGCATAGCTGGCAATTATGGCCACTTAAACACAACACAAACACATATATGTATGAGGTTTAAATGCAAAAATACTATAGTCAGGGGCGCCTGGGTGGTTCAGTTGGTTAAGTATCTGACTCTCAGTTTTGGCTCAGGTCATGATCTCGTGGTTTGGGAGATCGAGCTCCGCACTGGGCTCTGTGCTGACAGTGCAAAGCCTGCTTGGGATTCTCTCTCCCTCTCTCTCTGCTTCTCCCTGCTTTCTCTCTCTCTCAAAATAAGTAAATGAACATCTTTTAAAAACAGGACTACTAGATACCCACACACAGAAGAATGAATTAGGATCCCTAGCTCACACTATACACTAAAATGTCAAAATGCATCATAGACCTAAATGTAAGAGATAAACTATAAAACTCTTTGAAGAAAATAAAGAGGTAAATCTTGGTAACTGTGGACCTTTTTAGATAGGACACTAAAAGGATAAGTTACAAAGGAAAAAACAGGCAAAACTGAAGTTCATCAAAACCAAACACTTTTGTACTTTAAACAACACCATCAAGAAAATGAAAAAACCAACACAGAATGAGAGAAGTATTTGCAAATCATGTACTTGATAAAGGCCTAGTATCTAGAATATATAAAGAACATTTACATCTCAACAAGGACAAAACAAATAATCCAATTTTAAAGTGGGCAAAAGACCTGAATAGACATCTCTCCAAAAAAGATATACAAGTGACCAATAAGCACATTGAAAAGATGCTCAACATCATTAGTCATCAGGAAAATGCAAACCAAACACCTAAGCTATGACTTCACATCCACTAGGATGTTCTTAAAAAACCAAAAAACATAAAATAAGTTTTGGTAAAGCTGTGGAAAAACTGGAATCCTCATATATTGCTGGTGAGACTGTAAAATGATACAACCACTTTTTGACAGTTACTCAAAATGTTAAACATATAATTACCATATGACCACAAAAGTCCACTCCTATGTACACACCCAAGAGAACAGTAAACATATGTCCACATGAACTTGTACGAAAATGTTCACTGCAACAGTTTTGATAATAGCCAAAAAGTGGAAACAAATCAAATTCCTGCCAATCGGTAAATGATGAAACAAAGTATGGTATGTCCATACAATGGTTCACTAGTACAGGGTAATAAAAAAGAATAAAAGACTGATATGCGCTATGACATGAATGAAGCTTAAAAACATTAAGTGAAAGAAGCCAATCATGAAAGATCACACATTTCATTTATATGAAACATCCAGAAGAGACAAATCTATAGAGACAGAAAACTTAGGGGTGGTTGCCAGGAACTGCGGCCGTGGAAATGTTCTAAAATTAGACTATGGGGGTGGCTGCACAATTCTTGAATATACTAAAAACTGCCGAATGGATCAAGTCTGTGGTATGTGAGTTATAGCTCAATAAAGCTGTTAAAAAATAAATTAAAATGCAAAAAAAAAACCAGAACAAAGAACCCCTGAAACTGCTCCCATGGGAGAACTACAGACGTCCCTCCAGCCGGAACTTCATCTGACCAGTGTTCACTGAGCGCCTCTGCCGGAGGCCCTGGGCTAGGTGTAGGGGACCCTGTGGAGAGCAACAGCAGACAGTCTCTGCTTCCACGGGGCTGCAGTTTCACGGAGGGAAGGAAAGGGTGGCTGAGTAATGGGGATAAGCGTTCTAAGTGGGAAGAACACAGTTCTACGACAGTCCATCCAGGGACCTGAACTAGGATGGGGAGAGATGGCAAGACTCTCTGAAGAAGTGGAGCTTGAGCTGAAACAGAAAGGATGAAATCGGGGCTACTCCAGAGGACAGTTGGGGCGGGGGAATCTGAGGAAACTGCAGGCACAAAGGACGTGTGGAGGAGTGAAAACGGCAAGGGTGAGCAAGCAGAGGAAGCAAGCAGAGGAAGACCACATGACGGTAGAGAAACAGCAGCCAGACCATGCAAGGCCTTAGAGCCACACTAAGAACCTGGTTTAAGTCCTGAGACCTGCAGGAATACACTGAAAGGTGTTAAGCAGATGACTAGTGTGGTCCAACTTGCATTTTAGGAAAAGAGACTTTTGAAAGGGCCAGACTAGATGCTGGCAGATCCGTTAAGGGGCCACTGGAGCAGCCTGGGAAAGAGATGATGACAGCCTGGATGCAGGAAAACAGGCAGCAGGCATCATGGTCAGCAGATAAGATCTGCCAGGTACAATGCATATAACGTGCAAGCTCTCCTCATAGCAAGGTCTCTCACAGGCCTCATAGAGAGGCCTGCATGGTCATTGCCTCTTTCCCTTAATTCTCTGTATCCTTAAATTAACCCCTACTAAGATATCTGAACACCTGTCTCTGTTTCAATACTTTTATCACCACTAATACAGCATCTGGCATTCAAAGCTTCCAGTCTCAGTAACCAGAGAAACCTGGCCATTCTCAGCCACCCCCTTTGCTGAAGGACGGCCCTGAGATAAGGCTAAAAACGTTCAGCAGGAAAAACCCATGCTATCAGCATATGCAAGTTACACTTACCCCAGCCCTTTAAACCCCTTACAAAAATGCAAGTCAGTTCAGATCATTTTTATGCTAAAAACCGTTCAATACAAGGGCACTTGAGTGGCTCAGTTGGTTACAGTCAGACTCATTTTCGGCTCAGGTCATGATCTCACCATGCAAGAGTTCAAGCCCTACATCGGGCTCTGCACTGCCTGCTTGGGATATTCTCTCTCTCTCTCTCTCTCTCTCTCTCTCTTCCCCTGTTTGCTCTCTCTCTCTCTGAAAAGAAATAAACTTAAAAAAAAAAAAGTTCAATACATCCATTGGTCTTAGGATTTAAACCAAATCCAAATGTACAAACTAAAAGAAATCTTCCTTAAAATCCTGGGAGGAAGGGCTATTCAGTTTTATCAAAGTAAAAATAATACCAAAAATTCCCAAGAATTATCTAAGTGATGACAAATCTCCCAGACATTACATTACAGGTAAATTAGTTTTATTTGTCTTCCCACTGGAATGTAAGCTCCAGGAAGATGGAAATACTAAACCAGTGCCTGCCCACAGCAGAGGAAGACTACTGAATGAAGGAAAGCCCCAGGCACTACTGGGACTGACACAAAGTTCTAAGCAATATTCTTTATTCACTAATCAGAAAGAAAGGGTCAGTAAGGTGATACACTGGTTCAAGACTTTTCTTGGAGCTCCTGGGTGGCTCAGTGGGTTAAGCGTCTGACTTCGGCTCAGGTCACTATCTCATGGTTCATGAGTTTGAGCCCCACGTTGGGCTCTGTGCTGACAGCTCAGAGCCTAGAGGCGGCTTCGTATGCTGTGTCTCCCTCTCTCTCTGCCCTTCCCCTGCTCATGCTCTGTCTCTCTCTCTCTCTCTCTCTCTCTCTCTCTCTCAAAAAAACAAACATATATATAAAAAAAGGAATTTTCTCAATTTCAAAAGTTAGCCATAGTTACAAGGAAATAAGTCAAAGGGGAAAAGTGGTGAAACTTATACACTATAAATGAAATGCATATTAAAACAACATTAAGGTATCATTACAGCTGACCCTTGAATACCATGGGTTGAACTGTGCAGGTCCACTGATATGCAAATTTCTTCAATAAATAGAGAACGGTACTGTAAATGTATTTCTCTTCCTTATGATTTTCTTAGTAACATTTTTCCTAGCTTACTTTATTGTAAGAATACAGTATATAATACATACAACACAGAATACGTGTTAATCAACTATTTATGTTATCTGCAGGGCTTCCAGTTAACGGCAGGCTGCCAGCAGTTAAGTTTCTGGGGAGTCAAAAGTTATACACAGATTTGAACTGCATTGAGGGTTGATACTCATAGCCTCTGCACTGCTCAAGGGTCATCTGGATATACATTCTAAAACATCAAAAACATTTCTTTCCACTGAGCCACACTCAAGAAAGGCTAGGAGTAGGGAGAGGGGAAGAGAGTAAGACATTCCTGAAAAAATATCATTACTAGTGACCATAGCAGTCTGTCTTCTTGAAAAGCAACCTGGCAATATTTAACAAGCTCTATAAAATGGTTCATGGTCTTGAACTACAGACACTCTCTTTACAAAATATATCCTGAGGAGACGGGTAATCCAAAAAGGAAATAAAAAAACTTATAAAACATGTACATGGACTAATGGTAGTAATAACGAAAAACTGGAAACACCTCAAATGATCAAAAACAAGATAAAGCCAACTATGACAAAGCAACACTATGGACTATACAGCCTTTCAAAAGAAGAACATGGATTCCACTGACACATCAGGATTTTTTCAAAAAGCGGCAAATAGTAAAATCCCAATTCTAAAAGCTGGTGAGTTTAACATCTCTAGCAATCCTATATAAAAAGGGCTGTAAAAGATACATAACTTTAGAAGACTACAAAGTTTGGCGTTTGCTAGAATTCAAAATAAATCCACCATTAAAATTACCTGGGTTTGTGAAAGCTGAATGCTCTGAACCTGTGGGAGCAGAAAATAAGCATTTGGTAGCTGTTTTGCAGACCCTTCTGTAGAGATTCTTCGAGTGCCAATTCCAGATACCTTCAGAAAAAAAAGAAGTTAATTACTCCTCTATTTGTTTTGAAACATATTTGCCGTAATATTAAAATACCTTTCCAAAGGCAATCTGTATTCACCACCTTGACCTTTAACACGGTATTATTAATCCAGGGGCACCCAGGTGGCTCAGTTGGTTAAGCGCCCGACTTCAGCACAGGTCATGATCTCACGGTTCATGAGTTCAAGCCCTGCCTTGGGCTCTGTGCTGACAGCTCAGAGCCTGACGCCTGCTTCAGACTCTGTGTCTCTCTCTCTCTCCACCCCACCCCCCTGCTTGTGCACGCGCACGCGCCCTCTCTCTCTCTCTCTCTCTCTCTCTCTCTCTCAAAAATAAATAAATAAATAAATTGTTTAAAGACTGTATTAATCCTTGGGGCACCTGGGTGGCTCAGTCGGTTAAGTGTCTGACTTCGGCTCAGGTCATGATCTCACGGTCCGTGAGTTCAAGCCCCGCGTCAGGCTCTGTGCTGACAGCTTAGAGCCTGGAACCTGCTTCAGATTCTGTGTCTCCCTCTCTCTCTGCCCCTCCCCCATTCATGCTCTGTCTCTCTCTGTCTCAAAAATAAATAAACATTAAAAAAAAAATTTTAAGACTGTATTTATCACCGTCTACGAAAGAAAGTAACAAAAGTTGTCACATTTAAGCTCAATGTTCCTCATTGTAGCAAAGCTTTTCAGATATAGACAACTTTTCCATTAGGGAAACAAGTGTTAAATGGAATCCAATAATAAATAATAACGAAAATGATAGATCTTGGCTTGATGCTACATCGTATTAAATAAGTCACAGATACCACTTAAGATAAAGATTCCTAACTACTTTTGTGAACAACGACAAAAAGATTCTTCACTCTCCATCCCTGGTGCCTTGATATCAATAGTAAGCTCCCTGAGAACTGGCCCCCAAACATGCAATCCTTGTCCCCTGATCAGAAATATTCCCGAGCCTAGCAGGGACGAAGGCAAAATCAGTAGAGACTGCCTTTATAGCTCCTCCCTCTGGACTGCTCATGAGGTGAGGGCAGAGAGTTCTGAAAGTACACTCTATTTTATAACAGAAATAGAATACGGTAGACTTCTGTGTTTTGTTCCAATGTCCTTCAGAGATTCATGGTGAGAGTTACAGCTCTGTACTCTGAGCCGAAGACAGTCCCATGTGTGTGGCATGGGATGCAGAAGAAGGGTGAAAGCTGGTGAGTTTAACATCACTAACGATCTTATATTCTAATAACATAAGTCAGGTGGCAACATTTCCAAAAGTCTTTTACAAAACATCCAAACCCCTTTGTTAAATCAACAACAAAATCATGGGACAAGAGGGAAAAACTTACTTACATGATAGGGAAGGACTCCATACGAGGAGGTATTAATAAATAAAGAACTTTCAATGCTTCCTTCTTCAGTAGGTAAGAAAATAATTCTGAAGGACGTTTTCCCCATTGCTGGAATTACCTGAAATAAAGGTACCAAATTAGCCATTGGGAATGGCCCTCTTTAAAAGATGTCTTTCAGAGACTTTCTTTTTGACAATTTCTGTTAACAGATGTCTGCATATCTGTACCCTTGATTCAGAAGTATCATGAATCCTTAGGAATCCCCCAAATGGAACAAAATCCAACAATCTAAGAAGGTATCGAAGGACATACCACAGACTTATAGCAAGGCAGCTGCCGAGTGCTTTCACTTTGGATTGGGAACCCTGTGCCCTCACATCCTTCCTTTTCCCTCCTCTTCTGCACCCACGTGCGTTCAACGGCCTTTATCGAACACAGTTCTAACCTTACTTAAGTAGAAGGAGCCACCGATGTACAAACCTGGCAATACCTAATAAAAATCAGGAGCTGCATTTATCTGGACAATCATAAACAGAATAGTGGACCTCCTCTTACACCATTTCCTTGGTCTTATATTTAAAAGAAAAAAAGTGTATCAGGTAGACATCAGTACACTAAATAAACAAATAAATAAAACCCACCAGTGATTGGGATCTTCAAAGACCGCTGAAATCTAAACTACTAGAAGACCAGGGTCTGGAGCTCTCTGTTACGGTGCGAATTAACTTTATAAGGAGCCATTCACTGCCTCCTACTCCTACACTTAGAAGGAGTCCAATTCTAGTCAGTGTGCCAGGCAAAGAGACCATGACTATAAAACTTGTATTAATTACTAAATGCTTCAGCATTTGCAGTCATTTCAAGACACGTAATACTATATTTCTTTAACCATGAAAAAGTCCTATTAAATACACAAACATTATACTTTGTTTAGACTCTAAACTTTTTTTTCCATGTTTTTTTTCCATGTAGATACCAAGAGCCACCAAAATTATGAACAACTGAAAAAATAAATGTTAAAGCAAACACACAGAAGGGAAGAGTTTGGGTAGCAGAAAAGGGGGAGACAGGGAGCAGAAAGTAAAAACTTCAGGCCAAAGAAAGCAAGAAAATCTGGCAGCCTGCCACAGCATAGTTTCCAAGAGTACATCAACACTTACCCTGCAATGAACAGGAGGCACATGAAAATGTCTAGCAGCTGTAAACACTGAATTCACCACGACCTCACTATCCCTACTAGGGTTATAAGCATAGAGAATCTTTGCTGCAGGGTGACCCAGGAACCTAGGAGGGGAACAAGGAGAAAAAAAAAACCAATGTATTATGTGGTTCTAAATATAGCTATCCATCCACCCATCCCTCCACCCACACACATTGTATATATACTTTAATCCCAGAAAGCTGTTGATGTTCGTTAAAGTTAAAAGCAACAATTATTAAATCCTGTTATTACTAAAACATTCAATCCACAAAAACTTTTTAAAGAATCCTGTCTTTTACAAGACACATTTAATGCCAACCAATGGTAACGCCTCACTGACTTTTGTGTTAGAAGAATTCAACACACATGGGCCATTAAATGCTTGCAAATACTCAGAGTAGGAAATAGGTACTCGCTCTGATTCAAATGAAAATATGTTTAGGTAAGAAACTGTACTCAGAAAAACCCAGTTTTTTTAGGGTTTCTTCTCTGAGTAATAAGTTTAAAGAGGCTTTCCAGGGGAATGGATTTCAACTCACAAAGGGACTTTATCAAGCCTTATGAAAGGAAAACTTAATTGTTGCTAAAGACCATTCTTCTGAGAAAAATGAAAATTCAGCAGCACTTTCTAGCACTTGCTCTTATCCATTCAAATCATGAGTCTTGTAGAAAACCCTGATGAAAGCTTTGGCTCCTCCCTCCACAAACGGGCACACACAAAAGTTTTACACACGGCTCGAAAACACTTGTGCACTAAGGTAAGAATGTCTGCTTTCCAGCAAACACCCTGAGAAGGACGCCCATGTTAATTCTTTCTTTCCTCTGCTTTCTATCCACAAGGCTAGCAAAGGAACTGCAAGGGAACAGAGAGCACTCTCTGGCCAACCTACTGCCATGTTCCCTGGAATCATTTACCTCTGATTCCTACTGCCCAATACCAAATTCACTCCACTTAACTCACACTGTCATAAACAGAGAGCCAGTGAAAGTTTCACTGAAGCCATTTCTCCAGTTTTAATGCCCTCAGTAGCAGAGACCCAAATATACCGCTCTCCTAAATATGGCCTAGAAATAAAACTATATTTTAAGTTCAGCAAAAATTCATCTACCTTAAGCTTGAGTTTCTCTGATTTTATTCTGACTTCTCTGATACTAAGAATTGTGTGTTTTAAGGAAAATTAAGTGCGTGCTGTCTGTCTTACGTGTAACAGTGGGATTTCCAAACTATTATATCACTGCCACCAAATCTCTCACATTCTTCTTCCAGCTTTCCTCCTCCTTTTTTTCAAGATTTTATTTTTAAGTGATCTCTACACCCAACATGGGGCTTGAACTCACGACCCCAAGATCAAGAGTCGCATGCTCTACAGACTGAGTCAGCCAAGCCAAGCGCCAACGCCCCCACTACTTTTAATCACAAGTCTTAACTGAAGGTTTAATACAGCCAATGTGTTATTTTCAAAAACGGGTTCTTTACACCCAGTGATAAATAAAATATACATCAGTGTGATCAAAACCTTGATATTTTTTTAGTGTTTGTAGCTAATACAACTAAAAATATTTTAGACTACCATGAGCACAAAAGGTCACCTCAGGGAGTCCTGCTTGGGGAGGATGGGGCTCACATTTGTCTTTTCCTTCCATTAAATTAAAAAAATAAAGACTTCCATGGTTTTAGGTTTTAGGTAAATAATACGATTCAATCAGCAAAGCTATTAATACTTGTCCTCAAAGCTTTATCTCCCATTCATATCACTGGAATATAAGATTTTTAGTTCAAAAAAATACAAGTGTTTCCCAGACGAAAACACATTAAAAAATCGTACTGCAAAACTGCAACTCTAGGGAGCCCAGTGACTGTGTTCCCCCAGAAACCTCACCAGACCTGACCCAGACCTGGTTACCACTGGGCTATTTTTATTCTATGTTTTTTAATTCTATTTTTAAAAGCGTTATGAGGATAAGAATTTCCTTCACTAGTGACAACTGGAAGGTACTCTTTAATTTAATACTACAAAAGAATGATTAAAATCTTTTAGGAATGATTAGTACTTTTAATCTCAGGACCAGTGGGATATTAACCCTTAACAACAAATCCTACAAAGTGGATTGTAGGCAGAAGGCAGCTGCCAGAAGGCAGCTGGATAACACTCTCCTGGTTCTGCAACCCAGAGGAAAACCAAAGCTATGAAAAAGGGATGGGGTTTGCCCAAGGTCAACTTCAAAATAAACAATAGCAAAAGCTGAACAAGGGCAGTGAAGAAATCAGAAGGAGGACACTTGGGCTGAAGTTTGAATCTAATGCCTAGAAATTAGACCATTTGTTAAAAGTAAGGTAAAACTTGACTAATTTTAGAAGTGTTCTAATTGACTACAGTTTGTTATTGAGGCTTTTTTAAAACTTCAGCAAAAATAATTTATTCCCTTAATCATATCCTAGATCTCGCTTATTAAAAAAAATAGCATGGTATGTGCTTAGAAATGAGAAGACAATTCTAAGATTTATTCTGTTACTTCTAGCAAAATGCCCTTGGGCAAAATACATTACTTCTTAGCAAGAAATACATAAGCATCTGTAGTCCATGCTCAAATATAGAGATATTTGAAAATCTCACACAGACACACGCACGCGCCTCTCTGTATGTGTGTGTGTCACTCTCTCAGATAATACCTACCTCCACTAGTCCACTATCCTTCTAGGATTGATATAAAACTCAACTGACAAGAGACATGATTGTACTTTGAGAACTATAAAGTACTACATACACAAAACTGTATCATCCAAAGATGATTCAAGTCTAAAATGTAGTAACCTTTTTGGGGGTGCCTGGGTGGCTCATTTGATTAAGTATCTGACTCTTGGTTTCAGCTCAGGTCATGATCTTGCAGTTCGTGAGTTTGAGCCCCACATCGGGCTCTGCACTGACAGCAGAACCTGCTTGGGATTCTCTCTCTCCCCCTTTCTCTCTGCCCCTCCCCCACTCGCTCTGTCTCTCTCAAAGTAAACTCAAAAAAGAATTTTTTTAATGTATAAAGATTTTAAACATTTGTTTTTCAACCTGCTTCCAGTTATGGGGACCAGAAACTGATGCATATAGCTAATTAACATATGTTGCTAATACATCTATACATTCATGTGCATTGATCACAGGATTTTTATCTTACCGAAGAGTAAACATATTATAGATAGCCAACATACTATGAACTGGAGTTGTTATCCTGATCTAATTGTACTTACTATATCCATCTTATTACATCTACCAATCTGTAATATATATATTTTTAAAAGTAGGTCCTGCACTGAAATTTCTTTTTACAATAAAGACTGTTCACAAAAGCGATCTCTCAGAATTTGCAACCAATGAGGTTTTATTATAAATTCAGCTTTGAACGTTTCTTTACCTAACAGTAAAGGTGTAAAAAACTCAAACACCAAAAAGCAGACACCTCGAATCTTGTAAAATCAGCAAGCTCCCCTCACACTTTTCTCTCTTCTTCCTTTACAGAATCTCCTTTAAAAGCTCAACAAGAAACTTTTATATTTAAAGTTCATTCTTCCTTCACCTTAGGGCTAATCTTTTGATGATCAGAAGGAAAGAAGGAAATCCAGATGAATAAAGGAGGGCACACCAGGAGACCACCACTAACTCACCCCAGATGCTCTCCTATCACCACGCCTATTTCATTCACATAACTTCTCTTGTAACTCAAATAAGCTCTTCGTAAAACTGATGTTCCAGGCTGCTGAAATAAGCAGAGCTTTGACACCTAAAACACTCTTTTACTTCCATACCTGAAACTCCACTCACGTGAAATTGCATCTATTCAGTTCTGCAATATTCTGCATCCGGGGAGTTTAACATTTTAAGTTTCAAACTTCAAACGCTTGTTAAGTGTCACAGCCAACTAGAGTCCTTAAGTCCCTTCTGCACAGTGTCACCATGCTCTTTATTTCTCCAAGTTCCCAGATTAGCCCCACAACCAACACTCAGATCACATTCCCTTCATCTTAACTAACGGTTCTTAACACAATGCACTCAGCTCATGTGTGCTCTTCTCCACTTAACGTCTTTCCAAAGTCTTAACTGTGGTAACTAATGTTTGTACATGCAATTGTAAATCCCACAGCATCACAAGCAGTAAAAATAAGCAGATGAATCTAATTAAAAGAATCTAGGGGCGCCTGGGTGGCTCAGTGGGTTAAGCGTCCAACTTCAGCTCAGGTCATGATCTCATGGTTTGTGAGTTTGAGCCCCTCATCGGGCTCTGTGATGACAGTATGGAGCCTATTTGGGATTCTCTCTCTCTCTCCCTCTTTCTCATTCTCTCTCTCTCCCTCTTTCTCTCTGCTCCTTCCCATTTGCGCTTGTGCATGCTCTCTCTCTCTCTCTTTCAAATAAAAAAAAGAAAAGAAAAGAACTCAGAAACCATCAATATTTAGTGTTTTCATTATACAATAACCTGATTTGCTATAGAAAAACCAGGAGTTAATACTGACTTCTTATCAAATTCTAATCACTATAAAATATTATAAGGTATATTTATTAATAACTGAAGAAGTAGCTAAAACAATCTTACACTCTCCTTTTCACAAAAATATTCCTTTTAACAAGCCCCAGAATCAACATCCCTTATATTATTAATATACTTAAAATGTATTCAACTTTTTATATATATTAATATATTTTAAGTATATATATATATATATATACATACATATATATACATACATATATATATACATATAGATATATACATACATATATATAAAATATCCTGAAAGCAAACAATGCAAATAATACAAGTTATTAAAAATTACAAAGAAAAGATACTTACTGAATTCCAAAATCTAGAACTGATGGCTGAAAATGTAAGCCCTTTCCACTAAATAGTTTGTCTGAGAAGCTAAAAAAGAAAAGACAAGACAGATTATTTTTTGTTGCCATTTTGAAACTTGAATGCTGAGTTAAGAGTATACACTTAGGCCAAGGGCTCTCACAAGATATAATTTTACTCCCCTATTGATGAGTCTGAACTAGATCTTAAATGTAAAAATTGAATTATTAGAAGTCTAATACAATTCTATACTTGCAAAAATTTAAGATACTTTTAGATTATGGTTAGTATAACATATCAAAAGTACAGATTCTATAAGCATTCAACAAAAATGAGGAAGCAGTTAATTTTTAATATACATTTAATTTAGGTTTCATTTATGGATGAATTCAGATAATACGACTATTTTCATAAACTCCAAATCAAGACATACATGTAAGATGACTGGGGATGAGGGGTTGAAGAGGGAAGGAGATTTGGCCTCTAAAGTTGTAACAGGGAAAGGATGGGAGCAGAGAGAGCCAGGGATGCCCCTGAAGGCTGAAACCATCCCCAAGTCCGTATTTTTAAGAACAATCATCACATAAAACCTCACATGGCAGGTCACATCTTCAACAGCTATTAACCAGTTATGATGATTTTTCTTTAGAATCAAGACACATACCAAATTAACATACCAAAAAACAGAGTAAAATAAAAATGTATGTATAACATAATAACATAAAAAAATATATATACATATACATAAACATACTTAAAGAGAAAATACAAAATATGTGTGTATGTACTTGTATTATGTGTGATATATTATATACGCCAAAAAACTATCAATGCTTGTGACATTTTAAAAGCCATGCAATCCAAAACTATTGAACTGGAGAAGCCCCTAAATGCAACAAGTGTAGCTATTTTCAAAGACTCCAGCAAGCTTTCTAAAATGCAATCTTTCCACTGTCTCCTCCCACCAACTAGCACTGCACCAAACGTGGTCCCAAGATTGGTCCAGGAGTGGACATCTGAATTTCAGAGCTGCTGGCAAAAAGAAGCTTTGTGACCTTCAGCAAGCCCATCTCCCATTTTTCTTGAAGGTGCAAACAATACAGAAACCAGAAAACCCCTTCCAAAATCCTCATATCATAGGAAGGATCCTGGCTGCAATCTTTCCTTCCTCCCTCCACTTTTCTGTCCTTATCTAAATCAAAGTGACATCTCAGTCTCCACCTGCCCAATTCCCACCTTTCTACTTGCGTTGAGCTTGAACAGATAAGAGGTATGTTGTTTACTGGCCTCCTAGGACAGGACTAACTCCATGACGATGTACAAAAAGACCACTAACACACCCAGTTGCCTCCAGAAATGTTTTCAAGAGCCCCAGGAGGTGATGGATGCAAAGAAGTGCCAACATCAAATGTACCACAGCCACCCCGCTCCAGATCGAGCTGGCCAGGTTTTAGCATTCCAGAAGAAAAGGAAAACAGGCAACTTCACATGCCAAAAATTATCTTAGAAGAGTCAGGGTACTGTATAAGTAATAAGTAAAACAATTAATGATAGTCTCTTCCTGCGTACCAAAAGTGGATTTATCATCAGATTTCACACCCAACTTCTGCACGAAGGCAAGGTTTTAAGGATTTAAGTAGCTCACTTGAGATCACATAGCTATTAAGAGTCAGAGCCAGAATTCCCATGCAGATCTGTCGAGGCCAGAAATATGAAGCTGGTATGGAGTCGGGGCCTGTCCAAGTTCACCAGACCTACCCAAGGAACCAAGGCACTCCAGCGGTTGAGTGAGGGTTTGAGCTTTAGCGTGCAGACAAACTTGGGATGCCAGGCCCAAAGCCACTGCTCTCCAGTCCTGAATGGGTCAACCACTCAACTTCTCAAAAGTCTTAGCCTTACTATCTTAAAATGAAGATGACAACAGTATCTACCATATAGTTATCCTGAGGTTAAAATGAGATAATAATGCCTTTGCTTCGTGCCTGGCACATAGTTAAGTGCAATAAATATTAGATCATGTTACTAAGAGGAAGACTGTCATCTAACAAGAAAAGTAATGAGAACAGATGGAGAAGCCAATTAAGCCTGAGTCAGAGCTGACCTGGGGATTTAAAAGTCCCAAATGGGGAGCAGTAATTACCTCTGAATAGAACAGATGAAATATAAACCTGCACCATCTCATATCATAACAGAGATTTTTAAATCCCACAATCAGGAAGTTTTACACACCCAACAAAAATCAGATATGAAAGGTCCAACCTACAGCAATAAAACTAGAAACAGACAGACTGTCTCTAACTTCGAAGAAAACTTTATTTCAATCTCATAATGGAGAAGTAAAACCATGTCAATATTTCTTCCTAAAAGTCACAGAACAGATTCATTTTTCTCTTTGGTCAGTTTCAGCTCACTCGACTTTACAATTTGGAAAGGAGAGCAAGTTACAAGGGGATTTAACATCACTGTCTAAGGTTAAAAAGTTAGTACTCGTAGATAAAACCATTTTAGATGTAGACACTGCCCTGGAGAGTATTCATACACATGCACATGTCCTCAAGTATTTGTTAAAGACTTTAGGGGGAAGGGGGCCTGGGTGGCTCAGTCAGTTAAGCGTCAAGACTCTTATTTCAGCTCAGGTCCTGATCTCAGGGTTGTGGGATCAAGCCCTGCATTGGGCTGAGTGTGGCACCTGCATCGGGCTGAGTGTGGCACCTGCATGGGATTCTCTCTTCCTCTCTGTCCCTCCCCTCCACCTCAAAAATAAATAAATAAATAAATAAATAAATAAATAAATAAATAAATAAATAAATAAATACATAAGGCACAAGTTTTTAAAAAAACTTTAGGGGGGAAAAGCAACAAACTGCCAAAAATTAGTCAACTACCAACACGTATTCTCAAATATCAGTGGTAGCTAAGAAATTATACTGTGTTTAAAGACGCCAAGGTTTTCACTTCCAAATCCATGACATCAAAGTAACTTAAGCCTTAAGAGCTACAGCAATAAGAGACAAAATTCCTTCCCTTTGCTCCTTTCATTCAAAGTCAGCATTAACCTTTTCGCATGTGTGCCCTTAATACTGAGGATGCTTCTTTTACATCACAATTCACCTGGCCTCTTTCCCTCTTAGGAATTCCCTTTGTCTGGCATAAAATAAACTCAGACATCTTGTAAAAACAAATTAGAAAATTATGCCACATATTTCTAATGTGTACCCTCCCCCCCCCCCCAGGAAGGTAATTATAAGGAAAAGCCCTTTATTAGAAGAGAAAGATAAAAGAGGAACCATTTTTCTTCTATTACAGGAGGGAGGCATAGGAGGAGAACAAGAGGTGACAGTAATCTGAGGTGCGGGGGCTCTTGTTTATATGGACCCCACCCCAGACACTCTCTTAGCCCTTCTAAACACACCCACCGGCCGCAAAGAGCTGAATCTTTACTCAGCAGCAGGACATGTGGATGAGGAATCTACATATTATTTGGAAAGAATATCATCACCTAAGATTACCTGACTTTTTTTCTTTTATCATCTTCTCTTTTTTGGAAACTTCAGCTAACTTTTTTCTTTGTATATAAAACAAAGAAACAGGGGGCGCCTGGGTGGCTCAGTTGGTTGAGTGTCCGACTTCGGCTCAGGTCATGATCTCGCGGTTCGTGGGTTCAGGCCCCGTGTCGGGCTCTGTGCTGATGGCTCAGAGCCTGGAGCCTGTTTCAGATTCTGTGTCTCCCTCTCTCTCTGACCCTCCCCCGTTCATGCTCTGTCTCTCTCTGTCTCAAAAATAAATAAATGTTAAAAAAAATTAAAAAAAAAAAAGAAAAGAAAAGAAAGAAGAAAACAAAGAAACAGTTTTTTTAAAAAAAAGTGGCTGGTATAAGAGAAAAGAAAATTTCTCTGGAAATTAGAAGAGCTTGGTTCAGGTCCCAGATATGATATGAGCTCCCATGTGACACCAGGCTTCTGTTTTCTCTTCGACAAACTGAAGGAGCTGGACCAGACTGCATGGCTCCGGGATCCTTAGAAGGGCAT
Organism: Panthera pardus; assembly: GCF_024362965.1. Lineage (NCBI taxonomy): Eukaryota > Metazoa > Chordata > Mammalia > Carnivora > Felidae > Panthera > Panthera pardus. The sequence goes on from NW_026526688.1 coordinate 74,028,400, forward strand.
TCAGATGCCTCGACTCCTTCTTCCTAGGAAAATTATATCTATTTGCTGATATCAGACACACCCATTAAAAAATTTCAGTCCAGTGACTTCAGTAGGGAATGAATTAACTATAACCAACTGTTTAAGCCACTCAGAAATGTTATCTAACCAAATACATCATTCCAAACACAATGCTCCACCTCCCTGGAAGGAGCAACAGGACCCAAGGACTGTGGACCAGGCCTCAACGGCTCATGGCCATTCAGTAAGGACTAGCTGCGCCAGGGCAGGTGACCAGCTCTAGGAAGACCCTCCCCTCAAGGTTACAATCCAGGAAGCCATACAAGGCTCAGATGCCAACAAACAAAACTCATAGATCAAGAAAGTTCAAAGTGAGGGACAGAAAGCTCTGAAAAAGTCAGGAAAGGTTTAGGGTGGGGGTGGGAGGGGGCAGGGGCCTCAAGGAACAGTCACCACAAATGGAAACTGAAGGGAGGCCACTTGCAAAATGAACAGCAGCAGGGAAGACACAAAGGCTAAGGAAAGCACAGGCCGCATCTGGAAAACACCATTCAGGTAAGGAAGACACACTAGAAAGTTGGGGCGGAGTCTCTGACTGGTGAAGCATATGGCAAGGGAGGTGAGCCTGAACAGTGAGGACAGAAGGGAGCAGACAGGAGGGCAGCCAGCAATACAGTCTTACTGGAGGACAAGGACATTGGGATGGTGCACGAGCCAGACGCTCACCACAACACGCCATGAAAACAAGACTCGTGCACCGTGGCTCTGCACTGAGTCTTACCCCTAAAGGAGCCTAAAGGTTTGACCAATCTCTGAAGGACACTGCAAAGTTCCAGAACAGGGCCTGCAGAGGCTGGTATAGTCCTTTCTGAACAGGTAAAAAATAACTTCACCTTCCAGCAAGGGTTTGAGAAACAATGGTGGCCACCTACAGAGAAGATGGAACTGTCTGGTTTTCCACATTCCTAAATGCACTGGTTTCCATTTGCCTCTCAAAGCCCCAACATCTCCAGCTGGCTGTCTTTTACATGCAAACTCTTCTAATACCTCCAGAGCATGGCCATGACCAGGCTTTAGCCACTGGATGAGTACAAGGACAAGAGGACTGGCTTCCCACACAGTCCACAGACCCTCTTCTGCCTCAAGGAAGGTAACAAAGGAGACCATAGCAAAATAATACCATAGCCTAGACTCTGAAGTATTCAAGGAAAGACATGTTACGCTAATGAGCTACTTACTGGGCTGTTCTCCTTAGAGTCAGGAGAATGTGAGTGCGCACCAGAGCTCAGGGCTGGGACTGCTGTAAAAGACCCACAGAGTCCACAAAGGTAGAGATTTGTGCACTGTTAATCCCCTTGGACTCTGAGAAAACACACACACACACACACACACACACACACACACACACACACACACACACCAGGTATTTTCAGGATGCAGCTGCTATTCCCAGGCACCTGGGGGGGGGGGGGGGCGGGGGCGGTGGGATTTAGTACTTTCCGTCATACGTCAAAACTGGGATCGAGCCCTACGCAGATACAAGAAGCCCCAGCCTAAGGCAGCCCTTCCTGAAGCCTGCCCACAGTTAGACCGGCCACTCCAGAGCAAGGCCTGCACGGTTAGCATGGGCACTGCCCTAACCACTCCAGTGATCCAAGGGAACCCAGCCACAGGCCTTTGGTGAAATGGCCCAAACCATGTGATTTATGAAGTAAGTTCTATAACTACATGGGTTATGAAATTCTACATCATAATCTTAGTACCACAAGTTGCTTTTGGCTCCTCCTTTTAACTTAAAAAATATTTCTAAGAGTTTACCGTGCCAGATATGATAGACATAAGCACATCTACTGAAGTTAGAACTGTCATTCTTCCTGGCAAAGTAACTACTGACAGATAATCACTTAAGGATGGAGGCAGAAACCAGTATTTTTCCCTAATGAATCCCCAATGAGTGAGGGGGTGGGGGGTATCATTTGGCAGAAGAGAAAAGTCCTTGGAGCAATCCTAGCAGTGGTCAAAGGCACCCTCACTGATAAGGGGATATTTGGCGTTTTAAACCAGCCCTACATGTTGATGGCCAGGCCTTCCCAAGGCCAGGACAAAAGTCCTACACACCAATCCATCCCTCAAGTTGCAAAGACGTTCTCCCAGCTCATACCATCCAGGGATGAGGTGTTCCTTCTCTCAAAGATTAATGCCCGAAAGCCCCTTTCTGGATGGAACCTGGTCTGGTTTCAGGCCCTCACCCATCCTGCCCTCTCCAGGATTCTCAGCATCCCCTCCTGCTCTTTCTCCTCCACTTACATATAGGAGATACTCATACTCCAGTCACTCCGACCTGATTCAAGTCCCCTCCTTCCCTTCAGCTGTGGGTCAAAGTAGCAACGACAGCAAGTACACTTACTAAACACTTACCAGATGTGTGTACCAGATGCCGTGCCCAGCACTTTGCTATCCTGTGTAATCCAAGGAACCCTGTGTGGGTACTATTAGTATCCCACATCCACACCCAAAGAAACAGACACTTTGAGGGTTTCCACAACCAGCCAAAGCCCACTCCACTGCTGGTGGCTGAACGGGAATGAGCCCCTGGCTACACCGCCTCCCGTCCACGTCTCTGGGGTCCTGCTCCCTCACTCTACCGCAAATGCTCTTGCTGAGGTCATCAGGGAGAGCAAGCTGGGAAGGCAAGTGCTGAGGCTACTCAATCTCCCCACTGGCTACTATCCTGAAGTGCCCCTCCTTGGTTTCTAGGAAATCTTGCCCAGTTTTCCTCCGCCCTCTGTGCTGTTGCTTCTCACCTCCCTGTCAGGCCCTTCTCCCCCACATTACTGTCTCCTCAGCCCTCCCTAAAGTCTCACTTTGGCCAGGCACACCTACCCCCTAGTTTTAGCTATCACCAACAGGGTGACACTTCCTCTAGGGACATCTGTCACTTCTTTCTCCAGCATCCATGTTTCCTTACTTCAACCACAGACTTCCCACTGTCACCTCTCCTGGATTCCGAAAGGGCCAATTACTAATACTTCTAGACCTGCCTGTAGCTAGAATGCTGGCATATGACCCAGACTTGGCCAGTTTCACCTGCCTGAAGCGGGCAGGGCATCAGGAGATGATGCCACAAGGAAGGGAAGGAAAGAAAATGGAGAATCGTTCTGGGAATAACCACGGCAGTCAGGCAGCATGGTTAAGTGTCAGGGACAGCAGTGTCCTCGGCATCTGCTTCCATGGCACAGTTCTAGCTGTGGTTCTATCTGCTATGTCCCCTCTTACATTCTTTGTTTTTCTCAGCCTGGTTCTTAAGTCTTCCTAGAGATTCTGAGAGCTGCCCAACATCTTTTCAATAAATTCCTTTTTTTTTTTTTTCTCTGCTTAAATCAGCCAGAGCTGGTTTCCATGGTCTGACTGATTCATTTCTCAAGACTGTGTATCTGTGGCCTGGACCCCTCTGCTGAGCTCCTGACTGGGGTTTCCAAATGTACCAGACACCATCCCACAGACGGCCCACAGGCACATCCAAATGGAATCCATGGTGGAGTTCAACATCTTGCTCAGACTCCCATTGGATCACAGCACTGCACAGTAGTCCCTTATCCACAGCTTCGTTTTCTGTAGTCTCAGTTACCCACCATCGACCACGGTCCAGAAGCAGATAATCCTTCTTCTGATACACAGTCAGAAGGTCACTACTAGCCTCATGCTACGTCACTTCACTTCATCTCATTAGGGTAGGTATTTTATCATCTCACATCATCACAAGAAGGGTGAGAGCAGTACAGTAAGGTATTCTGAGAGAGATCACATTCATACAACTTTTATTATAGTATACAGTTATAACTGTTCTATTTTATTATTGTTGTTGTTAATCTGCCTTTGTGCCTAGTTTATAAATTAAACTTTGTCAGAGGTATGTATGATGGGGGGGGGGGGGGGAAACAGCACAGTTGACCTTTGAACAACACAGGTTTGAACTGTGCAGGCCCACTTATACACAGACTTTTTTTCAATAAATATGGTACAGTACTGTAAATGAACTCTCTCTTGCTTATTATTTTCTTAGCATTTTTTCCCCTAGCTTACTTTACGGTAAGAATACAGTATATAACACATACAACATACAACATGTGTTAACAGATGGTTTACGTTATCAATAAGGCTTCCAGTCAACAATAGGCTCTTTGTAGTTCAATTTCTGGGGAGTCAAAAGTTATATGTGGACTTTCTGCACACGGAGTAAGTGCCCCTAGCCCCATGTTGTTTGAGGGTCAACTGTATAGACAGAGCTTCAGTGCTACCCACAGTTTCAGGCGTCCACTGGGGCTCTTAGAATTTATCCTCAGAGGATACAGGGTCTACTGTATTCTCCTCTTGGTGAGTGGCGGCCTACCTGCCCAACCAGGAGACTTGTTGAGATTCTGACTCCTGTACTTTTCTTAACTCCACATGCAATGGATGCTGAGGACTCTGCTGGGACCTGGCACATTGACACCACTCAAATCTGTCCCCTCCTTATAGTGACACTAACACTTGCGATATTCTGATTTGTCAGTATTTATTCCTCATATATATTTGGTCTTTGACCACAGTTCCTGGCTGACAGGTCCCAAAACCATTGGCATTTCCCAAGTGTTAAGGGGGACAAAGGTGTCTTTTGTCATGTTAATGGACTATGGAACCCAACCACAGTGGGTGTGCTGGTTGCAGGGGAACCAACCTTGTGATTAGAGACTTGGAATTTTCGGTCACCCCCCCCCCCCCCCCCCCCCCCCCGCAAACTCCTCAGGGAGGGGAGAAAGGCGGGGCTGGAGGTTGATTCAGCCAATGGCCTATGACTTAGTCTATACTTACTGTGTAATGAAGCCTCCACAAAAACCCAAAGGACTGGGTTCCTAGGGCTTCCAGGTTGGTAAATATGTAGAGATGCAGAAATAGTGGCGCGTCTGGAGTAGGCATGGAAGTTCAGTGCCCTTTCCCCAGACTCTGCCTTATGTATCTCTTCATCTGGCTCTGGATTCTTATCCTGTACCATATCATTCAATCAAATGGTGAACATAAGTGTTTCCTTGAGTTCTGATAACTGCCCTAGCAAATTAATCAAACCTAAGGAGAAGGTCACTGGAAATACCCACCTGTAGCTGTCAGAGCACAGACTGGTGTCTGACATGGGGATCCAGTGGGGAGGGCGGTCTTCTAGGGCTGACCCTTTAACCTGTGCAATCTCTGAGTAGGTAGTATTAGAAGTGAGCTGAATTTTTGGACACCTTACTGGTGTCCTAGAGTTGCTTGGTGTTGTACGTGGGAACCCCCATACACACTGGCATTGGGTCTGGGAACCCAAAAAGAGCACTACCTTTGCATTTCAAAGAATTTTAAAATATATTATTATATTTACATATTTAATCATACCACAGTCCATATGCCATAAAGAACCCCTTTAGTTAAGTGGTTGAATTTGCAAAAACTTGTAAAAGAAAAGGAGAAATAAATACATAAATAAAAAGAAAAAGGCTGGTAATTAAGTCCACGTTTCCTAACTCCTGTTCCAACTTATGCCTTTATGCAATGTATGACTTCTCATCTATGTTTTAAAGATTTAACATATTGGGGTGCCTGGTGGCTCAATCGGTTAAGCTCCCAATTCTTGATCTCCGCTCAGGTCACAGTCTCAAAGTTCGTGGGTCTGAGCCCTGCATTGGGCTCTGTGCTGACAGTGAGGAGCCTACTCAGGATTCTCATTCATTCTCTCTCTCTCTCTCTCTCTCTCTCTCTCTCTCTCTCTCTCTCCCCCCGCCCCTCCTCTCTCTCAAAATAAATAATAAACATTTAAAAAAATAAAGATTTAACATATTTTCCTAGATTCTACTACATGTTAAGATAATTAAATGTGATTTTTCAGTCTGCAGAATACAAAATGTATTTTGTACTACCTTTCAGCTCTAGGACAAGTTAGGACGAAAAAGTAATTCAGTAGTAGATATCTCCAAGTAGTAATAGAGTTGGCCAGATGCTACACATCAGAAGTGGAAGCAAAGGCAGAAATTCACACGAACACTAAAGGAACTGCCAGGCAGACTAGGGATGAAGGACTTTTCCTTCTCAATCACAGGGAGACAATGCAAGTTCATTCAATACTGTGGCTATTTTTAGAAAACCAACTCTGAGCTCTCGAAGTGTCCATATAACTTTAGATATTAGTTCTCTGGACATGAACTAACTATTATTTAAAGTTCATCTATAACCTTTTAAGCAACTGGACAGCTACACTTATTCACATTATAAAAGCAGCAATGCTGTATCTCTGACCATTAACTTCTTCCGTGTCCCTGCATTAAGATATTACAACAGCCAAGGCAGTGTGACCCAAACCTCCAAAGATGAATAAGAGGCTGCCTAACTTTCATGTGCCTACAGTGCTGCATATAGTACGAGGTGGACCAGAGTCCGTAAGAGGGAAAAAACAGTGTGAAGCAGGTTAGGAAAAGTGTTCTGGATGAGGTGGAATGGAGTAGGGCTTGTAAGGCTGGATATGCCACCTTCAGGTAAAAGTGGAGGAGGGATTCCAGACAAGGGGAGAAACGCAAATGACGACACACAGACTACAGAAAGGCACGTAAGGTAAAAACCGACATATATAAGGTAACTTCTTGGAGTTTCTTGGTTGAAACTCTAAATGAAAGAATAACCCTATGTAACTTCAAATCCCAGGACAACATTTTAATTCAAACACTATGAACTGATTTTGTTTTTTATTTATTTATTTTTTAACGTTTATTTATTTTTGAGACAGAGAGAGAGAGACAGAGCAGGGCAGGGACAGAGAGAGAGAGGGAGACACAGAATCCCAAGCAGGCTCCAGGCTCTGGGCTGTGAGCACAGAGTCCAAAGCGGGGCTCAAACTCACGAACCATGAGATCATGACCTGAGCCAAAGTCAGACACTCAACTAACTGAGCCACCCAGGCGCCCCTGAGTTTTTTGTTTTTTGTTTTTTTTTTAATTTCGATGTCAACAATATTATCAAAATAATCTTCAGGCAATTACAAAGACTTAGCAATACTGTTGGAAAAATCTAATGAAAAATGTCTACACTGTTCCTTGAACAGTCAGCCTCGCAGCTTTCTTGGCCGGAGCGAGTGAAGGGCCTGCAGTGTCAGCTACTGGGAAGGGCGCGGCAACTGTCAGTTTTGCACAATAGTAACTTGTGTGTCCAGGCATTCCTGTTTCTCAGAATACCTGGGCCACGTGTCATTGTTCAACAAGGTCAAGTCTTCTTAGAAAGGAAGGAAGGAAGGAAGGAAGGAAGGAAGGAAGGAAGGAGAAAGAAAGAAAAAAGAAAGAAAGAAGGAAGGAAGGAAGGAAGGAAGGAAGGAAGGAAGGAAGGAAGAAGAAAGAAAGAAAAAAGAAAGAAGAAAGAAAGGAGAAAGAAGAAAGAAAAGAAAGAAAAAAGAAAGAAAGAAAGAAAGAAGAAAGAAAGGAGAAAGAAAGAAAAGAAAGAAAGAAAGAAAAAAGAAAGAAGGAAGAAAGAAAGAAAGAGAAAACTAAAGAAAAGAAAAGGAAAGGGGAAAAAAAAGAACACTCCCTCTGAATATTTCTTTCATGTAGAAGCAGCTCTTTTAAGTGGACTGTCCAGCTGTCCACTAAACACACTAGCATACACCACACACTTGCCCACAGAGCATAACTTCCTACTGCCAAGCTCACTTCTAGTAAGATATAATCCCACACTCACAATGGCTTAAAAGCGGATTTTTCTCATGTGAAACCCAAGTCATACTGACAACAGAGAAACTAAACTAGAATGTTCCCAGAAAGACAATTACTCCTTAATATAAATCAGAGGGGCCGGGTTATTTTTTCCCCCCTAAGGATAGGGAGCTTGGGGGTGGTAACTTTAAAATGTGTTATGTCAAAAACCATCTTCCCTTGAGAAATAATGGTAAAGGTTTCATGGTTTCTTTCCCAGGGAAATCCCTGTGTGACAGGAATTGTTCTCCTGCTCTTAACATCCCTTCTCTCTCTCTTTCATAGAATTTTTTGCCAGGCACGTTTCCAGGGCTCCCTTGCAGCTGGGGGTGGCAATGGGACCAAGTGGCAAACAGGAGGTAAGCACCGTGCAGCAGCTTCCAGGAACCCTCTGGCCCTCCTTCCTCCCATCTGCTGCCGTGAACACAAAAGTCCAACTTGCATCCTGAATACCAGACCCAGTACCTCAGGGAAGGCAATGTGGTGATCTGCGGGGAGCAGGGCTCCCTAAAGACTTTCTGGAGGCAGGGGCTGTGTATGCCCAGACTCTCACAGGAAAGGGAACACATGATCTTGTTTTAAACCAGTGATATTGTAACGATTGTAAACCACTTTAAACCATTATAACTGTTACCTGAAAACTTAATTCTAACTGAAACAGCTTCTCACCCTTTTCTTTTTTTTTTTTTTTACATTTTTTTTTTTCAACGTTTTTTTTTTTTTTTTTTTTTTTTTATTTTTGGGACAGAGAGAGACAGAGCATGAACGGGGGAGGGGCAGAGAGAGAGGGAGACACAGAATCGGAAACAGGCTCCAGGCTCCGAGCCATCAGCCCAGAGCCTGACGCGGGGCTCGAACTCACGGACCGTGAGATCGTGACCTGGCTGAAGTCGGACGCTTAACCGACTGCGCCACCCAGGCGCCCCTTTTTTACATTTTTTAATGTTTATTTATTTTTGAGAGAGAGAGGGCATAAGTGGGAGGGGCAGAGAGAGAGGGAGACAGAGAATCCAAAGCAGGCTCCAGGCTCTGAGTTGCCAGCACAGAGCCAGACGCAGGGCTCGAACTCACGAACCACGAGATCGTAACCTGAGCCAAAGTCGGACACTTAACCAACTGAGCCACTCAGGCACCTCAACTTCTCACCCTTTTCTAACACCACAAGCTGCTGGGGCCACTGCTCAACAGAACGAATGCCGTGTAACCTCCCCATCCTTCCAGCCTCTGCTGGCCCTGGGGGACACAGGTTCCAGGGGCATCAGCCTTCCTTTTGGTCCAGAACCAGAGCCTCCCCCAAAATCAGGACGCTACATGGTTAAGCAATAAATGTAACCCAACTGTGCCGGCAAAACAAAGAAAATTCTAAGAAAGGATGGCTCCTGGCTGCCTTTCACTGAGAAAAGCCACTGACTGTGGTAGTAGCCTTTGGTGGCTTTGATCACAAGCTGGTGTAAACTGAGAAATGCTTGTAGATGAACCGCTTTTAGGACCGAGCACACATAAACTACCTTCTAGTTGAGAACCTATGGTTCTGCCTCCTAACCACACACAAAGGGACAATTCCACGCAGGGACCTGAGAGGACCTCTGTGAGACACGTCAGCGAACCCAGGGTAGGAAGGTATTCCATGCCAATGTGACCACACCAGACAAATAAGAGGTGCTAGAAGGGACACACAGGTGTTCCTGACCTCCTAGGAATAAGTCCAAGAAGGGGCCTTGCCAATAGGAGCACAACACCACTTACATTGCGGTGAAGGCAAGGAATTAAAATTATTCAGGTTTTCAAAGCCTGCTCGAAACACACTTACTTACTGACCTGCACTGCCTCCTTCCCCTGGGGGGGATGACAGGAACCCTACAAAGGAAAGCAAGCACCTTCCTGCTCTACTCAAGGTCCTTCAACAGGGTGACACAATGCAGAGCTCCAGCAAAACCAGAAAAGGAAGAACAGGGAAGACGGTATCCTGTTTCCTACTCCGTCTTGGCAGAAGAGTCCAAAAAAGGTTTTAGCAGTGAAAGGAGTTTGCTTCATTCCCAGGGCCTACGGGTTACCGGATCCCAATCAGAAACCAACCCACAAGAGAAAGATGAGTGAAGAGACTACATACTGTTCTTGTGACCAGAATCTCAGTCTCTACTATAAAATTAAGGTAACACCACAGGTCCTCTGTGAGGAGTAAATGAAATCTGTATGCAAAGAGCTTGCAAAGAACCCAGCCGAGTGTTTGCCCAGGGAGTAGAGGAGTGTCAGTTCTAAGGTCAGCAGAGAAGCAAAATAGCCAAGACTGATCTTCTGATGTCTATAGACTCCAGAGAAACAAATCAGGACCAGGCTAAGAGTGTCCGTTTTAAAATTTAATTTATTGGGGGGAGGCAGGCAGGCGGGCAGAATGCCTCCAACTTAATTCAAGGGAGCTGACAGTTCCAGGCTGCACTCCACTGGAACAGCAACGAAAGTAGCTGGAGCCTCCCTTTCAATTCAGCCCAGGGAATTTAATTGTTCTTAATTATACAGGCGCCACTCATATGCAAATAGTGCATGAAGGGTTTTCCTTTTAAATTGTAATTTTGCTTTCAAACCCCTGAGGCACTGAAGTGTTATTGCTGAAGATGTCACAGAAGAAAGAGGGCCCGGCCTAGGTCACCCCAGCCCAGGAGAGAGGCCCCTCTTCACAGACTTTCCCTCCCTTTGTCTGGCTCTGCAGGCTCGCTACCCTCCCACCGGTCAGACCTGCCCCAGCCTGGCAGCCCGTCTCAGACTTGGTCGTGGCCCATCTCTCCTCAAACATCTCCATCTCTCCTTCTAGCGTTCTCCATCCCTAGACAAAGCACAGGATGAATCCAGCGCAGATTCCGGGGCCCAGCGGAGAAGGGAGAGGGAAGTAAAGACCAGCTGGTGGCAACCACCCAATCCCTTTGTGGAGGAACGCCAACTCCAGAAGAAGTGGAGCCCCCCCCCCCAGTAAAAATTGTGTTTCAGGGCACCTGGGTGGGCCAGTCTGCTAGGCGTCCAACTTTGGCTCAGGTCGTGATCTCGTGGCTCATGAGTTCAAGCTCTGTGTGGACAGCTGGGAGCCTGGAGTCTGCTTCGGATTCTGTGTCTCCCTCTCTCTCTGCCCCTCCCCAACTTGCGCGCTGGCTCCCACGCGCTCTCTCTCTCTCAGCAATAAACACTTAAAAAAAAGATGTAAAAAAAGTGTGCTTCGAAGATTATAGCGCCATGAAAAAAAAAATGCCGCCAACAAGTAAATAAAAGGAAACAAAACAGTCACGTGCTGCATGAGTACAAGTAAAAAATACACAGAGGAACATGAAAAGGCAATTACCAAAATATTAACAGCAATGTTAGGATGGGTGGGATGTCGGTAACATCTCTTTTTCCTGATTTTCCAAAATTGCTAAGTGGCTCAATGTCTATGAGAATATTAAAAATGTTCAGTTATGTGCTTTCAGAAAACTCAAGAGCAATAGGAAGTCACATTCCTTTTAAATATTACTTGTGATCATTTCTTTTTATCAATTCAAAGAACACATTTCCACATTTATAAGCTATTTAAAAAGCTAACAAAAGTTTCAATGCCTAACTCACTGGCAACTTTTCAGTCTCCGTGGGCTCTTCTTCCTCCACCGTGTCTTTAAGACACAGACCCGCAGGCTCCAGGCTTCGCTCTCCCTGCCATACACCCTCACTTGCTGATCTGGTACAATCTCAGGCTCCAGCATCACTTCAAACTTAAGGCCTCCCGCGCAGCCCTCTGGCTGCCCACCCACAGGTCAACTGGATGTCTACGAGACATTAAGAAAAAAAAAAAGTCTAAAGCAAAACCCTTGACCTTATCCCAACTCTATCCATAGCCATCTAGCTCAGGTGTTCAAGCCAATAATCTTGGAATCATCCTGGACTGTTCTCCACCTTACACCCCAAATCAATCTGCTGGAAATCTTGTGAGCTCTGCTTTCAAAGTGAATCCAGAATCCCACCACCTTTACCACCACTCTGATGGCCCCAGGACTCTCATCTCCCACATATCTTGGTTACTGACTCTAATGGCCTCAACTGCTCTCCCTGCAGTCCAGGCTGGACACCTGCCTTTCTAAATCTAATCCAGATCCCGTCACTGTGCTCTGCTCAAAACCCTGCAATGACTGCCCATTTCAAAGGTCTCGCAAGAACTCTGCACCACGCTCCTTGGGGTGACCTCACTGCCTTCAGTTCCCTCCCCTCCTGGGACTCTCAGTCTGCTCGGTGAACACTTGGCATTAGTTCCCACCTTAAAGGCCTCTGTACTGGCTGTTCTTTCAGACAGCCTCAGGGCAAACTCCCTTCCCCCAGATCTGAGTAAAATCTCTCCCTTCTAATAAGCCTCCACATCCTAATGACAGCCCCCACCCCACCCACCATCCTCATCTTTTTTTTTCCCTGTCCCCAGTTTTTAATTTCCTCCATACCATGTATTGTCTTCAAACATCCATTAGCTTTTTCTAATGTTTACTTACTTATTTTGAGAGTGAGCGTGCATGCAAGCAGGGGAGGGGCAGAGAGAGAAGGAGAAAGGGAGAATCCCAAGCAGGCCTTGTGCTGACAGCACAGAGCCCCACGTGGGGCTCAAACCCACGAAGCATGAGATCATGACCTGAGCTGAAATCAAGAGTCGGACACTTAACCAACTGAGCCACCAGGTGCCCCAAACATCCATTCATTCTAGTTGTTTATTGTATTTAGGTTTGCCGTGTCATTCCCATACCCCAACTGACGGCACGTTTTCCAGGACAGGAATTTTGGTTTGTCTTGCATGCCAACGTGTCCCAAGCATTTACAGCACAGTTGCTGAATAGGATTTGTTAAGTTAAAGAAAAACTTTTCAATTGATGCCATGGATTCATAAAATCACAATTCAGGCCTCAGATTATCTTTTTAATTATCCAGTATAAAGTCAGCCTACCATAACACAGCAGAACCACAGGATCATTAAAAAAAAAAGTTCCCTAAATTTCAATTTAAACCTTTACCAAATCTAATTCTGAAAGAAAGAAAGTATAGAACAGTCTTAAAAACCAGTGTCAGGTAAGTTGTATTTTTTATTCACCTTAAAAAAAAAAATCACATCAAAGGTATACAGATTAGAGTGAATTACTAAATTACAGATGCTATAATTGTTAAGAAAACATCAAGATAACTAAGAAGTTAAAAAAACAAGGAGGATATTGAACTATTGAGAAAAATAAGGCATTGGATCAGGCACTGAACAACATGGAAGAGATCAAGCTAGAGACGCACTTTGTTAACCCTTGGCTGGGGAGAATCTTTCAGAAGGAAGCATCTGGGGTGAGGGCCTGTTTCACATCTCTGATAAACCATCTGAATCAGCATCACTAGTTATTACAACATTCCTGGGATGGCTGTTTTGGGTCCACTGCTTGAATGAGTAGGTTGGTAATCCCAGAATGAAGAAATCAAAACCTACAGTATTTATAAACACCAGCTACACAAAAAGCATGGCAAACTGAGGTGAACCCTGGCACCAGACTCTTGGCCTCCCTTCTGCCACCTCAGCTACAACCCTGGTTTAGCACCAGTAGGGAGCCGATGTGTACCCCAGCCTCACACTAGTCCTCCAGCTATAATGGGGGCAAACGTGGCCAACCGTGGGGATAAAAGACCTGAGAGATGAAGGGAGAATCCCCAAATTCACTTACTCCTTGAAGCCAACAACATTCCTTCTTCCAGATTATAAGAGTTAACAAATTCCTGGGGAACCTGGGTGGCTCAGTCAATTAAGTGTCCGACTTCAGCTTAGGTCATAATCTCACGGTTCATGAGTTTGAACCCTGAGTGGGGCTCTGTGCTCACAGCCTGGAGCCTGCCTTAGATTCTGTGTCTCCCTCTCTCTTTGCCCCTCACCATTCCCCTCTCAAAAATAAATATTTTTTAAAAAAATTTTAATAAAAATTAAAAAAAAAGAGTTAACAAATTCCTTTTAATGCTTAACCAAATAATTGGAGTCTGTCACTTGAGGCTGAAAAGGCCCCAACTAGTAGTGAGATGAACTCAGTAACTCAAATATAATTCATGAGGCTGGGTCCAAAAGTCAGAAAAGCAAGTAACCTTTGGAACATTAAAATATATTTTATGACTGTTTATGAAAACACATGCTTTCTGAGAAATAGGATGATTCTACAGAAGGCCTAAGATAATCTGCATCCCCTCCAAATAAAGGCAGAAAAGTGTCTCTTAAAAAGTGCAAACTACATTTTCTTAAAAAAAAAAAAAAAAAGAACCAATAGCTTCTGTTAAGAGGGACAGAAATGTTCTAAAATTAGATTGTGGTGATGGCTGCACAACCTTGCAGATAAAGTAAAAAACGGTGAATTGTGTCCTTTAAATGGGTGAATGGTACGGTACATGAATTTTATCTTTAAAAAGCTGTGTTTTTAAAAAAAGAACTAACAGCAACTACACAGTGCCAGCCTCCTAATTCAATCATTCTGTCAAGATTCAGTATAGCAAAGGAAAGAGGAGGCCATTTCTGCCGACGCATCTTCTCAAACATGTAACCATACAAGCCCTACAAGCTCATTTCCTTTCTGTGCACACAGATGCCTCTTATACATAATGAAAATGCCATATGCAGATGCATCTGATTAGCGCCATCCACATTTCCCATCATCATGCAGCACTTGGGGAGCTGCAGTTAATTCTTGCCCATTATCCAAGTGCAAAATCATTCTGCCTAATTTCAAGCAGCCTGGCAGCTGCAGAGGAAAAACAGCCTTGCCTGTCAGTGGAGGCCCATTTGACATATAACCCCTGTTGCTACAAGGACTCCAATCATCTAGGGCTAATCAATTTCAATCAAGTAGGCACTATTAGACCACAGAACAATGGTGACTTCCTTCTTCATCTGTTAGCATGTACCTTCAAAAAGCCAGCAAGAAAGATGAATGAGAAAGGGCAGAAATCAGGACGGGTGTGTTTTCTTTTCTTTTTTCTGCGGGGGAGGGGGGAGGCAGGAAGGGGTTGCAGGGGGTGAAGAAATCAAGTAAGAGCAGAACAAGTATTTACACCAAGGCATGTTCTCTCCCCCTGCTATCCCCATCCCCATATTAATCTTCACGGACATGTGAGCCCTGATCCTTAAACCACCTGGCCTCCAGAGCTCAATAAACTCCAATACTACTGAATTATTCTGAATTTGCCAGTTCTCCAAATAATCCCTTGACCTCTCTTCTAAGGAGGCATTTCCGTATTTGAAATAGCTTCCATTGTGGTTTTCCTTTAACTATAAAAGAGATAAGAAAATATACCAACAGTATTTCATACAATGAAATGGGGGAATTATACTGTAAAATGCCATAATTATACAATAAAATACTGTACATAAAGTATTCAGCTAAATTTTTAACTCTCATTAGAAACAATTCAATTTATAACCCAATATTCAGTAACACTTCAGAAATGCATTTCTTTCCTCTAGTAATAACAAAGGGAATCCTGTTACACTCCACTCTAGAAATACTACGCATTCTGGCAGTAGTTACAGAATTAGTCCCATTAAATTCAAGAAAAGGTTAATCCCCTGCAGTGGGTTCTTTAAAAATGTGTAACTCCTAAACGTTTCCTCTCTTTTAAAAAGGATCATCATGAGGGGGCGCCTGGGTGGCGCAGTCGGTTAAACGTCCGACTTCAGCCAGGTCACGATCTCGCGGTCTGTGAGTTCGAGCCCCGCGTCAGGCTCTGGGCTGATGGCTCGGAGCCTGGAGCCTGTTTCCGATTCTGTGTCTCCCTCTCTCTCTGCCCCTCCCCCGTTCATGCTCTGTCTCTCTCTGTCCCAAAAATAAATAAAAAACGTTGAAAAAAAAAATTTAAAAAAAAAAAAGGATCATCATGAGCACATCTCCTACAGTCAAGAAAGAAATGAGTCCACTGGTATCCAATTTACCCACCCTCAGAGGTAACAGGAGTTTTTGTAAAATATGGATTTTAGGGCTCCACCACTTCCTGCTGATTCAGAATCTCTGGGGATAGTGCCTGGAAATCTGCATTGTGAGAACAGCTCCCCACGCAGCTGCACTCTCCTTGCACCCATTAGGAAAGAAGTAGCATGTGTATTTGGGAATCACAGTTCCATTTATTCATCTTTCTGCTGCTCTTTCTGGGATTCTTCCAGATACTTCTGTTTCCAATGCAGCTCATTCATTCTCCTATAAAATTCTCTGGTTTCAGGGAGAATCAGGTTGCAGGAAACAAACTAGCTATTTTAAGTTGAAAGGGATTTTACTATAGAGAATTAGATGCTTCTGGGATTGCTGAAAGGTTCAAGGAGGCAGTCTCTGTTCTAGACCTCCAGAAAGGACTCCCAGGACAACAGGGAACCGGCCCACCTAGGGTACTGGAATCTTTGTCACACTGGGAAGGTGGGGCACTTTGGGAAGCAATCCTGGAACTACTGAGTCAGGAACATCCTGTCAACTGTGATGGCAGGACCTGAGAGCTACCTCTGCCACCACTGTTGGTCCAATGCCACATATCCACTAAGTCAAATCAAGGGACAAGTCACTCACGTTTTGTGATACTCCAGAGGTCGAACTTTCCTGAGTTGATATGCTTCTGATGCTACTGCACCGAACAGCGGTCACCAGAGTGAAGTCCAGCATGCCTGCCTTACCCTGAACAGAGGACCTCAACTCTCCCAACAGTCACTTATTCAAGCAGTCCTTAACACTCACATGTCTCCTTTATCTACAGCACTTCTGGCCTTTCTTCTCTCCATGTCCCCTTCCTGTGGAGACAACTGCTAATTCAGATCCCAATACTGTATCCCAATACCTTTTGAATTTCTTCTTCTTTGACCCCACTCATAAGACAGTATCTTTTACAGGGTCCTGATTTTTATCATCCAATAAACTGGATCTTTGCCCCCCCCCACCACCAAATCCTGTCATTCACCAAATCAATGCCACTTGAACTAAATAGATAGTATTAACAAAAAACATACTAACACCACCCTCACCAGGAAAATTCTAATAATGACATTATTGAGATCTGCCCAGATTCGACCAGCATTTTTTTACATGGTATTTTCTTTTTTCCTTTTTTTTTGAATGTTTATTTATTTCTGGGAGAGAAAGAGAGAGAGCACGAGCGTGTGAGCAGGGGAAGGGCAGAGAGAGAGAGGGTGACAGAGAATCCCAAGCAGGCTCTGCACTGACAGCACAACACTGAGCTAGAACTCAAGGACCACAAGGTTAAGACCAGAGCTGAAATCAAGAGTCTGATGCTTAACCAACTGAGCCACTCAGGGACCCCACACAGTATTTTCTAAACCATATGTCCAACACAGCATGAGGTGCTATGAATGGATAAAAGCCCTTGACCACAAGGAGTTGGTATTCTCAGAGGAGCAGCAGAGACCTAAGAAAAGAATAGTGGAGACAGAAAGAATTTTAGATGCTACAACTAAAATATTTGATACCAATATTAACTATAAACTTCTCAGATTTGAAAAAATAATGTTCGTTCTTTTCTTAAAGCATGTGTGAGGTCTCCTGAAATGAACATATGGTAACATCTTGTGTAACAGCCCACAGAGTCCATTTTTGCAATCAGATCTTACTTAATACAATACACTGTGTGACTTCAAAACATGTGCATATGTCAAGTGCAGAAAATCTCCCACAGTTACCTGGCCAGGGTGAGGAGTGAAGGGAGATCTTTAAAGCAAACAAAATCACTCCTAACACAGGAGTCAAGCCTGAGAGCACACTACAGTATGATAGAAGATATACAGTTACCTTTAATTTCTTAATTTATTTTCTCCTGTGAGTAAACTACTTTTCCTCCTAGATTTAACTTGGTATCATATTTGTGCTTACATTGAGATTTTTTTCCTCCTGAGGGATTCAGTTTTCTCTTTTAATCGGCGCTTCACATCTTTTGGGCTACTGTCTTCCAAAGAAGCAGCATCTTTTTCTAAATAAGGAGTCCACATACATTTCTTACTGTACATATTCACTTTCAAGAAGTGGAAACATATACATAGAGTAAGTTTCTCTTCAAGTCATGCTGAAGGTGGAAGGGGCACACCCACAAAAGCTTGCTAATCTGTTTTAGGTGGAAACTTTACTTCTATTTCTTTTGTAAAAGGATTCCATCCCATCCCCCACATTTGAGAAGCATGCTGTCTATGCAATTTCCTTAAATAGAAAATTCAAGGTAATTAATCATTTCTTTTACTACTGCAAATATAACCAACTTTATATGGAACAGAACATTTCCACCTTCTCTAGATGAAAAGTCAACAACATTCACAGGCGCTAGACGCTAGACTGTCATCTCTCATAAGCACCAAGATAAAATTAATTACAAACTACCCTGCAAATCACCAAAGATTAAACAGATGACTGATGAATGGTCTCTGGAGCCCTCTGGACAGTGGGGTAAAAGCAATGGAAGGCTCTTCCTCACCTCACAGAATCCTACTTCCAGAGGACACAATCCTCCCAGACCAGACCAAATGCAAAACCGCCCTACAGAAAGACAGCAAAAATCCAAAGCCTGCTGTGGTCTAGCACACATATAGCATCAGATAAGGGACTATGGCTGACCTTTCTCTTGAGCTTCAAAGTCTACCCTCTCTCTAGGCCACACTCTAAGCCACGCTCTGACGGAGGGGCCAGTTCCTCCAACCCCAACCAAATCCCTCTTCCACTATGCTATTTCCCTTAGTCTTGGAAACTCTAAGTCTGACGCATACATTGTTAACTGCTCTGCTTGAGATACAGCAACATTAATATGAGCATTTTATGAGACAAGTCCAGGAAGCAAACCTACAAGAAACAAGACCACTAATAAGACAGTAAGAAGAACAGAAGAGAAAACGGAAATGACAGTTATTTCCTCCTTAAGTTCTAAAATAAGTCTTCTCCTCCTCTACCTGCTTTTAAGCTGACACTCGTTCTCACCTTGTTTTTAACGGTCTCGTTGTTTTCAAACCTAGAGGTTTCCCCCTAAATTTCCATAAGTGAATGGTTTATCTGCATTACTGCAACCAGACTAGATGGACACTCTTATTTTAAAACTAGTCCTTTTTAGGGCTCCTGGGTGGCTCGGTTGGCTAAGTGTCCGACTTTGGCTCAGGTTATGATCTCACAGTTTGTGAGTTCGAGTCCCGCATCAGGCTTTGTGCTTCGGATTCTGTGTCTCCCTCTCTCTCTGCCCCTCTCCTGCTCGTGTTCTATCTCTCAAAAATAAATAAACAGTAAAAAAATTTTTTTAATTAAAAATAAAAAATAAAACAAGTTACTTTTTTTTCAATATTTTAAAACATGCTACATAGTTTTTCTCCAGTCACTGGAAAAGGATACACTAAATTTAAAACTTATGTTTTCAACCCACACAAATCTACCAATGCCAATTGCTAGGAGCTCAAATACAGCCTCACTCTCGGTTCTGTTTTCATATACTAGATTCTCCCTATCAATAAATTTCCATTTTCACAACTAAATAACACAGTCTTTGAAGAGGCAAGCTGTAACCTATTTTATATTATCTACTGCCAAACTCTGGGAAGTAAGCTGAGGCTACAATATTTCACTCGCAGTTCTAAAACTCCACACATATCCACACTGCTCTCCATTTCACAGAGATGTGATAAACTCAGTGAGTGAATGTGTGTCACAGGCAAGCAGGCGATGTCTCCCAGCAGGCCAAGGAAATTCAGAACAGACCATGGGGAAAAGCAGCTGCACACGTTAATGGTATGGCTAACACTCTAAAATACACAGGACCAAAAATCAAAGCCTCTCAAATTATAAAAATATGGTACCAAAACAATGAAAATAAAAAGAAATGCATGCAATGTGGCCCACTAATGCAGGAAAAAAAAAAAATAACACATGGACAGGAAAAGGACATCTGTCAAATACTTGGACAGTGTGTTGTTTTAGCACACTTAGCATCATCAAGTATGTGTCACTATCCAAGTAGCATCATCTTAGAAAGAAGAGCCATCCAGTGAAGTTTCTAACACAGAGACAGTCCCTGCTTTAATTTCACAACACATTCCTAGAAACCATAACATAAAGCCAATCATATCTTCCCATGGGAACTACATTAAAATCGAAGGGTTACATCCTGGCCAAAGACACCAAATAAATCATAGCAATGACAATGTTGCAAAAAATCTATGACACAGCTCCAAACCCTCTAAATAATACAAAGTGATAAAATCAAGCCATAGCATTGGAATTTGATGTTAGATGTGACCTTATAGACCACAGGGTCTAAATCTCTCCTTCTCTAGGCCAGTAAATGAAAACCCAATGACCACTTGCCCAAGGTCAGAAATGTTGTTAGAAGCCAACTGAGAAACAAACCCAGGCCCCCTATTAACCAATGCATGTACTACTACACAAGCTTACTTTCTTTACAAAGATCCCTTAAAACAGAAAAAAAAAAAAAAAAAAAGCATACACTGTTATTATATAAACTACCTCTAAAATAAGACAAACATAAAGCAGAACTCCCATATAACACATTCTACCTGTAAACAATGCCGGCCCTTAAAGATTACACATCTATGTGATTGTGATGAGCAACAATTTTTCCTTTTGGTCAAAATTTACAAAGTACTATGGGAGAATACTTGGACTGCCAATCCAGAAGAGCCATGGCTTTTGGCCATGCGCTCCTTCTGGTTAGAGACCCAGCCTCCCTGGCCACCAGGACTTGCACGTGACCCAAGGCAGGTATCAGAGCCTTTCCCCAGACCACGTGAACTGGAAGGGAATCCTTGGGGTACAAAGCTGTGAGAAGGGCACTCTGGCACAGCCAGTGACCAAACTTCCCATTAGACTTTCTGCAAGAGAGATGGAAAAGCCAAACAGAAGTGAAATCTGGGAAAGACAGGGCAGCCCCACACACCTAAAGTGAGAGGTGCTGGTAAAAGTCTTAGCAAGCAGATAGGGTGAGGATTTCTGTCCCTTTTGGGTTTTTCTGAATTACCTAAGCTTGCTACCACAAACATGAATTTTGTAATGAGAAATGTAATGGGAAAACTCAGTCATGAAGGAAGGCCAGGGTTGATATTCAACTAGAATGGACTCCCTTTACTGAATGTCTAAGACCTCTTCTAAATGTTTTATTTATTTCTGAGAGAGAGTGTGTGTATTCAGGCAGAGAAAGGACAGAGAAAGGGGGCGACAAAGGATCCGAAGCAGACTCCATGCTGACAGCAGAGAGCCTGATGTGGCCCTCAAATCCATGAACCTCAGGATCATGACCTGAGCCAAAGTTAGATGCTCAAGCGACTGAGCCACCCAAAACACCCCTAAGATCTCTTCTGATCGGAACCTGATTGGGTATCATCCTGAACATGGGGTAAAAAACAAAACGTTCCCTATAATCTATGAGGGTGATAGCTTCATTTCTGGGTGTGGCCTTGATCTGACATAAGTTTTAACTGTCTTTAACACCAGCTAACTATAGACATTTCCCACAATCCTATCAATAATAACAGGTTAAACAATGATCACATGAAAACTCCACAACAAAACCTGAGGTGAGTTAGAAGCATACAACCTCTTTTTGACAGCTCTCCTCAGCACACCCTGCACAACAGCCAACCAACTCTGCAAGCGTCTGCCTCTGCATTTCTAAAGACTCAATTCCTCTTCCTCAAACACTTCCCCCTTCTCTTCACCCCACGTGTTACCTATATATGTGCATCAGATTTGGCTTCCCCCTACATAATGCAGTGCTGTTTTCCTTCCAAATTTTAATTTTTTATTTAAGATGCTTTTCTCCCCTCTCCATTTCATTCCTGAGACATCTGTCCCCCCCTCCCTAACTTTAGGCAAACCATCTAATAACCTCACATCTTATAGAATGAATTTCACCGAACAGACAGCAATAGAGACAAATGTAGAAAATACCTAAGGTTCACAAATACTTCTACTTACAAAGCAACACAATTCTGGTAGTTTTAATTAACATGGTTTGCCAATGCCTGACATAACATCTGGGAATTACATTCACAGGAAACTGTATTTCCGGTCTTATTTTGACATAAAATGCTAAAGGCAGAACAAACGCTAAAGGCAAAAATACAGGTAATCCTATAGTCACATGGCCTTTAAGTACTTTTTCAAACCAAAGTAAACACTGTACCATGGAAATATTATACCATGGTTAAGTGAGCAGACGAAGCCACAAAAACCTACTCAATCCTTAAGTCCTGCAAAGTCTAACCACCAAGTATCAGAGTGGGCTAAGGGGAAACCCAGGAGCTCCGCAAGCCTGAGGCAGAGGCCATGGGGATTTCCTCTGCCTTGTCTAAATCACCAAAGGCAGGGCTCCAAGCAAAGCTGGTGCTGAAGATGGGCTGTGGCAAGAACACGGGATCCTGGGGGACAGAGGAATTGAGGTGAGAATCAAGACAGCACGGCCCAGAGTGAGACAGGAGCGACGACCTTCCGGGCAGAGTCTCCATTCATTTCAGGGAACATTTATTAAAGACCATCTAGGGCTAGGGCACTTGGCTAAGCAACAGGAGACTGTGCTCTTAAAGAACTCCACCTCACCAGGTAGAGACAAACAAAAGACTAGAGAATTAGGCAGGCAGAGCACCGGATGTTCTGGCAGAAGGAACAGGGGCTGGGGCTTCCTGGAAGCTACCCAGGGGGCTGAGTCTCAGGAGACCCAAAGAGCACAGGCTCTCAGCACCGCATTTACCTTTTCTTCCATCCTGGGTCTCTTCCTTCCCCCAGTGCTTACTTAGCTCACAGCACTCCTCCCAATGGGCCCATCCTGGAAGGGAAAAGATTGCCCTTCCGAGGTCTCCTTAATATCTGCCCATAATGAAAGCCAGGACACCTATTTACTACAAACTTATGAACTTAGAAAGTTGAAATTAAAGGGCACAAACAGGAACTCAAAACCCACAAGCTCAGGCTTCAAAGATGAGAATGTCCCATTTCATAAAAGGTGGTTGCGGCTTCCCACTCTACCGCTCCACGTTCTCCCCCAGCTCTGTCTCCACAGCTCCACAGAGACTCTCACTTCACTTCTCATTGTCTCCAAAACCTACATTCGACAGCTCCCCTCACATCCAAAGAGACCAGAGGCCCCAGTATATGTGGGATTTTACTCTAAATCATTCTGCTTTAAGAGGCAGCCTTAGCAGAAGCACACAGCGAAATGTAGCAGGAGTTATGTCAGGTAGGAGTATTATGGAATGCTTTTCTTCTTCTCTATTATTGTTGAAAGACCGTAAACTAAACATGTATTTGTGTAATAAGAATGAGGACGGGGCACCTGGGTGGCTCAGTCGGTTAAGCGCTGACTCTTGGTTTCACCTCAGGTCATGATCTCGAAGTTCATGGGATTGAGCCCTGCCTTGGGCTCTGCACTGGCAGCGAGAAGCCTGCTTGGGACTCTCCCCCTCCTTCACTCTCTGCCCCTTCTCCACACTCCCTCTCCCTGTCTCTCCCTCCTCCTCCCCCACACTCTCTCTCTCCCCAAATAAATAAGCATTAAAAAAGAAAAAGAAAAGACAACAATAAAAACAACAGAGAACACATGCTACCACATGGATAAACACTGAGGACGTTATGCTATGTGAGATAAGCCAGTCCCCAAAGGACAAGTAACTATATAACTCCACTTCCGTGAGGTGCTCAGAGTAGTATCTATAATGACAGAAAACAGAAAGTGGCTGTCAGGGGGTGGGAGAGGGGGAATGAGGAATTACTGCTTAAAAAGCAGAGATGCAGTTTTACAATGTGTAAAGAGCACGGTGGATGGAAGGCAGTGATGGTTGTTCTCAATGATGTGATGAATGTTAATGTCACTGAACTGTGCACTTAAAAACGGTTAAAATGGCGATTTTTATATTTTATATATATATATATAATCACGATTAAAACAAATAAGTTTTAAAAAGAACAGTCCTCACGGGGCACCTGGGTGGCTCAGTCGGTTGAGCATCCGACTTCGGCTCAGGTCATGATCTCACAGTCTGTGAGTTCGAGCCCCGCATCAGGCTCTGTGCTGATGGCTCAGAGCCTGGAGCCTGCTTCCGATTCTGTGTCTCCCTCTCTCTCTGCCCCTTCCCTGCTCATGCTCTGTCTCTCTCTGTCTCAAAAATAAAAACATTAAGAAAAAAAAATTTTTTTTTAAATAAAAAGAACAGTCCTCAGAAATTTATTCTATCCAGGGTCCATCTACATTTAACAATACACATACTCTTTTTTGAATAATACACAATGGATCTAGCAATTATAATGGAGACTCTCTAATTCCTAACTGGAACATCAAGAATGGACATGTCTATTGAGAGAGTCATACCTGAAAGATGACGGCTCAGAATTTTCCCTGGAGAAAAAGCCATCCTCTGCCCTCCCAACAATATTAGCACTGTTATCCTCAACACAGCTACCACCACGAGCTGAATCCGATCACACATTTACCCAATTCATGTTAACTCCAGCCTCACAATCACCTAGAAGAGGAAGCATCATCCGCTTTCTACAAATGAAGAGAAACAGGTCCAAGAAAACACAGTTCAAAGTGGCTAAAGTTTGTGCATCACCGATCTGCGGGCAGTGCTACCCCCCAGGCGGACTCCCCACTACTGCCTTTCCCCTCCAAAGTCACACACACAAAGCACTGGCTTCCCGGGGTGGACTGCACGTCACTTCACCTACCTGGCCCCATATCCCTCGGCACGTAGACAGTCCACATCTGCTCTAGAATTTCAGGGCACTATTTAAAAAATTTTTTTTAACGTTTTTATTTATTTTTGAGACAGAGAGAGACAGAGCATAAGCAGGGGAGGGGCAGAGAGAGAGGCAGACACAGAATCGGAAGCAGGCTCCAGGCTCTGAGCGGTCAGCAGAGCCCAACGCAGAGCTTCAACTCACCGACTGTGAGATCATGACCTGAGCTGAAGTCAGACGCTTAACCGCTTAACCGACCGAGCCACCCAGGCGCCCCTCAGGGCACTATTTTAAATGCTGGATCCAAACTCCTCAACTGAAAAAAGAAGGTGTAGAGGCCACTTTTAGGCACAGACTTGAGCAATAGAAGCCTGATTAAGGTAGAAGGGCCCCCAGTGACCACCAGGCTGGAGGCAAACAAGCTCATGAAGCCACCCAACTCAAAATAGCCACAGACCCTAGCCGACCAACGGGCAACTTACAACCGGGCACAGGTACCAAAAAAGGAAAATTCCATGCGTTCCCCTACCTCCTCACTCCCCACTTTAACTATAGCCCCCCACCCACCGGACAGTCTCTCCTCCACTGTCCTGCCCACTGCTCCCTTGTAGTGTATTCAATGAACTTCTATTGCCTGTGTTCTGTCTTGGGTGAGTCCTTTCACCACTCATGCCCTGGCCTTCACCAGATCGGGCTGCCCCACAAAAGGTTCCACAGTGCGGGGAGAAGTTAGTTTTTTGTGACTAAAATTCTACGTGTAAAGGATTTCTTACATGGGTGATATGATCGCCAGCCTTAGGGAAACTTGTGCTGGTGAGCCAGAGAGGTATGGTGGCTGTGGGGACACTTTGTGTTCTTTGCTTAGAGGATCGGTAGGGAAAGTTCTCTGGGATTTCGACAGCAGTTATTCTGATGCCATGTGTAAATATTGTCTTTTTGAGTTGCTTGCTTGGGGCCAAGCTTTCAGTGAAAGTTGCTGAAGTGACAGAAGCTGTGACAGAAAATGATTTAGTGGCATCACATACTTATTTTTGAGGTTGAAGACTTTGTACTCGAATCCACGTCAATAGGTCTCTCGCTTTGTATTCTTGCTTGCCACAGAGATTGTGAAGTTTTACTCAAACTTCAGGTGACACGAAGGCCATAGAGGGGGAGAAGCTAAGATGAAAGTCTTCAGACACTTTAAATTGCTATGGAAGGTGTCTGAGTATCTGTACCTGTCTGACTCATTTAGAATATGGAGAATGAGCGATTTTAAACTTTATGACTTGGGTTTACATTGGAGGGGAACGGCAGGCGAATGTAATTTTAAAGCAGATGTGTGAATTTAGTACACATATAATTTGGCCCGTTTCCTTTGGCAGGGACAAAGGAAAAATGGCCCTGTTATACAGTAGGATACATTGTTGTTCTCCCTGTCAGGACTGAGGGGCTTATCAGGCGCTAAGACAGAAATGCACTGTGAGTCTCCAGGAAGATGGCCCGTTGGCTCCATCCACATTTTTTTCTTTTACTCAAGGTTTCTAAAGAACCTGCTGTCCCGAGAGTCTGTCATGTGTCAGAAACAGGATTAGATGTGGTGGACAAATAGGGAAGTTTGACCTTCCTCGATCACAGGGAGTTTACACACTTATGCATGTGAAAACAAAACGACGGGGTTAAAGCCCGATAGGTAAATTCCCAGCGAATGGTACACATAGCCGTCATTTGCTCAGGGGAAGGTCTTGTCAGAAGTTCAGTGTGTGGGAGCCTGCAGTGAGAACTCATGGGCTGGGACAGCCAGGCCTACTTCCTCATCTGGGCTAACTTTGGGGCTTTGGGGTTTCTGGAGGCTTTGAACGTACACGGTCCATCTTTCTTGGTGCCAGTTGTACGTAAGGCTTGAAAGGAAGATTTTTTTAATATTAAAATAAACGCAACAGTTTAGAGCATGTGGTTTGCAGCCATGCGAAAAACAGATGACTACCCTTTAAATACTTGTCCCACTTGAGGTGGGACAGCGGGAAGGCCCTAGATCCCTGGGGCAGTTCATTCCCCTCTGTCAGGAGGGTTTGAGAAGCACCGATGAAAGATTAGGAAAGGCCAACTCTTCGAAGCGTCCTCTCCTTTCCCCAGGGACTGAGTGGGTTTAGGGAACAATGGTTTCAGTTGGGTGGATAGAGGCATCTGGCGTGCTGGGATTCTTGAGTGAGATGGACTCATAATTAAATGCAAAGAATTCAGCACGACTTGAAGTGTTTTGTCGTTAGAGTTAGTTTAGGGCGGGGAGAAGAGTTCTACACATAGAGACTAAAAACTGATCACAGGAAATGTAAGAAAGGTGTTCAAAAGTTTAAACTACAACAAGTAAACCACAGGTTAAAGTTTCTCAGGGTCTGTAAGGGCCTTAACAAGTAGGATTTCCAGGTGCCTACCCTGCTATGGAGCAGACAAGAGGGAGGAGGCCCGAATCAGCATGTCACTAAGTAATGTCCCCTGGAGTCACAGATTCCATCTAAAAGCTGCAAACTGGCTCTGATATATCCTAGGAATACTGAGAACAGAGTCTGAGCACCACGTGAAGCTACTGATTTTCATAGTAAACATATGCCAACATATACCAAAAAGCCTGTGATAATTTTTTGAAACTGTCACATATGATTTTAATTATTAGGAATTTCTCAATAATTTACCCAATTTCCCCTTTCCACACGTCATGCTACAGTCTCGCTAGTCTACACCCTGACCCTGCAACATCGCATTTGTTACGTATGTTTTCTCTCCAGAATGACCTCATGCTGAGACAAAAACTAATTTATTCCTTATGTTTTCAAACTTTTCTATTCTATTAACAGTTTCTCAGCTAATTGTGTCTGCTTCCTATTTTCACAGACTTCGACAATAGGCTCAGCTTCTTCTGATTCTGTTTTCTCTTTGGATCAGCCCCTAGCTACCACAGTTTTCTATTATACCCAAAACGCTGTCTTTGGAAATACTCAGCAGGATCCAACAGAGCTAACCAAAGGTGCTCGGGGAAAATGAGACATTTTGAAGTTATGGTGTTCCATCACAGTGCACAGCACGTGCCAGGGGGCCTGTGTGAACTCACACACCTGTTGATCGCCCTCACTTCTAAACACGAACCCAGCTGGAGTCAAGTGAAAGCCCTGTGTGTTTATCCCCATGTTCCAAGCCCCAGGTCTCACTAACAGCAAGTCAGAAATGTTTTATTCAACAGTTTATTGGTTTTTCTCACCCCATTATTACATACACACTCATTGTCAGTTTAGGAAATATGGAAAACTAGTAAAATTAAGTCACCTTGAAGCCCCATCACTCAAGCGGGGCAAATTTTCAAGACCTAAAAACTAGGGTTCTAAAAGATTCCTACTCAGTTTAAAGGCTTTAAGAGATGTAAAACAGAGTGAGTTAAGAAAGAGGTTATACAGGCAATGAGTAATTTGACTGGGTTATCACAGGAAATCAGGAACGTACCAAAATAGATTTTTGACTTCTGGTTAACAAGGTTTGGGAACACATGATTGCATAAACAATACTGCCCATAAAATGAATCTTAACCGTTAAAAACGTTCAGAAAGTATTTCTTTCACTGCTACCTTATTTTTCATGAGTCTACTAGGAACCAAGCCTCAGATGAACAAAAGTACCTCTGCGAATGCTCAAAAAGCTAGTAAACACTAAACTTCATGCATGCCATTCAACCCAACTTTGTTCTGAACACGTTACATGTCCCAGGCAGGGAGATCCAGCTTTTATGGGGTTTTGAAAATTATTTGGCAGGGGTGGGTAGTGCTAAGGGAAGAAAAAATACATAATATATTTTACTTTTGAAAACGTAGGGGCAGCTGGGTGGCTCAGTCAGTTGAGCATGGGGCTCTTGGTTTTGGCTCAGGTCATGATCTCAGGGTTGATGGGTTTGAGCCCCGCATCGGGCTCTGCACTGACAGCTTGCTTGGGATTCTCTCTCTCCCTCTCTCTGCTCCTTCCCCACTCATGCTCTCAGTGCTCTCTCTCTCTCAAAAAAAATTAACTTAAAAAAATTAAAAAGAAAGTATAAAAAAAGAGAAAGGAAGG
The DNA here is from genome assembly GCF_024362965.1 of Panthera pardus. Taxonomy (NCBI): domain Eukaryota; kingdom Metazoa; phylum Chordata; class Mammalia; order Carnivora; family Felidae; genus Panthera; species Panthera pardus. The sequence goes on from NW_026526688.1 coordinate 74,056,937, forward strand.
AAGGAAGGAAGGAAGGAAGGAAGGAAGGAAGGAAGGAAGGAAGGAACTATGTGAACACGTTCCTCAGCTCCTTCCCAGGGCCTTGGGAAGTGAGGATGAGAGAACGTGTTCAGGTCTGTGCAGGTGGGGGAAGGGATAGGAAAACCTTCCTAGATCAGGTACCCAGGCAGAGAGCTATCTGGAAGAAGCATAGAGGAAATCTCCAGGCTCAAGGAACAATGGTGGGAAACAAAGACTTCAACCAACTTCATTAATAGATGAATACAAATTTAAAGAAGTATAGAATACCAACTGGGGCCTCAGATTAAATATTAACAAAAATACTGATACTTAGTATTGGGAAGGTTGTGGGGAAACCAGCAATCCTAAGACACTTGCAAGAGAGTATAAACTGGAACCCGCGTTTCCAGAGGGCAATTAGGGAATATTTTTCAAAGGCTTTAAAACCTGCCCACGTTTTGACCCAGCAATTTCGGTTCTAATATGGAAAGTATCCTAAAGAAATGACTGCACAAGCATTCAAAGATGTAGATGTTTTTCCTTTCAAATAAACTCTATATATAAAGTATGAGACTTTAAATTATGGAATGTTCATATAATGAACTACAAAGCAGTCATTACAAGTGATATAATTAAATACGGCACAAAGAGACAGTTACAATATAGGAAGGTTAAAATCAAGTTACACTAACACAAAAAAAATATCTCCACCCCCAAGTTCATAGTAGCATTACTTACAATAGCCAAGACATGAAAACAACCTAAGCGTCCACTGATGGATAAATGGATAAAGAGGTTGTGACACACACATATACACTAATAGAATGTGATTCAGCCATAAGAACAACAACAACAACAAAAAAAAAAAAAACAAGGAAATCCTGCCATTTGCAACAATATAGGTGGACCCTGAGCATTTTACATTATGCTATGTAAAATAAGTCAGAGAAAAGACAAATACTGTATGATCTCACTTATAGGTAGAATCTAAAAAACTCATTGAAAAAGAGATCAGATTTGTGGTTACCGGGGAGGAGGAATCTGAAGGAGGTGTTTAAAAGATACAAACTTCCAGTAATAAGATAAAGAACTACTGTGTAATACACAGTGTGATGGCTACAGTCAACATTGCAGTATAAGATATAAGAACGTTGTTAAAACAGTAAATCCTAGAAGTTATTCTCATCACAAAGAAAAAAAAATTATTTTCTTCTGTTTTATTTTTATTGTATCTATAGGAGATGACGGAGATGATGGATGCTAACCAAACCTACTGCTGTAATCACAACATTCATAAGTCACACCATCATTCTGTCCACCTTAAACTTTTACAGTGGTGTATGTCAATTATTCCTCAATAAAACTAGAAAAAGGAAAAAAAATAAAATTACAAAACTGTATGTCTCAATCCCACTTAAAAATATATAGTAAAAATAATACATCCTATTAATGGAAAAAAGTTCTGGCAGGATACATTAAAACCTTACAGTATATGGCTGACTCTTGAACGATGTGGGGGTTGTTCCCATGCAGATGAAAATCTACATATAATTTTTGACTCCCCAAAAACTTTACTAATAGACTCCTGTTGACCTTACTGATAACATAAACAGTTGACTAACGTAGTATTTTGTATGCTATAAGTATTGTATTCTTACCAAAAAGGTAAACTCGGGAGAGGAAAATGTTACTAAGAAAATCATAAGGAAAATACATTTACAGTACTGTACTGCATTTATTGAAAACAAAAATCCATGCATAAGTGGGCCTATGCATTTCAAACCGAAGATGTTCAAGGGTCAACTGTACAAACCAAACAATAAAGATACAATTAATCCAATTAAAAATGGGCAAAGGGTTTGAATAGATATTTCTCCAAAGAAAATACACAAATGGCCCCTAAGCACATGAAAAGATGCCAAATACAACTTGTCATTGAAGAAATGCAAATCCAGGGGCACCTGGGCGGCCAAGTCAGTCAAGCATCCAACGCTTGATTTCAGCTCAGGTCATGATCTCAGGGTTTGTGAGATCGAGCCCTGCATCCGGCTCTGCAGTGACAGCACGGAGCCTGTCTGGGATTCTCTCTCTCTGCCCCTCCCCTGATCACATGTGCACGTGCTCTCCCTTTTTCTCTCTCTCAAAATAAATAAACTTTAAAAAAAAAGAAATGCAAATCCAAACCACAATAAGATATCACTTCACATCACATCTAGCATGATTATAATCAAAATGTCAGGTAATTAAATGCTGGTGAGGATGTGGAGAAATCGGAACCTTCCCTACCTTGCTGATGGGAATGTAAAATGGCACAGACACTTGGCAAAGAGTTTTGACAGTTCCTCAAAATGTTACACATAGAGTCACATATGAACCAGCAATTATACCCTTAGATATATACCCAAGAGAATTGAAAACACATGTCCACACCAAAACCCATACACCAATCCATGTTCATAGCAGCATTATTCATCATAGCCCCCGAACTGGAAACATCCCAAATGCACATCAACTGAGGAATACATAGACAAAATCAGTATATCCATACAAGGCATATTATTTGGTAATACAAAGGAATGAGGCTATATGCTACAATGTGGGTGAACCTCAAAAACATTAAGCTAAATGAAACAGTCAAAAGACTGCACATTGTATGATTCCATTCGTATGAAATGTTCAGAATAAGCGAATCTACAGAGACAGAAAATAGAGTAGTGCTTGCCAAGGACTGGAGCGGAGGTAATGGGAAGTGGCTGGTAGTGAGCGTGAGGTTTCTTTTTGGGGTGATGAAAATGTTCTAAAATTAGACTGGGGTGATGGCTGCACAACCGCTAGCATGCCAAAAGCCACCGAACGGTACACCTTAACAGGTGCATCTACATGGGACTGTATGAACTGTGAATTGCATCTAAATAAAGCTATTTTTAAAAATACAATAATGGGGCACCTGAGTGGCTCAGTCAGTTAGGCAGCTGACTCGATTTTAGCTCAGGTCATGATCTCACTGTTCGTGAGATGGGGCCCCACCTCAGGCTCCATGCTGACATTTCACAGGGCCTGCTTCTAATTCTCTCTCTCCTTCTCTCTCTCCCCCTCCCCTGCTGGCACTCGCTCTCTCTCAAAATAAATAAACTTAAAAAAACCACAATAGTTATTTCAGTACTTTATGGTGGCTTTAATTTTCTTACGAAAAAAAATTTTAACAGGCATTACACATACCAGCTGGACCAGAGTAAATACCCACTTTGATTTCCTATTATAAAATGGGGACAGTGATGGTACCCATTTTAATACTACCTAGCTCACAGTTCCATTTGTAGAGGGCTTTAAAGAATATCTAGCATAAAGCAAGCATTCAAAAATTAGCTATTTTGATTATAAACTTTAAAAAAAACCAAACTACTGTATCTTCACTTTGAAAACACAAGCATGCCCTCCTACTTACATCGCAACCGTTCTTTTATTTATTATTATTTTTAATGTTTATTTATTTCTGAGAGAGAGACAGAGCGTGAATGGGGGAGGGGCAGAGAGAGAGGGAGACACAGAATCTGAAGCAGGCTCCAAGCTCTGAGCCGTCAGCACAGAGCCCAACGTGGGGCTTGAACGCATGTACCACGAGATCATGACCTGAACCGAGATCATGACCTGAACCGAGATCATGACCTGAACCAAAGTCGGACGCTTAACCAACGGAGCCACCCAGGTGCCCCACCTCACTACACATTCTTGATTTGTTTCCCATCATTTAAGAAGCAATTCTCCTCTCAGCTGAGACAAATGCCAAGTACAAGGCAACCAAGATGCCAGAGTAAGATGGCAAATAATTAATGACATCCTCTGGTCCTATCACATAGCATTTGCTATTGTGTAGGCCCCACACCAAGTGCTTTCGTGCCTGCTGCTAATAAACCTCAACACCATCCTGAGAAAGGTACCATCAGTCTCGTTTTACAGAGAAGGAAATCAAAGCTTGTACAGATTATTTGGCCAAAGATGCCCATGGCCAGAGGCTGAGGGATTCAGATTCACCATTAAGCTTCCAAAGCCTGGGTGGTGTCTTATGTGAGGGAAAATTGGTACCTGAAAAAACAGCTACTCAAAGGAAACCACTTAAAATCCACAAGAGTAAGAGAGAGATGGGAAAAAAAAAAAAAAAAAAAGAGAGACTTATCTGGGACTGGACATCCTAAAAAACAAAACTAACTTATAAAACTAAGCATTTTTATATTTAACAAATATTGTTGTAATCCCAACCAGGTCCTAAGTAAGTCTCAGTAGGAACAAAGAATGAGTCAAGAGTTGAGAATTTTTAGCATAATTCTTGACAAATAGTAGTATGATATGATATAGAGGGAGATACACACAGGTAAATTTTTGCGAAAATATTTAAGGGCCATAGTAATTTGCATAAGGACATCTCTTAATGTTTTGACATTTAAACCACCCTCTTTTGAAGCATCAAATACATCACCCTTTGTCAATTCTTCTTCGACAGCCAACACAAAGACACTGGCTACCGACCAAATGGGAAATGAGTGGTATAAAAGCTAGCACTAAGCAGGAAGACATGTTTGAATGGAGACCAATTTTACAAGGGTTGTATTTTTTTAATATTTTTACATTATGACAGTTTCTGAAACACTAGTATTGGAATTCAGAACAAATATAAGAAAACAAGAATATCGATACTGTTTTCCCCCACTACCTAATCTGCTCACAAAATATAATACTTTCTGCCTTACTGCAATCCTCAGTTTACCCGTTTGCTATTTTCTGGTTATATCTTTCCAAAACCATCAACCCAAAAATGACAGAGTGGATCTACCCTTCTAGATCTCCTATGCACCCAGCATAGAGACCTAGAACCAACAGAAATAAGCTCTTGTGGTCAAGTCTTAACAATTTTCTCTAATAAGTTCACAAATGTGCTCTGACAAAAGCAACAAGAAAAGGATATTCCCCCTTAACATGACTGTCTACAAAGTAACTGTAAATTTAAGCAGCTTGTTAGCGATAGAGCCATAATTAGACCACAGAATATCCAGACCCTTTCTCAGGGCTTCAACTACTTCCTTATGCATTCCCAATCTCTCTAGACTCTTTGAGAACTAAAACCACCAGTAAAAAAACAAAAAAAACAAAAAAAAACAAAAAAAAAAAAAAACCAAAGAAAAAATTAGCAGAACATGAAGACATGTCTGCGTGTAACAAACTGGTTAAGTTAAAACCCCATTAAGTGATGGTAGCTACACTTGTGAACTTGTGTAGAGTAACATACGGGCTTGTGGAATCACTACGTTGTACACCTGAAACTAATAGAACATTGTGTGTCAACTATACTTCAAAAGAATGTTAAAAAGATTTTGTTTAGAAAAACAAAACCTATTAACATCTACTGATAACACAAACGGCCTGCATATCTACATAACACCTCTAACAGAGATTCCTGTTAAGCAGGAAGAAGGCAGAAGACACGGAGATGTCAGGAATGGCATAAAGGCTCAAAGAGGAAGTGATCTTAGAAAACAGTGCATTTTTGGACATCCTATTACAGTTTGGCAACTATCTTTTTTTATTAAAATATTGCTGAGAGGCTTAAAAATATCCAGTTACATCATCTTTCCATATATTTTAACCAAGGAAAAAAATAAATAACCCTGTCTTCCTCATCACCCTTGTCCCCACAATAGGCCTGACCCAGGTCTCTTCACCATTTTAAAGTTAACATTCAAAATTTCACACTGTAATCTCAAATGGTTGCAAAGAATATGATTTCCGGCATACTGTAAATACTGAGTTGTAAATAAAACTACTGTATCACTTTTTTTTTTTTTTTAATTTTTTTTTTCAACGTTTTTTATTTATTTTTGGGACAGAGAGAGACAGAGCACGAACGGGGGAGGGGCAGAGAGAGAGGGAGACACAGAATCGGAAACAGGCTCCAGGCTCCGAGCCATCAGCCCAGAGCCTGACGCGGGGCTCGAACTCACGGACCGCGAGATCGTGACCTGGCTGAAGTCGGACGCTTAACCGACTGCGCCACCCAGGCGCCCCTCTGTATCACTTTTAAATACATCTATTCTAGTCTAAGTTCCATCAGCATTTTTCACATACCACATCCATTTAAAAACGTAAATGAATAAAATCTTCAAACGTTGGAAATTGTGCACCATTTCCCTTTCTCCTTGATCTCATCTTTCCATTCTACTTTCCCTACAGTATTATGTCTTAATATACTTTTATGCCTACATACCCATCTTACCTCTCTGCAAATTGAGATTTACATATTCAACCATAAAATTCAGTGTTAAAAGTTTCTTCTAAATTGAGTGCAATACAATTACTGCTGAAGTCGGACGCTTAACCGACTGCGCCACCCAGGCGCCCCTCTGTATCACTTTTAAATACATCTATTCTAGTCTAAGTTCCATCAGCATTTTTCACATACCACATCCATTTAAAAACGTAAATGAATAAAATCTTCAAACGTTGGAAATTGTGCACCATTTCCCTTTCTCCTTGATCTCATCTTTCCATTCTACTTTCCCTACAGTATTATGTCTTAATATACTTTTATGCCTACATACCATCTTACCTCTCTGCAAATTGAGATTTACATATTCAACCATAAAATTCAGTGTTAAAAGTTTCTTCCAAATTGAGTGCAATACAATTACTATTGTAAGGTCAAAAGTGACCCAAAAAATAATATAATTATTCAATATAAGCAATATTTTATTGGAAATGTATGTGTATCTTAATGATATGGATGGGACTCTTCCTCTCATTAGTTCATTCTCTGTAGATTATTATTACTGGAAGGAGACAAGATTCCACATGAAATCTATTATATTTAGCTATTACAGATGTAGGCATTGAAAATATGGGTTTGCATAAATATGTAGATGGAAATGGGAAAAGATTTTTCTAGCAAAGAGTAATAATATGCATCCATGGGTGTAAGATTTAAGAACTTATTAGCTGACCACTCAATAAGCCTTCTCTCAATTTTATGGACAGTAAACAATGGGAAACTTACTTGCAAAAGGATCATTTTCCGTTACGGTCATTGCCTTACTCAGCAGTCACACCAATATTTTCATTATCCCTCTGCTTGGCACCTTGATGATTAGGGGTAAGTGTGAGGTGTACCTTCCCTTTAAAGATCAGTCATTCCAAAGGAGAACCAGCAGACTGCCTGGGTCACAAGCATTTTCTGAGGCAGGTCAATTTTAGGACTGATTACTTTCAAGGTCTAAGAATCTGAAATTGAATCTCTTTAAATTATAGGTGCCTGTGTCTCCCTTGAAACGGCTTCAAAGTACCCCCAGACATGCATCCTCTTGGATCTGAAGGCCAATGCTCTAAGACTCCTACAAGGATAGACCTCAAGTTCAAAGGCAGATGGGAATGACAAAGAAGCACAAGATAAAGATTAAAAAAAAAAAACTGTGCAAAGCCTGATTTCTAATTTGGGCTGTTTCATACATATTATCTTTAACAAATTTGAGTCAGGTATCAAAATCTTAATATCAAGGTATGTTTTCCCATCCTTTCAAATCATCAGATGCGCTTTTGTTTTAAAATGAAAAGTTAGCCTTATTCAAAATGAACACTGTCATCCCTTTCCTGACAGATCATATTCCAGTTAGCAAGATCAAAACAAGGGCATCATAAAAGCAGCCGTCAGTCTATTACAAAGCAATCCCAAAGCAGCAGTTTCAACTTTGGCTGCACATATTCTGATTCAATTATTTTAGGGTGGGGGCAGTCACAGCAGTAGTAAAAAAACAAAAACAAAAAACAAAAAAACTCCCCAGGTGATTCTGAAGTGTGACCAGGGTTGAGAACCAAAGAACTAATACCTAAATATTAAAATTAGTTTTTAATTACGGAGGAGTGATGTTTATTTCTCACCTGTAGATTAGCCCAAGGTTAATCTATTTTAATTTTTAAAATATATTATTAATACTTTAAAAAGCATTTTAGGTATCAGAGTTCTATGGAGATAAAACGCACCATCTTCTTAACTTATTAAAAGAGGCATCTTTTTTCTACTCTTTTTTTTTTTTTTGAGTAGTTGACACACGTTACACTAGTTTCAAGCGTACAACACAGTGATCTGATAAGTTTATACATTATGTTCTCTGAATTTATAGGTCTGATTATGCTAAAAGAGGCCATCTAAAGCAAACATAAAATAACATTCCTCAATTCAAAGAAACCTACGGGATACATGATTAATCGATCTCCACTGGGAATCTGTTTAGTGGATTATATTATCTACAATACAGATGTGAGAAGAAAACATTAAATGAGAACCTAGGAATTTAGGAACCTAGCACATTGCTTAGTACACAGTAGAAACTCAGCAACTGTGCGTTACGCATTCTGAACTGAGGATTCGTATGGAACATGTACACAATTTTCTATCTTTACATCTCCAGTCTTCATAGCCTTCCTTCATTTGATTTATTGTGACTTCTCAGATTAGAAAAAAATATGTTCTGGGGTGCCTGGGTGGCTCAGTCAGTTAAGTGTCCGACTTCGGCTCAGGTCATGATCTCACGGTTTGTGAGTTCGAGCCCCACATCGGGCTCTGTGCTCACAGCTCAGAGCCTAGAGCCTGCTTCGGATTCTGTGTCTCCCTCTCTTTCTGCCCCTCCCCTGCTCATACTCTCTCAAAAATAAATGAAACATTAAATTAAAAAAAAAAAGAAAAGAAAAAAATATTTTCTAACTCATGTACAACATACCCACCAAAATTTGATATCTGAACACTACAATGTTTCTAAGTTTCCTGGCTCAAATCTTAGAGCTTTTTTTAAATCACAAAAATATTATAAGCATATAGTAAACACAACATACAGTAGGGTACAAACCGCCTATTATCTGCATACACCCAACCATCCCTATGTCACACCCAAATCCATTCCCCAGAGGTAATGCTGAATGATATCTGATTCCCACTCCCGCACCCCCACACCATTTCCTTATTCTAACCATCATTAAAGTGTGATTTATTCCTTCTTTCATACTCTCCTTAAATCCATTCTTACATCCTACTAAATCTCTTCTAGTTCCCACTGGACTATGCAGTGGTCTTTTAGCTGCTTTCCCAGCCTCTAGGCTATTTTCCCCAACAATCCACTCCACAGGAGGTGTCAGGTTCTTAGCTGCCAATCACAAAATCCATTCTACACGTTTTAAAAGCATTTATGGCAGTAGGGTAGTAGGTTACAGCCAGTCCAAGGATCTAGGCTGAATCACGTTGCAGAACTGGTCTGGTAAGGGAGCAGCTACCATCACCAATTAGAAGACATTTGTCTTCTAAAGTATCACCTTGACCATAGTCTTCCTACGAAAGAAAAAGCAAGTATAGCAGACATGGAGACGTGCTAGCCAGACAGCCACCAACCCGAAAACATGCCCTTCAAAGGGCAGCCCACATCAAGTGACTGATGAAGACAAGGCTGCAAAAGCCCAACCATTTGTGCCCAACACCAGCCCTGATGGGCCATAAACACTCCAAAGCTGCCCGTGGTGCTGGCCTCGGCTTTGCAGACCTGTCCTGAAGTTTTTTCTCTCCCTGTGCCCAACCCTGCTTCTGCCCCCTCCCTGCCACAAGTGTTAATCCTTCATAAATATCCTGTACACCAACTCGGTCTCAGCAACTGCTTCTAAGGAACACACACTGTGACAGAAAACAACCTCTAAAAGCTTCCAATTACATGTACAGGGAAGGTTTTCATTCTCCCATCGCTGCCCCTTCCTCCATTTTAGCCTTAGATCTGCAAACAAAATAGGAAACGCTCAGGCTCTGTCACCTTACTGACATTTCCCCCATCATTCTTGCTTAAATGAAGTTCACCCTCTAAAAGATTCCTCAGTGTGGGCTCCAAGGTACATTATTCCCTGACTTTGTGTATGTTTAAAGCTATTTTTCTGGCCTTCATACGTGAAGGACAGCTTGGCTGAATACAAATGCATGGTTATCACTTTCCATAAGATCTTCCGAAAATGCAGCTCCACTATGACAAATAAGTCATTTTGAGAAATGTGATGATGGTCAAATATTTTTAGCCCTTGTCTATCATTTCATCTTTTTGCAAGCAGTCCTTGAGAATGTGGTTTTCTTTTCTCTTAAGTCTAATACTTTGCCTAGACTGTATCTCCGAGTTGTTCATTTTGGGTTAATTTCCCTAGGTATCTGATGGGTTCTTCCAATTTACAGATTAGGTCTTCTTTTCCTTTCAGAAAGTTTTCTTGGATTTTAAACATTAGTATCACTGCACAATTCTGTTTCTCTTCTTCACAGCCCAATTATACATAAGTTGTTGTTTCTTTGCTACCAAATCTTCTACTCCCAACACTTTCCCTCTGATCCTTTTTGCTTCATGGAATAGTTTAATTCCTCAGGCAAGAATTCAAGCTATCAAAATCTGGTACAACCTTTCTAGAAAACTTATGTTTGACACAGCAAAATAGGCCCAGTGCTCTGGCCATGCTCCCCCTCCCCGCTCCTAGCATCCTGAGCACACCCTACTCACTTCCAGCTGCCTAGGTCCTCATCCGTTTATGTCATGAGCCACTCACTCACCATTCTCATTCCAAATTGTCTGAATTCTTATGATTTTATCACCCAATTCATTTTAGTGGTATAAGATATTTTAGCTGGGTGAAACAATTGTAGTACTATCTCATACTATTAGCAGGTCCCTAGCAGCAGATAATAGTATCTCATACTATTAGTTATGTAGTACTACCTCATACTATTGGGGTCCTCAGACCCCAAACAGATCAAGAACTTGAGTACTAAGAAACAGGACAACATTTTTCTTCTCCCCTTCAGTACATAATATGCTTTCAAATACTAATTCAAATGATGCACAAACATGTGTTTATTCACATTGTAATTAAAGACAGAATTTATAGTTTTAGAGTTCATTAAAGACTAGTATCATTTATTTGCAAGTATTTATGAACACAGAATACACCTAAGTTGTCTTTATCCTCCCATCAGGGTCCCCTGACACTTACTCTACATCCCTATAGTCTGCACCTAGCCAACCCTGTCCTCTCCTCCCACATGGCCCCTGAACCCTAACCTCTGTTCTTACTCAGCAAGGCTGGTCACTCTGGAAAAACAAGCTGAGATTCAAGTGAATGCATCCATCCTTGACAATGGCATGTTGCCAGTGGTAAATGTGATGAAGAGGCAAAAAGTCAAGGATTATATTTTTCATATATCCTAAATTTCATTCATTTGTAAAAAAAAAAAAAAAAAAAAAAAGATTTTTTAGAAACAAATCTTTATAACCCAGTTAAAAGAATCATAACATTTTGCTAGTTCTATGGGATAAATTAATGATCATTTATAAGAAAATTTTATTACAACTCAGACTAACCAAGCAACAAAATAATTATCATCTTAATAAGCCAATTTTTCTCTTGAGGAGGATAAAACAAAGAAACAAAACATTTAGCCTTCATCATACATTTAAAAGCAAAGTCCTCTGTGTGTGTATTATAAACAATGTATTTTGAAAAGCAGTGAGTTTTCTGTTTTCTTTTCTTATTAAAGATTTGTTTCTAGGCTCGGCTACAACTCTTTCATAACATAACCTTACATTTCATGACCTTTAATCATTTTCAAAGCACTTTATAACCAGTGTCTTATTACTACTTGCAATAAGGCTGGCAGAGCAGACATTAGCCTTATTTTGCTTCTTGTAGTGAAATACTCAGAAGTCAAATGACTTGCCCCAAATCATGCCACTAGTAACCTGCAAGACCCCAGTTCTCTGACTCCTGGTCCTGGCTCTGGCCACAAAACCAAATTAAGGCATTAATTTAGTACATACCCAATGGTTTTTTCTTAACTATTAACATTTCAGTTTATCCAATACTATATCCTAACAGATTTTTCAAAGCTATATCCTAGTAGTTGTATAATGTCTGAATTTGAAAAATGATAGTAACTCACAGAATGCACTCATTTTGTTGTACTTCAAATGGCCCATTTGTGCCACTTAACCTTAATTCTTTCCCATTTAATATGGTTAATTCTGTCCTGGTTTATGTTTAAAAGCCATGTTATATACTCCAAGGGCAGGAAGGAATAACCAGATCCCTGAAATGTGAAAAATCCCTTGCATTCTAAAAATGATTAAGGGAAAAAGTGAATTAAACAAGAAAGTTATAGCAATGGAAAACATCACATGAACATTTGCTAAGTGTTAAGGTTCTTGAAAAGTTTCCTAAGTGAGAAAGCACTCTCCAAGTTAAGTATGAGAAACTGAAATTATGTCTATGTTTTAATGCACAGTTTATAGGGCTTAAGATTAACCTTTAGGCATCTCCTAGTTGTTCTAACTAAAAATAAATCTCAAGTATTTGGGTCAATAGAAATAAACATGGTCAGGAAGACTTGGGGGGTGGGTAGAGATCATCTGGCAAGATAAGACCTTGCAATAACCGGCTTTCTAGAAATTTTGTTATCTAGGAACAAGGTCATGGACCCCACAGCTATCCTCCAAACAGAAGGAAATAATGTGAAAAATCTAAGATGTAGATTTCCCTGGAGTGACAGCAGAGTTAGCACTCCCAGGGCAGAGAGATCAAGTAACAAGAAGTTATGAACACCAAATGCTATAACTGTCTCTAACAGTCAAAGCAATCTGCACAAATTGTCTCCATACCAGGATAATGCATGACTAATACCAGCCTCACAAGATGGTCCTAGTAATTTCTAATTTTCCCCTAATCTGCAGATCTTTTCAAAAGTAATGTTGAGCTGAGTATTTTCAGCAGGGCACGTTTAAATGCATGTCAGCCATACTAAAAGCTTCTGTGGTTGAACGCCCAGTTTAACACGTAATAATTCACAAGTCAACCACAGTAGAATATGTTAATGGATCTTCGTGTTAAATCCCAAAGAGCTGGAGCAAATCTTGTATTCCAAAAGTTGAGGATCTAATGTATTGATAAGTAAAGGCCTCTTGTGACAAAGGGAACGCTAGCTGCCAACATCAATAGCCATTCTCCCTTCCTCCTTAAAAGTCATTCTTAACTACCCACGTGGCTGCAGAGTAGGTTCCTTTTCCCAGGTGACCTTGCAACTGAGATGCAATCATGTTGACTCAGTTCTGGAAACAAGATGTATATTGGAATTCTGAGGCTACTTCCAAGAAGTTACCTTAAAGGGAGGCTGAAGGCCAAACGCCACGGCAGCTCCTTCCTCCTTCCTAGAGGGGATATGAACAGGACCCTGCAGGCTGAGCAGTCATTTTGAACTGGCAGACAGAGAAGCCGAACCTTGATGACCATGGAGCTATCACCTGAGCTCTGGCCGGTTCACTGCTCTCTCAGATGAGCCGTCTAGAGGCAAACTTCTATCTCGTTTACTCCACTTCTATCTCGTTTACTCCACTTCTATCTTGTTCATGCCACTGGGTTTTCTGTCTCGTGAAGCTGATCCTAATCCTGATACACTTCTTCACCATCATCGTAATAGCAGGAATGGTCAGAAGGGGAGTTCCTACCATGTGTCAGAAAATACTCTACATACGTTATTAACTTTAATACTTGCACAACCTCGGGAAGTGCATGTGCTAAGCCCCATGTCTCCAGTCAGGCATCCAGTGTAGAGGATCAGAGTCCCGGCTGTGGTGTCTTCATCAGTGAACTATTCCCTGGCAAACCCCACCCACCCTCCTCCTTAAATCTTTGAGACTCTTCTCTTTATCCCTGTCATGCTGGCATTTCATAATATGCTTGGAGGGCCCCCTCATCTTTCATGTTATAGGCTTTCCTCTGGCTCCTCCATCAGTTACCATCTTCATCCATTTTCAGTATTTGAAATTGAAATTTCTTAACAACTGATAGCTCCTCTCCCAAACACTTATTCACTATGGGCTTTTTCTACCTTTTAAATTTCTGTCCTATTAAATCAGGTCCTGGGAGAGACCACTAAGTCATGTGGTCACTCTGGAATCGATTGTCACAGTTAGGAATAAATGAGCACGTGCACACATTCGTCTCAATAGGCTAAGGTAGGTCCAAATCAACAAAACGGAATCTTAACAAGACCAAATGTAAGTGCTTAAAGGTTTGTTTTTTTCCTAAAGAAGGCAATTAACTGCTTAAGTATATGTTGAGAAAGAGAACCTAATAGTTCCTGATAAAAAGAAGAAAAAGAAAAAAAGAAAAGGGAAAGAGAAAGAGAAAGAGAGAGGCTTAAGGGGTTTGTTTTGTTTGTTTTGTTCTTGGTTTTGTCTGGCCATAAAATCAACATGGTCCTGGTGGGAAGAGACTGATACAAGTACTGATGAAAACTTAATCCTCATTAAAATAAACAGAGCCCGGGGCGCCTGGGTGGCTCAGTCGGTTAAGCAGCCGACTTTGGCTCAGGTCATGATCTCGAGGTCCGTGAGTTCGAGCCCCGCGTCGGGCTCTGTGGGGACAGCTCAGAGCCTGGAGCCTCTTTCAGATTCTGTGTCTCCCTCTCTCTGACCCTCCCCCGTTCATGCTCTGTCTCTCTCTGTCTCAAAAATAAATAAACGTTAAATAAAATAAACAGAGCCCAAACCAAAAACAAACAAACAAAAAAAATCTCAAAAAAAAAGTTCGGATGAAATTAACATTAGAACTGAAAAAAAGTGAGGAATAATTTAGCCTGAAGAAAGTAAGAAAATAACACTTAGGTATAATCAACCTAGAGATGAGATTTGCTAACGGTGTCCAGATCTGTCCACAACTGCCATCTGCCTGATGACAGAGAGCAGACTCGGTCTGTGTTGCTTCGGAAGGCAGACTGGAAATCAACTGGTGGAGGGCCTAAGACGGCAAACATGAAATCACAAACATCGGCTTAACAATGAAAGAGGCTCACAAACGGAAAGTCCGTTTCTGAGGGGTGAACTCCCCATCACCTGAAGAGTTCAAGCTGAAGCTGAATAATCAATCAAGCGTGAAGGGCATCATCAAAGGATTTATTCCTTCAGTGGCAGCACTGAATTCCTGTCCAGACAGACATGCCTGAGGAGGACGGACCACAGCCTTGTCTAGCCATGCTGCATGATGCTGTGGGTCAGCAGCCACGGGCAGATGAGTGCTGGCCAACTTCCAAACCTCCCAAGGATGTGCCTGAGCTATAGCGCCTGACATCTGAGTCTAACTAACTGTGGGAAAGTGACTGCCCAGGACCAGTGCTCGTTAAGATTTCACGTGCAGGGTTGGCACCACAAAACACGGAGTTCCGGTTTGACCCACCCCTAAATACTAAAAAAGAAAGAGAAAAAAATAAGCTGTGTCTAGGACCAGCCAGATAAAGGTTTCATCAAATGAGAGGCAACCCAAGTTCTCTATGTCAGACTGCATTCAAAGAAAAGACAACATGCTGTGGAGGCTCACACACCACATACATACTACAAATGCAGAATCAGCTATGCTGCATAGCACTGTGAGATTTCACTTAATTCCAGTGGGCTTTATTCCATGAAAGGTTGGGAAAAGCTCAAAGTTGATATAACTGCAAAGTTTGGAACAGACTCTCTCTTGCGTATGTTGTATAAACTTCTAAATGGCAACTTCTCAATTCCCAGCCATAACTAGTTTCCAAAGTGACTGAAAGAGAAAAATAGGAGGCCCAGCCTTGCCCAGAAGGGCCAAATGAGAAGAGCCTTGGGACCCAGAGAGTCACAGGATCTCAACTCCTTCACTGTCCACACACTGCATAAATACTAAGGGAGAAAACATTTTGCATCTTGTGAAGAGAGGGTTTAAAGGAACTATCTTCACTCCCTACCTCCCTACCCACCTCCAAAAATGTGCACTACACACAGTCTCCTTCTCTTTCTCTCTCTCTCTCTCTCAAACACACACACACACACACACACACACACACACACACTCACGTAGTGCAATTATCCATGTATGGTGTACTAAAGAATGCGCAGCCTCTATTCCAGAATCCTGCAAAAAACATTTTTATGAACCAATTCACTAAAACACATGTTCCAGGATTTCAAATTAAACAGCGAGCCGGAAATGAGTGAGAGAGCAGGGAAGGCTGGCCTCGGCCCTTCTTGGCTCCGTGGCTGCAATCTGTGTCTCTACCCAAAGTGGACTTTTAGGAAAAGTTCCCAGCAGGAAAGGGCCCCCTCACAGTCTCTTCGTCCTCCTGGGGAACAGCAAAAGCATATGAAGAGCTGAAGGGGAAGGCCCCCCCGTGCAGGACTCCTCAAAACCCCTGGCTCCATCCAGGGCTCACTGAGCAATGTCTATGAATAAAGCAAGATGCTCATTTTCCATCCTCCTACATCTTCTCCCACCCGCCTCCTCAAACTTACATAAACTCAGAGAATGGCAGGCCGACTGAAAAGGAGCTGTGCCTTAAATCTGACAAAATAAAAAGAGAAAGCAACATAACATTTTTCTTTATTTAGCCAAAACTTCAAAATGCTTAAACACTGGCCCCTGCTATTTATTGAAAGCTCTAAGGATGTCAGTAGAAGCTGAATCTAGGAGACGTATACCTGGGTGTTCATGACACAGTTCTTTCAAGTTTTCATTATTTTTGAAACGTTTCATAAGGAAAAGAAAAAAGATTTAAGTATTTCTGTATCTATGAAAGCAGATAAGACAGTGAAGAATAGCAAGAAAAGAATATAGTCCATGACAAGAAGAGCTGGTTTATTTGTGGAGTGCTTATTGTCTATGCATGGTGAGTATGTTTTCTGTATGGTGTGTGTGTTGTGTGTGGAGTATGTGTGAAACGTGTGTGGTGTCTGCTATGAATATACTGTATGTGGGATTTGTGTGGTTCATTTGGTCGAGGTATGTGTGTGGTATACATGTCACCACATTCTGATTTCAAATCTGTGTGTTCAGCACACAAACAACTTCCTTTTCCAGAACAGGAAAAAGCAGCTCCAACGGACAGGTGATTTGACTATGAAGTGGAAAATACTCTACCTGAGATGCAAACTTTAAAATGCCTTGGGGAGGGGGGTGCCTGGGTGGCTCAGTCAGTTAAGCGGCCGACTTCGGCTCAGGTCATGATCTCACGGTCCGGGAGTTCGAGCCCCGTGTCGGGCTCTGTGCTGACAGCTCAGAGCCTGGAGCATGTTTCAGATTCTGTGTCTCCCTCTCTCTGACCCTCCCCTGTTCATGCTCTGTCTCTCCCTGTCTCAAAAAGAAATACAACGTTAAAAAAAAAAATTTTTTTTAATAAATAAATAAAATAAAATAAAATGTCTTGGGGAGGGGCGCCTGGGTGGCTCAGTCAGTTAAGCGGCCGACTTCGGCTCAGGTCATGATCTCGCGGTCCGGGAGTTCGAGCCCCGTGTCGGGCTCTGTGCTGACAGCTCAGAGCCTGGAGCCTGTTTCAGATTCTGTGTCTCCCTCTCTCTGACCCTCCCCCGTTCGTGCTCTGTCTCTCTCTGTCTCAAAAATAAACGTTAAAAAACTAAAAAAATTAAAAAATAAAAATAAAATGTCTTGGGGAGCCTGGGCAGCTCACTCAGCTAAGTGTCCGACTCTTGGTTCTGGCTCAGGTCATGAGCTCACAGTTGGTAGGATCAAGCCCCGTGTCGGACTCCACGTTGAGAGCGTAGAGCCTGCTTGAGATTCTCTCTCACTGTCCCTACCCTGTTCATGCTCGCTCTCTCTCTCTCTCAAAATAAATAAACTTAATAAAAATAAGTCTTTGAAAATATGAATAACATATGAGACCTAATTTAGTAAAATTAATTCTCTAGGTAGATGATTCTATGGAGCAAAAAGCTTTAAACTGGGTTAGAGACACAGGTCTCTCTCAAGGGCCAGATGGGAGTGCCTAAAACACTGGTGTAACAGGATGTTTTCAGCTTCACACTGCATGAGGCCTGACTCTGAACAAGGTAAGTAAGACTAGTTCTCTCATTGACTCCAATGACTCAAAGTCCTAGACGGCTCCAGGGCAGGTTGGTCCAGTAGCTCCATGATGTCATCACAGTTGTGGAACCTTCCCACCTTGCCATCTCCTCAGCATGATGTCCTCACTGGTACTGAGGTGAGGAAAACTTTCCCCAAAGTCCTCAAGCAACATTACCTTCAAAACTGTCTTCACAGGGGCACCCGGGTGGCTCAGTTGGCTAGGCATCCAACTCTTGATTCTGGCTCAGGTCATGATCTCATGGTTCATGAGTTCGAGCCCTGTGTCGGGCTCTGTGCTGACAGCTTGGAGCCTGCTTGGGATTCTCTCTCTCCCTCTGCCCCTCCCCCCTCGCATGCATGTGTGCACATTCTCGCTCTCAAAAATAAAATAAACATGAAAAAAATGTTAAGCTGTCTTCATAAACATCCAACCCTAAATTAGTCACTGGCAAAATTGAGGGAACAACCATGACACTGTAGTGGTCGTACTACACACACATCTATGCAAAGGGGACTGACTTAGATGGAAATGTGTCTCTGGTGTAGGGGTTAGGGTTAATCTTCCCTACCATGCATGGCCGCCCCAGCTAAATAATAAGATTGGCGGACGGGGGGGGGGGGTGGTTCTTGAAAGGTAAATATCCTTTTGGCCCAATAGGTCTCCCCATCTCCACTGTATTTATCCTTTATACACTAGGCTTCCACAGAAAATTCTTCCTAAATAAAGTGTTCAGTGATTTAAAATCTTGTGTTTCGTTTTTTGAAACTGTAGTTTTGGCCAGTCTTCTGAAGTAATGCCTGGGCAAGCTACTAGTCAATCCTTTCTAAAAGAACTTCTATCCATTAAATCTATAGCCTAATCTATTTTGCTACTCTCACTCTGAATGGGATTCTCTTCAACCGGCCGCCTTTCTGATTTTCAGTTACACCACCCTGCAGTGAAGCTGGCTTGGCATTCAAAGGCCTTGCTGGCACTCCAGGAATTCGTCTCGACTTCTTTCCCAGCTGGGGCTGACATCCACTCCCTAAGCACCTGTAGAGCCACCCTGTTAACATGCTGAGGCAGTTTCGTACTTGCTCACTAAGTGGCTACTTCTCAGTCTCCTAGGACCCTCTCACCCCTCCCCAGGATTGAGCAACTAGTGGGTAAAAACACTCAGCAGAGCATTCCCCCCCTCACGCTGTGCTCCCAGCACCCCTGTCTCAGAGCTGGGTCTAGAATATGGCCTATTTAGCCCACTGCCGTCAGCTCTATTACAGCCCCTCTGACAACTCCAGCCCCACAATCCCAAACTCCTGTAACCGCTCTTCCCTTTTGTCCTTTTCCCCGCCCCAGAATCGCTCCTCACTGGCAAGAAAACAACTTCCCACTCTTCAGGAGAGACTACTTTATTAAGCACGGTCCTCAAGTGGACAAAAACCACCTTAGCAAAAGGGGATTTTGCTGGCTCCCAGCACTTGGGAGTTTATCAAGAATTATAGTTAGATATTTCTTTATCCGTTTCCCTCTTTATTGTGAGCGTCCCTAATTCAAGATGTCTTATTTTTAATATGTACCTTATAGCTTAATAACCAAAAATAAAAATAACATGGGGCACCTGGGTGGCTCAGTCAGTTGAGCATCCGACTCCTGGTTTTGGCTCACGTCATGATCTCACAGTTCATGGGTTCGAGCCCTGCATCAGGCTCTGCGCTGACAGTGCAGAGCCTGCCTGGGATTCTCCCTCTCTCCCTCTCTCTCTCTCTCTCTCTCTCTCTCTCTCTCTCTGCTCCTCCCATGCTCACTCACGCTCTCTCTCTTTTAAAATAAACTTTAAAAATTAAAAATAAACAAAAAAATGAAAATACAAATACCATTTCACTACCAAATGAAAACAGTGAACACTGTCAAGGGCACTCTCCCAGAATGCCCAAGTAACTCTGCTTGTTTGTGCAGTATCGTACGGCTATTCCCATGCTCTGAGCAGCATGTTTTAAGGGCAAAACAAAGCAATATTTGGGGAACTCTATCATAGAGCCTGGCACAGACCTGGTCAACATTAGTACCTTTCACTAAAAGCTTTTTTTTTCTTATTGAAGTAAAACTGACATATAACATTATATTAGTTTCAGGTAGACAATGATTTGGTATTTGTACACATTGCAAAATGATCACATTAAGTCTAGTTAACATCTGTCTGTCATTTTTTTCTATCAAAAAATTCAGTATCATAAACATCTTTCTCAAATACTTTACTATACCATTATGTACATGGATATACTGTTGGACATATAAGTTGTTTCTAATTCCCTCCCAATATAAATTAGGTTGGTTACAATTTTTTTCCCAATATAAATTAGATGGACATTGTTTTAAGTACATTTTTGTGAACTTATTCTACTGTTTCCTTAGAAAACTTTTTTTTTAATGTTTGTTTATTTTTGAGAGAGAGAAAGAGAGAGCAGGGGAGGGGTGGGGGGTGGGTGCGGACCGTAACATCCAAAGCAGGCTCTGAGCTGACAACGAGAGCCTGATGTGGGGCTCGAATTCACGAACCACGAGATCATGACCTGAGCCCAAGTTGCACACTTAACCAACTGAGCCATCCAGGTGCCCCAGGAAACTCTTTTTAAAGAGTATAGTATCTTTAAAGCACACCCACATTTTGATATGCACTGCCAACTGCATTTTCCACTCTTCAGAGTATCTTTTACATGTAACCTCTTTAATTAATCCTCACACAATCTTGTGAGGTAGGTGCTACTATCGTCCCAATTTTGCAGATGAGAGAACAGAGGCTCAATTCACACTGCTAGTAAGCTACAGAGACAGGGTTCACACCCCGAGCCCAGGGCCTTATTCCCACTAGTTCCAGATTCTCAAATGCAACAATACCTGAAAAAAGTATTCTCCCCTGGAAGCCAGGGAAGGGTGTCGGCCAGATAGGCGTTTCCTAATGCTGCGTGGCAGCCACCGCTAAAAGGATGACAGCCTTCTCAATCTCACAGCAGGTCATGTGGAAGCACCTACAGGTGTGGCGCTGTCCGAACACCTTCCACGCATTTATACACTTCTTATAACAAACTCCATAGGAGGTACTGTTAATAATACCCATGTTTTAAAGAAGGGAAACCAAGACACAGAGAGTTTTGGCAAATTGCCAAAAGTGGCCAGCTAATAAGTAGGAAGTCAGATTCAAACCATGGTGGTCTGGCTCCAAGCACATCATTTAGCCACTGACTATACTACCTTGAGGCTGGAAAAAAATACCCTACCCCAGGTAAACATTACCATATCCGCCTGTGTCCCACCATCTTATTTCACAGCCCTGCCCACAACCACTTCAGGTTCCTGACCTTGGCCCATTTCTTTAACTTCCTGTCCCTACTTCTGTCCGGGTGTCTGTCTCCTCCTAACCTCGGCCTGCTGCCCGCCCCCCCCCCCCCACTCTTCCAGTTACCCACCATTGACCCACTTTCTCTTCTGTTCTTTCCACTCTACCCCCATCCTTAACCCAACATTAGATGAAGCCAGAAAAGATGCAAGTAAAAAGAGCTCAACTAAAAACTTGGCTCATAAACACATATTACTTCATGTGTCGCCAAAGTCATGTATTCTCTTAAAACTATATATTCCTTGTGAGTAGAGCCCATATTTATAACCTAGTAGTTAACCAGTATGCTTCAGGGGCTTTCTAGTAACTAGGCAATGCCAGTTTCCTATTACCAGCATATTGCCTTTTAATCACTAATTACAGCAGAATATTCATCTTCCCCGGGTCCACTATGGTAAGTTTGAGATATTTTATGCATAACCTTGAGACTCTGACAATGATTTAGGCAAAGTTTTACGCATATTTATTATGTAATATAGATTCACAATAGTTGTTGAAGAGCTCTCCAGTTGAAGCATCATTAATTTGGAAAATGTAATGATTCAGACAAGAGTGAGCAAAAATTCAAATTTTCAACAAGCTCCCTCTATTTTTAATCCAGGTGAACTCAAGAGAAAAATATTTTAGTACTAGGCATTTAATTATTAAGAATTCTCTACAATCAAACCAACGTGTTAATTATAAGTTACCATCATCATGGATGTTTTCACCAGCCTCCTTGAGCTAAATTATTTATTTTTATAAAAG
Organism: Panthera pardus; assembly: GCF_024362965.1. Classification (NCBI taxonomy): domain Eukaryota; kingdom Metazoa; phylum Chordata; class Mammalia; order Carnivora; family Felidae; genus Panthera; species Panthera pardus. The sequence continues at coordinate 74,078,980 of NW_026526688.1, forward strand.
CCAGTTGTTTTAAATTTTTTTTTTTTAACATTTATTTATTTTTGAGACAGAGAGAGACAGAGCATGAACGGAGGAGGGGCAGAGAGAGAGGGAGACACAGAATCTGAAGCAGGCTCCAGGCTCTGAGCCATCAGCCCAGAGCCCGATGCGGGGCTCGAACTCACGGACCGAGAGATCGTGACCTGAGTTGAAGTCGGACGCTTAACCTACTGAGCCACCCAGGTACCCCTAAAGCCAGTCGTTTTAATCATCTTTTAGGTCAAAGTTTCCAGAACTCCATACTGCCTTTTCCCAGCTTACATGAATTAACATTTCAATATAGGTAACTACATGGTACTATTCTATCTTTTCTTGTTCTACTCAGAATAGAAAGAAAATAAAGGAAGAAATGAAAGCAAGTAAGAATTTTCTAATCATTTCAACTGACATAACACCTGTGAATGTGAGAAATTCAAAGTCTGGTGGCTTGATCTCTGGACTCCGGTCTCAGCTCCGACACCTCTCAGTTGCAGCAAGAACTGACGCTTTAAGAGGCATGGTTCTCAAGAGTCAAGATAAAATAGAGATAAGCCTATTTTCTCTCTGGTGGTTCCGACGAATTAAGTAAGCTAGAACTTCTAAAAATAACTGGAAATGTTCAATGTTCAATAAATGTTTCTACACCCAGAATCTTGGTTTCATTACCCCCGTTTTCCAGATGAGATCTGTTCTACGACCTTATTCGCAGCAAATGAGAACACACAGCCATGTGCTTTAAACTAAAGAGTGTGGTGTGTTAGCAACTGCGTAGAAAACCCAGTCTGTGAAAGCATACTTGGTTTTAACAATCAGCATTTTAATTTCTAAATGAAGTTTTTAGGCTACAAAAGGAATACATGCTCAGTATAATAAAACCATAGCAAGAAGAGTTCAGTTCAGGACTTTCCCATATGGTGCTTTTGTACAAATGTGAGTAAGACGTCCCCCTCTGGGAAGGATGTGACTCCAGGGGCAGCCTGGCAACTCCATGTGCAGTGGCATGAGGTAAAATGCTCAAGTCAGCCTGTCCCTCTCAGCCCCCCTCCATGAAGGCCAGAACAGACTTAACATTTCAGGGCTTCAATTTCTATGAAAATTTTAGGTTTCAATGTATATAAAAATTAAAAGCTAGGGGCGCCTGGGTGTGGCTCAATCGGTTAAATGGCTGACTTGATTTTGGCTCAGGTCATGATATCCGGATTCGTGAGATCAAGCCCCTCGTTGGGCTCTGTGCTGACAGTGCAGAACCTGCTTGAGATTCTCTCTCTCCCTCTCTCTCTCTCCCTCCCTTGCTCCCTCTCTCTCAAAAAATAAATAAACTAAAAAAAATTTTTTTTAATTAAAAACTAAAGATTTAATTTATTTCCTATAATAAGTACGCAAGTACAGTAAGTCTCTTAATCAGGTTTCTATTTTATGGCAGAAATCACATGTGCCGAGTGCTGCCAAATACATCCAAAACTAGACATTACAAGAAAAATACTCCAAAAGTTATATAAATGTAGAAAACTAATATTGTAATAGCTTAAATACCTTTGGATACTAAAAGTCTTTACTTGGAAAACCAAAAGAAACCTTAAAAAAAAGTACTACGTTGGGGCGCCTGGCTGGCTCAGTCGGAACAGCATGTTACTCTTGATCTCAGGGTCTTGAGTTTGAGCCCCAGGCCAGGTGTAGAGACTACTTAAATAAACTTTTTTAAAAAGTATTATGCTAAAAAAATAAATGCACAAACCATACAAATTGGAATAAAATGACTAATGGGAAAAAATACTTCAAGTTGTCTCTAAACAGACTTACAGGAGTAAAAATGATTTTTACTAACCACCTGAATGATTACAGAGTGACAGAAAACGGACATGGACCATTGAGAAAATAATACAAAACGCCGGTGACTTAATTTCATAGGATTATCTACCTGATCAAAATCCCTAAAGATGGGTGTGTAGACAAGAAATGCCTGCCATCCAGACTCTAAATTCTCCCTTTCTTCACCGGTTTCCTGTTCTACTTACTTCCTGTCTACTCCTCCTTCTCTTTTATTAGTCAATATTACAGGTGTGCAGGTCTCCTGGAGCATCTCCTTCTCCAGTTTCCCCATTTATCCCCAATTCAAAAGCAGAAATAAGAAAACATATATAACGTGCACTCAAGTGACAGATTTTGAACTCAGCAAGAAACCAGGTTACCTGGTATCTGTGTGTCCATAAACCCTCTTCCATGTGCCACAAATACATTTCAGAACTCACGAGGACCATGCCCATGAAACATCTCTGAACTGGGACATGGTTCTGTCGTGCCTGTTTGGTTTGGATTTGGCCTCATTTTTTTTTTTTTTTCAATCTAGAATTTCAGTTTCCAATAAGGAGCAACATAACTTTAATGGGCCTTTAAGAAATTTAGGCAATTAGGGATAACCTTCCTCCCTTAATTATGGTCTAAATGTGGTGAGTTAATGAAACCCCTTCCCAACTACCTAAGCATACTTTCAAATTAAAATAAAGCCTGAACTGACTACCCAGGTTAAATGGATTAAAAGATTAAGGCATCGGGAGCCAGTGCTTTCTTTCTCCCTCTCTCCCATTTCAACCACAAACCACCCCAGCCCTCTAAGGACTAGAGGAGTCACCGTGAAGGCGCCCAATTACCCACGAATTACACCAACCGTAACCAATTTCAAGATCACAGATCAGGCTTTCCCAAAACATGAATCTGCTAATTAAGTTACATGAAAGTCAAACTAACAGGCAATTTGGATGTGACATTCATCCACCTGAAAGCAGACTGATGGGCGAAGTATTAAAAAAGCTCACAATAACAGAGCTACTCCTTACAGTGAACAATATTATACACCTGGCTAATTGCAATTAAAATACATGGAAGCACAAAGGGGCTAATCTTGACCCGAGCATTTCCAGGAAACAGCACCAAACCAATAAACGACTCACAGGGATCTGCTTCAGCTTGTGAGAAAACCCACAAGTACTCATCTGCAAAGTTTAACTGGTAAGGAAACAAGTTTAAGGCACTTACACCCACAAACACAACACTGCGAACATGGCTACAGTCTTAGTAACTGCATTTTTCTGAATTCTAATCAAAGGAGTGTGGTTCAATTTCAAGGCTTTGTCTGTCTGTTAAGCTTTAGTATATACTGAAATACTTGTCCATCTTCCCACTCATTTCCCACAAGAAAAAAAAAAAAATCCGTAAGAGAAAATACTTGTTCCCAATGATCATGTGTAAATAACATAGAGTCATTAAAGGTAGAAAATGATATACTGAAACCCTAACCCACTGTACCTTCTTTATGTACCTTCTTTATGTACCACATAAAGAATGTGACCTTCTTTAGAAAAAGGGCCTTGCAGACACAGTTAAGATCAGGCTATAACAGAGTGGGCTTCTCGTATAACTCAACTGGTGTCCCTCTAAGAAGACGGCCACGTGAAGACACGGAGAGACACAGGGAGAATGTTGTGTGATGACAAAGGCAGAGACTAGAATGACATAGCTACAAGCCAAGGAACCCCAAAGGTTACCAGCAAGCCAGCAGAAGCAAAGAGGCAAGGAAGATTCTCCAACAGGTTTCAGAGGGAAGGTGGTCCTGCTGACACCTTGCTTTCAGACTTCTACCCTCCCGAGCTGAGAGAGAATAAATTTGTTGTTTTAAGCCACCCAGTTTGGAGTACTTTGTTGTGGCAGCCCTAGGAAAAGGGAATACACTGCACTTGAACTTGGGTTTCTTCCTCTTGCATTTCTCCATCCTGCCCCCTCAGCTGGCAAATACTCCCACTGCACCATCAAAGAACTGCAGGGAATCCCCAGTCTGTGGTTTGGTTGGGGAAGCTCTCTCTCTCTTAAAGTGTCACATGACAGGCTAAGCTATCTGGGCCCTTGTCCCGACTTTCTTCCTTCTTTCCAGCTCCCACCCTGAGCACCATCCTGCTCCTGTCCAAGCATCTGTGACCCAGGTGGGGGTGGGGGGCGTCCAGGCAGGATGGGGAAGTTCCCTTCCCTGTGGGCGGTGCCTGTTCTGCTTCCGCCCACCCCAGTTTCTCACAGAATTTTTAGAACACTTCTTTCAGTTTTTACTTAAGTAATATCCTTCCTCACGCCCCAACACCCCCGCCCCCCACTACAGACTCACACACTCTCACTCTCTCACACACACAGCCACGTGCCCAGAGGGAGCTGGGCCAGGAGGCAGATCTGAATACACACACCACCCTGTACTGTGACTGGCCTCTCCCATCCAATAACTGAGACTTTTTGTTACTGGGCCAAGGTTTTCTGCCAGACTCACTTCCCTTATAATGAATGAATTATCCCCGAGAAAGTTCCTCAGTTCTCCCCTGGAAGCTGACCTGCAGTGGCCTAACCCACCTGTTTACCAGGCATGCCAGGCCACGGCAGACCCCCAACAGGTAGGCACTAAAGCTCAACCTGCAACTCCACCCTTAGCCCCAAAACCATGACAGAACTCTTGTAGAAAAATTAGAGCAACTGGCTGAAACTTGATAGCATCTGAAAAGAATATGTATATACCCTAAGTTTGCTAAACTCTTGGGCCAGTGACAGTGAGCAGCGCTGGGGGAAAAAAAAAAAAAAAAAAGCAACTGTCTCCCAACTTCCAACCCAATGTTTTACCAACAAGACCATTTCTGCTGTTAATTATTTAATCTTCAACCAAAGTGAATTTTGACATGTTCTTCCTCAGATGCCTTACCCTGGACCGATGGTTCTCAAACTTGAACATGCATCAGAATCACCTGGAGGGCTTGTTAAAACAGATCACAGGCCCCTCCCCTGGAGCTTCCGATTCAGTAGGCCCAGGGTGGGCTCTGAGAACCGGTCTAACAGGTTCCCAGGCGGTGCTGATTCTGCTGGTCCCGGGACTATTCTTTGGAGAAACACTGCCCTAGACTTGTCCTTCCTCACTCAGAACAAGCCCTGAGCCGGGCTCAACAGGCACTGCTGCTGGCCTTCCCACTGTCCATCCCCTTCTCCCACACAGGTACAGCCCCCGAGTGGTCAGTAAGCGCCACTCCCTGGCAGCTGGGTGAACTCCCCTGCAAAGCAAACCAGGTAGTCCCATCGGTCCCTAAGCCAGGAGTAGTTCCAGGTGACTCTGGACCATTTTTGACCTGGGAGATGTAAGGGGAGGTGCGCTGAGGGGCGCTCCTGAGAAAGAGACACAGGATGAAGGTTCTTTTAACCTGCCTTTGGTTGTTCCGGTGGGAGGACACCAGGCAGCGAAGCCTCAGTCCTCCTGCAACCTTGAAGGGAGCTGGGCAGCACACTGAACCTGCTGAACAGAGAGTTGGAAGGACCCGGGTGCCTGGTGCTGACGCTCACCTGATGAGTAAACCAGCCCAGAACCACCCAGCCTCCGGGCTTCTTGTGATATAACACGTCCTTCATTGTTTGAACTGGTTGAGTCAGGGTTTTCTGTCACTTGAAGCTGAAAACATCTAATCGCAAAGCAAAGCAAACAGGGTAATATGTCCATCCAAGAACTAAAGACAACCTCTGAGGACACGTTACAGTGGTATGTGTTCCACAAAGTAACCCTAAAATTCTGGATTTAGATTTTCCAGTTATTTCATCAAAAGCTATGCAACCCAGTATCAGGGGATGAGCAACACTTAGAAAACGCAAGAAGCTCTCTAGGACACAGTGAAGTGTTACTACACTGAAGTCCCAACTCTCGGTCTTTCTTACAAAGCCATGCTCATTTACTTCAGGGGATTGCTAGGAACCATAGAATACCAAAGAATTCAGAATTCTTACTGAAGAATTCAGTTGCTTCCACATACCAATCTTAGATTTGGTCTCTTTCTACACAGAGCAGGCTAACTGGGAAAATGGTTTTCTATTTTCCGTATCACTTTAGATAAAAGGTAGACAACAAGTAGATCTAGAGAGAGGACACCTCGGACTGTGTGCCTGTTCTGCCCCTTCATAGCCCTGTAATCTTAAACTGTTTTACCTTTTTGAACCTGTTTCCTCATCTACAAAATGGGAATCCCTGATTACCTAAGGACGATGCATATAAAAATACTTCGTAAACTATGAAGTATAATACAAGGGCAACTACCTCAGTCTAATTTTTAATGGATTGACTGGATTAGCATGGCCTGATTTTAAGAGATATAGACCAATCGTGATCCCAGAGGAATTACCTCACCAAAACTTCATACGACATACATCTGTCATAGCAATCAACTGGGACAATGGATTGTTATTCAAACTGGACTTCACCTATTATCAATAATTTAGTGGCAGCTAAAGGAGCCCAACATCCACAAAGTAGTACAACCCTAGAAGTCAACAATGTACAAGGCATAACATCAATATGAATTATTTACTATGTACATTTTCACAATGCTTAATGTAAGAGGCACACACAATGTCTTTGCTTTTACTGACGCTGTTCTCCAGGAACGACCTCAAATGCAGCAGTGGGTTTCTTTGGATATTTCACAGGTGGCAATTCATCTTTCCTATAGAAGTTTAGTTTTGGGGGGGATGGGGGATTAATATTTTTTGAAGTTTAAAAAATTACTGAAATATAGTTGGCATGTTATATTAGTGTCAGATGTACAACACAGTGACTTGACAATTCTATACATTACTCAGTACTCATCACCATAAGTACAGTCACCACCTGTCATCATACAGTATTATCACAATATTATTGACTTTATTCCCTATGCTATAGTTTTCATCTCCATGACTTATTTTATAACTCGAAGTTTGTACCTCTTAATCCCTCTCACCTATTTCATCCATCTCCCCACCCACCTCCCCTCTGGCAAACACCTGTTTGTTCCCTGTAATTAAGAGTCTGGTTTTCTCATTTGTTCATTTGTTTTTTTTGATTCCACGTGTAAGAGAAATCACATGGTATTTGTCTTTCTCTGTTTGATTTCTTTCACTTAGTATAACACCTTCTAGATTCTTCCATGTCACATATGGGAAGATTCCACTCTTTTTTATGGCTAGATAATATTCCATTGTATGTATACATCACCTCTTCTTTATCTACTCATTTATCAATGGACACTTGGATTGCTTCTATATCCTGGCTATTATAATTAACACTGCAACAAACATAGGGATGTATATATCTTTTCAAATTAGTGTTTTCCATTTTCTTGGGTAAATATCCAGTACTGGAATTACTGGATCATATAGTATTTCATTTTAATTTTTTGAGGAACCTTCATATTGTTTTCCACAGTGGCTGCACCAGTTTACATTCCCATCAACAGTGCATGAGGATTCCTTTTTCTCCACATCCTTACCAACACTTGTTGTTTCTTATGTTTTTTTAACCATTGGGACAGGTGTAAGGTGGATCCTATTATGGTTTTGTTTTCCATTTTCCTGATGATGAGTGATGTCGAGCATCTTTTCATGTGTCTGTTGGTCATCTGTGTATCTTTGGAGAAATGTCTGTTCATGTCTTCTGCCCATTTTTTATTGGATTATTCATTTTGGAGGTGTGGGTTGTATAAGTTCTTTATATATTTTGGATACTAACCCTTTATTAGATCTATCATTTGCAAATATCTTCTCCCATCCCATGCCTTTTTGTTTTGGTCACGGTTCTTCTTTGCTGCGCAGAAGCTTTTTAATTTGGTATAGTCCCTATAGTTTATTAATAGATGAGTTTAGTTTTAGCCCAACAACCACATACCATCCAGAGCCACGTCTTCTGATTGAAATATATGAACAAACTGGTTAAAAATAAAAGGAATTGGTGTGAGGGAAAAAGCAAGTATGATGCTAAAACCATGTTTCTCAAACTGGGATATGTATGTGTGTAGTAGAGAAAATAATGCCATGAGGTAAATATGGCTATCTTCCTGAAACAAACATTTTACTAAAAAATTTTTGGAGGGAACAAAGGAACAATCAGTGAGTAATTTTTAAATAACTTCAAAAAAAATTAAATAACTTCAAATTCTCAATAAATTAAAATTTTTTTCCGAAGAATTTTCATGTTCATAGCAAATTTTTAAAAACTATATCCCCACTACTTGGGGGAAAACATGGGGAAAGACTATAATAAACAAGTAAGACTTCCCTTATATCATTTATAAATTAGTTGCAAAGACAATTCAAAAACAACGGTTCTGAAAAACATCTTTATTGAGCACAACATCTGTGAAATACCATCCAGATTTCCGCAGTTAATTATTTGTAAAGCGGCAACATTCTTTTGTTACATTTATTGGAGGAGGGGTGGGAATCACTATTACTCTAGAGTCATATTTCACATGTGGAAGACTGTAACAACAAACGAATAATTTGATGACAATTCATTTGAAATTAGAGTAACAAGCTCCTGGGAGACCCCATTATCTTAACACTTGTGTTCCTAGACAGAGAATACTGCCTTGGGAAATTATATTTCTGTTCTGAACCTTGAAACCCCAAGCTTTGCCGCCCTCTTAAGCAGTAAGAAGTTTGGCGTCACAACACATCCAGAATGCCTTCGTAGAATTAATCACTACTGCTGCCAATGTATTGGGATCCGTCTAAAAAGGACTTTTATTTTTCATCACCCCATCAAGATGAATGGGTTAAAGAGCAACCCAAAGCACAATTCTCACTACATAAAAGAAGCCCAAGACAATCACAATGTCAGCTCATCTCTAACTCTGTCACTATAAGCTTTCTTGAAGAAAGAAGCTGAGTTCCCAATGGCAAAACACTCAAGTCTCTCTCTTCCTCATGGTGGTACCTTCGCTCTGGCCTGAAATAAGCCCCTTATAAATCTTCTATGTACTTTTAAGTAACCACATTGTCATTCCAACAGCTAGGCTGTTGAATCTGCCTAGCTCTTACTGCAGGATGCACACCTGACTGAACAGACTCCACAGAGTTAGGTTACTGTTAAATGTTTGTGACAGGTAGCAATAATCAGACAAGCCACCCAGTGGCATATGGAATGAGGCCAGCCAAGAGTCAGCCTTTGAATGTTGAATTAAGGCACTTGTCCTAAAGCAATCCTTCCTAAAGTAACGAACGAACACCAAGTTTCCGGCACTGGATATGCCATGTTTACGGGCCATACCCAGGCTCTCCAGACTTCAATTCCACTTTATTGTTTCAGGAATGGGAACATTAATGAAATGTTTTGCTTATTTTTATTCTAGACTAACTCTTCAAAATACACCTGGAATTATTAAAATTGGTTCAAATATCTTTTTTGATATAAAGATATAAATTAGCACAAGCCTGATCACTCTGGAGTCTGTAAGATAAATCTAGGGAAAATAATAATTTTTTTAGAGGAAGTAATAATTTCAATGAAAATCTGAATTTGGATACTGATCCTATTAGACTATTTTTCTAATTCCACTTGAGGGCTAAATAATTATATAAATAAGTTTCAAAAGTTTTGCTAAAAGTTTCACAACCTAAAAAAAAACAAACAAGGTTTTTGTGACTTGAAAACAATTTTAATATATGCCAAGAACCCTGTTTAAAACCTTGTATTCTAAGGATATCTAAATTATGAGATCTATTACAGTCAAAGAAAATTCACTTTACACTGTTACGGCCATGAAGATGATCACTAAATGCATTCATTCCACAGCCCTCCCAGGGCCCACATGACCGTGTAGAAGGTCTCAACAGGGCACACAGAGATAGAGCTAATCACCCATTCTCTTTTAAAAAACACACCAACTGCAATAACCTAATTTAAAAACCACAACCTCTAATACTAATACCAGTCCTTGGACTTCAATGGCAAATATAACTTGTGGGCTTGGATATGAAGAACATGTGGAACATTATAAGCAATCAATCTAAAAGACTTAAATTTAAAAACAGGAGCTTACATCCCTTCATTTGGCAGGTCTTCACCCAAGTGTTAGTTAGGTACTAGGTTAGGTGCTGAGGAATCAGTCAAATGAGACTCAGGACAATCCTGGGACAGGCAATTTTAAAACAGGGATGAGCCCTGTGCTAGGAGAAGTGTCATCGTGTGCCATGTGGAGTCGGTCACGTGGGCAGGTTAGCCAGAGAAAAGAGAGAGAGCACGAGCCCAAGTGCAAGAGGGGAAGTGAGAAGCAGGGGCAGGAAGGCTGAAGAGGTGAGCAGGGCCTAGATCACCCAAGGCCTTCTACACCATGCTCAGGTCTTCTGCACTTCATCACGAAGGTAAGGTTGTTTGCAAGAGGAATGGTAGGAAAGGATGTATGACTTGGATACATTATGCAGGGAGGAAGACGAAGAACAAACCTGGGTAGCTATAAAATGGAGGCAGCAGACCATCTGAAGAAGATGCAGCCATACCTGATGATCATCTACTAGGTGGGGAGTATGAAGGATTCGGGGGGGGGGGGGGGCCATCCTGGTTTCTGGCTTATGCAAATGAATGCACAGTGCAGCAGCGGGGGAAGGGCTGAGAAGGACCCGAGCCCAAGAGCTCAGTTCCAGACACACTAGGTTAGCAGCACCTGAAAGCTAAAGGGAGCTCTCTGTGGGCAACTGGGCAGGTGAGACCCCTGGCTCGAAGGTACAATCTAAGTGCAAGTTCTTTCTACATAAGACCCAAGAGAACAGGTGAGATCACCTGGGGAAACGGCAGAGGGAGAGAGAAGCAGGCCCACAAGGGAACCCTGAGGAGGCACACAAAGGTTAAAAAGCTATGATCCTGTCAACAGGTGAGGAACTTTGAGGTTGCGCTGGAAACACAGCTTTCAACTTCTAAAGGAGAACAAAGAAAAGTGAAAAGCAGTTCCATTCCCTGTGGGGGCTCTGAAATCCCCTTGACTGCCAAAAGAAGTTTCCCTAATGATTAAGTCGTTTTTGTCTGCAATTATATCTTTCAGTATGTTGCTGAAAGGTTAACAAGACTTTCTGCACGTTCTGACTTCAAGGATCTGCCTTTAACTGATGTTAAACTACTTCAGGAGAACACATTTTGCTGCTGTTACTGATCATATAAAAACACATTAAAAACACACAACACAATGACAACTTCCACAGACGCTGTACCTGACCAGTCGGTACTGATGATTTTTATATAACAATTTTTAGAAGCTGACGTACTATACTGTTCACCTCGGCGATGCTCACACTTTTCACATTCTAACAAATTATACCCCAACAAGGCTTATGGGAGCTGTGTACAGAGCCAGACAACCTTCCCAGAGAGCATTCAATTCCAGCAAGAGCTGAAGTCCAGTCTCACTTGCTCTCATTGCTTCAGTCCCAACCGCAACCTCTCTCTCTCAGCAAAGAAACTGATTACTGCTGATATTTGAGAACACCCCAGAGAAAAATGGGGACGCAGAGGCAAGAGGCAAGAAAGTCTTTCAAATATTGCTTTTCTGGCATTCAACCAAATATAATTACATAGCATTCATAGAAGATTAAGTCAAGTTAATACAAACAAAATCTTCAGTGAGGCCAATTTCCCTGAAAGCTTTCCCAAACTCTGTTTGAGATCACAGGCTGGCTACTCCAGAACCCTCCGTCCCAGGATTAATGGTGGTCTGCTTCGGGCCCTGCCCTGGGCCATCTGGAGAGTGAGACACAGAGCCCTCCTCCTCTATCTAGATTCTCACCGGGGACAGATGTCAGTGCCACCTACACTTTTCTTGGGACATCTGGAGATTCTATTTTATGGTCAAATCTCTCTTGAAACTCTCTTCTCTCTTGAGTCCCAAGAAAGACTCCTCTATGTGAGTGCTCTCAGAGACGAGGCATTCATGTTGTAGAATTCGTAAGTACTGACTCTACTGACTTCAAGTCCAACTTAATATCATTGAGAATTGGCCTTGTGGGGTAGTAATTAAAACAAAAATCTCAAAAATGTTTGAAAAATGTGTAAAGAGGTAGTAATAACTTCATAAATAAGATTTAGGATAAAGGACATTAGCCTAGCAGAGCAAATCAAATATTAGATTACAACCCAAAGTATAAATTAATATCCATAAGTCCATATACTGATATAAATGACTGAATGAGAGAAAATAAGCAAATTTCCCATAAAGAAGAAGTCCAAATAATTTATGCAGGTGGAGCTTAATTCCATTTAATGACTTATCTCCAAAGAGTGTAGCATAGAAAGATGGAAAGAAAAGAGTTAGCCAGGTGATTAAGGTCAACATCAAAGTGATAAGCCATGCTGATAGCAGATATCCTCAATATGTGATGAGAATACCAATGTATAGCTGTGGCCTTCTTCCCCAAAACGCATAATAACCCCAGTCTAACAAAGAGGAAAAACATCAGGCAACCCCAAACCGAGGGATATTTTACAAAATACCTGAGCAGTACTCCTCCAAACTGTTAAGATTTCAAAAACAAGGGAGGTCTGACAAACTGTCACAATCAAGAGGTCCTAAGGAGACATGACAACTAAAAGTAATGTGGGATCCTGGACAGAGAAATGACACCAGGGAAAAATTTGTGACGTTCAAATAGTGTGGAGTTTAGTTCATGGTAATGTAGCAATGCTGGTTTCTTAGTTGTGACAAACGTGCCACAGTAATGGAAGATGTTAACTGCAGGATAAACTGCATGAGGGGTATACAGGAATACTCTGCCATCTTCACAGCTTTTCTGTAAATTTACATCTATCCTAAAGCCAAAGGTCTGTTTCAACTGTAGCAAGACATTATATGAGCTTTGGAGGTATTAAATTTTTCATTAAAAAAAATTCCCAGGGGCACCTGGCTGGCTCAGTTAAGCGTCCAACTCTTAATCTCGGCTCAGGTCATGATCTCACAGTTCAGGAGATCGAGCCCCACGTCAGGCTTTGCGCTGGCAGCACAGAGCCTGCTTGGAATTCTCTCCCCATCTCTCTGCCCCTCCTGTGCTCTCTCCCTCTCGAAGTAAATAAACTTAAAAAAAAATCTCCAACTGTGCAGTAAAGGTAAGTGAATACTAAGTACTTAGGTGACTCATTTACATACCACGTGACATCACACTTACAGAGGGAATTCTTGCCAAGGACTCGAGAACCTACATTTTCAGAAAATGGACACAAAGAAAGTTTTCTAATAGCACCATCCAACCCATGTCATGATGTCATCTTTACACATAAGGAACAAATTCTAAGCAAAAAAAAAAAAAAAGGCCAGAAGAAACAAAGAGGAAGAGGCTTGGAAGTTTGGAAGTCAAGTTAAAAGGAAGGCAACTATGGATAACATGACAGCAAAATACTAGAATATTTTATATCGAGAAGATTAAAATATATAAATCAGGGCTGATCGAAATGTGAATCATGATTAAGAAATTTTTTAATCAATCCAGTCGTGGCAAACAGCATTTCTTTTTTTCCATGAAATAAGATGGACTAAAAAAATTCTATGGATGGGTGGTAGTGATTGGTTGCACAACAATGTGAAAGTACTGAATGCCACAGAACTGACATTTAAAAATGGTTAAAACGGTGGGGCGCCTGGGTGGTTTAGTCGGTTAAGTGTCCGACTTCAGCCCGGGTCATGATCTCGCGGTCCGTGAGTTCGAGCCCCGCGTTGGGCTCTGGGCTGATGGCTCAGAGCCTGGAGCCTGCTTCCGATTCTGTGTCTCCCTCTCTCTCTGCCCCTCCCCCGTTCATGCTCTGTCTTTCTCTGTCTCAAAAATAAATAAACGTTAAAAAAAAAATTTTTTTTAATAAAAATAAAAATGGTTAAAACGGGGGATGCCTGGATGGCTCAGTTGGTTGAGCGTCCGACTTTGGCTCAGGTCACGGTCTCATGGTTTTCAAGTTCGAGCCCCACGTCCAGCTCACTGCTGTCAGTGCAAAGCCTGTTTTGGATCCTCTGTCCCCCCTCTCTCTCTCTCTGCCCCTCCCCTGCTCATTCTCTCTCTCTCTCTCAAAAATAAATTTTAAAAAATGGTTAAAATGGTAAGTGTAATGTATATTTTATCACAGTAAAAAAATTTAAAATAGAAAAGAGTATGTCCTAGGTGGTAAAGGTAAGCACTATTTGGTAAATAAACCATGTGCATACACATTCATACATCCACATATATGCCTATGGGCAGGTAGGTAATCTTAATGTAAAATGCATCTCTTACCAGGAGTCACTGTCAAAAAGCCCGAAAGCCACTGTTCTAAATCACTGCTACAATTCTCTCTCCCCACACACCTTCACAGCAACCTGACACTATGTCAAAAGACCAACAGGAATAAAATCTACTAATACCTTAAAGTCTGACAGAAAACTGACGAAAAAAAACCAGCTCCCACTGAGAGGAAAGGAGAGAACCGAAGCAATCTACAAAACAGGAGAACAAAGGCTAAGGCCCGAGTAACAGGCTGGATGCACCCACCCCCGGAGATGCTGCCCAGGCCTTCCATGCTCCGGACTCACAGCATCAACTGCCTCCCTGCCATCTCCAGACTTGTCATACCAAGTCTGACATTCCGATGAGACAACCAACCAGAGTTCCTGATTTCCCTCCCCCTAATTCCTTTCCCATCCCTCCAGATGCTCAAGCCAAATTTTAGAAGCCCTCCATGACATACTTCTCTTTCCCTCACTCTCCACCACTGACAGAGCAATGAATCTGTTCCACTCCCAAAATTCATCTCAGAACTTTCCACGTCCCTTCATTGCCACTCCCCCCAGCCTCGTCTGAACAACTGCCAGCATCCTGCACCTTTTCTTAATTCCACACACTCTAACAGAGGATTGTGACAAACTCTGAACTCTGCCCCATATATTTATCCTCCATTTAAAATTTTATACAATGGGGGCGCCTGGGTGGCGCAGTCGGTTAAGCGTCCGACTTCAGCCAGGTCACGATCTCGTGGTCCGTGAGTTCGAGCCCCGCGTCAGGCTCTGGGCTGATGGCTCGGAGCCTGGAGCCTGTTTCCGATTCTGTGTCTCCCTCTCTCTCTGCCCCTCCCCCGTTCATGCTCTGTCTCTCTCTGTCCCAAAAATAAATAAAAAACGTTGAAAAAAAAAATTTTTTTTAATTTTATACAATGAATTTAAATGGTCACAAAGAATGTAAATCTCTGGTATATTATAAATGATGGCATCTTTAATAAACTCACAATCACTTCTTAAAATATATTCAACGGAATCTAAATACCACTGCAATGAAATCCATCATCATCCATTTTTTTAAGTAATCCCTACACCCAACGTGGGCCT
Organism: Panthera pardus; assembly: GCF_024362965.1. Taxonomy (NCBI): domain Eukaryota; kingdom Metazoa; phylum Chordata; class Mammalia; order Carnivora; family Felidae; genus Panthera; species Panthera pardus. The sequence goes on from NW_026526688.1 coordinate 74,094,141, forward strand.
CAAACTCATGACCCCAAGATCAAGAGTCGCACGCTCTACCAACTGAGCCAGCCAGGAGCCCTATCATCGCCCATTTTTTAAAAACACATCTATAAGCATTCCTGAATAGCTGCATATTCCCTCCAAGGATTTTAACCTAATACATACATCTTTATGTTCAAATACTTGTGCAACAAAACTATGGGTATACATTGAAATAGGCTTTTTAAAAAACATTCCTGTGACCACAGGGTTCAAATGTTAAATATTTTTTTCTTCTGAATTGAGTTACCATTACAATTTTTACTAGTACAAAACTGATCAACAAATTTTATAAATTTTGATAGGAAATTAAACATAAAGAAACAAATTTACTGAAAATGCATCCTTTAATGAAATGGATGAGTGTCTTACCCCCTATCATTGGTTCATGTAAATATTATATTTAATATAAGCACTGAAAAAGCTTGTTTACATAAACAGATGTGAATGGAAGGAGCATTGTTATAGCACTGTCCCTATATTCTCTAAACACCCTCAGTGTTTATCCAAAAATCACAGTGATCTATGATTAAAAATAACTTTTGGGGCACCTGGGGGGCTTAGTTGGTTAAGTGTCCGACTTCGGCTCAGGTCATGATCTTGCAGCTTGTGGGTTCGAGCCCCACCTTGGGCTCTGTGCTGACAGCTCGGAGCCTGGGGCCTGCTTCAGATTCTGTGTCTCCTTCTCTCTCTGCCCTCCCCCACTCATACTCTTTCTGTCTCTCTCTCTCAAAAATAAACATTAAAAAAAATAATTTTGATCATCTATCAACTGCCAATTTGATTATGTCCTTAAATTTTGTTGAAAGATTCAAAAGCCACCAGAGTTACAAAAGAATTTGTCATCTAATCAGAGTTAACTGCTTCTCCTAACCAATATCAGCATTTCAAAGCCACACCTCTGATTGCCCAAGATGAAGTACTCGTAAGACTGGGGCTGGGTAAGAAGTATGCCTTTCTTTTGTAAAGTGGAGAAGAGAGATTACAAAAGAAGAGGTGAAAAAGGATAACTCACAACCTCAGATCAATTTCAGGAGACTATAGGACAGTGGGATCTAAAAGCTGATTCCCTGGAAGTTATCCCTGTGCCCAGGTACCACTTAGAGTCTCCATGCACCTCCAAGGGACCAGACATCTCAGTTTGACAAGTGACCGAGACTGTACCACGACCAAAGTATTCTCTTAAAAATGTAATTTACACCTTTCAATTTGCTAGCCCCTGCTTTAAATCCTTCAACAAACCATACCACCCTTAAAAAAACAAAACCCAACCTCCGTAATGTGTTTTCTAGGGTCCTACCTCACCTCACTATCCCACAAACCACCCAGGCCTTCTCCAAGTTCCTGGAATGCTGCCAGTGCTTCCTACCTCAGGGCCTTTGCACCTGCCATTCCCACTGCCTATGGTACGTTCCCTCTGTTTGCTGCACGGCCATTCCTCCACATCCTCCAGACTTCAGCTTAAATGTAACCTCCTAAGAGGGGCCTCACCTGACCACCCCTTCTTCTTCATTATACTATAGCAATCTAATTCTTGGTAGTTATAACTGCAATATTTTGTTTTATTTACAGTAATGTCTGACTACACCGCTATATGCAACACAGGTTTTGTTCACTGTTTTATGCCCACCACTCAGCACTGTGCCTGATGCTCAACAGATATTTGTGAGCAAGAGGACAGCATAAGCATGCCACGAAAAATGTGAAGTTGAGAGTGCATGTGAGAGTATGTGTGGGGTGGGGGGGCAGGGGGGTATTTCTAACAGCTTTCTATACAACCTTATTTTAAAACAAAGTCATATGAATTATCAGAGAGTATAGATACCCCAAATGCCAAAAAGAAAGGTATATTACAGATATGTCAAACACATAAACATAGCTGTACATATACCAAGACTTTGACAGCATCCAAAGTGAGCAGCAATATTCAGCATGCAGGTATTTGCTCCTGTTGTTTTTCTTACCTCTGCTCTTGAGAATGTTCCTCCATATCCTCTTCAGAATCACCCTATTGATAAAAGAACATGGTTTAACAGTTATTTCAAAATAACACAAAAATCTCCAAAAGAAACAGTTCTTCAAATTAAACACAGGTAATAACCTTGTAACGAATATCTAAAAACAGTGCCTGATACACAGCAGGCATTCAGTATCTACTGAAAGAATAACACTAGTAATGACACCACTAAAAGCCATAAACAGCCAAGTGATCCCTTAGATATTTTATGTAAAGATCCTCATTTAAAACCACAACCTACATAATCTCAAAATTAGTTTGACATCTCTTCTCTCCAAGAGCCTTTTAACATTTAAGTTACACAGGGACACCTGGGTGGCTCAGTCGGTTAAGCATCTGACTTCGGCTCAGGTCATGATCTCACAGTTTGTGAGTTCGAGCCCCACATCAGGCTCTGTCCTGACAGCTCAGAGCCTGGAGCCTGCTTCAGATTCTGTCTCCCTCTCTCTCTCTGCCCCTCCCCCGCTCATGCTCTGTCTCTCTCTCTCTCTCTCTCAAAAATAAATAAACATTTAAAACAAAAAACATTTAAGTTACACAAAAGTCACACAAAATAAAGTTTAACAATATAGGAAATGGATCGGTTAGCTCGCAATCCCCCAAATGGATATCTGACGTATTTTGACATCAACATAAAAAAGGCTGATCAATTTTATAAATAGTATAAACATCACACTCAAAAGCACTTCCAAAATCCTCTCCCAGACTTACCAGGCTAAAATCTAACTACATGTCATATAACAAGAGGGTAAAAAGAAAAGGCACGTGAAACCAAAACACAAGGGCAGATCGGATTAGATACTACATGTAATCTGCCTGACGGACTCTATCTTGACCATTCTTTCCCGAAGCTCACCATTGCTGGCTTCAGGAATACCAAGCCTTCCTGGTCCTCCAGCTTCTCTCTAACCCTTGGCTCTCAGCACTTACTGCCTCATTGCCCTCTTCCTCCCTGTCACTGCCAGTCCTCCTGGGCCCAGACTCCCTACACCAATTCGAACCATAGGGCCCAAATCCCCAGTGCCAGCCCCCATGCCTCATTCAATCACACGTGTGGATACTCAGGGAATGCCTATCTTCCCCGAGAGCAAGACTCCTGAGATTCTGGTGAGCACTGCACCAAGCCATGGCCAACAGATGGCAAATACTCCACAATACTTGGAGGATGGATTCATTTACAGCTTCAGCCCTACTGGCAAATGCCTCCAGGACATATGCATTTTGTCTCCCCAGAAATAGTTACAACCAACACTTACTTATCAACATCAGGGGCCCCTGCCAAGTGGTTTCTGTTCTAACGCGCCTCTTTCTGTCAAGGATACCAACATCCTCCTTGACTCATGGCAAACCTTAAGGTCATCTTACACTGCTCTCCTTCCTTCGCCTCCAGGCATAAAGACCTACCCACTCATCTGAAATAGGGTACAGACCTGTCCTTTCTTCTCCATCCCTTCTGCCAGCAAATCAGCCCATACTTTCAGCACCCCAGGCCTCCATTACTACCACACACAGGGCTTCTTCCTCTGTTTAAGACTGCTGCCTCCAGGGGCACCTGGGTGGCTCAGTCAGTGAAGCGTCCGATTTCAGCTCAGGTCATGATCTCACAGTCCATGGGTTTGAGCCCTGCGTCAGGCTCTGTGCTGACAGTTTGGATCCTGGAGCCTGCTTCAGATTCTGTGTCTCCCTCTCTCTGCCCCTCCCCACTCATTCTCTCCCTCTCTCTCTCTCTCCCTCCCTCCCTCTCAAAATAATAAAAACATTACCAAAAAAAGAACAAAAAACAAAAAACAGACTGCTGTCTCCAACCCATCCCGTGTGCCACTGCAAGACCAATTTTCTTCACCATCAATCATGACTTACCACCCGCATGGTATGGACCCAGCATCCAATGTCATTGCGTTAATCTCTGCTCGAGAGCCTTCCACGACTCCCTAACTGCTAGTCAGATGTACTCCAAGCTCCTTAACCTGTAACTGAGCAACTGTCAATTGACTTCGCCATAGCCATCTCAATCTCTATAGCCACACTTCATCAAGTGCTCTGGGCTCCAATTCAAAGCATCAACTTTAAAAACACTGAACTGTCACCCATGTAAGGGTCTAGACAAGGCCCCATTCACACCTTTGCTAATGCAGCTCTCCAAGTGCCCTCCCACCCTTAAGCTTTAACAGACCCCTCTAATACACACTGTTCTTCCTCTCTCCTCTCAGTTCCTACATTTCAGCACTTGAATGTTATCTCAGGGTATTACCAGCCTTATCTCCCCAACACCACCAGGCTCTCAAAGGGCAGGAACCAAATCCTGTAATTCCCCCACCCCATCCTTTAGCAGTGCCTCAGGGCCCTTGCACTAGCTATTCTAAATCTCCCACTGCTTTCAAGGGTTGGTTCAAATGTCAAATATATCCCTTCTCAAAGGGATCTGCCTTGACTTAAATTAAAACTCCAGTTCCCATCACCTGAATCTTCTCCAGTCTGCCACCACAAAGCACTGATGCCTTCCTAACAGACTAAATAAGTGACAATTTATTCTACTCCTTATTTACTATCTATATGCCTCCTGTAGACTGGAAGCTCCACAAGGGCGGTAGTTTTTGTTCAACGTGACACCCACAGCACATAGACCAGTGCTTGGCCCACAGTATGCACTCAACAAACGTCTGCAGAGCTAAGCACCATCTAGCTGGTTCTTAAATGCTAATGGATATATACCTTACACCTGCTAGAATGGCCATTATCAAAAAGACAAGAAATAAAACCTGTTGGTGAGGATGTGGAGAAAAGAGAACCCTCCTGCTCTGTTGGTGGGAATGCCAACTGGTGCAGCCACTGTGGAGAACCGGATGGAAATGCCTCAAAAAATTAAAAATTGATCTAACAATTGCCCTTCTGGGTATTGATCTGAAGAAAACGGAAACACTAACTTGAAAAAGTATCTATACCCAACAGCATTATTTACAATAGCCAAGACATGTAAACATCTATCCATTGATAGATGAATGGATAATGATGTGGTGGTTTGTGTGTGTATGCAGATATATGTGTACATGCATATAAATATATATATATATGTATACATAATGAAATACTATTCAGCCATTAAAAAAACACACACACAAAATTGCACCACTTGTGACAACACGGATGGACTGTTACGGCATTATGCTAAGTGAAATAAGTCAAACAGAGAAAGACAAATACTTTATGGTCATTCTCAAATACAGAATTTAAAAAACAAAAACAAATACCAAATTCATAGATACAGACAATAGACTGGTAATTGCTGGCAGGGGGTGGGGTGCAAAACGGGTGAAGAAGGTCAAAAGGTACAAACTTCCAGTAATAAAATAAGTGAGTCTCTGGGGATGTAAGGTACAGCATGATGGCAAGTTAATAATACTGCACTGCATATTTGAAAGTGATTCAGAGTAAACCTTAAAAAAGTTCTTATCACAAGACAAAAAAAAATGTTTTTATAATTGTGTATGGTGACAGATGGTAACTAGACTTACTGTTATGTTGTACACCTGAAACTAATATAATGTATGTCAATTATACCCCAATAAAAAGTTTTAATGCTTTTTAAAAAAATGTTTTTAATGTTTATTTATTTTTGTGAGACAGAGAGAGAGACAGAGTGTGAGCGGGTGAGGGGCAGAGAGAGAGAGAAAGGGAGACACAGAATCTGAAACAGGCTCGAGGCTCTGAGCTGTCAGCACAGAGCCCGATGGAGGGCTTGAACTCCAGAACAGTTAGATCATGACCTAGGCCAAAGTCAGACGCTTAACTGACTGAGCCACCCAGGTGCCCCAATAAAAAAAATTTTTAAGCAAAAATGTAGAAAATACTAGCGGATATGACTATTGATTATTTTTAAAGACTTCATTAAGCAAATTTTTCTAACTCAAAACAGAACATGAAAGTATCTCTCTCAGACACAGGAACTTTATCACAACACTTTTCCTGGTCAGACTGCTAAAACTCACACAGAGCACAGGCTTTAACCCTGAACACCACCTGGGTTCAAATCACACCACTCCTGCTTTCATATAGCCTTGGGCAAATTATTTAATGACTCTGGGCCTCAATTTCCTCATCTGTAAAAATCAAGTCATAACACTTCACAGTTTTTCATGTATTACCATGAGTATTAATAACTCATAAAGTGCTTAAACAATGCCAGTGATATTCAACCCATGTCAGCTATTATTTTTTTTATGTTGATAGTGGAAGTAGATTAAGCCCAAAATAAATCTCTATAACAAAAAGATTTCTAAATACCAGTCAATGATTCACTGACTGGAGCAAGATGCTATTACATAACACAGTACCTGAGATAATAAAGAATTCAGATATTCAATGTACCATTTCCCGTTTCACTTTCTACTAGTTTCCGTTATCTATACCCTCAGACTAAAGGGGTAAGACATGAGTTTTTTAAAGGCAGAGACTCTTTCTTATTCATCACTGTATCCCAGGGGCCTAACTGGGTCAGGCCCATGCTAAGCGTCTGCTAGATGAACAAACAAGGCCAGAAAAGCACTGAGCCCACCCCCCCCCCCAACCCCCCACAAACAGACCAACATGATTCTGTATCAGGTAACAGCTGTTCTCACTCAGCACCAATGTCTGTGTCCCAAACCTAGCTGGGGGGGGGGGGGGGGGGGAGGGGGGTAGGAGCGAGACTTCTCTTCTCAGCAAAGGCTGAATGCATTAGAACAAATTCTAGATTCCCTTCTTTCTACTAGAACTGATACAAAACAACAACAACAACACAATAATAGGAAATCAAAGCTTAAGGCATTACACCTGCCGTCTTCGAAACTAACCTCATAAACAGGACAACACACTGGTAACTGCCTCTCCTCCCCTAGGAAGAACTCATGGGCTAACCACTGAATGCCTTCTGTATGCAGAACCATGGGGCCACAATGGGCCCACCAAGCTCAAAAGCCCAAACCCTCTTACAGGAAATCCAGTTAGGGCAAGAAGGCACCCCCAAGGCAAAGGAAAAACTGCAGACACCTAAGAAACTCAAAAGGAGAGAAATGACAGTGCTGCTGCCTAGTTAGAAGTCTAGAAGGACTGGCTCTTTGGGAACAGCAGGGCAATAGCATTCGTCCTTCCATTCAACAGATACCTGTGGGGCCTCCTCTGCCAAGGGTCAGGCTGTAGGGAGCATCCTAGATGACTGACTGGAGCAACACACCAGGTCAGATTGCGGAAGGCCCCGAGGGCCAGAGCAGGTCAAGGGGATCAGCGGGATTTTTACTTGAAGGCGAAGTAGGAAGGTGCACAAAGCAGTATCTTGGCACACTCGCAATTTCTTCTTGATAATAAGCTAATGAAAACATTTTTTGGTTCCTAACCATCACCACTTTGGATTCAGTGTGTTGAAGGAGGGGTAAAGACAGAAGAGGGGGAAAATTCTGTAAATGTAAGAATAAAATCGCATTTTTTTCTTCCTTCTCATCATCACCAGGGATAGAGTTTTTTATGTTCCTACACCAAAATATCCTACCACATAAAACAGCATCTAACAAAAAGACATGAATAATATTATGTATCTATACAACTGCAGAGAACATACAGGACTGAGTTATCTGCACTGGTTCAAGCCCTTCAAAGTAGGAAAGCTGTCCCATGCTCTCCAGGGACCAAATCTAGGAGTCAGCTGAGATACTGACAAAATAATAGGTAACATACATGAAGAGCTTACTAAGTTCAAGATACTTTTAATCCTCGCAAAATCCTCTGAGATCAACACTGCTATTACCCCCATTTTGCAGGTGAAGAAACTGAGGATGAGGGGTGAAAAGGGATGGAACCGGGAGTCAAATCCTGGAACCCTGGACAGAATTTGGAAGATGATACCAATTCAATTGTTATATTTGTTTTTATTAATGATGCACTCTTCTAGTTCTTGATCACTTAAAGACCCATTAGAAAAAGGAAAAAAAAAAAAAAAAAAAGATGACCCAATCACCAGAAAACATTTCCAAAATAAATAACTATAAATAATTAGTGGTGGTAAATGTTAATATTCAATTCTGTAATGCCACATCTTCTGGGGCTCCCATTTCACCTATCACTGACAAATCTTAGCTTCTGAAGCTGCCTCGGAGTCTTCTGAGTGAAAGGAACCCAACCTAGAAATTAATTAAGGAGAAACCCTCAAATTTAAAAAACACCTATAAATACTCCCTTTTCAGCTGACTCCATGACACACGAGGGAGCTTTTTTTTTTGGGGGGGGGGAGTCAAAATACTTTGAAGAGAATTCTCTAAAAATAACTGTCTTCAGAACTCACTGTGGTTTATATGTGTATATATTATATATATGCAGTTTAGAGAGATATGCATATAAAGGTGCAGTTTAGATAAATAATATAGATGCATATATATCCTCACCCCCACCCAGGTATGTGCAGGGTAAAATAGTCTCTAAAAGATACACATATAGACAGAAACGAAGTATTTAGAAAATTATTTTGAACACCAGTTTCACTTTCATTATAGCTTTGATTAAAATAGTTTAGTTATAAATCCTTCTATACTGAGTAGTCCAGAAAGACAGCTTCTAAATTGTGACTTTTTTTTTTTACCAAAGCAAACTGTATTATCCATATAAACAAAACAAAACCAAAAATTAAGACTTTTATAAAATAACTTTCATGGCTATAAATAATATCATTAATCCTATCACAGGCCTTGACATTTCCATCTCTGAGCACAGTGACTAAATCTTCAACTAATGCTCCAACAAATCAGAGTCTATAATTTACTTTCCTTTCTGTCTGGGTTGGCTTCCAACACTAACCAGTAAGAGGGTACAGGCTACAATTGAGTAAAAATGCAAATGCATATGGATATACACCAGTGCTTCTCAACCCGGGCAATTTTGCTCCCCAGGGACATTTTGCAATGTCTGGGGACATTTTTAGCTCTCACAACTGGGGGGGGAAGAGGGAGGAGAAAGTGCCACTGGCATCTAGTGGGTAAAGACAGAGATGCTCTCACTGCTTGACATCCTATAGCCCCCACAACACAGAATTCTCCACCCCACAGTGTCGTTAATGCTGCTTTTGAACACCACTGAGATACACAAATATAACTATTTTTAAAAAGTAAAAACGTCAAATTTTAAATGTGGATCTTTCAGTAGAATCATGAACAATTTCTATTTAGTTCTTTTCATCTTTATGTATTTTCCAAACCCTCACAATACACATCTGTTATTTATAATCAGAAAAAAAAATCCATTTGGGAATAGACTTTTAAGAGAAGGACAGACTATTTGCTCCCCATCCCGATAAGGCTTCTTCTCAAAGGACTGGTCTCATTCAGCTTGCAGGCCTTCAGGGAAGGTCCAAGAAAATTTTCCTCTAAAAATCACCTCTCCGCCTTGTAGCTGTTATTCATTAGCCCTGGTAAAGGGGAATATTCTGAATATCTCAAAACCAGCACTCTAATGCTTCACATAGGAGGGAGAAACTTAAATGTAAAACAGCACAGTTCTTCAGGGAACTTATAGCTAGACATCCTGTTTTTCCAAACAGCCACCAGAGACAACATAGAATTAAGTGCTGTCACCAATGTGGGAATTAATGAACATCTTAAAAACTACCACACGCAAGCTGAATATTCCCTTACAATTCAACACCCCCCAAAAAACAGTATTTGGGGTCACTACTGTTGCTGCTGTAAAGCAGTCAACAACATATTAAAATGTGTACATCTGCACTCAAATGTTAAAGTTAAACCTTCACACAATGCTTTGCAGGACCGTATCTACGTATGATGCCACATATTCTCAATGAAATGCTAGTAATTATTTTTCCACATGCAATCATTGTATCATATGGGGGAGAAACCCCCAAAACCTGAAATTCAAGTTGTTAAGAGGGTGTATCTAACACGAATTAAAGGCCCTTGGAAAAAATCCAAGACTACAATCTTTTAAAGTCACATCTTCATCGCAAAGCTACTTAACGCTAATGGCAAGTGCCACTCACTAACACTTGTGAAATCAATATTCCTGTTGTCCTCAGGCACACACAGCTCCAGCTCACTTAGGGAACAGGGCACACGTCCCTCGCGCACCCAGGTCTACAGCCCGCCGAGGGGCCCGCCCTTCCCCTCCACAAGGCTGCCGCTGGCTGGCCTCGGCCCTGCTGAGGTGGCCTGGGCTCCCACCTCCTGAACTTGGGGCGGGCGTGACTCACGCCCTGTCACATGGCGCGGGAGGAGGCTGGGAAGGCCACCGCTGCCAGGTGTTCAGGCTCGGCCCGACCGTTTATTTGCCTTGCAAAGTGGCCCGAGCGCCTGTGCCGCTGGGGGGCCGACGGCCTGTCCTCCCTCGCACACCCACACCAGCCCTGTCACCTGGTCGTCCTCACCTGAGTGGGCAGCAGGAGTTCCCCTTCTTCTGCCTGCCACAGCTCCACCACGTTCTGCAAGGGCTCAATCGCTGCACGAACACCAAAAAATACACCGCATTTTAATGCACGGAAAAGAAACGCTTCCTGTTTCCCTATCATGCCCCCGTGCACTCGCCTCACCAAAACAAGTCACCCTTTCCTTCTCTAAGCGGAGGCCACCCGAGGACAAGAACACAATGGACGGGGTGCAAGCGGGCGGCCCCTCTGACAGAGAGTAGGGAGCGTGCAAGGTCGGGGTTCTTGTGCTGGTAGGGGTAGGGGGGACGCAGGGGGATAGCCACCCGGCGGGCCGCTCGGCGCTCCGCACCCCGCAGCATCTGGGGCTGGCGTCTGCAGGATGGGTCCTGGGCGGCCAAGCTCGAGGAACAAAGCTGCAGGAAGCCGGGCCGCGGCGGGGCCCCAGCGCGCGCCACACAAAGCGGGGGCTGCGCCCGGGGCGCCCGGGGCCCGCGCACAAAGGCTCCGGGGCGCGTGCGGCTAGCGGTCCGCGCCGCTGTCCCCAAGCTCCGCGACTGCCCAGCTTTCCGTTTGTCTGAGGGCGGGGGGCGCGGGAGGGGACGCTGTGGTTAGAAAATGTTATCAGCCGAGAATTGCAACCGCTTTCCTTCCTCCTCCTGCCCCTTTCCCCTTCCTCCCCTCGCCCTCTTATAGATTTCAGCAGTTCCCTAAAAGAAAGAGAAGGGGGGGGGCGGGGTGGAGAAGGAGAGCGAGCACAGCGGCGCAAGGCTGACCTTGTCCCTGAGCCCCTCCCGGGCGACAGCAGGGCAGGAGGACCTGGAAGACGCCCAGCAGGAGGTTCACGGCCGCGGCGGTGCGGCAGTAGCAGCCCGGCTGCGGGCGTCGGAGCCCCGCCATGCTGGTGCTCGCGCTCCTCTCGGGTGCTCGCCGCGCTCGCTGTTCGCTCGCTGGCGCCGGGGCTGCCTCGCCCCGGGCCCGCCCCCGCGCCGCCCCGCCCCGCCCCGCCCCGCGCCGCCCCCGCCCCCGCCCCGCCCCCGCCGCAGCCGCCGCCGCTGCCGCCGCCGCCGCAGCTGCTGCAGCTCCGGCCCCGGGCGCGCCGCTCGCTCTGCGCGCGTGTGCGCCACAGATAGGGAGGGACGGAACGCGGCGGGGCGCGGGGGAACGTGGACAATGCGAACGCTGCGGCCCTGGGCGCCCCGCCCGGGCGCGGACCACACGGCTGCGGGCCCGCCCCACAGCGCCCCGCGGCGTCCTTCCCAAATCTGCGGTCCCCAGGCACTGTCTGCGGCTGTGACGGGGTCTCTTAGAGCTGTCGGGAGAGACTACCAGGCCACTGTCGCCAAGTGCGATTTGAGGAACTTTCGGGTGGTTTCCTCTTTGTTTGGGCACGCTGGCACAGTCGGGTTATTACCCACGAGGGAGGAGGGCGGTGTTGGGGGGCGGGGGTGGGAGTGAGGAGTCGCCGGGCCAGAGGCCTCAGACAGGATATTAGTGGAAATAATGCAGTGGTTGTCAGGAAACGCTAGTGCAGCCACATGGCTACTGCCAGTTATGCAGCGAGGATATCCGGTGGCTGCAAAGTCTGTAATTTAAAATAAAAAGAGCTCTCCCAAGACCCGAGAGACTGACCTCAGCGAGGCGTGGCGGTGGTGCGCCTGGCAGCCTCCGAGGAGACGGCCCAGGTTGTGACAGGTGGGGAAGCCTCTTCCTAGGGCATTTATAGCTGCAAAGACCCTGCAAATACTCCCTTAGGATTCATACTGCAAAATTCAGCCAGCCTCTTCGGAAACATGGTTGAGGTCGAGGTCGGTTGCCTGTTTCTAACATTAACTGGGTAATATACATAATACCTGAAAATGTATTTTCTAGCCCCATTATTTGACGCCTATAACCAAAAAGTACGTCTAATATCTGAGATCCCGTTTAAGTTTTAATATCATGCCTTTGCCAACGGTACCACAAACAAAGGTTTTATTCAGGAATCGCTTTGCATAAGCTGGAAGTATTGGCAGTCTTAAGGGTTTTTTTAACTAGTTTGCTGCTTCCAGAGTAGTTTGTGTGAAATTCAGAGAATTTGAGCAGTGTAGAATAAGGAGAAGTGACTGGGGCACACCTGTCTGTTTACATTGATCCTCTATTTAATTGTTTCTGGTGCCTTACAGTCTAGACAATGGAAAAGCAGTGGTCAAAATAGCAGGAGGGATGCCAAAGAAGAACTAAATCAATCATGGATCCTTTTCTCCCAAGGAAAAAGTCACTTTGCCTTATCCAACTTCAAGACCCCCAGTATTTTCTCAGTTCCTTGTCTTTTTCCTGTGTTCCCTGCCAGCATCTCCCTTTCTGTAGCAAGGATCGCCAGTCCCATCCTAATGAGTTTTTTTTTTCTTCGTTTTATTTCTCTAGGTTTGTATTTCCCCTTGAGCTCTGAAGATTCTCCTCTGTGTTAAGGGGCTGTCTTCTGTCAAAAAATACTTGCCAGAGCCCAAGGAGACAGTAACTGCACCTTCAAAGTTTGTTTCTAAATGAATATTCTGTCATTGGCCTATTTATTTACAATATGTATTTTTAAGTCCTCTCATGACTTAGAATGGAAAACAAGCAAACATTGATGAACATGAAACAGGTTTCATGAAACAAGTTTAATAAAAAGTCATGGTACAAACTTTTTTACTATTTTTTTTTTCTTATTCCTAATTTTTAAACTATCTTACTTTTTTACTAAAAGCCTTTCCCACAATAACCAGTATCACACAATCAATGAAAATGACTTAAAAGAGGAAAATTGCTGTGGACCATTATCAAAAAAACAGCTCTATTTTGTTCTCGTACTGAAACTTTTTGAAGGCCAGCTTGATTTTCAAGTTGTGATCTTGTGGACTTTACAAAGTGGGTAATGCTATTTGACTGTTGTTCAAAAAGCCAGAAGCATGTATCTGCAGTGCCATGGGGTTGGAGAGGGATACAGGATTACACAGCTGTCTTCTTAGATAAATCTGACCTACTTAGCCTTCTCTGGAGGTATTTTTCATGCTGACTCATGAACAACAGGAAAGTTATGGCCCATTAAGTAGCATCCATGTTTTGAAGTAAACTTCTTCTCCAAAGAAGACTCCTGTGTCATTGATGCCATTATTTGCCTGCAGGTAATAAATATTCTTTTGTCACAGAATATTAGAGTTGGAAAAATTTGGCTATTAAGTAATAGCACAACTGCATCATTTTACAGAAGGAGAAACTGAAGCCCAGAAAGGATGAGAAATATCCAAGTTATAATAGCAAAGTTATGGAGAAGTATGTATAAATAATGTTAACTAAAGAAAAAAAAATTAATAGAAACATGAATTAACTCAATATGCAAATTATAAACACAAAACTAAGCATGGAAGAGGCACTGAGGAGATACCTTACTAGAGTTTATCATTTTTTTAAGTGTAAAATGTGATGATTTAATTATACATTGTGAAGTGATTACCACTATCAAGTACATGAATACATCTATCACCTCCCATAGCTACCTTTGTGTGTGTGAAAATCTACTCTCCTAACAAATTTCAAATATACAGTAGAATATTATTAACTCTGGTCTCCATGTTGAATATTAGATCCCCAAAACTTAAAAAAAATTTTTTCTTTTATTTAAATCCAAGTTAGTTGACATATAGTATAATAATGGCTTCAGGAATAGAATTTAGTGATTCTCCACTTACATATAATACCCAGTGCTCATCACAACAAGTGCCCTGCTATCCCCATCCCCCCACCCTACACCCCCTTGAGCAACCCTCAGTTTGTTCTCTGTATTTAAATGTCTCTTATGGTTTGCCTCCCTCTTTGTTTTTATCTTATTTTTCCTTCCCTTTCCCTATGTTCATATATTTTATTTCTTAAATTCCACATGAGTGAAATCATGTATTTGTATTTCTCTGACTGACTTATTTCATTTAGCATAATTATTCTAGTTCCATCCACATTGTGGAAAATGGCAAGATTTCATTCCTTTTGATCAAGTAATATTCCATTATATATATATATATACATATATACATATATATGTATATATATATATATATACATATATATATATGTATATATATATATACACCAAATCTTATTTATCCATTCATCAGTAGATGGATATTTGGGTTCTTTTCATAATTTGGCTATTGTTGATAGTGCTGCTATAAACATTGGGGGAGTTTATCAATTTTAAGTTAGATCCATATAAGTTAATTTAAACACATGTGCACATACACACACACATCTACCTAGCGGGTAGCTGGATGGCTCAGTCGGTTGAGCACCTGACTCTTGATTTCCACTCAGGTTATGATTGCATGGTTTCATGAATTCACACCCCACTTTGGGCTCTGTGCACTGACTGCATAAAGCCTGCTTGAGATTCTCCTTCTCTCTCTACCCCTCCCCCACTTGCACTCTGTCTCCCTCAAAATAAATAAATAAACTTAAAAAAATTAAAAAATAAAACACATACACACACACCTAAGAGCGCCTGGCTAATTCAGTCCAAAGAGCATGCAACTCTTGATCTTGAGGTTGTGAGTTCAAGCCCCATCTTGGGTATAGAAATTACTAAAACATTAAATAAATAAACTTAAGAACCTCTCCCCCCCCCACACACACACACACCTAAAATTGACTAAATCTACACTCATTTTAAGATATACAAGATGTTGACCATGCTTTGGACTTAACTGCACTCTTGTTTTTTTTCTTAATGAGTATAGATGAAAACCAAGCAAGTCTATAAATGTGAGTTACATCTCAACACATTCTACATAAAATTGACAGTGAAGCATCAAGTCCAAATCACCTGTCTCTAGTCTAGAGAAGATTCAACACACCAGGTCACATGGTGGGTTGTAAAGACTGAAAGAGATACTATATGGTAAGCATCTAGTATACGTGTTAATAAATGCTAGTAATGATATTATCTTGCATGCACATTGTGGGGACATGCCAGACCTTTCTTGAATATGGTAAATTTGATACTGATATTCAATTATTTTAATTACCTATTCATTATCCCTGATCCTTTATAACTCAGACATGCTGGAAATGGGAATGTTTAATGAAAATGTACATGTAACAGCTGTTTGCTATCTATCTATTTTGGGCTTCACCCCAATCACAACAATAAAACCAAGGGTTTCATGAAACAACCACTACCATCATTGCCAGGATCCAAGCCTCATCCTCCCTGGGAAGAAATGCCCAGAGGGATGGCTCTTGAAAGCAGAAACCTAATGGTTTCGGTCAGGTACCTTTAAGATGCAAATTGTCCCCTTAAGGGGACCCAGCATATGCTAACTTTATTCCATTTATCCATTTATTCCATTCATCTCAAGAAGCCTCGATTAGGTGCACTGGATAAAGTTTCTCTCCTTTCTCAAACGACTCTGTTGTGTTAAACAATGGTCCTTTACCATTATGAAAATACCAAGCATCAGTATTCATAGTTAAAAATAGTCATCTTTCTCTCCGTTTTTTTTTTCAAAACTCATAAGATTGTACAATGAAAAGGATACATTTCACTGTATATAAATTAAAGTAAAAATGATAAAGTTTTTAATTAATAAATTTTTAAGAAATTAAAGACAAAATTTTTAAAGATAGGTTAGACTGTGATTTATACAGGATGCCTTGGATGTGGTCATGCTAAAGGTTTAAATATGATTAAATGATATTAAATATGATACATGAGTGAAAAACAAAAAAAGTAAACAAAACAAAAAAGTAGTTACCTTCCCAGTAGTCTACATTGTGACTTGGCATGGTTATTCGGCTTAGTTCTGGTCAATGAGATACAAGCAGACCTCTACTAACATGGCTCCAAAGAAAGCTATTGCTTTCATGATGAAAAGGAATAGACTCAGCTAGTACAGTCCTTTTACTCTGTGTCCTTTTTCCTCCTGGACTATAAACGTAATGCCCAGAGATTTGCAGCCAGCAGGCAAGCCTGAGGAAGAAAGCTACCTTTCTTTTTGATGGCCCCAAGAAAGGATGCTTATCACTTAGCATACTAGTTTATTCTCCAAAGGACAGTGCCATCACCAGATACATCACATTAGGTCTATGTGGATGGCACTCGTGACATGTGTGACATACAGCTCTAAGTACTGTGAGATCTTCCCCATACCTCCTCAGTCTGCTTTGCAGCCTCTTGCCTCTCTGTTCAACCTCTAAAAAAGTAAGAGTACTCTAGGGCTTGGTCCTGGATGCTCTTTATACTCTCTCTTTCTGGATAAACTCATCCAGCCCCAAGTCTTTAAATATCTATAAGCTAATGAGTCCCAAGTTAGAATTTTAGGCTTAACCTGAAGTCCACATTCATATTCCCAGCTGCCTACTTGTCATCTCCACCTGAATGTTGAATAAGCATCTCAAACCTAACATGTCCTACTTGCTTCTACCCATCCAAAGCTGCACATCCCCAGTCTTCCTAACTTCAAGTACATTGCAGTAGCATCTACCCAGTTGCTCAAGCCAAAAGCCAAAGTGTCACCCTTAATCCATATTTTCTTTATACCCTTAAATCTAGCAACAAGTCATACCACCTCCAGAACATTCCTCATACTTATCCTTTCTGAACCACTACCCTGATGTAGGAGTGCCTCATCCCTCACATAGACTCCTACCATTGCCTTCTACTGGTTTCTCTGCTTCCACTCTCTCCCCTTACATCTGGTTTTCCAACAGCCAAAATGATCTTTTAAAAACAGAATTTATCTGGCAGCATTCCATCTAACAAATGGAGGATCACTCTGAGGAGTTATAAAAATTAAAAAAAAAAAAAAAGCAGATTATGTACAAAACCCTGCAGTGGTTTCCTAGAAGCTTAGAATAAAAATCCAAACTCCTTTCCTTGTCCTGCAGGAAGTGAGATCTGGCTCCTCCTCGCCTTTCTAACCGCATCTTCTACCAGTCTTCCCCTTGATAACTGTTCTTCAGCCCAGGGGCTTTTGTGTTCCCCAAGCCTACCAGACTTGACCCCCATCTCAGGGCCTTCACACTTGCTGTTTCTTCCATGTGGGAAGCTCTTTGTCTCATTGTCCCACATCTGGCTCCTTCTCATCATTTACATAGGGCTGCTACACAAGGTTGTGTATAAAGAGCCAAGGAATAGGGACTGACATCAGCTCTCTGATTCACCAAGCCACGCTCTGGCTCGAGGATGCCCACAGTGAGAAGAGTCTTATTCTGATTCCACAAAGGCACGGACGGATGGCCAAACCCCGTGCCTATTTTGTGTCCTCCTGGACGGAGGACCTTTTTCCAATCAAAATATTATTTCTTATGTCTAAGAAGAAGGTAGAATGAACAGTCACTGGGCACCAATTTTACATGCATTTCTTATTTAAACACACAAGAGGATTAGTCTTATTGTCCCCATTTTACATGTTAAACAGTAAGATTGAGAGAAGTAAATTGTTAATGCAGAGTTAAAATTGGACTCTAATTCCATGTACCATAGTGTCTCTAAAGATGAAGGAGCAAGAACTCACTTGGAAGCTTCCACTTTTTTCATGTTTTAATTCTACTTCTTATTTTCAGATTGTTGTAGGAAGTTAGAACAATCTACAAAAGCCCAACTATAGTCATTAAAAATAAATTACTGTTGCTACATATAGATACAAAACATACCCCACCTACACACCCTCCAGGTAATAAATTAAGATCAATATGAAATCCAGTAAAACCTGTCATTTTACTTTTGAGTCTCCGCACTTTTGGAGATACAGTTCTTATCCTTCTGACTTTTGTACTTGCTTGCTTATAGTGTATTTGGGAAAGTTATTTGTATAAACTTCTAAAATAGTGGCTGCATTAACTTATTTAATTGTTTATACTTATTAAAATCTTCTACTTGGGAAGTCAAAATGCAGACCAATGAGTAGGATTTATTTTTCTCTTCCTTGCCGAGTTTTTTTCCTTCCTTGTTGTTTTTGAAAAGATATGACTGGACTTCAGAAGGTTGGCAAGAATTGCACTTCTGTAAGTCGAGTCAATTTCTTGATGATCTTGGAAAAATATTTTTTAAGGACTTAAACTATAAAGCCAGGACACCCCCTCAATCTGAGAAGCAGAAATAGTAAGTACTTTTTCAGCTGTATTTCACAGTCTGAAGTGATTCCTTGTAACTCAACTTCCTTTCTTAGAAATAATGAAAGATAACCCTCATATAGTGCTTATGACCTGCCAAGCCCTATCCTAAGTCCTTTGCATATATTAAGTCATTTAATCCTTCCAACAACCCAATGAGGTGGGTATTATTATTATCCCTATTTTACAGATGGAGAAATTGAGGCACAGATAGGTAAGGTACAACTTAGTTGCCCAAGGCCACAAATCAGTAAAGGTACAGAGCTGAAATCTAAGCCCAGGCGTCTGTCTCTGGAATCCATGTCCTTGACCACCAGAGCAATACTATCTTTATACCTTCAAGTGATTGGGAGGGTAGTTATGATCACTTTTGTACTATTGGTGAGCATTAGAAATGTATGCAAAATGCACTGAAATTAGAGACGCTGAAAATGAAGGCCATCTTGGCATCAAAAATCTAACAAATTGTTAAGAGGATGTCAATACCGAATAGCCAACGTCTAGTCATTGAATGTGTCATAGTTCCAGAAATAATGGCATTCTCAGTCATGGAAATGAGTCTATCTAGGTAAAGTAACCTTGATATATTATATGAATTAAGTTATATGAACCCATGTTGGCTGAGGAAGCTCCCCAAACTAATACCATATACCACTTTCCACAGCTAGATATAATCTTAATAGTAGTGCTTTTTCAACAATACTTATATGATTCACTCACCTGAGCATTCTAACTGCAATTTTGGAAAATATGCTTCACGACCTTGAACAAAGCACTTCACCTCCCTGCACCTGTTTTCTTACCTGTAAAATGAAGCCATTAAAAAATATGATCTTTAAGACCCTTTCCATGCCTAACATTATATGATTTTCTGTCCCGACCTGATAGCTTGGAAGCAAGAAGCCTGAACTTTTTTGGTTGTCATTTCTTACTATTTCAAAATCCACTGAGTACAGCAACTTCACAGCTTCCTGAACTTGCATGCTTTCAGATTACAATCATTTTAAGTTTGGCATTTAAAGTTCAAATCAAAAGTTGCCCAGTCAGCAGCAGGGAACCAGATATTATGGAGAAGAAGTAGTAAAGGGGAGATCTGTTCTTTCCTTAGGTACACACCTGATTTGCCAGTGTGGGACCACTTAGCAAAGCATACAGTCGGTAAAATCTAATGTCCTATCTATGGGGTCTGGAGTAAGTTATTTAACCTCTCTGTGCCTTAGTCTGTCATTTGTAAAACAGAGATGATAATCATCTACCTCACAAGTTGTGGCAGAGAAATGAGTCTATGTGAGCCTGGAGAAGAGTGTCTGGCACATAGTAAATGCCACATAATGTTTTGTTATTGCTCTTGTTTCCTATATTAAGAGAAACAAAATAAGAACCGGAAGAAGGTAAAGCCTAAGAGTCTGGATGGGCACTCAAGAGAGAATCTCAGGCAATGGCTCATAGAAGGCTTCTGCCAAGTTACCTTTACTGCCAGGCCAATGTGAAACAAAAGCCCTCATATTGTGAAAATACCCCCATTTCAGTTCGTCTATTTATTTATTTATTTTTAATTTTTTTTTCTTACATTTATTCTTTTTTGAAAGAGAGAGAGAGAGAGTGCATGTGCCTGAGTGGGGGAGGGGCAGAGAGCGAGGGAGACAAAGAATCTGAAGCAGGCTCCAGGCTCTGAGCTGTCAGCACAGAGCCTGATGTGGGGCTCGAACTCACCAACTGTGAGATCATGACCTAAGCCGAAGTCGGACACTTAACCAAATGAGCCACCCAGATGCCCCATCAGTTCTTCCATTTAGACACATATTTAAATTCCAGGCTCCTGAGCCAATACAGGGCTTTCTTACTCTTCCTTCAGCTGCAAAGTAAAGCTGACCACTAATTGAAAAGGGAACATCTTGAGTAAGTTCTGATCTGTTTACTTTTGTATGATCTCCCTCCCCTTTCAAGAAATAATAATAATAGGAGCAAACACTTACTTACACAGGCAGAGGTGAAGTAACTTCCTAAGGTCACAGCGCTAAGTGGCCGAGTCAGAATTCAAACCGGGGCTGTCTGGCTCCAGAATGTGTACTTGTATGCTAGTAACCATGACATTTTGCTGCATCACAGACTACATTCAGTGTGTGTGTGTGTGTGTGTGTGTGTGTGTGTGTGTGTTGGAAGGTTGGAAGAAGAGAATAAAGTACACTCTAAAGGACTTGAAAGGAACACTGCTGCATCATTGAAAAATACACTCACACAGAGTACCAAACATGACATCTGACTCTGCATCATGCTAAACGGAGGCACCCTGTGCACCTTGCTCAGGAAAGAAGCTGCAGACACATGATCGGGGGGCCCTCCACTCGTGTAGTGCAACTCACACCCCTCCCAGGCCCCTGGCTGGTCACGGCAGCCCTTACAGGACAGCAGGCCCCGTGGCTCAGAAAGAGAAACCAAGGGGGAGGCAAACAGAAGGCACGGCTCGGGACACAACCTGAGGCAAGTCAGCCGCCAGCAATAGCTTGGAGGTAACAGCAGAAACATCTTCAACTGGAGTGCAGCTATGAAGCCCGAGGACTCCGACCGGCAGGAGGCAAAGGGGCAGAATCACAAACAGCGGGTGCGCGAACCTCAAGCCGTGGTTTCCACAACTGCAGCCAGAAGGCTGTGCAGAAAACCTCCAACGTCAGCCAGCAGCTCTTCTAGAGATTTGGATCCCCAGAAAGTAGTGAGAGGTGCGAGAGCACTGTCCAGGACTCATGAGACTGAGGTTCTGGTCCTAGCTGGCTCTGTGCCCCTCTGCAATATATATTTACATACTTACAGAAAGGTACAGAACACATATGCAGTTTCCTCCACAAGCAGCACATCAAACTGGAAGTTGTAGGTCAATTACTTGGAGTGTCGGAGGTTACTAAATTGGATAAGAGACTTTGGCAATCATCTGTGTGTGGAGGAAGAAGTATCTACACTATAGCAGTGGCAGTTATTTTGCTAAATAGCAATCAAGAGTTTTTCCCCTACCAAACATGTAGGCAAATTCTTTTGAGTCAGCCCAACAGATGTGAAGGAAGGACCAATCCCACTCCCCTTGGAAATTATTTTTGCTATATATAAAAAATTACCTTGGTCATATTTTATATTAATAGATCAGCCTCACTTAGAAGCACAGATTAAGATAACTGTGCAGTGTCATTTTATAATGACTAAATTAACAACAATAACAACAAAGCACCCCACAAAAAAACAAATCATTATAAAACCCAGTTTGGGCAAGATTCAAAGAAACCAACATTTTACATTGTCAGGGATGGGATGAGTTGATACTTTTTCTTAAAGGCAGCCCAAATACAGAATAAGAGCCATAAAAATGACCATAACCTTTGAAATGTATTTTGAGAAAATAATTTTAAATAAAAGATAATTTTGTAAGATACGGCAATGTTATTTAATGGTTCCAAAATGGAAACAGCCCAAATAAATCCACAAATGTGGAAATGGCAAAGATACTTATGATAGAATCGGTACAATAAAAAGCATATAAATGGGTTTTTTTAAACACTGTAAAACGAAAAAAGCACACACACATAAGGTTGAAAAAGAAGGGATTTCTAGGCAATGAAAGCAGGAAGGCGTAGAAGATAGTGTCTCACGTGGGCAGAATGGGGGTTCATGAAAGAGTGCAGCTCCACTTGGAAGGGGTGTAAGTGCCAGGGTCAGGGATGAGCTTTGTCAGTTTAAACACAAACTAAAAGGCCCATGGGAAGCCATGATCATAAGCAATTTGTTTACGCATTTTTCTATCGAATGATTTTAAATTTTCAGTTGTGAGGAGAAAAACTGGTACGTGGTTTAACAGGAAGACCATAGAGCAGGTCATCAAAGAGAAGGTGGGCACGGGGCAGTCGGTGTTGGTTACCTCAATGGGAAAGGGGATCAATGACTGGATTGTCCTCTGCTTTTTCAGTGAGCAGATAACTAAAGAGGTCCCTGAAACAAGAAGCTGGTACACAGGCCAGTGTCTCAAAGGGAGCAGGGTTCTGAGCAGGAAATGGCTAAGACAGTCTCCAGTTGTCAGAGGAAGTTGATGTAATGAAGGCAAGACTACGGGAAAATGTTGCTCAATTATTAAGACCAAATACTTCAGATCACCTCTGAAGAAGCCCAGATGTTATCTCAGAACAAAAAGGTAAGAGGCTGAGAGGATTAGATAAAATATGTGCACAAGTGCTTTGCCAACTGAGAAATGCTTTATAAATACTTGCCCTGGAGATAAGGGCTTCACTCTAAAAGACAAAACAAAGCAAAACAACAACAAAAAAACAAACAAAAAGATTGCAAAATTAGCCAGTGTGTTTTTAAACTATAATTCTAAATCGATTATTTCATAAATTCTTATAGTTCTAATTTTGAAGAAGAGTTGGTAAAATCATAATCTTTTTTCTATTTGAAGCTATGATTTTATCTTGATCATTTAACCATTTTGGCTCCTTCCAGATTTTTGGTAATCTATAAGCCAGCCCTAATTAAATTGATCATGTTGTGAATTAGTGAAATAGTCTAAAAACACCAAAATTGGCCATGATTGCCTCCATGATTTTTGTAGTCTTAATATTTTATTTCTTCCAATGTTTTTTTTTTTTTATTTATTTTTGGGACAGAGAGAGACAGAGCATGAAAGGGGGAGGGGCAGAGAGAGAGGGAGACACAGAATCGGAAACAGGCTCCAGGCTCCGAGCCATCAGCCCAGAGCCTGACGCGGGGCTCGCACTCACGGACCGCGAGATCGTGACCTGGCTGAAGTCGGACGCTTAACCGACTGCGCCACCCAGGCGCCCCATAGTCTTAATATTTTAAATCAAATGACCACTTAATCACTCATTCATGCATGCATTCATTCAGGAAAATTGCAAGAGAGACGATGTGTCTAGGTAGTAAGGCAATAGAAAGGTACAGAACACTAAAGACTTTAAAAAAATAAAAATATGAAAGTAGGGTTACGTTACATAAATTGTTCTTTCTGCTGATCTCAGTGAGTAAATAAATAACTTAAATCTTTTCAAAGAACACCATTTGATCGTTCTTGCCTAATCTTAGCATTTGGCTTTGTGAAGCCTGCTGAGTTGTGCTGGCTAAATGCTTGCACTTACACGCACTTACATGTTTCCTCAATGTTTGGTCCGCCAGGGCCAAGAGTCAGCTTCTACCTCATGCCTCAGGGATATCAGGTTTCAACTCATATCGTCTGCATATTGTATACCTCCCCTCGTGCCTCATTAAAAGGAACACTTTCCATTTACTTTTCTTCTTGTGACTACTGGGTCCAGGGTTGTTTTCTTTCTCTACTGTTGTTAAACATCACCTGTATCATTAAGCCCAGATGTACAAAGGTATAGAGCAACACTTCTAGCTGAGAAAGGTAGTCATCTTGACTAGATACCAGTTTATCCATGCGATGAAAGTACCATTTCATTTTTGATGGCCTTCACTTAGCATTTCTCGCTGGGGCTGGGTTTTGTGTTGCCTTTATAAACACACACACACACACACACACACACACACAGAGCCTAGTTCTTTTTAGGCGCTTCTCCAGCTGTGAGTTTAGCAAGGCTTCCTGCTAATGGGGAGACAGAATTACAGCTCCAAACATTCCCCTGCCACTGATCCAGAACATGTGTTATCATATCACACACTGTCAATTGATTCCAAATCCCTGCCAACAGGGCACAGTCTGCATTCCAAATATCTAAGGCCCTGGGACAGTGAATTATAAAATAGAAATATGCTATGCTTTCTCCTTTAATTTGGTGTACACATGACTAAGTTGGCTGAACATTTTTGATTCTTAGAATACGTTTGCTTTTTTTCTCCCCCCTGAAAACATAGAACAGCCTACAAAATCTCTGTACCTTAGTGGCAATAGACTTATTTTGAAGATCCCCAGTCTCCTCCGTGTCACTTCCAATCTCTTGGTAAAGGTTGGTTAACAGGAAATAGGGCAAGATGGAAGGGAGCTCACATTTAGGATAATAAAGTGACTCTCATTCAACTGATGAGAGACATAAACAGTCTGACTATGATGGTCCCACGGGAGTAGAAGGCTAAGATTTCAAATGCTATATAAACAGTTGCAAATCTCTGCAATTACTCTACAAATGGACTCCTAGCACACATGGCAATGTCAGGAATAAACATATTTTCAGTTCTGTGCTATCCTGTATTGATGACCTGAGTTACCATTGATTTATTCCTTATTTAAAATAAGTGTATAAAACAATTCAAAATAAGTGCAGTGAACAAACATGGCTAAAACTTTATTTTTGTGATTATTGAGGACTGGAGAGTGGGGGCAGGGAGAAGAGAGACCAAGTGTCACTGGCAACCTGGCATCGGGAACATCTTGGGGATAAGCAGGAAAGTTGGACCCCTCAGAAGTCCTCAGCCCCAAAATGTCCAAAGAGCCCCAACTTGGTTACTATGGTGATACCATTCCATTCCAGTAATTTCACCTGACAAGGTCTCTGTTATCTCTTCACTCTTGAACATTAGCCCATCCCACTCTTCTCTGACCCTGCTCTTCCTCATTAGATCGTAAGAAACAACCACATATGCACACATAAGAACAGGCAGTTAATACTTTGTGACAAGCGAGTTAATGCCAGAGGGTGAATTGCCAGGGCAAGTACTCAAACCTCACAGAAGAGGATGCTGCATATTTTCAAATCAAATCTCATTATACATGGCAGAGTCCTGGTGTAATGGTGGCCTGGCCAGGTTTTCCCTCAATGTATTAGCTCGTGCTAAGAAAAAAAAATCTGGATAGCTGCATAATTACCCCAAATTGTTTTCAAATTGGTCTGGGACAACGAAGACATAACTCCACTAGCCTTCAAGGGGCCTGGCCTCCAGGATCAGCTTATGGTCAACCGAGTGAGATCGTGCAACCCACTTACACTTTTTAGGTCTGTAGTTCTTCAACAACAAAATGGAGGAGTTGCGCGGGCGGTGCATGGTCTCAAATCCAGAGACTCTTTTCTTATTGGTCCCTTCTTCTCTGAGATTAAGGATTTTCTTGCTCACTTCTAGGCCTATTTGTTTGATATTGCTCATTCAAAACCTTTAGGGAACGGAAACAATAATGTTTGAAGTAGGAGTGTACATTATCAGAATAAAGGAACTTTAACCTTATTATATGATTTTTAAAAGATAAAATTATGTCTACTTGGGAGAGACAATACATAAGATTATAATAGGAAAGACTAATTCATCTATTTAAGTATATAATAGGTGTTTTCATTTCCTGAAAAGCCAAATTATGAACAATGGGTATAAAACTAGATTTAAATTCCGGGCACCTGGGTGGCTCAGTCGATTAAGTGTCCGACTTCGGCTCAGGTCATGATCTTGCGATTCATGGGTTCGAGCCCCACGTCGGGCTCTGCGCTGACAAGCTCGGAGCCTGGACCCTGCTTCAGATTCTGTGTCTCCTTCTCTCTCTGCCCCTCCCCTGCTCGTGCTCTGTCTCTCTCTCTCTCTCAAAAATAAACAAACATTAAAAAAAATTTTTTTAACTAGATTTAAATTATGTAACAATAAAAGTGGATTCTTCTCAAATGTCAAGACATATCTATGTATTAAAAGTCCCTCTTGAGAAATGTTCTCCTATGTTTATTTCTACTTATCCGAGTACAACATATATATCATGGCCAGCATTTTGCTGTAAAAGCCACTGACTATAAGCACTTGGATTCATTGACCTGAGTCCAAAGCCAGAATGTTGGAACTCTCCAGAAGGAAGGAGGTCTGCTCTAATCAGTCGTAAGATGAGAGTAGTTGAGAACCATTTGTAGCAGGGCTGGATACATTTCTCCTGCATAACTCGAGGAGGGGATGGGCAGCGGTAGTGAAAGACATGATTTGAAATAGGGAGGTCAAGGTGGGCCTCATTTAAGAAGATAACAATTTGAGGGGCACCTGGGTGGCTCTGTCAGTTAAGCATTCAACTTCGGCTCAGGTCATGATCTCATGGTTCATGAGTTCGAGCCCCACGTCAGGCTGTGTGCTGACAGCTCGGAGCCTGGAACCTGCTTTGGATTCTGTGTCTCCCCTTCTCTCTGCCCCTCCCCCGTTCTCTCTCTCTCTCTCTCTCTCAAAAATAAACATAAAAAAAAGATAACAAGTTGAGCAGGAGTCAAATTTGCAGGTATCTGGGGAAGAGCATTCCAGGCAGAGTGCAGCCAAGACCTTGTGGCAGGAGAATGCCTGCAAGAGGCCAGTGTGGCTGGAGAGGGAGAGTGTGCAAGAGACCAGAGAGCAAAGAGCAGAGTGAGCGTCGGGCATATCAGACAGCACCTCACAAGGCTGCCATCAATGCTGTGAATTATACTTTTACTTCACAGAAACATGGGGAGTCATAAAGGCTTTTAAGCACAGTGACCTGACCTGACATGAGGGTAAGGATGAAACAAACCGGGTTGGAGGCTAATGTGGTAATCTAGTCTAAAATTTATAGTGGCTTGGAACAGGTGTTGGCAGTGGATGGGCTGAGAAGTAGTCAGATTCTAGATATGTTTTACAAGTAGAGTTAACAGAGGCGCCTGGGTGGCTCAGTCAGTTAAGCGTCTGACTTCTGCTAGGTCACAATCTCACGGTTCATGAGTTTGAGCCCTGTGTTGGGCTCTGTGCTGACGGCTCGGAGCCTGGAGCCTGCTTTGGATTCTGTGTCTCCCTCTCTCTCTGCCTCTCCCACTCACATTCTGTCTCTCTCTCTTAAAAATAAATAAACATTAGTAAAAATTTTTTCAGTAGAATTAAGATTTCCTAACATAGATTAGATATGGGAGATGAAAGGGAAAAAGGAAGCCAAGAATGACTCCAAACTTTTTGTCCTGAGCAACCAAGAAAGTAGAGTTGTCATCAACTGAAACGGCAATAAAATGAAATACCCAAGGAACCCACAAATCTGTATTTTTCCTACTTAAAAACAATATTTACTTAGCTCTTACTATTTGCCAGGCACTGTGCTAAGCATTTTGTTTAAACATAATAATGATGCTGCAAGCTATGTACTAGTAACTACCATTCACAGATGGAGAATCTGAGGCTTAGAAAGATTTAGTTGCCCGCAGTCATACAGTTAGTGGGTGGAGGGCTAAAATTTGAACGTAGGAGTCCCCACTCTTCTCAGTATCTAATACCACCACTCTACCTGGTCAGGTAATATTCTATTTACTTTCCTCTCTTAACTGAGTCCTCTTGACTTCTAAAGTGCAGGAATTCGTCACGATTATCTGGGTATGACACTGTGTACGATTTAGAACAAGTCCTCAGTTTGTGGAAAATCAAGCCCAGGACTTATCTCAGCTAGTAGCAAGAGTACCTACATCAGAGAAATGCAAATCAAAAATCACAATGAGAGGTCACCTCACACCTGTCAGAATGGCCAATGTCAAAAAGACAAGAAATAACAAGTGTTGCCTTTTAGTTTTGTTGATTGTTTCCTTTGCAGTAAAGAAGCTTTTTATCTTGATGAGATCCCAACAGTTCATTTTTGCTTTTAATTCCTTTGCCTTTGGAGATGTTTCAAGTAAGAAATGGCTGTGGCTCAGGTCAGAGAGGTTTTTTCCTGCTTTCTCCTCTAGGGTTTTGATGGTTTCCTGTCTCACATTCAGGTCCTGCATCCATTTTGAGTTTATTTTTGTGAATGGTGTGAGAAAGTGGTCTAGTTTCAACCTTCTGCATGTTGCTGTCCAGTTCTCCCAGCACCATTTGTTAAAGAGACTTTTTTTTCATTGGATATTCTTTCCTGCTTTGTCAAAGATTAGTTGGCCATACTTTTGTGTGGGTCTGATTCTGGAGTCTCTATTCTATTCCATTGGTCTATGTGTCTGTTTTTGTGCCAATACCATGCTGTCTTGATGATTACAGCTCTGTAGTAGAGGCTAAAGTCTGGGATTGTGATGCCTCCCGCTTTGGTCTTCTTCTTCAATATTACTTTGGCTATTCGGGGTCTTTTGTGGTTCCATACAAATTTTAGGATTGCTTGTCCTAGCTTCGAGAAGAATGCTGGTGCAATTTTGACTGGGATTGCGTTGAATGTGTAGATAGCTTTGGGTAGTATTGACATTTTAACAATATATATTCTTCCAATCCATGGGCACAGAATGTTTTTCCATTTCTTTGTATCTTCTTCAATTTCCTTCATAAGCTTTCTATAGCTTTCAGCATACAGATCTCTTACATCTTTGGTTAGGTTTATTCCTAGATATTTTATGATTCTTGGTGCAATTAAAAAATAATTTTTTAAGGAAATTATTAAAAAACAGAACTACCAATTAATCCAGTAACTCCACTTCTGATCCAGTATTTATCTCAAGAAATTGAAAACACTAATTTGAAAAGATATCTGCACCCACATATTCATAGCAGCATTATTGACAATAGCCAAGATATGGAAACAGCCTAAGCATCCATTTTTTAAAAAGATTTTATTTTTTTAAGTAATTTCTACACCTAAGATGGGACTTGAACTCACAGCCCAGAGAGTTGATTGCATGCTCCATTGACTGAGACAGCCACACGCCCCCTGAGCATCCACTGATGGATGAATGGATAAAGAAGATGTGATTTTGCGCGCGCGTGCACACACACACACACACACACACTGGAATAATATTCAGCCATAAAAAAAAATGAAATCTTACTATTTGAGACAACATGGATGGACCTTGACGGCATTATGCTAAGTGAAATAAGTCAAACAGAGAAAGACAAACACTGTATGATTTCACTTATACCTAGATTCTAAAAAACAAAACAAACCTCACCTCATAGCTAGAACAGATTGTTGGTTGCCGGGGGCTGAGGAAGAGCACAAAATGGGTGAAGGAGGTCAAGAGATACAGACTTCCACTTATAAAATAAATAAGTCACAGGGATGTAGTATACAGCATGAAGACTATAGTTAATAATACTGTATCGCATCTTTGAAAGTTGCTAAGAGAATAAATATTAAAAGTCTTCATTGCAAGGAAAAAATTTTTCATAACTGTGAATGGTAATGGATGGCAACTAGACTTTCTGTGCTGATCATTTTGCAATGTATGCAAATACCAAATCATTATGTTGTACACCTGAAAGCAATATAACGTGAAATGTCAATTATACCTCGATTTAAAAAAAGGAATATAGGGGCACCTGGGTGGCTCAGTCGGTTAAGCGTCCAACTTCAGCTCAGGCCATGATCTCACGGTCTGTGAGTTTGAGCCCCGCGTCGGGCTCTGTGCTGACTGCTCAGAGCCTGGAGCTTGTTTCAGATTCTGTGTCTCCCTCTCTCTCTGCCCCTCCCCTGCTCATGCTCTGTCTCTCTCTGTCTGAAAAATAAATAAAAACATTTAAAAATTAAAAAAAAAAGGGAATATAGGCCATCAACTACATCTAAATATATGTGCACATTTGAGTCAGCGTCATCAACCCTCAATGTCAAGATAAGGTGGATATTGACCTTCAGGCCAGTGTAAAGGAGATACGTGGTGTGAAATCCTGATCTCCACAAGACTATGGTTCCCCGTGAAAGGGAGTTTGTCTGGGTAGAGGCAGTGTGTACTGCTGGACCACTGGTCTAGAAAGGGCTTTCAGGACTCCCTTGGGGTAAGATGACAGTGAGCTCCTCATATGTCACATTGTACATTTGTAGACACCCAGCAATTATGAAATGAACTGAAAAGTAGGTCATCCAATAGCTTTTTCCCAGAGGTACCTCACCCAAATAGGAAGAACTGAATAAGCAAATATCCCAAGTAAACCAGTCATCAGGAAGACTACCCTGGACTTACAGGTGGCAGGTATGGGAGAAAAATGAGCAACATGTGCCCCAAGCGAAAGGTGGTGAGAAAGACACAATGAACAGAATTTCTTGGGATTCAAGGGAAAGCACTGGAGTTTTTAATGAATTCTGTAGATTCATATGTCTGAGCAATAAGAAGTATATTTGAATAATGTCAAGAGAGGCAAGGGTAAGGAAGGGAGAGGGGTCTTTTTCTCTGATTTATTTCCAATGGAGCAAATGTTAGCCCCACTTCCAGAGGCTACATTTCTCAGAAAATGCTGATTCAGAGAAGGGAAAGGCTAACACAGGCATAGCTGTCGTGTTGACCTTTTCACAGCAGCAATACCAGCTTCACACTAAGAAGATTTATTCAGAGTCTGAAGACATTATGGAGCCCCCTTCATACTCTCAGACACAGTAGGACTCGGGCTCTGCAGCCCATCTGGGTTCCATCCTGGTTCTTCTGCTCTGCATGGCTCTGGGCAAGTTTTTCAACCTCGTTGTGCCTCAGTATCTTCATCCATAAATGGGGAAAATAAGAGTGTCTATATCATCGTGTTGTAGAAAGATCAAATGAGATCATTCATTTATCAGTTTAGAACAGTGACCCGTGTATCAGAGGCACTGAAATATTAACACATATTGTTAATATTATTATTATTGCTTGGTAGTATAATAGAATCATGGCAGTCAGTAAAACTTCTTTGGTGATTACCAGGAAAAAACTGGAAGGCGCTTGCTATGATCATCTTCTGAAAACCTTTTATTTGCCCCCATAAATAGGCAGAGCACCCCGCCGAGACTTCTAGTGCAGTACTTCCTGCAGATGTCCATTCCAGCTCACTTTCAATCAGTGAAAATCTTCATCCTTGGGTCTTCTTGATCCCTGTACTGGCTGCTACCATTTACTATACACAGAAAAAAAAAAAAATTAAAATAAAATAGCCACCATGCCTAATTACCATTTCAGTTTACACACAAGCTTGTTCTTTTGTACTCACGTCATTCTTCCTCCCTGTAATAATCCAGCCTCCTTCTTCCCATTTGAATCTTGCCTGTCACTAAAGGGCCACTTCTAGCTCCACATCCTCCAGAAAGCCCAGCCCGACCATATTCCCAAGCCAAGTACTTCTGCTATTGTCTTTACCGTGCTATCTGTAATGACTTATTTTAGTCAAATGATATTATTCATGGGATCACTGTTGAGTTGAATCCCTCAGTAACTATTTTCCCTCAAGTTCTTACATTCTTCAATTTCTTTTTTTCCAGGTTTTTTAAAAATTTCCTTAAGTAATCTCTATACCTAATGTGGGGCTCGAACCCATGACCCCAAAATCAAGAGCCACATGCTCTATAGACTAAGCCAGCCAGGTGCTTCCCCCCTTTATTTTCCCCCAGTTTTATGGAGACGTAATTGACATGACATTTTAGTTTCACGTGTACAGCATAATGACTTATGTGGATACTGTGAAATGATCACAATAGTACATTTAGTTAATATCTATCACCACACTTAGTCACGGATTTTTTTTTCTTGTGATAAGAACTTTTAAGATCTACTCTCTCGGCAACTTTCAAATATATGGTACAATGTTAACTAGAGTCACCATGCTATACGTTATACCTCCAGGACTTACTCATCTTATAACTGGAAGTTTGTACCTTTTGACCACCTTCACCCACCTCTCACCCTTACCTCTGGCAACTACTCATCTGTTCTCCAGACATTCTTCAACTTCTAGTTCTTTTACTCCTCTCCTTCACCAAGAACTCACTCAAAAATAGCTACCCGGCCTGAATTCCCATAGATTTCATCACCGCCATGTCCCAGGCCTGTGTTGTGCCTGTGGATCCCTCCTTTGGTCACTACCAGAAAGTGCTTAGACTGCTCAGCGTCACAGAACCTTCAGACATTTCAAGACAGTTAACAACGAAAGGCATTTTGAAAGCTCCATTGTTTTGATGCTCTGACTCAAGCTTTCCCCTTGTGCTGGGCTGGCTCCTACACCCGGGTTTCGTGTGCAGACATCTCAAGGGCTGTCAGTAAACTCCTGAATGAGCTGACTCCACAAAAGTGCTTGCATTACCTCAAACTACATAGCAGTCAACTCTCAGAGAAGCAGTCCTGCGGCTGGGAGTGCCGGCCCACCTCTCCCAGTGCCAGAAGTTAGAGAATTTCTGGAAAAGACAAAACAAAACAAAACAAAACAAAACAAAACAAAACAAAACTTAGTGTCATTTCCACTTACTTGGGCCTGTTGTTGGTTTTCAGATACTTTTATAACAGGGAGAAAGGCACTGAACTTTAAAAGTAGGGGCGGGGGGGGGGGCGGGGAAGGAGGGAAGAAAAGCTCAATTTCCCCATGGGCCTCATCGTTTCTCTTCTCTCTCCATGTGATCACTCTGGGTTTCTCATCCAATCAAATGGCTCCACCTACCACACCCCAAACTCTATCTCTGGCCCCAATTCTCTTCCTTGCTTCATATTACTGGCTGCACAGAGTGACTCTCCTTGGAAATGTGTTGGTTCCTCAGACCCCAGATATTCAAGATGAAGTTAATAATCCCTCCTTCCTCCTACCTGCTTCTTGTCTTAGGTCACCTGTCTGTTTTCTTGCACAATGCTCAAACCAAACCAGGAACTTGATGTTGGCTTCAACTCTTTCATTCTCTCCATGGTAATATTGCTACTCTGAATGCCTTCTTCAAGGTCCATCCCTCCGCTCCCCAGTCACAGAAGTGCCAATGGTTCGTATGTCTAGCCTCCCTTTACTCCAGTTCATCTCGATGTTGCTGCCGGTGATTCCTCTAAAACACAGATTTGACCTAGTTATTTCCCTGTTTAAAAACACTGAATGGGCTCCCGCTGCCTTCAGAATACATCCTGAATTCTTAGCGGGGACTACAGGTCTCCCCACACTCTGATTCTTGGCCACACTCCTGGCATTCCTTCTCCAATTCCTCTCCCCAAGTCACCCCAAGCTCCAGGAATGAACTAATTGTGTTTCCTGAAAATCCCACTGAATTTCCCAATCCCACATTTTTGCGATGCTGTTCTCTCTCCACATGTAACACCTAACCCTTTTCTTTTGCATTTCTACATTTCTTCTACATATTTCAGTTTGTTCTTTCAAAAGTAATTATATCAATGGTCACTCTATGCCAAGCAGGGCACAAAGCTACTCTTAAATATGTAACAGGAAACCCCTGCCCTCAAGGAGTGGCAGAGTGGTAAAGCCAGATTGATAAATAGTAGATTTTATAATCACACAAGATGATAAATGCTATGAGGCCCAGTCTCTCTTACTGCATGAACCTTCTCCAGCTCTCTCAGATAGAGTTGGTGACCTTTTTTTTTTTCTTAATGTTTGTTTAATTTTGAGAGAGACAGACAGACAGACAGACAGACTGTGAGGGGGGGGGGGGGTGGCAGAGAGGGAGACACAGAATCCGAAGCAGGCTCCAGGCTCCGAGCTGTCAGCACAGAGCCCAACGTGGGGCTTGAACCCACAGACCCAGAGATCATGATCTGAACCAAAGTTTGATGCTTAACCGACTGAGCCACCCAGGCACCCTGAGTTGGTGACCTTCTTGTCTATATTCCCCCATGGAAAGTTGGTCACCTTCTCATCGGTGTTTCTCTCAAGTAGACTTGATCACCCTTTTTTTTGACATTACTGGTCCTTATATCCCTTGCACCTGTTGTATCCTGTATGCCTGGCACATGTTTCAGAACCAGGTGGTACTCCTCAGGGATACTGAGCTCAGAGCCTACCTGTGTTTCTCCATTGAACTCAATCTAAATGGCGATAAGGTCCGGGACCAGCAGCAGTAGAAATCACCACTCAGAGCCCTCATATAAATCTAGAATAAACATCACTTCTCTAGTAAACTTTCTACAACAGTTTTATCATGACTCTTCTCCATAAAGAAGCTATCTTGGCTTCCCGTGGATGACAACAGATAAGATACCAAGTTGTTGACTCCTCTGTTTCCAGCTTGATGGTGGGGAGAGAAGGTTGCTCGGAATTGGCACAGAAGGGTCCGAATTCATTCCATCAGTTGATTCCCTTAGTTAATGAGACCCTCTTTTGAAATACAAATGTTCCCTTGGGGAATGAAGCCTATAAGCCCCTTAGACTTGGGGTATAGTATTTTATCCAAGTAATTTGAAGCATGTATAGACTACTAAGTCCTTGGTGACTGTGGCTTAAATATGCATATGACAAGGTAAGCTGAAGGTTTTCCAATTCTGAGAAATTGGAAACTTCACATGAAGTGCATTTTTAAAAGGAATAATTTTAGGACAAAGTGTAGTTTTAAGGAAACAGCCTTGTTCTGGGTATGGCTATACCCATGTAATAGTGTATTTGGAAGACACTGAACAATTAGGATCGTGCCCAGGAGGGGTGACAGGCCTGCAAAAAATGCAGGTAGGAGCAGGCAAAAGAGCTCCCTTCCTTCCTCACTTTCCTTTCAATTAATTACTTCATTGATTTCTGTTTAGGATTATGATGATATACCTTCTTTACAAGTCATTTGTAAATCATTTGGGGTTGTCACAGCCTGGATGATATGATCAAACTCAAATTCATTCAGGCTGTCATCTTCTTCACTTGGCCCACATCCTCACCTTAGATCAAACGTTACCCTCACTCTAATTTACCATACCTGCCTCTGCTTCCACTTCTGGGTTACTTAGCTTACTAGGGGGTAAAGTTTCACTTCTCTAAAACCTATCTATCCTCCATTCACTTATTCAGCCAACAAATATCCACTCTGGACCCACATTCATGGAACCATGCTGGAAGGGGGCACAAGCACCAGTGAACACCAAGATGGGCTTGACATCGACCTTGCTCTTGTTTGGGTGCCATTTCCTCCATTAAGATGTCATTAATAGTCTGGTCAACACTTTCTGAACAAAAAAGGAAATCAACCAACAGCTCAGGATATTTTAAACCCAATCACTCTGGAAAATGTAGTTTAACATTCCCATTTCTTATACCCTACTGCCATAATGTTTCAACTGTAAGGAATGAAGGAATGAAGTGTTTTTCTTAGACTGGAGGGAGTTTTCAGACTGAATATGAGGTGGCAGAGGGACAGAGGCACTGAGAATGAGAAATCACAGGAAGAGAAAGGGTGAAACTTGACAGAAACTCCTTCTCACACTAGTGACCCCAATCCAGAAACCTATTCTGGTAAACCCTCGGTGAGTTTGGTTTTATTTTAAGTTGAGTTTATAGCCATTACTTTCAAAACTAAAGAGATATAAATAACCTTGGAGGGGGCTCAGAGAAGAAACACTGTGAGAACCACCATGACTAACGTGTGGGCAAAAATACCTATTAATAGACAAAGACATTGAAATCACTTACTGAGGGAGAGCAAGCTTAAGATCAACCTAAATGCTATCTTTAGTGGATAAAAGTTCAGAAGAGGAATAGACCAGTAAGAAAAGAAACATACTCTTTGAGTTGCTCCATTTTAGAATCTCTATTTTTAATTTTTTTAAGTTTGTTTATTTATTTTGAGACTGAGAGAGAATGTGAGCGGGGGAAGAGCAGAGAGAGAGACAGAGAGAGAGACAGAGAGAGAGAGAGTGTCCCAAGCAGGCCCAGCGCTGTGAGCACAGATCCTGATGCGGGGTTCAAACTCATGAACCATGAGATCATGACCTGAGCCTAAATCAAGAGTCAGATGCTTAATTGACTGAGCCACCCAGGCACCCTAGAATCTCTACTTTTAAAGGCATGATAAATTTCTTATAATGTTGTTAAAGTGAAGTTGAGAAATGAAGGATTCCTAAATACTGTCTGTAGGATGTGGCTTAGACACAAAAAGTAGGTAGGAGCCTCTGCATGAAGAGCAGTGGAGGATTTTTAAAATAACATAAAGTGTACTTAATGCCACTGAACTGTACACCTAAAAATGGTCAAAATGGTAATATATTTATATTATTATATTTGAACAACATACACAAAGTCCATGGGAGAAAGCTAGAGTCAACATATTTCCAATTGCTAAATAATGTAACTTTTTAGGAAAATTCATATATCACAGCCCCCAAATACACTAACTTTCCTGCTTTTCTAAGACTGAGGTAAATCCTTAGTTTTCCTGCAAAAGGAAAGGACTCTTAAAAGGAGAAATGGACGCTGTTAGAAGATAGGCCTGGGACTTGAATCCAGATGCAGAGAGATAGGACGTAATGGACAGTCACTGACTTCTCAGCTACTTCTGTGTAGAATTCAAGTTAAGGCTGGGGAGCAGCACACCAGTAAAGCTGGTTGGCTGGGACAATGTTTCTTTACATGAGGCAAAAACGTCCCAAAGAACTGAGTCCAGAAATATGAATTATTGGGGCTTCTTCATCGCCAGTTCTTCCCCTTCGAGGTCCTCTTTCCTCTACTCCCAAAGTAAGATCTTCCTTCCAGCTCTATTCATGGAAGCATCAGTGGGTAACTAACTAATGAACCGAAATGGCAGGGAGCTAAACAGTTCCTTTCCTTGACGATCCTGAAAGGGTAGAAGAAACACTGACTTGATTGCCCTGCTTGAAAATAAACATCTTTACTAGTTTCAATCTTCTGGGAAAAAAAACTAGATTAAAGCAACTCATGATGATGTCTAAGAAACATGAAAGAGTTCTCTCAAAAGGAAATACATCTAAAAATCTTTAAACATTTTTAAAGGTCTAAAAACTGTAGTGGCTACCATTTCCTTTTAGTAGTTCCCTTGCATGATTATCACAGGAATCATATCTGTGTATTGGCTCTAAGTAAATGTTCGTATTTTCTTAGGCTCCCGCTCGGCATGGCTAGCTGGGCAATGAGTTGTTGACCATTCCCAGTGCTGCCTGGGTGCTGTATTTCACAGCAGAAATTTCAGAGCCTGATCTGTTTTGGAGATTATTTTCAGGGCTAGCTGGTCATTTCAAAACGTATGGTGAGGCTGGTCATGCCCTGTCATCCGCCATTAGAGCAGACACCCTGCAGTGAATTAGAGAAAAAGACCTTTATGCCTTGGGGGAATAAGATCAAAAGTTACCCCTATGGTAACTTTAGAGCTGATAATGAGAATCTTATTTCAGTAAAAAGCATAGACTTTTTAAATTAAGGTTGGAGCTGAAAGGGGAAAGTCATTAATTTCTTTAACCCACCTTACCTAAAGACCAGAACCCAGCTCAACTCTAGATAAAAGTGTCCAAATTTTGCATCCAGGTATGGCATTCCTATATAAGGCATTCTACTTGAAAGGGCAGAAGTATGCCTCTTCCTATTTTTGCCCCCATTTATGTTCCACCCAGAAACTCATTATGAGGATAGACAGCCAAGCAGAGGTTGAGGGAAAATAAAACTCAAAGAGACTAAGGACTAGCTAAGTGCTCAGTTTCCTCCACTAATGGAAAAAAATGTCTGCCTTTGGTCTCTTGTCTGTGAGACTAAAAAGAACCCATCCCAGAAACTAAGAGGGCCTTGACCAATGATACCTTGAAATCTAGCTCCAGCCTCCTTTTGCAAATGAATAAATACTAAAAATATCTTACAGTGATGGCAGGTTTAAAATATGGGGGCGACTGGGTGGCTCAGTCGGTTGGGCGTCCGACTTCAGCTCAGGTCGTGATCTCACGGTCTGTGAGTTCGAGCCCCACGTTGGGCCCCTCTGGGCTGACCGAGCAGAGCCTGGAGCCTGTTTGAGATTCTGTGTCTCCCTCTCTCTCTCTGACCCTCCACCCATTCATGCTCTGTCTCTCTCTGTTTCAAAAATAAATAAACGTTAAAAAAATTTTTTTAAATAAATAAAAAAGAAATATGGATACATATGCTTTTTTTTTTTCCTTTAGAAAAAGGAGATCCTTTGTGATCATGCCTCCCACTTAAAAAGTATAGTCCCATTGAGGTTTATAAAGGAAGGAAATTCTGACACAGGCTATGACATGGATGAACATTATACTATATTGAATAAATCAGTCACAAAAGGACACTGTGTGATTGTACTTACATGTAGTACCTAGAATAACCAATTCATAGACACAGAGAGTAAAACGGTGAGATTGCCAGAGGCTACGGGAGAGGGGATGGGAGTTATTGTTTAATAACTAATGTACAGAGTCTCAGTTTGGGAAGATGAAAAAAAAGTTCTGGGAATGGGTGGTGGGCAGGATGGCACAACAATGTGGGTGCCACAGGATGTACACTTAAAAATGGTCCAAATGATAAATTTTTTAAAAGTCTATTTATTTATTTTGAGAGAGAGCCAGTGAGCAAGCGAGAGCAGGGGAGGAGCAGAGAGAAGAGAGAGACGGAGAGAATCCCAAGCAGGCTCTGCATGCTGTCAGCGATGACCTGAGCTAAAACCAAGAGTTGGACGCTTAATGGTGTGAGCCACCCAGGAGCCCCTCAAATGACAACTTTGATGTTATATATTATTTTACCACAATATAATATAAAACATTAAAAAAAAGGATAGGTCCTCATATGGTGACAGTCCTGCATGCTGGCTCTTTTCTAGATGTTCTCTCATGGTGTGATCTATGTCTGGTTCCCACAACAGTGTGAGATTCATAAAGATGGTTTCGCTCATAGCAAATGCCTTTTGAATCACTACTGGGAACATGACGGTGACTTTCTCAATCGCACCTGCAGTTTGCAAGCCACCTCCTGCAGGCAGAGGTGCACGGTTTATTTTTACAATTGGCCTTGAGCAAGAGTTGATTAAATGCTTGGATAACATAACTTCTTGGAAGATGTTGCTTTCCTCCTACTTTCCTACCCTCTTCCATCCCTCATGAGCACCACATAAAAAGTGACAGTTCGTAATCTTTTCTTCTTCTTCTTTTTTTAAGTGTTAGCATTCAAATTGGATGGGAACTTCATTCTCTGAATGCAAACAGGACACGTTCCACTCTGGGAACATCCATTGTTCCAAGCTGGGCAGCACCCTATTAAGGAGCTGGTATCTTATCCAGCCACAGAATCAGGGGCTAAGGTGTAAAGGGACATTTCCTGTACATCTTCCCCCTAATATGGTTGCTTCTTTAGGGGGAGAGGAGTCAGGGAGCGTGCTGGGAAATAAAGGCTTCTGGTCCCCAAGTTCCTCTTTCTGTTTCTATAATTTTCACTTCCCCTCCTATCAGAAATCCCCACATGGTGGTGCTTTCTCCTCTCCCTTCCTTGTCATTTCCCTTTCATTTATCCCCTGACACCTCTCCTGGGCTTGTCCCCATCTCCCTGTCACTGATACCTTGTCTGTCTTCATGTCTTGGGGTCCACTTCCCCCAAAGTGGACCACTGGCAGTCCACACCTATACAAACACACCTCCCTGCTTTCAAGAGCACCCTTCACACTTGCAACCCTGGCCAGCTGTTCCTGGTGCTTCTTCCAGCGCAGACAGTGGGTCAGGGAGTCATGTCTGCCTTCTGCATCTCCCATTTGCTAGCTTGTGCCAGACGTCTGGGCTGGAAAGGGACATAACCCGCCCTGCACATGTGAAATTGTCTGCCGCTCTCGGGCTAGTCAAAGAGGAGTTTCACAGGGAAGGCTTTACCTCCCACTGTTTCTTAGAGCCACGAGTCCCCATTTCACCTCGATGGTGTCTTCTCAAAAAATAGAAATGAGTTTTTATTGGGTAAGCCTCCTCTGCAAACTAAAATGTCATCAGGCCTTTTGCTACCTGTCAGAAGTTCCAACCCTATGTAAATGTCTAAGCCCCATGTCAGCTGACCCTGTTTAAAGGACTCTGACTTGGCAGTGAGAGTCCTTTCCGTATCTTTCCATTTTAGAGTGCTGGCGTGGCTCACCCTCTTTCATTCATATCCTACTATTCCGGAATGAGTACAATTGCCTGGACATGCTAAACCGAAGTGTATTTCTGCACTTTGTCCAAGAAAAAGAAGTTTGCCCTTTGTAGTGGTTATAAATCTCAGCCCACAAACTCATTTTTGTAAGAAATATACTTCAGTGTATTTTGTTTACTATATCAACTTGTTTCTCATTTTAAGGCCCCATTCTGCGGGATGAGAGATTTAACCTCAGCTCTTTTTGAGGCTCTCTCCTTCCTGTTTCCCAAGATTATGCCACAGCCCTGGTGTCGTACGCAGTAACAAGGGCTTGTGCGTCTAGACCTTCTGTTCATAGATGTCACCTGCTGCAAAGATGTCCACCCAGGTCCAAGGGCTCCTGGCAGCTTCAGTGCCATATTTGGGACATGGGAATCCTTGTCTATCTACACACGTCAGAGCCGTACCTCTCCAGGACTTGTCTTCTCCTCAACGGTGCAACCAACAAGCAGTGTGTACATCTCTTTCATTCTTAGGACCCTCAATGTTCCCTCTGTTTCTTCTCCCACCCAGCCTGGAGGAATTTCTTTCTAATAGCAGGGAAATCTTCCCTTTGTGTCTTTGACCGAGATATTTTGACCATGCCTACTAATCCCCACCCCCGCTTGCCTTTAAACCAACAGTCTACCTACTACCAGGAACCCAGTAGCCTCTCCAGGGCTCAGGCCTTTGAACAAAAGCCAAGATTTCTGCTTTCCGGTGCTGCCACCAAAACAGCGAGCACAAGTCCCACCTGAAAAGATAAAGAGGACCCCAACTATAACCTTTGGTCACATTCTAGGCAGCAGTTTTTGAACACAAACAATGAATGGGATCGTTACAAATGACTTTTATTAGATATCTGACTGATTAAATGAAACCCTTGTCTCCCCAAAGTAGTTGTCCAATCTTTATATAACCTTGTATATGTATAGTAAAAAGCTGCATGTCTCTAAAATTAGTTGAAGAGTTATGCAAATTCTCTCTTCTGGAGAAAATTAGCAAGACATTTATTTCTAAGTTTGTAAATAATATTTCCCCCTAGACTTTAGGGTCACTGAACAGGCTCAAACCTGTGTCTTGCTTACTAATTTTTCTAACTAAGAAAGTGAAACAAAAGTAATTACAAACATCTAACAGCGTATTAAAAGACCATTTTTACTCAGTATGCATCTAGGAGAAACATGCTGCTTCTATCCTATTCTAACTCAAAATCACTCAATTTCGTTCCAAACTCAAAATCAAGCAGACTTTTAATGATGGAGCAGGGCTATGGGTATGACAGCCTCTCACATTTCATTTATTGGTGTATTCAACTTCTCTATAGGTTGCTACTCCGGGAGCATTTAAAAATAATTTTGCTTTAAAGATAGTAATGCAGGGGCGCCTGGGTGGCTCAGTCGGTTAAGCGTCCGACTTCGGCTCAGGTCACGATCTCGCGGTCCGTGAGTTCGAGCCCCGCGTCAGGCTCTGGGCTGATGGCTCAGAGCCTGGAGCCTGCTTCCGATTCTGTGTCTCCCTCTCTCTCTGCCCCTCCCCCGTTCATGCTCTGTCTCTCTCTGTCTCAAAAATAAATAAACGTTAAAAAATAAAAAAATAAAAAAAATTTTTTTAAAGATAGTAATGCATATTCATCTATGAACTTGCAGTTTACTTAACACTCTATATCCATTATCTTTTTGGATCCTCATAATCACTGTAAGTGGCTGTGCCACTTAATGGTAGCTGCAGCTGACATTTGCCTACAGATAAGTATGGAACCCAAGGGCTTACTTAATGAGGGGATTCCCAGCTAGTTCTCTGGAGATGTGCAAATGATGCCCGCCACCTACGTATTGGAATAACCATAACTCCTCAAACTTTTTTATTTTGTGGAAATCTGTGAATTGCTTTATTTTCAGTGTACTATATGCCGAGAAATAGATTCAAGTGGTTCCAAAAATGTACTAAGGGTCATAAAATGGATCAGTGTGAAAAAG
Source organism: Panthera pardus (assembly GCF_024362965.1). Taxonomy (NCBI): domain Eukaryota; kingdom Metazoa; phylum Chordata; class Mammalia; order Carnivora; family Felidae; genus Panthera; species Panthera pardus. Next base: position 74,136,310 of record NW_026526688.1, read on the forward strand.
AGTCATAATTTTTATATATATATATATATATATATATATATATATATACACACACACACACACATATAGTTTATATGCATTTTATATATAATTTTAATATATATCATAATTCAAATTGCGAGTAATAAAGGTATTCCTGTAATGTTGACAACTTAGAAGGTATTCAGTATCTGAGAGAACAAGCAAGAGAAAAGTGAGGCCTTAGAAACCTTGGCTTTCTATGGGAATTTCCTGCCTTAGAGGAAAGATGAGGACACAAAACATGAAGGCTAGAGGCAGTTCCTGTCACAAAAATAAACAACACACACGCACACGCACACACACTGCCAAAATGACTGTAAAAGTTCTTCCTGTCTTTTTTCCCTCCAAAATTTAAATGGTAGCGTTTTTCATTTGGCTGCATTTGAAGGGTAAATTGACGCTATCATTTGAGAAGTTACTCAAAGCAGAAACTGTGAGTCACTGTCAAAATTGTCTTGTTCCTCACCCCCACCGCCCCCTCCATGCCATCCAACCAGTCATCAAGTCTTCTCTATTCAACCTGTAAAATATGTTCAAAATCTGTCCACTTCTCACCTTCCTTGCCCTAATCCAAGCCCCTACCGCTTCTTACCCAGATTATTACAAGAAACACACCCATCTCCCCTCTCCCAGTCTTGCGGGTCCCTCTACACGTCATGACGATATTTCCCAAATGGGTCCTGCACCTACAGAGTGCACTGGACAGGCTGATGGACTGTGGGAAGAAAATCTTAGGACTTCTATTTATCTCATCCTTTAAAGTGACTGTTTTTCTGTATTTTATAATATATATAACATTTTGTGATAATAAGCATCACCTCACAGAATCTCTGGCCTTTCCTGTGTTCATCTGCCTTGCTCCACAACACCTTATCTTTAAGACCAGGTCCCAGACAACCATCTGTTTTTCTTTGAGGACTTTTGAGATGCGCATGGACAATTATTGTTTCACCTGGACTCCCCAGCACCCTCTGAAAAGCTTTAGTATAGCACCCGGTATGTACCTATTTCCACCTATTTCCATTTCTGTACCAAGACTAATTATCTTCAGGACTTGGACCTTGTCGTTCATTTTAGTGAATGGTATAAAGGAGGCATTTCGTAAGTGACTGGAGATCTCTGGTGTTCAACGGATGTATTTTGTAGAAAAAAAGAATCAGCTTGCTTAATTTCACAATTCTCAAAAAGTTACAACTACCCCTTAGAACAAGGCAAACACTCTGGGTATCTTCATAACAATTTTTGAGATATATTAAGTGCCAATAGCTTACCCTTCTGGAGAACTGGCTTGCTTACAGGGGTGGAAAGAGAGTTAACACTCTGCCTAGTTCTGCTTTTTTTCTTCTCCCTCTTAGAGACACAAAAATAAAAGAGATGGTGAGTAACTCAGGGACTGAGTGTAAGCCTGGGATAACAGCAAAGAGTACCTGAAAGTTACATACACAAGGATTGAAGAAAGAGAAGAAAAAGGCAAGAAAAGACACACCTAATGCTCTTGGTGGTAATTACACAAAAATGGAAACGTAAGAGAGAGAAAATGCTTTCATTGGGACTTAGGACAAGATGAATTTAAAACGGGGCAAGTAACTGGTTTTTTGTTAGAACAGCAACCTCACACAGATCATTTATGCTCCTATCTCTTCCTCCCTGAACGACTTTATCCCAAATTCAGTTTAGTTGATCCATATACTATCTACCAGATTCTACACACAGGAGATTCTTAATCTTAGTCCCTGGGCTGTTTAACTTTTAAGCTTGGATCCTAATAAGGGTTCGACTTGCTCACTTCGGTACGAAGGACTGCTGTGGAACAGTTACCATACTTGGGCAGAGAAGCCACCAGAGGGAAAGGGGGAGGGGCACTTGCTTCAGCACAGCAGTTATATAACCACAAGGGGAGTGCTGCAAAGGGAAAGGCTCTTTCTACCTTCCTTAAAAATATTAAATCCTAAAAATGTGTAAAAGACACCCAACACGCATATTTGAGTTGCTGGAGTTAGTGACTTAAATGCAATGGAGACCCAGAATATCAATTCAATTTGATGGGTTTACGTAGCTGCTATTTCAAATAACTTAAGACACTTGGTGTCCTCAAGAAACGATCATAAAAACATGTGCAGTGTGTTTCAGTAATAGCAGAATAAATGTCATTTCCTTTTTCATTGACAAGGAGTTAGGAATGTTGACCTACAGACAGTCCCCAAACAAGTTGCATTCCAATAGCCCGTTTCTAAGTCAGCTGTTAGACCCTTGGAACATAGTTTCCCATAGAAACAATTTTAGATGGTGTGGTTTAGATTTCCAGATATGGCCAAAGAAGCCCATCTGCCGATAAGTAGTTCCACTAAAGACCCTCACTGCCATGTATAACAATGCTTTTTTATAAGAAATTGTTTCCTGACTTCCTACTTGGGATTCCTGTAACTCATGTTCCCTCGTCCTGGAAAGAGTGGAGGATGCCCTAAATGTACAGGCTAGTTGGGAGGTGGTGGTGGCATGGAGGGGGAGGGCTGAGAGGGAATGCAGGGCAAAGCAGGCTTCTCCAGCAGCAACAGCCAGGACTTCAAGGATGGAGTGAGGTCTGATGCAGTCTGGGCCTGGGAAGGCAGTGCACCTGTGACAGTGACCTCTGTCATTATATTTGAATGGAGGAGTTATGTTATTTTATCCTAGCAAGAACGTCCCAAATGTTCAAGATGATACAGCTACCTTCTATTAAGCACATACTCTGTGCTACAGCACAGTGTTGATTTCTGTGTCTACATTATTTTGCGTAATTCTACAAACTCAGTATCTGTGAGGTCAATTATTTTATCTGCATTTAAGAAAGAGGGCTCAGAGTCTTGGGGATATTAAGCAACTTCCTAAATTCATCCAGTTAGAGCCAGTACTTGAACCCAAGCTTCTCTGACTCTAAATCCCCTATTCCATACTGTGGTCCAAGGACCTAAGGAATACTTCTAACAGCTTATTAGTTTTTCATTGAACAGTTTAGTTTAATGAAGGCAGTAACTATCCCCCTCAATGAATGGACCCAACTAATGGACTAAAAAAATATGAAGCGTTTCCTGTGTGGATAATGTAAGGAGGCGTGTGCTGGAAATCTAGGGGCTACAAGCAGACATCCAAATATGAACATTTAGGTAGCTTTCCAGAGCAAAAGAAGGCCAGTGCCACAGGAACTGACATACTTTAACTCATTATAAAGAGACTTTTGAGAGGTCACTGTGAGCGGGAAGTCTCAGAAGGCTCCTGAAGGATGCTGGACCTTGAAGCAATGGGTTTAGACAGAGGGCATGCCTGATGAAGGGCTCAGATGAGCCAAGTTTGCATACTGATGATCGAGACAAAACGAACTCAATTTGCTTTCTGTTACAGAGAAGTGGAAAATAAGATTAGAAAAGCTGGTGTCAGTCGGTGCAGAGACTTCTAGGATTTCTTTTTTTTTTTAATATGAAATTTATTGTCAAATTGGTTTCTGTACAATACCCAGTGCTCATCCCAACAGGTGCCCTCTTCAATACCCATCACCTCCCCTCCCCTCCCTCCCACCCCCATCAACCCTCAGTTTGTTCTCAGTTTTTTTTTCCTTTGCAATGTATTTAATATTTCTCCTTTCATTATCATTTTCTTTTTTTTTTCAATATATGAAATTTATTGTCAAATTGGTTTCCATACAACACCCAGTGCTCATCCCAAAAGGTGCCCTCCTCAATACCCATTGCCCACCCTCCCCTCCCTCCCACCCCCCATCAACCCTCAGTTTGTTCTCAGTTTTTAAGAGTCTCTTATGCTTTGGCTCCCTCCCTCTCTAACCTCTTTTTTTTTTTCTTCCCCTCCCCCATGGACTTCTGTTAAGTTCCTCAGGATCCACATAAGAGTGAAAACATATGGTATCTGTCTTTCTCTGTATGGCTTATTTCACTTAGCATAACACTTATTACAATTTAACTTTTTGAACAAGTAGTATATAGTTCATAAGTAAATTTCATAAAAAGGAACAGAGGAAAAATCTCTACTTCTCACAGAAGTAACCATAAATTTCCTATGAATCCTTTCAAATATTTTCGTGCATATACAAGCAATTATAAATATATATTGTTTCCCCTATGTTAAAAAGTAGCATATGACCTGTAAACTTTGAATAGCAATTACATAGATTTACATACACAGATGTATTCTTACTATTTAAAATGATTATGTTTACTTATTAAAGTATAATGGTATTTCCTGGGGTGGATTTATTAAACAAATACCAAGAATTGGGATCCAGAAAAGGGACAGTGATATCCAGAGGTGGACTAACCCAGAGTCAACTTTATATGTATGGATCTAAACCCCAAAAGTGTGGCTTTAGGCTGGTGAGGTGGGTGCTCCTCTTTAGGGTTACCATAACACCCCGTATGCTCCTCTCCTTGGCTTTCTTCACAGTTTTCTAATTACCTGTTTATGTGTTTACTTCACTCACTTGATTAGAATTCTCTGAGGCAAAGACTATAGAACTCATTTATCCTTATAGCATCAATATGTAGTATAATACCGGGCAAATAAGAGATTTTAAAAATAAGTGCTCAAATGAGTTAACGAGTGGAGAATAGATATGTTGAATGAATGCGAAAAACATGTTCAAGGAATGGCTTAAACACCTTAGCTAACCCCTAGGGTATCAGAATGTAAGGAGACAGAATGGTACTTTATTCCCTCTGGTAATACCATTTGATGAAACACTGGGAGATGTGTTAGGAAAGATCAGGCAGTGGAGAAAAAGAGGGAAGAGATTAAGGAGGAGGGGAAGAGGAAACATAAAGGAAGGTCTCTGAACAACCAGAAAGAAGTTGGATCATGGGGAACAGCAGAGAGGTTGGCCTAAACAGGAAGTATGGGTGTGAAAATAACTGGAGGTAGGATGGTTAGAGAGTTGAAATTATGCCTGAAGGGCTCAAATTTAAAAAAAAAAAAAATTTTTTTTAATAGAGAAAATTGAGGAACGAACGTAAGGCTAAGCAGAGGGCCTGGGTGGCAAATGTGAGAAATACTTGTAGGGACTGATTGGAAAGCCTGACTAAAAGTAACAGCTGCCTCCTGGAATAAGGCCAATTATAACTGCAAGTAAAAGCATTGATAAGCAATGCTCAGAGTCCACTGGGGGCAGGAGATTGTGACGTTGCAATTCTTTTGTGTCAAATTCTATGTGAGGTTCTTTGGGCCTATAGAAATGAAAAATCAACATGCTGTCAAGGAGCTTTTGTTCAGTGCAGAGAAGGCCATCCGACACTTCAAAACATATTTGTTTCTAACATTACCACCTTACTTTTCAAACGATCTTATTATAACATTGCAATATAACATGGCTGTCACTGCTTCTATTCTGTTCGCATATAAGAAAAGTTAATAAGCAATCTCTTAGACACTTTCAGTTACGGTTATGCAAAATAATTTTGATACCCACGTACTTTATTCCCCGAGGCTGTGCTACGCCAAATGCTGACACTGTTCCAAAAAAAGAAGTTATCTTTCTGGATCCATTAAGGGAATCGTTATTACTAAAGAATGTTTTTATCTGTTCAAACAAACAAGCAAACAGGCCATTTCAATCCCTGTCGATACAAACCGATTTTATTAGGGTACTTAAATGCAAAAATACTTGTTCCAGGTGACCTAAGAATCAAACCAACTCTGCTCGGTCGGAAACTTGCTAAGCAAGTTAAACTCAGTCAGGTGTAGGTCCCCAGAGCGCACATAACACAGGAAACACATATAAGCAAGAAGTACATTTACTTAAACACAGTAACAACCACAACTGGACAGAAAAAAACTACACATCTGTTCAATTTAAATGTGTAAAAAGTTCCCATAGTTACTTTTCAAAATGTTATGAGAAACATGATGCCTTCCAAGTTGAGGCTTGCAAAATAACTCACCCTGTCTGTATCAAATCCAGTCTCCAAATTGGTAAGTTACATTTTAGAAGGTTGTTTACAAAGCATTTAGGCTTTAACTTTTAAAAGCCAATCTCTAACCTAAAGACATGTGAACAGTAATTACAAATTATCTTTTTTATTAATAGGTTCCAGCTAAAAGGCAGTGTTTTTAACAAATCTGTTTTTGATAATAGATTCCCAGCTCATTTTATACAGATCTGTTTTAAAAAAAAATTACGTGGAGTTCACTTCTAAAATCCCATGGAAAAAGCAGTTCAAAAAGTCCTCAAAACCATTACCATTCCTCTTTCTAGAAAATTCAGCTTTGCCTTATATTTCTTTCTTTTTAAAGGATCAGTTCTTCATGAATAGGGACTCTTTTCTTTCTTTCTCTCTCTCTCTCTCTCTTTCTTTCTTTCTTTTTCTTTTCTTTTTCTTTTTTTTTTTTTGTCAAGGAATTCATCCTCAAAACTCCCACAAATGGGCAAATAGATATGTTTGGAAATGTTCTTTGAAAATATTGTCTGAAAGAGCTTGAAACTGAAAATAGACCAAATATCCATCCATTTTAGTATAGCTTTATAAAAAATACTACGTAGCAAGTGAAAGAAAATTTTGAACAAAACAAACTTCACAAACTTTTAAATGAAAAACAAAATACTGTTGGTCTACATGTACAGAATGATCTAATTTTTGTCTTTATTCTTGTTTACAATTATACTTGACTATCTTTAGAGACCAGAGAGTCCCAATGTTACCTAAATTGTTTCAGAGCAAACAGAATGAAGGAAAACTTGCACATATGTTTTAAGAAGCAAGTAAACATTTATATCCAAATCTGTAAAGATAGCACATAAAGAAAAAATTATAGATCAGTATCACATAAATATTTATGCAAAAATTCTAAATAAAATGTTAGAAAATAGACTAACATCACATTAAGAAAATAATTCACCATAACCAAGTATGTTTTATGCCAGGAATGTATGAATGCTTGAGCATTAAAAAATATATTAATATCATTCACCTTATAAATAACCTAAAAGAGAAACATTACATGCTTATATCCATAGACGGGGGAAAGGCCTTTGACAAATTCAACAACCTTTCCTTACACAAATATTTGAGAAAATAGGACTAGATGAATACTTAACATTATATATTCTAAGAATCCAGCATTTTAATTAATGCAGAAATACAAACAGCATCCCTAGTAACATCAGAAACAAAAAAAGATGCTCTCGATGTCCACCACAGTTTTATAATTAGCCAATGCAATTAGATAAAACAAGTAGATGCATAAGAATTAGGAAAAAAGAATCAAAACTATGTCTATTTGAAGATGGTATGATAGGATACCTGGAAAACTTCAGAGAATTAATAATAAACAAATTCAAAACAGAAAGCAAGACAGCAGGATGTAAAATTACAGTTGACCCTTGACAACATGGGTTTGATCTGCATGGGTCCACTTATACATGGATGTTTTTTGATAAACATTACAGTACTATAAATGCAATTTTTATTCCTTATGATATTCTTGGTAACATTTTCTTTTTCTGTAGCTTACTTTATTGAAAGAATGCAGTAAATACATATGGCATATAAAACGCATTAATCAACTGTTTACATTATTTATTGGTAAGTTTTCCAGGCAACAGGAGGCTATTAGTGGTTAAGTTTTGGGGAGTCAAAGTTACATGTGGATTTTTGACTCTGTGGGCGATAGGCATCCCTAACCTCCATGTTATTCAAGGATCAACTGTAATATGCAAAATCAAGGCCTTCAGATACATAAATAATAACCAGTTAGAAAATAAGATGGAAGAGAAGACTCTATTTACAATGGTAACAGAAAGGATAAAATATTTGAGAATACACTTAAGAACTTCAACAAAGAGATAGAAAATATTTAAAAAAAACTAGTAAGAGCTGAATAATACAATAACTGAAATGAAAAATACACTAGAGGGAGTCAACAGCAGATTAGAGGATACAGAACAGATCAGTGACCTGGAAGACAGGGTAATGGAAAGCAACCAAGCTGAAGAGCAAAAAGAAGAAAGAGTAATAAAAAATGAGAACAGGTTAAGAGAACTCTGAAACATCATCAAGCATAATAACATTTGCATGATACGGATCCCAGACGAAGAAGAGAAGGGGGAAGAAAACTTATCTGAAGAAATACTAGCTGAAAACTCCCATAATGTGGTGAAGGAAACAGACACTTAGATTCAGGAAGCACAGAGAGCCCCTAACAAGTTGAATTCAAGGAGGCCCACAACAAGACATATAATAATTAAAGTGGCAAAAAGTAATGATAAAGAAAGTATCTTAAAAGCAGCAAAAAAAAAAAAAAAAGGAGAAGAAAAGACAAGACAAGACAAGAAAAGACAAGACAAGACAAGAAAAGAAAAGAAAAGAAAAGAAAAGAAAAGAAAAGAAAAGAAAAGAAAAGACAAGACAAGAAAAGAAAAAAGTTACATACAAGGGAAACCCCATAAGGCTATCAACTGATTTTTCAGCAAAAATTTTAGGCCAGAAAGGAGTGGCATGATATATTCAAAGTGCTGACAAGAAAAAAAATCTACAACCATGTATACTCTACCTAGAAAGTTTATCATACAGAATTGAAGCAGAGATAGTTTTACAGACAGGCAAAAGTTAAAGGAGTTCATCACCACTAAACCAGCCTTATAAGAAATGTTAAGGGGAATTCTTTAAGTGAAAAGAAAAGTCTGTAACTAGAAGAAAATTATGAAAGGTAAAAATTTCAGTAAAAAAGCAAAAAAATCTAGTAAAGGTAGATTAATTACTTACAAAGCCAGTATGGAAGTTAAAAAAAAAGTACAAAAATAAATCGTATCTACAAAAATTTGTCAAGGTATACACAAAATAAAAATATGTGAACTGTGATATCATATATATAAAATGTGTAGGAGAGTAAAAATTTAGGGCTTTTAGAATGTATTTGCACTTAAGTGACCATCAACTTAATATAAACTGCTATATATAGCAGATGTTATCTATGAACCTAACAGTAACTACAAATCAAAAACCTATAATACATATACACAAAATGAAGAAAAAAGAATCTAAGCATAACACTGAAGAAAGCCATCACACCACAGAGAAAGAGCAAGAGAAGGAACAGAGAAAAACTACAGCCAGAAAACAATGAAAAAAATGTCATCGAGTACATGCCTATTACTTAAATGTAAATGAACTAAATGCTCCAATCAAAAGACACAGGGTAACTAAATGGATCAAAAAAACAAGACCCTTCCATATCCTGCCTACAAGAGACTCACTTCAGATCTAAATGTAGGTATAGCCTGAAAATGAAAAGGATGGAAAAAGACATTCCATGCAAATGAAAGTTAAAAAAAAAAAAAATCCAGGGTAGCAGTACTTTTATCAGACAAAATAGACTTTATTTAAAAAAAAAAAAATTGGGGGGCGCCTGGGTGGCTCAGTCGGTTAAGCGTCTGACTTCGGCTCAGGTCATATCTCACGGTCCGTGGGTTCGAGCCCTGCGTCGGGCTCTGTGCTGACAGCTCAGAGCCTGGAGCCTGCTTCTGATTCTGTGTCTCCCTCTTTCTCTGACCCTCCCCTGTTTATGCTCTCTCTCTGTCTCAAAAATAAATAAATGTTAAAAAAAAAAAAATTAAAAAAAAAATTTTTTTTAATGTTTATTTATTTTTGAGAGGGAGAGAGAGGGAGGGAGGGAGGGAGAGAGAGAGAGAGAGAGAGAGAGAGAGAGACAGACAGAGCATGAGTGGGGTAGGGGCAGAGAGAGAAGGAGACATAGAATCCGAAGCAGGCTCCAGGCTCTGAGCTGTCAGCACAGAGCCCGACGCGGGGCTTGAACTCACAGACTGAGAGATCATGACCTGAGCCAAAGTCGAATGCTCAACCGACTGAGCCACCCTGGCGCCCCAGACAAAATAGACTTTAAAAGAAACACTGTAGGGGCACCTGGGTGGCACAGTTGGTTGAGTGTCCGACTTCGGCTCAGGTCATGATCTCACAGCTCTTGAGTTGGAGTCCTATGTCAGGCTCTGTGCTGACAGCTCGGAGCCTGGAGCCTGCTTCAGATTCTGTGTCTCCCTCTCTCTCTGACCCTCCCCTGCTTGAGCTCTCTCTCTCTTTTAAAAATAAATAAACATTTAAAAATATATACATTAAAAAAATAAATAAATAAAAGAAACACTGTAGAAAGTGACAAAGAAGGGCATCATATGACATAATGATAAAGGGGTCAATCCAACAAGAGGATATAACAATTGTAAATATCTATGCACCCAACACAGCAGCACCTAAATACACAAAGTAAATTATTAACAGACAAAAAGGGAGAAATTGACAGTATTACAATAACAGTGGGTAACTTTAACATCCAACTTATATCAACAGATAGATTATCTAGATAGAAAATTGGGGCGCCTGGGTGGCGCAGTCGGTTAAGCGTCCGACTTCAGCCAGGTCACGATCTCGCGGTCCGTGAGTTCGAGCCCCGCGTCAGGCTCTGGGCTGATGGCTCGGAGCCTGGAGCCTGTTTCCGATTCTGTGTCTCCTTCTCTCTCTGCCCCTCCCCCGTTCATGCTCTGTCTCTCTCTGTCCCAAAAATAAATAAAAAACGTTGAAAAAAAAAATTAAAAAAAAAAAAAAAAAAAAGAAAATCAACAGACAATGGCTTTGAATGCCACATTAGATCACATGAACTCAACAAATATATACAGAACATTCCACCCCAAAACAGCAAAATACACATTCTTTTCAAATGCACATGAAACAATCTCCAGGACAGATCACATGTTAGGCCACAAAACAAGTCTCAATAAATTTAATAAGACTGAAATCGTATCAAGCATCTTTTCTGACCACAATGATATAAAACTAAAAAACAATTGCAAGAAAAAAACTAGAAAAAAACACAAATACATGGAAGCTAAACAACATGCTACAGACAAGACAACCAACGGGTCAACAAATAAATCAAAGAGACAATAAAAAAAATACACAGAGACAAATAAAAACAAAAACACGACAGTACAAAATCTTTGGAATACAACAAGAACAGTTCTAAAGGGGAAGTCTAAAGGGATGTCTGGGTGGCTCAGTTGGTTGAGTGTCCAACTCTTGATTTTGGCTCAGGTCATGATCCCAGGGCCGCAGGATAGAGACCCATGCTGGGTTCTGTGCTGAGCATAGAGCCTGCTTAAGATTCTCATTCTCTCTCTATCTGTTTCCCCCTCTCTCCCATTTGCTTGTTCTAAGATAAAGAAAGAAAATAAAATAAAATGTGAAAATAAAATATCTGTGTTATAGCAACACAGACCTACTGCAAGAAACAAGAAAAATCTTGAGAAAGCCAACCTTACATCTAAAGGAACTTAGAAAAAGAACAAAGTCCAAAGTTAGTAGAATAAAGGAAATAAAGATTGGAGCAGAAATACATGAAACTTAAAACTAAAAAAAAAAAGAATCAATGAAACTACTTCTTTAAAAGCTTAAACAAAATTGATAAGCCTTTAGCCAGACTCATCAAGAAAAAAAGAGAGAGGACTCAAATAAACATAATCAGAAAAGAAGGAGGAGAAATAACAACTGACACCAAACAAATACAAAGAATTATAAGAGAATATTATAAAAAATTACATGCCAACAAATTGGACAACTTAGAAGAAATGGATAAATTCCTACAAATACACAATCTTCCAAAAATGAATCACAATAAAAAATTTGAACAAATTACTAGCAACAAATTGAATTGATAATAAAAAACTCCCAACAAACAAAAGTCCAGGGCCACATGTCTTCACAGGCAAATTCTACCAAACATTTAAAGAATACCTACTCTTCTCAAACTACTAAAAAAAAAAAAAAAAAAAAAAAAATAGAAGAGGAAGGAACACTTCCAAATTTATTCTACAAGGCCAGAATTACCCTGATACCAAAGCCAGACAAAGGCAATACAAAACCAAAACCAAATCAAACCAAACCAAAACTGCAGGCCAATATCCCTGATGAACACAGATACAAAAATCTTCAACAAACTATTAGTAATTAGCTAATTAGCAAACCAAATTCAATAATACATTAAAAGGATCATTCACCAAGATCAGATGGGATTTGTTTCAGGGATGCAAGGGGGTTCAACATTCTCAAATCAATCAATGTGATACATTACATTAACAAGAGAAGGGATAAAAACCATATGACCATCTCAAGAGATGCAGAGAAAGCATTTGACAAAATAAAACATCCATTCAAGATAAAAACTCTGAACAAAGTGGTTTTAGAAGGAACATATCTCAACATAATAAAGCCCATATAGGAAAAACACAACTAACATCACACTCAATGGTGAAAAATAAAAGCTTTTCTTTTAAAATCAGGAACTAGACAAGGATGTCCACTGTTACCAATTTTATTCAACATGTATTTGAAGTCCTAGCTGCAGCAATCAGACAAGAAAAAAACAAATAAATAAATAAAAGTTATCCAAATTGGAAAAGACAAAGTAAAATTGTCACTATTTGCAGATGACATGATACTACATATAGAAAACACTAAAGATTACACCAAAAAAAAAAACCAAAAAACCAAACCTATTAGGGTAAATGAATTCAATAAAATTGTAGGATACTAAATTAATACACAGAAATCCGTTGTGTTTCTATTCTCTAATAATGAAGTATCAAAATAAAGAAATTAAGAAAATAATCCCATTTATAACTATACCAATAAGAATAAAATACCTAGGAATAAATTTCATCAAGGAGATGAAAGGCCTATACTATGAAAACACTGATGAAAGAAACTGAAGGTGATACAGACAAATGGAAAAATATACCATGTTCATTGATTGGGAGAACTAATATTGTTAAAATGTCCATACTACCCAAAGCAATCTAAAGATGGTATGCAATCCCTATCAGAATACCAAGAGTATTTTTCATAAAACTAGAACAAATAATCCTAAAATTTGTATGGAACCACAAAAGAACTTGAATAGCCAAAGCAATCTTGAGAAAAAACAAAGCTGGAGGGATCACAATCTCAGATTTCAAGATAATACCACAAAGCTATGATAATCAAAACAGTATGGTACTGACACAAAAATATAAACATCTAAATAAATGGAACAGGACAGGGAACTCACAAATAAACCCATGCTTGTATAGTCAATTTTTTTTTTATTTTTTTAATATTTTTTTAACATTTATTTATTTTTGAGATAGAGAGAGGCAGAGCATGAACAGGGGAGGGTCAGAGAGAGAGGGAGACACAGAATCGGAAGCAGGCTCCAGGCTCTGGGCCATCATCAGCCCAGAGCCCGACGCGGGGCTCGAACTCATGGACTGTGAGATCGTGACCTGAGCTGAAGTCGGACGCTTAACCGACTGAGCCACCCAGGCGCCCCTATAGTCCATTAATCTATGACAAAGGAGGCAAGATTATACAATGAGAAAAAGACAGTCTCATTAATAACTGGTATAAAGAAAAATGAACAGCTACAATCAAAGGAATGAAACTGAACCACTTTTTTTACACCATACTCCCCCAAAACCCCAAATGGATTAAAGGCCTAAATGTCAGACCTGAAACCATAAAACTCCTAAAATAAAACATAGGCAGTAATCTCTTGAACATTGACCTTAGCCACATATTTATGGATATGTCTCCTTAAGCAAGGGAAATAAAAGAAAAAATAAACTATTGGGAATTAACCAAAATACAAAGCTCTTGTGTGTCAAAGGAAACCATCAACAAAACAAAAAAGCAACCTACTGAATGGGAGATTATATTTGCAAATGATATATCCAAAATATATAAAGAACTTACAGAACTCAACACCAAAAAAAAAAACCCCAAACACTCCAATTAAAAAAATGGGCAGAGGATCTGAACATTTTTCTAAAAAGGATATACAGATGGCCAACAGACACATGAAAAGATGCCCAACATCACTAATCATCAGGGGAAATGCAAACCAAAACCACAATGAAATATCACCCCACACCAGTCCAAATGGCTAATATCAAAGACAAGAGATAACAAGTGTTGGCAAAGATGTGGAGAAAAGGGACCCCAGTTTGCACTTTTGGTGGGAATGTAGATTGGTGCAACCACTGTGGAAAACAGTATGAAGCCTCCTCAAAAAATAAAAAATAGAAATATCAGGAGCACCTGGCTCTCTCAGTCAGAAAAGCATACGACTCTTGATCTCAGGGTCGTGAGTTCAAGCCCCATGTTGGGTGTAGAGATTACTTAAATAAACAAAACTAAAACAAACAAACAAACAAAAAACACACATGGTCCAGGAATTCCATTACTGGGTATCTACCCCAAAAGAGCAAAACACTAATTTGAAAAGATATATGCAGCTCTATGTTTACTGCAGCATTATTTGTAATGGCCCAAATATGGAAGCAACCCAAGTGTCCACTGATGGATAAATGGATAAAGATGTGGTATATATACACAATAAAATATTACTCAGCCATAAAAACAAATGAAATCTTGCCATTTGCAACAGGATGGATAGACCTAGAGGGTATTATTCTAAGTGAAATACGTTAGAAAAAAACAAACACCATTATGATTTCACTTACATGTGGAATTTAAGAAACAAAACATATGAACAAAAAAATAGACTCTTAAATACAGACAATAAACTGGTGGTTGCCAGATGGGAGGTGGGTAGGGGGCATGGACAAAACAGGTGAAAAGGATTAAGAGGTACAAACTTCCAATTATAAAATAAGTCATGGAGATGAAAAGTATAGCGTAGGGAATAAATTTAATAATATTGTAATAATGTTGCATGGTGACAGATGATGACTGCATTTATCATAGTGAGCACTGAGTAATGTACAGAATTGTCAAATTGCTATTTTGTACACCTGAAACTAATATAACATTGTATGTTAACTCTATTCCAATTAAGAAAACCAAAAAAAAAACTGTACCTGGAAAAAAAAAAAAGAATACACTTAAGAGACGTGAAAAAATCTATGTGAAGGAAATGATGCCATCGTTGGAAACACACAAAGGTACCCTTGAACAAATGGAAACGTATCTCTTGTTCTTGGTTCTTGAATAGGATGCTTCATCATTATCAAGATATTAAATCTCCCTATGTTAATTTATAAATTTAATACAAGCTAATTTAAAAAAAATAGCACCAGGATTTTTTGTTCTGGAATGTGAAAAGTTGAAACTAAAGTTTGATCTTAGGTCAGTTTATCAACATGAAATAAAGCTAACTTAGAGAAGAAAGCTATCTGCTGGCATTCCTCTAAGAAAAGAACTTATTACAATTGAGCCAGTCCTACTCACCTCTAGCTGATTCTCTACCATGTGGAATGAGGATTTAGGATTGCTAAATCATCTAGTCTCCAAAATAAACTGAAAATCTCAATTTGCATGTGACATTTTACATGTGAACATGTTAGCAACTAATTAAAAAAAAATGCAGTTCAGGCAAAATAAAATCCACCTTGGGGCACCTGGGTGGCTCAGTCGGTTAAGCAGCTGGCTTCGGCTCAGGTCATGATCTCATGGCTCATGAGTTCGAGTCACGCATCAGGCTCTGTGCTGACAGCTCAGAGCCTGGAGCCTGCTTTAGATTCTGTCTCCCTCTCTTTCTGCCCCCCCCCCCCACGCTCTGTCTCTCCATCTCTCTCTCAAAAATAAATAAACATTAAAAATATATATATTTAAAATAAAATCCACCTTGCAGATCATATGTAGCCCACAGGCTGTCCGTTTTTGAACTTTTGGATCTAACTGTTCTGTAAAGGTTCAGACAGTAAATAATTTTAGGCTTTCCACACCATAAACACCCTCTATTGCATATTCATGTCCATTTTTACATCATTAAAAGATGTAAAAGGACAGCCTTAGCTCAAGGGCTGTAAAAACCAGGCCTTGGATTTGGCTCTTGGGGTGGTAGCTTGCCCATCTTGGTTACTAGAGATCATTAGCTTTGAGATTCAACAAATACTTCCAAAGACAGCCATGTTATCTGACTTCTATCTCTCACAAATAATTTTTTAAATTAAGCTGGCGTAAGTATAATATATTTAAAATTCACTGCAGTGGGACATTTTATAATGCAATACATTTTTCTCCTGGTATACGGAAAATATTCAGGAAGCACACATCCTGAAAAGGAGTGTATGCATGATTTTAAGATACATTCCTACCATCTGTTACATTTTAACTGCTCTTACAAATGAAGCCATATTGCTTGAAAAATGTTCCCTATTTTACTCCAATCATGTTCTCAAAAACAGTATTATCAGGTTTACAATTTAGACTTTTCTGTTCAAGCACTATAAGGGTGGTTCTTCTTGGCTGGCTGGCAGCTGTACTCATTTCCTTTTTAATCCCTTAAAAAGAAGCATGTTTGATAAAGTTGGATAATAGCGTCTCTTTCTCAGATAGGCCAGGAACCTTATAATCCTATTAGACTAATGATGTGGCAAACATCAGAGGAAAAGTCATAGCCAATTCATCCTTACAGATCACTTTGGTACTGAACCAACTTCAGAAGGGACATCAGTGATATGATCTGACCCTGAACAACTGTGAAACTTGTTAGGAGACTATAAAATCTCTTTCCTAGAATTCTTTAAAAATAGGATAGTGAGACTTAAAAAATAACTACATGTGAAGATTGAGAAGATAGGGTATCAGCTCTCAAATACCTTTTATGTAAAAAAAAATTTTTTTTTAATGTTTTATTTATTTTTGAGACAGAGAAAGGTAGAGCATGAGCAGGAGAGGGGCAGAAGAATCTGACAGAGAATCCAAAGCAGGCTGCAGGCTCTGAGCTGGCAGGACAGAGCCCGACTCGGGGCTGGAACTCACAAACTGCGAGATCATGACCAGAGCCGAAGTCGGATGCTTAACCTACTGAGCCACCCAGGTGCCCCTCTCAAATACCTTTTAAACTTCACAATTCATTGAAAAGATATTGGGAGTATCAGTCATAGCATTATTTACCAAATCAAATTTGATCCTGGATCACTACTAATTTGACTCTAGTTCTACCCTGGTTGTACTCAGTCTTTTTACATCAATAACCAAACCAACCCCAGGACTAAGGATTTCCTAGAGCTTGGCTGAACCAATGTCCCTATGCTTCTTAATTAGTATCTCTAATTTCAGGGAAGAACAAACTTAAAAGTAGCTTGTAAAAATTAAGGACAGCGGTGTGCTAGAGTAGGCAAGCTGATTGTTAAGTAACAGTGAGGACCTGTTAAACACAGCTATCACTAAAGGTTAAATTACATAAACTATGATGAATCATAACATATTAAAAACAATGATGTTGAAGTTAAAAACTTATCACTCCCTAATTATTTTCCATTTTACCCTTATCTGTATTCTTTTTCTTTTTTAATGTTTATTTATATTTGAGAGATAGAGACAGAGTGTGAACGAGGGAGGGGCAAAGAGAGAGGGAGACAGAATCCAAAGCAGGTTCCAGGCTCTGAGCTGTCAGCACAGAGCCCGATGCGGGGCTTGAACCCACAAACTGCGAGATTGTAACCAGAGTCCAAGTCAGACACTTAACCGACTGAGCCACCCAGGCACCCCATACCCTTATCTGTACTCTTGATATTATTTACATTTATTATATTTACATGGTAGAAATACTATGTAATGGTGTGCTATCGAGACTTTTCTCCAAACTATGCATTGTCATCATGTTGGTAATCTGAAATTGACTGTACTGGGAGTATTTATACCACACAAATAGGCAAATAATATAAATCAGTCCCAATCCCATTTCCCAAAGAGTCAGTTTAGTTATAAACATTTAAAAGCACACTACTGGCTTGGAGGGCAGCAGTCTCTGGTTGGCTCATGTACAGATTCCATCTCAATCCTTCTTGTGCTAACACCATAAAATAGACTCAAAAACAAAAATAAAGAAAGAAAAAGAAAAAAAAGAAAAAAAAAAAGAGTTGCTGAACAGAATACTCATTTTTCTCAAGTGCCATGAAGCACTGTCCAGGATACATCATATACTAGGCTACAAAACAAGTCTCAATGAGTTTAAAAAGAATGAAATCATAGCAAGCATCTTTTCTGACCATGATGATTTAAACCTAGAAATCAATTACAAGAGGAAAACTGGAAAAATCACAAATATATGGAGATTAAACATGCTACTGAACAGCCAATGGGACAACAAAGAAATCAAAGAAGAAATTAAAAAATACATGGAAACAAATAAAAAAGGAAACACAACATACTAAAATCTATGGGATGCAGCAATAGTAGCTCTAGCAGGGAAGTTTATAGCATACAGGCCTACCTGTAGAAACAGGAACAATCTCAAATAAAACATCTACCTTTACACCTACAGGAATTAGAAAAAGAATATAGTCCAAAGTTAGCTGAAGGAAATAATATAGATCAGAGCAAAAATAAATGAAACAGAGACTAGAAAAGACAATAGAAAAGATCAATGAAACTAAGAACTGGTTCTTTGAAAAGATAAAATTGACAAACCCTTCACTAGACTCATCAAAAAATTAGAGAGGGTCAGGGCACCTGGCGGGCTCAGTCAGTAGAGCATGCAACTCTTGATCTTGAGATTGTAAATTCGAGTCCCACATTGGGTGTAGAGAGTACTTAAAAAAAAAAACTCTTTAAACAAATAAGAGAGGGCTCAAATAAATAAGAAATGAAAAAGGAGAAATTACTACTGATGCCACAGAAATACAATGGATCATATAAGAGACTATTATAAACAATTATACACCAACAAAGTGGACAACTTAGAAGAAATGGATAAATTTCTAAAAACATACAATCATCAAAGATGGAATCAGGAAGAAATAAAAAATCTGAACAGACTGATAACTAGTAACAACATAGAATCAGTAATAAAAACCCCCCAAT
The DNA here is from genome assembly GCF_024362965.1 of Panthera pardus. Classification (NCBI taxonomy): domain Eukaryota; kingdom Metazoa; phylum Chordata; class Mammalia; order Carnivora; family Felidae; genus Panthera; species Panthera pardus. Next base: position 74,155,182 of record NW_026526688.1, read on the forward strand.
GAACAAAAGTCTAGGACCAGACATCTTCACCAGTGAATTCTACCAAACATTCAAAGATTTGAGACATATCCTTCTCAGACTCTTTCAAAGAACAAACAAACAAAAATGAGTTTCCTAAACTCATTTTATGAAACCAGCATAACAAAACCAGACAAGGACGGACACACACACACACACACTACAGGCCAATACCCTTGATGGACCTAGATGCAAAATCCCAACAAAATATACGAAAGTGAATTCAACAACCCATTAAAAAGATCATACACTAGGGTGCCTGGGTGGTTCAATCAGTTGAGTGTCCAACTCTTGATTTTGGCTCAGGTCATTATCCCAGGATCAAGTGTGGAGCCTGCTTAAGATTCATTTTCTTTCTCTCTCTCTCTCTCTCTCTCTCTCTCTCTCTCTCTCCCTCTGCTCCTCTCCCCCACTCAGTCTCTCTTTCTCTAAAAGTAAAAGTAATAATTAAAAAAAAAAAAAAAGAAGAAAAAGATCATACACCATGACCAAGTGAGATTTATTCCAGGGATAAAAGAATGGTTTCACATTTGCAAATCAGTGTGACATACCACATTAACAAAATGAAAACCAAAAATTATATGCTCATTTCAACAGATGCAGAAAAAGCATTTGACAAAATTCAACGTCTATTTATGATACAAACTCTTGACAAAGTGGATATAAACAGAACATAACTCATCATAATAAAGGCCATATGTGATAAGTGCATAGCTAACATCACACTCAACAGCAAAAAAGCTGAAAGTTTTTCCCATAAGATCAAGAGCAAAACAAGGATGCCCACTCTCACTACTTTTATTCAATACAGTATTGGAAGTCCTGACCAGAGCAATTAGGCAGGAAAAAGAAATAAAAGGCACTCAAATTTATTTATTTATTTATTTATTTATTTATTTATTTTTTAACGTTTATTTATTTTTGAGACAGAGAGAGACAGAGCATGAACGGAGGAGGAGCAGAGAGAGAGGGAGACACAGAATCGGAAGCAGGCTCCAGGCTCTGGGCCATCAGCCCAGAGCCCGACGTGGGGCTCGAACTCACAGACCGTGAGATGGTGACCTGAGCTGAAGTCGGACACTCAACCGACTGAGCCACCCAGGCGCCCCAAGGCACTCAAATTTAGAAAGGAAGAAGTAAAACTATCACTATTTGTGGACATGATTTTATATACAGAAAGCCCTAAAAACTCCACCAAAAAACTATCACAGTAAACAAATTCAGTAAAGTTGCAGGGTACATAATAAACAAAAACCTTTTATGTCTTTATAATCTAACAACTAACAGAAAAAGCCCAAATAGGCAAAGCAATCTTGAGAAAGAACAAAGCTGAAGGTATGATATTTCCCAGTTTCAAACTATACTAATCAAAACAGTATGGTATTGGCATAAGAATAGACACAAAAATCAGTGGAACAGAATAGAGAGCCCAGAAAGAAACCCAAGCATATATGCTCGGTTTATGACAAAGGAGGCAAGAATATACAATGGGGGTAAGGGTAGTCTCTTTAATAAATGGTGATGGGAAAACTGGACAGCCATATGCAAAAAAATGAAACTGGACCACTATCTTACACCATACACAAAAATTAACTCAAAATGGATTAAATACTTGAATACAAGACCAGAAACTATAAAACTCCTACAAAAAAACATAGGCAGTAAGCTCTGTGATGCTGCTCTTGGGGATATTGTGTTTGGATATAATTCCAAAGGCAACAAAAACAAAAATAAAACAACGGGACTATATCAGACTAAAAAGCTTCTGTACAGTGAAACAAACTGTCAACAAAGTTAAAAGGCAACCTACTGAATGGGAGAAGACATTTGTCAATCATATATCTAATAGGAGTTAATATCCAAAATACAAAGAACTCGTACAGCTCAATACCAACAAAAAATAAAAATAATCCAATTAGAAAATGAAGAGGATCTGAATATACATTTCTCCAAAGAAGACATGCAGATGACCAACGACAGGTGAGCAAATGCTCAACATCACTAATCACAATGAGATATCACCTCACACCTGTCAGATTTGCTATTATCAAAAGAACAAGAAATAACGAGTGTTGGTCAGAAGGTGGAAAAAACGAAGCTTCACATACTGTTGGTAGAAGTGTAAATTTGTGCAACCACTATGGAAGACAGTATGGAGGTTCTTAAAAAAGTTAAAAATAGAACTAACATATGATCCAACATTTCCACTTCTGGGCAATTATCCAAAGAAAAGGAAAACAGTAACTTGATATGTATCCCTATGTTTTTTGCAGCATTACGTATAATAGCGAAGACATGGAAATAACCTAAGTCCATCCACAGATGAATAGACAAAGACGTGGGAGGGGCACCTGGATGGCTCAGTCAGTTAAGAGTCTGACTTAGGCTCAGATCATGATCACATGGTTCGTGAGTTCAAGCCCTACATTGGGCTCTATGCTGACACTCAGAGCCTGGAGCTTGCTTCAGATTCTGTGCCTTCCTCTCTTTCTAAAAATAAAGAAACATTAAAAAAAATTAAAAAAAAAAAAAGATGTGGTACATGCATGCGCAAACACATGCACGCGCAAACACATGCACACACACAACAGAATACTGCTCAAATAAAAGAATGAAATCTTGCCATTTGCAACAATATAGAAGGACCTAGAGGATATTATGCTAAAGTGAAATAAGTCAGGCAGAAAGACAAATACCACATGATTTCACTTATATGTGGAATCTAAAAAATAAAACAAGCAAACAGAACAAAACTAAACTCATAAAGAGAATACACTGGTGGTTGCCAGAGGGGAGTGTGTGTGTGGGTGGTGAAATGTTGGAGGAGGATCAAGGGGTACAAACTTCCAGTTATAAAAATAAATAGAGCACTGGGGTGGCTCAGTCGTTCAAGAGGCTGACTCTCGGTTTCTGCTGAGGTCATGGTTCGTGGGTTCCAGCCCCACATCTGGTTCCACACTGACAGCATAGAGCCTACTTGGGATTCTCTTTCTCTCACCCTCCCTCTTTTGCTGCCCCTTCCCCACTTGCACTCCCTCTCAAAATAAACAAACATTTAGAAAATAAGTCAGATGTAATGTACAGCATGGTGACTATAGTCAATAATGTATTGCAAATGTGAAAGTTGCTAAATCTTAAAAGTTCTCATCACAAGAAAAAAAATTGTGTAATTTTATATGGTGACAGATGGTAACTAGATATACTATGGTGATCATTTTGCAAAGTATACAAATATCCAATCATTATATTATACACCTGAAACTAATATAATGTATGTTAATTATACTTCAATTTTTAAAGTGCCTCCAAAAAGGTGCCTAAATATTTATAAAATAAAATCTTTTAGGGATCACTAGAAATGCCGTCCTTTTTGAACATACATCCCTTCTCTTTAAACAAAGAATTATATTTTCTAATAAATAGCAAATGGTGAGAAATTTTGGAATTTCCACAATTAGTGTTTTGGGGAAAGACTTATGATGGGTTATTTTATTTTTTGTCCTTTGTCTCTTATATCAAATACTTTCTTCTGTGAAAAGAGCTGTTGCCCAAAGGCAACATAAAAGTAGCCTTGAGAACAAAGATAGACCAATTTGCTCCCGCCCACCTCCAGGAAGTAATTAAGAAGGCCCAGAGTAACTCTATGCAATACAAAGGCCAGATTCACCAACAAATGGTTCGGATGCTATTTGGGTCATTTCAGATATATGGAGTATCTCATTCGAGTTACTTCAAAGAACATCAAAATTAGTATGAAAAAAAATTAAGGCATGTGTGTAAAGAGCATTGCACACATTAGTTTTGTTTTTTTCTGTAAGTTTTTCTTGGAGTGCTACAAATACTTTAAATACCCAAGCGGAATTGGAAAAAAATTATATACAAAGGACAGACATTGTTTTTAATTTACTCTTTTTTAGGTAGTTGAAAGACAAAAATCCCTGAATGTCAGTTGGTGATGTGTGCCATACTAATACTACTATATCATCCAATTAAAAAGTGCATTAATCAGGACAAAGGGCCAGGTGTTTGTTCTTTACAGTAAAAGGACATCAAAAAGTCAAAAGAAAGTAGTTTTCAGGACTGAGGAATTACTACCTAACTCTAAACTTGAATATACCAACATTCTGCATTTTATTCTATAGGAAATTTGCAAATATGATGCAGTATACTGAGACTCACACTGAAAATCAATCACATGCATTTTCCACCAAGTAATGAAAAATAGTAAACCACTCATTAAAGTTTTAAAGGTTATTTCCAAGCATTAATGTGTCCATGTATGTCGGTGGTAGAACCTTCAAAGGTACCCTTAGTTGTCAATATTTAATATTTGAATGAAATTTAAAAATGTTGTCATGTCATGATGTATTTGATCTCTAAAAAAATCATCTGTAAACCCAACTTAAGTGGATGATTTTGTTTGCACAAACCTACTTTGATGACCACTTGGGAATATGGTTATAATTGTGCTTTTGATAGATCAAAAAGAGTGAAAAACATCTCCACATTATACTTTATTTAAAATCAACAAAATGATCAACACAGTTATAGGTAAATGGCAATTCAGTACATTTAGTTGGATAATATTTTTAAAAGTCACATATTCACAAGTACACAGATCCTTTCCCAACATCGAACATTTTAGTCTATGTAGTCAAAGTCTTCTGGAATTCCAAAATTTTTATCAATTTTATTTTCTTCCAAACCAAATTTTCTTTTCGCCCAAGATTTTATTGCAAATATATTATCTATAAAGAAAATCGAGAAATACTTTTAAGAATTGAAAACACAATCATAAAACATTTCAACTATAATTATATTCTTTTTTGTTACTTCTATTACTTTCAGAAGTATCAACATAAGAATTTTGCTGTACTTTCAAAAGTCATGGCAATTAATTTCAGAAGAAAATAATTAGTATTTTAAGTAACCAAATCGCATATTTAAACATTCAGCAAGTTAGTTGCCAGCAAAAAGACTACCTGCATTAAGAATAATCCAAAAACAGGGAAAGGCTAACAATGGTGTCTCTTCCACATTTCCACAGCACAGGCTGGGACTCTGTTACCTCGGGAATTACAGTTGCTCCTGTTCCCAGAGGGTACACATTCTCTCCAGAACTTTTTCCCTTCCCCACAAATAATAATGGTTTCCAGATAATCAGTCCAGCGTGAGGGAGAATGGGTGAAGAGAACAGAAGGTAGTTTGCCTATTTTTAGACAAAGGTAGGCATAGATGTAGCCTTATTGTCCTCTAGGTGGGATTTAAATGCATTTTGCCGCTAGAAAAAAAAGTGTTATATTTACTTAAAAGAATTTATCCCAAGGAAACAAAATAAATTGTGTACAAAGATTTATGGTTAATCTTTACAGCAGTGTAATAAAAGAAAGCATAAAAGCAATCTAAATATCTAAACTTTTGGAAGGGCATCTCCGCTCAGGCAGTGAGGGAAGCAGGGTAATACCAACAGGCTCACAGTGCCTGCACTTGGAGAACGGGGTGACTGTGAGGTTTCTGTGTGTTTTTTTCACACATTTTCTCTAACGTATACACACCACCTTTACAATGAACATGTTTTATAAAGAAATGATGGTGCGAAGTTTTCTGGTTCAGAATATTTGACAAAATGTTAAGTGCTGTATTGATAGTGATAATGAGGGGTTAGAAGAGGTTCCTCTGGAGTGTCACAGGCTGAATTATGTCACCTCCTCCAAATTCATATTCAAATTAATTGTAGTCCTAGAATCTAGTACCTAAGAATAGAACCTGGGTCTTCAAAGAGATGATTAAGTTAAAACGAGCTTGTTAAGGTGGGCCCTAATCCAATCTGCTCGGTGTCCTGATGAGAAAAGGAAATGTAGATACACTGATATCATGAGTATGCACAGCAAAGACCATGTGAAGACACAGGAAGATGGCCACCTACAAGCCAAAGACACCTCGGAAGAAATCAAACCAGCTAACACCTTGATTTTGGCCTTCCAGCCTCCACAAGTGTGACAAAATAAATTTCATTTGTTTAAGCCACCCAGCCTGAAGCACAGGCTCACCTCATTTTATTGTACTGTGCAGACAGTGCATTTTTTACATACTGAAGGTGTGTGGCAACTGTATGTTAGCAAGTCTATGAGCACCATTCTTCCAACAGCATTTGCTCACTTCAGATATTTATTATGTCACATTTTGGCTAATTTTCACATACTTGAAACTTTTTCATTAGTATTATTATATTTGTTATGGTGATCTGTGAGCACTGATCTTTGATGTTACTATTGTAATTGCTTTGGGGTGCCACAAACTGTACCCATATGAGACAGCGAAATTAAATATTTTGTATGTTCTGATGGTCCCACCAACTGGCTGTTCCCCCATCTCTCTCCTCTCCTCAGACCTCCCTATTTTTCTGACATACATTACTGAAATTAGGCCAATGAATAAACCCTACAATGTCATCTAAGTGTTCAAGTGAAAGGAAGGGTTGCACATCCCTCATTTTAAATCAAAAGCTGGAAATGATTAAGTTTCATGAGGAAGGGGTGTCAAAAGCCAAAAACAGGCTGAAAACTCGGCCCCTTGTGCCAGACAGCCAAGTCGTGAGTGCAAAGAGTTCTTGAAAGAAATTATAACTGCTACTCTGATGAACACACAAATGATTAAGAAAGTGAAACAGCTTCATTGCTGATGTGGAGAAAGTGTGAGTGGTCTGGACAGAAGGTCAAAAAAAGCCACAACATTCCCTTTAAGCCAGAGCCTAAGCCAGAGCAAGGCCCTAACTCTCCTCATTCCTGTGAAGGCTGAGAGAGGTGAGGAAGTTGCAGCAAGAGTTTGAAGGTAGCAGAGGTTGGTTCATGAGGCTTAAGGAAAGAAGCCATCTCCATCACATGAAAGTGCAAGAGGAAGCAGCAAGTGTTGATACAGAAGCTGCAGCAAGTTACCCAGGAGATCCAGCTAAGATAATTCATGAAGGTGGCTACACCTTCAATGTAGACCAAACAGCCTTCTACTGAAAGAAGATGCCATCTGGGACTTCCGTAGCTAGAGAGGAGAAGTCAGTGCCTGGGTTCAAAGCTTCAAAGAACAGGATGACTCTCTTGCTGGGGGCAAATGCAGCTGGTGACTTTAAGCTGAAGTCTGTGCTCATTTACCATTCCCCTAATCCTAGAGCCCTTAAGAACTCGGTTAAATCTACCCTGTCTGTGCTCTATAAATGAAAGAAAGTCTGGGTGACAGCAGCACATCTGTTTACAACATGGTTTGCTGAATATTTTAAGCCCGCTTTTGAGACCTACTGCACAGAATAAAGGATTCCTTTCAAAATATTACTGCTCATTGGTAACACACCTGGTCACCCAAGAACTCTGATGGAGATCTAGGAGATTAATGTTGTTTTCATACCTGCTAACACGACATCCATTATGTGGCCCATGGATCAAGGAGTAGTTTTGACTTTCAAGTCTTCTTTTTTAAGAAATACACTGCAGAAGGCTATAGCTGCCATAGACCGTCATTCCTCCGATGAATCTGAACAAAGTAAATTAAAAACCTCTGGAAAGGATTCACCATTCTAGATGCCATTAAGAACATCCATGATGCATGGAAAAAAGTCAAAATATCAACATTAACAAAAGTTTGGAAAAAGTTGGTTCCAACTCTCAAGGATGACTTTGAGAGGTTCAAGACTTCAGGGGAGGAAGTAGCTACAGATGTGGTGGGAATAGGGAGAGAATTAGAAGTAGAAGTGGAGCCTGAAGATGTGACTAAATTGCTGCGGTCTCATGATGAAACTTCAACAGATGAGGAATTACTTCTCATGGATGAGCAAAGAATGCGATTTCTTGAGATGGAATCTATTACTGGAGAAAGTGCTGTGAAGATTGTTGAAATGACCAATAAAGGATTTAGAATGTTACACAAACTTAATTGATAAAGCAGCAGCAGGGTTTGAGAGAAGGGACTCCAATTTTGAAAGAAGTTCTATTGTGGATAAAATGCTAGCAAACAGCATCACACGCTATAGGGAAATAATTCATGAAAGGAAGAGTCAATCAATGTGGCAAACTTCATTGTTGTCTTATTTTAAGAAAGTGCTGCAGCCACCCTGACCTCCAGCAGTCGCCGCCCTGATCGGTCAGCGGCCATCAGCATGGAAGCAAGCCCCTCCACCAGCAAAGATTACAACTCGCTGAAAGCTCAGATGATAGTTAGCATTTCTTAGCAATAAAATTTTTTTTAAGTTTTATTTTATTTTATTTGGGAGAGAGACTGTGTGAGTGGGGAAGGGGTAGAGAGAGGGAGAGAGAGAGAATCCCAGGCAGGCTCCAGGTCACCAGCACAGAGCCTGATGCGCGGCCTGAACTCATGCAACTGCAAGATCAAGACCTGAGCCAAAACTAAGAGTCATATGCTCACCTGACTAAGCCAGCCAGGCGCCTCAGCAATAAAGTATTTTTAAAGTAAGGTAAGTACATTGTTTCTTTAGACATAATGCCATTGCACACTTAATACACGTAACTTTTGTATGTAGTGGGGAAAAAAATTCATTTGACTTACTTTGTTATACTATTCACTTCATTGCAGTGTTCTGGAACCGAACCTGCAATATCTGTCAGGTATGACTATATTTTATGTTACCCTTAATAAATTAATACCTGCAGTTTGATCACCTTTAAAAATAGTGTTTTAGGAAGTTTAATTCCAAGTATCAAATAATGATAACTAAATGTTTGGAATGAAGTTTGTTTCTAAGTGAATACTACTACATCAAATAGAATAACATTAATGAAATATCCCCAATTCTTTCAATTAAAGTATAATCGAATAACAACAGAAATTAAAAAATGAATCTTTATGTAACAATTTAAAACTAATCTTTAGTTTTCATGAGGACCTAAGAGAGACTTCTAATAACATGAGGCACTCCAGAATGATCTGTTTAGTTTTACTAGTGTCTGCATCACCATCCATTCTTGTCAATCACAGTCAAATACTTACATAGGACCCACTGCTACATAAAACAGGGATTAAGTGTATTACAGGTACTTGATAATGTAAAGAGCCTATGCCTTCAAGCTGACACAAGATTAGAGAGAGAAAAATCAATTTATTACTAAATAATCCCAAAGTGTTATGTATGTTAAAGAGAAAAGATCAAGTATTATGTGCACAGCACCCAGAACAGGCTCCAAAAGCACAGAAAGATTTCCAGGAAATGAGAGAACAGATACAACACTGCAACTTCAAACCTGGATCAGGACAGAAAGAAAGAACTCACCACAGTAAGACTACAGGCTTTGTACGAAGGAGGTGTGGGTTCACATGAGAGCAAGAAACCATTTTATTATAAACTTCCAAAGATTACACTTGATCTTAGCCAAAAGGTGAAGAAGCAATTAAACCTCCAAAGATTAAAACAAACAAAAGAACATATAAAAGCCCAGCCACAATGCTTGATGGACCAATTCAAAAAGACTGATGAAGAACATATCTCGGGCTGCTGGATGTCTACCTTCAAGACAACGTCACCTAAAATCTTAACAACTGATTTCCTGTCAAATAATTTTCCTGTTATGTAGAAATTTTTATAAATGGATAAAAGAAAATAGGTGTGTGTATGTGTGTCTTAAAGAAAGAGCCCCAAGACTAGTAGAATTTCTGTTAATTTCTATGGTGGTATACCCAGTATATATATAGAAACAGGATGGCAATAGCATGCATGACTCTGTTTATGATCTCACAACATCTATCCCCCCCCCCCATTCACTAAGATGCCTCTCACACACAGTCATAACTTCAGTATGTTAATTATGAAGGTTTTATAAAATTTGTTAAATCACATTTAAAGTATATTTAATGCCATAAATCATTTAGATGTGATATTTCTATTACATTTATATCCTAAAGTAATCTCTCATTTTATAAAACTGAAATACTAAATTACTGAACAGTAAACATCCTCTATTCTAGATACATTTTAAGGACCTTTTTAGGAAAAAGGAAAACCAAACCTTAACTAATAATTACAGGACAATCTCTGGTTATAAGTATTAAAGATGTTTTCTTTTTGCTTGTTTTGAAGACAGGTTGATTTTCTGAGGTGCAAGTTGTTTTAACTCCATATTCTTATCATAACACTTTTCTGTTGGAAGGAGAAAATTGTAACTTCAGATGGAAACATGGTTCCTAACAGCTGTTTCTGCTGTGTTAAAAATATCTTCCTTCCTATATGATTTTAAAAGTTTTAGGTTCGGGTATCTGGGTGTTTCAGTCGGTTAAGCGTCTGCCTTCACCTTCGTAAAGCATCCGCCTTCAGCTCAGGTCTTGATCTCATGGTTTGTGAGTTCGAGCCCCATGTCCAGCTCTGTGCTGACAGCTCAGAGCCTGGAGCCCGCTTCAGATTCTGTGTCTCCCTCTCTCTCTGCTCCTCCCCTGTTCGCATTCTGTCTCTGTCTCTCTCAAAAATAAATAAACATTAAAAAAAAGTTTCAGGTTCTTTCTAAGCTAATAACGTTAGGGGAAAAAGAAGTTGTTCAAATTGTTCCTTTTTCTCATCATAACTGGAAGTTTGTGATCAAGTGGAAAATAAAAGCATTTTTTAAGAGAATGGGAAAAGGGGAGTATTTGTTCATCTCTATGTCTAATGTTGCGCTAAAGGGCTTACAAACTGTTTTTATTTAATCCTCTCAAAATGTAAAGTACATATAATCTACAATGAAGAAGCAGGTTCAGAGAAGTTCAATAAGTCATACAGCAAAAATAAGGAACACAATCTGGATTCCTTGCAAAAGTCAAGTTCTTCCCACCATGCACACAGGCTGCATGTTCCTGCTGCTTACTGAGCTGTTTTGCTGAGAACTATTGGGAGAAATCACTTTGTGACTCTTGTCTTATTTTTAATCCACTTGCCTTTTTTTCTCACTCAAAACTTTGTATTTCTCAAATCCATATGATATCACTGTATTTATTATTTATTTATACTTACTGGACATACATTTCATTCTTCTCTTTTCTTTAATGGGAGCTTGCTGTTTTTACCCTCTTCTTTCCTTATCACTAAAGCATTACATTATTTATGAAATGTATTACTTTTGTAATAAATAAGATTGCAATTTTATTTTTGAGACAGAGAGAGCATGAACAGGGGAGGGGCAGAGAGAGAGGGAGACACAGAATTGGAAGCAGGCTCCAGGCTCCAAGCCATCAGCCCAGAGCCTGACACGGGGCTCGAACTCACAGACCGCGAGATCGTGACCTGAGCTGAAGTCGGACGCTTAACCGACTGAGCCACCCAGGCGCCCCAAGATTGCAATTTTATAGGAGCCAATTACACTGATTTTATCAATCTACTTAATTCTAAAATAGACAAGGAAGAGTGCTTTAAAAAAATTTTTTTTAAATGTTTATTTATTTTCTGAGAGAGAGGGAGAGTGCAAGCAGGGAATGGGCAGAGAGAGACAAAGGATCCCAAGTGGGCCCTGCGCTGACAGCAGAGAGCCCAACGTGGGGCCTGAACCCACGAACCGTGAGATCATGACCTGAGCTGAAGGCAGATGCTTAACCGACTAAGTCACCCAGACACCCCTAGCAAGAGTGATTCTTTTTTTTATTATTATTAAGAAATTTTATGTTTATTTATTTTGGAGAGAGAGAGAGGGAGAGAGCATGCACGCACGCACACAGGAGAGGGACCGAGAGAGAGAGAAGGAGACACAGAATCCAAAGCAGGCTCCAGGCTCTGAGCTGTCAGCACAGGGCCTGATGCAGGGCTCCAACTCGCGAACAGGTAGATTATGACTCAAGCCAAAGTCGGACGCTTAACCGACTGAGCTACCCAGGCACCCCAGGAAGAGTGATTCTGAAACATTTTGTGACATACAGAGGCCTGGACATGGAGTCAGGAAACCTCGTGCAAATCTTTGTACACCCAGTGACTAATCACCTTTGACTCAAAGCAGTCACTTTAAATTTTCTGGATCTCTGCATCAATACAATCTTACCCATACTCTCCCACAGAAACAGAATAAGCATGAGTAGTACATGTGAAGGCATTATAAACTCTTATAACAGGATGGTAAAATTCAATTACCATTACATTATAATACTGGAAAAACTTCAGTGTTAATTTGTAGACAGGTTTTAACAATACTAATCATACCTGTATATAAATGACAACAATCATTATTTATGAACTTTCTTCTAAACTTTAAGACATAGAGAAAATGCCTTATTAATTCCCATTTCTTAGAACGTCTCTAGTGTAGACCAGAGGATACATCCTTTGGCAAATGGGTTAATGAGGCATTTATATGAAAGCAGGTATACAGAGAAGATAGTATCATGTAGTGGGTTAAGAGCTCGGATTCTGGATCAGAAAAGCTGTATTCTAATTCCTGTTCCATTGCCTAGCATCTGTGTCACTGTGGGCTTCAGTTCCATCTCTAAAATTAGGAATGATAATCCTATTCACCTCACAAGATTGTTGCAGAGAGAAAATGAGAATGCACCACAGATACTCTTTACAATGCCTGGCTTATAGTCAGCCCTCAACAAATGTTAGCTATTATTATCATTAGCAAGAAGACAAATCTTTCAGATTCCATGAAACTCTTAAAGTATCTTGCATTAATATAAGGAAGGTTAAGTGATTAGCCCAAATGGCTTATCCAGGAAAAATTACACAAAAGTTAAACTCCAAGCAATCATTGGTTTTACAAAAATATGTTGTACGTTTGAAAATGATTCATGATAAGATTTAAAAAAAATAACCTTAAGAAAACAAAATGATTGAATATATAAAAACAATACATACAGTTCTGAAAATGTCTCTTCTTGAACAGAACTAGGCACAATTGCTTCTGCATGTCATCATAGTAAGTGTGGAGAAAGTTTAACTATAGCTTATCGGTGCCATAATACATACCAGTCCATCTATTAGCGGCTTCTTTGGCTACTTGATTTGCTTGACCTGAAAAAAAGTATATATATGTGAATCATCATCTTCATCTACTTACAGATTCATTTTTTACATGAGTAAAAGTTTATACAAATAAAACTCTATGTAAAAAGCTCAAATTGTGACAGGGGCGCCTGGGTGGCGCAGTCGGTTAAGCGTCCGACTTCAGCCAGGTCACGATCTCACGGTCGTGAGTTCGAGCCCCGCGTCAGGCTCTGGGCTGATGGCTCGGAGCCTGGAGCCTGTTTCCGATTCTGTGTCTCCCTCTCTCTCTGCCCCTCCCCCGTTCATGCTCTGTCTCTCTCTGTCCAAAAAAAAAAAAAAACACGTTGGAAAAAAAAAAAAAAAGCTCAAATTGTGACATATCATATCCCACAAATCTGCTCAACTCCCCAAAGAAATTTTAGATAGCTGCAATTATATTAGTCATGAATAGCCATGACTGTAAACAATTAGTTTGAATCACTGAGTCATGAATGTAAACAATTTCCTTTTCATAAATGTCCATTATTCTACTTGTTCCTTTAACGTTTATTTATTTTTGAGACAGAGAGAGACAGAGCATGAACAGGGGAGGGGCAGAGAGAGAGGGAGACACAGAATCAGAAGCAGGCTCCAGGCTCTGAGCCATCAGCCCAGAGCCCGACGCGGGGCTCGAACCCACGGACCGTGAGATCGTGACCTGAGCTGAAGTCGGACGCTTAACCGACTGAACCACCCAGGCGCCCCTCTACTTGTTCCTTTAAAGATAACATAAGTTTAAGTGAGATGTATTTCTCAGTTTACAGCATCAAGAGGATAAAATAATTTGAGTTTAACAAGAATTTTAGATTATATATATTAGATCACAATAAACCTGACCTTTAAAAAATTTAAGTCATACAGTAGCCGCAGAGGAGGAAATATTTAATTTATATTTATACATCTTGCTATTAAATGTATCTGTATCTATGTCTTTCAAGTTAATCTACACAGCACGTAACAATTCCATGATCAACTGAGCATAAATATTATTTATTATGACATTTATTTATTGAAAAATAATTTTTATACTACAGAACTCACCATATTAAAGCGTACAATCCAGTAGGTTTTAAAATATTCACAGGGTTGTAAAACCATCATTATTTTCCAGTTTTTTTTTTATGTTTCAAGTTTTTATTTAGATTTTTAGTTAGTTAACATAAATAGTGTAATATTAGTTTCAGGAGTAGAATTTAGTGATTCATTACTTACATATAACACCCAGTGTCCATTTTTTTTATTATAGCCATCCAAAGCATGGTGAAGTAGTATCTCATTTTGGTTTTGATTTGCATTTCCCTAATAACGAATGATATTGAGAACCTTTTTAAATGTTTATTGACCATCTGTATATTTTCCTTGAAAAAATGAATCCTTTGCCCATTTCTAATTTTTTTTTAATTGTTCAGTTGTAATTTTAAAAAAAAAATGCATATATACATTTTGGATATTGGACACTTGTCAGATACAAGATTTGTAAATATTTCTGTAGATTTTCTTTTCACCTTTTTTTAAATTTTCATTTTCATTTTTTTTAATTTTTTTTTTTTTAATGTTTATTTATTTTTGAGACAGAGAGAGACAGAGCATGAATGGGGGAGGGTCAGAGAGAGGGAGACACAGAATCTGAAACCGGCTCCAGGTTCTGAGCTGTCGGCACAGAGCCTGACGCGGGACTTGAACTCATGGACCGCGAGATCATGACCTGAGCCGAAGTCGGCCGCTTAACCGACTGAGCCACCCAGGCACCCCTCATTTTCATTTTTGAGAGAGAGAGAGAGAGAGAGAGAGAGAGAGAGAGAGAGAAAGCACATTTGGGGGAAAGACAGAGGGGCAAAAAGAATCTTAAGCAGACTCCATACCCAGTGCAGAGCCCTGGGGCTGGGGGTGGGGCTGGATCCCACAGCTCTGGAATCATGACCTGAGCCAAAATCAAGAGTCAGATGCTTAACCAAATGAGCCATCCAGGAGTCCCTCTTTTAGCTTTCTTGTTAAGGTATTTTGATACACAAAAGTTGTTAATTTTGATGAAGTCAAATTGATCTATTTTTAATTTGGTTGTTTGAGCTTTGGTGCCCTGTCCAAGAAACTGCTGCCTAATCCAAGAATACAGAGATACACACTTATGTTTGCTACTAAGAGTTTTATAGTTTCTTACATTTAGGTCTTTGATCTGTTAGTTTTTGTATATGGTCTGAGATGGGAGTCCAGGTGGATTCATTTACATGTAGATAACCAGTTGTGCCTAGCACCATTAGTTGAAAACACTATTCTTTCCTGACTGAATGGTCTTGGCATCCTTGTTAAAAATCAGTTGGGTTTAGGGGCACCTGGGTGGCTCAGTCAGTTAAGCGTCCGACTTCGCCTCAGATCATGATTTCGCAGTTGGTGAGTTCGAGCGCCACATGGGGCTCTGTGCTGACAGCTCAGAGCCTGGAGCTTGCTTCAGATTCTGTCTCCCTCTCTCTCTGCCCCTCCCCTGCTCATGCTGTCTCTGTTTCAAAAAGAAATAAACAGTAAAAAAAAAAAAAATTTAAACATCAGTTGGGTTAACTTCTGGACTCTCAATTCTATTAACCTCTCATTAACCAGTATGTCTCCCCCCCCCCCCCCACCAAGTAATCTAAACCCAACGTGGGGCTCAATCTCACAACTCCAAGATCAAGAGTCGCATGCTCTACTGACTGAGCCAGCCAAGTGTTCCTGCGTGTCTGTTCTTACAATAGCACCACACTCTCTTGATTATTGTAGCTTTGTAAGAAGTTTCGAAGTTGGGAAATTTGAGTCTTTCAACTTTGTTGTTCTCTTTCAAGATTTTTTTGGCTATTCTGGGTCTCCTATATTTTCATATGAATTTTATGATCAACTTACTAATTTCTACAAAAAAGCGGTTAGTATTTTGATAGGTTTTACATTAAATCTACAGAACAATTTGAGGAGTATTTCCACCTTAACAATGTTAAGTCTTACTATAAACACAGAATGTCTATTTATATAGGTCTTTAGTTTCATTCAATGTTTTGTACTTTTCAGAACAAATACTGTACTTCCTTGACTAATTCTATTCCTAAGTATTTCATTCATTTGGGTGCTATTGGAAATGAACTTTTAAAATTTTATTTTCAGATAGTTCGTTAGTATATAAGATACATGTGATTTTTGTATATTGATTTTTTGTATCCTATAGCCTGCTGACCTCACTCACTATTCAACATGGATGCTTTTATTTCTCTTTTTTGCCTAATTGGGCTGTCTTGAATTTTCAGTACAACGTTGAAAGAAGGGGTGAAAAAGGTCATCCTTGGGGAAAGCATGCAGCCTGTCACTATTCAATAGAATGTTAGCTGTAGATTTGTTGTAGATGCCCTTTTTAAATTGAGGAAGTTCACTTCTATTCCTAGTCTGTTGAGTGTATCATGAAAGGGTGCTGGATTTTGTCAAATATTTTTTTGTGTATTAAGACAATCATGCTGTTTTTGTCACAAATTACATTATATATTTTTTGCCCAACAAAAGAGGATTACCATTTTTGTGTATGCAGCTGTTTTTTAAATAAAATAGAACCATAAGGAGATACAAACAAAAATAGATATATACTGTTTTCTATATTTACCTATGAAGTAAACTTTACCAGTGTTTCTTCATGTTACTATGCAGTGTCCTTTCAATTCAATGAGAAAGACTTCCATATTTTTTAGGGCAGGTCTGCTAACAATAAACTCTCTCAGTTGTTTACCTGTGTACCTTACTTTTCCTTCATTTTTGAAGGAAAATATTTCTGGATATAGAATTCTTGGTTGATGGTTATTTCCCCCCTTTATCATTTTGAATATGTCATCACAATGTCTTTGGCCTCTATGCTTTCTAATAAGAAACAAGTTGTTAATCTGATTGAAGGTTCCTTGTATATGATGAATCACCTCCTCTTTGTTGCTTTCAAGATTCTCTACCATTTGACAATTTGAGTATGATGAGTCTTTATGTGCATTTTTTTGGACGCTGCCCTAAATTGGAGTTTGTTAAGTTTTTTTGATGTATAGGTTAATGTTTTTCATCAAATTTGAGAAGTTTTCAGCTTTTACTTTTTAAAATATTCTTTGAGCCCCATTCTCTCCTCCTCTCCTTCTGGGACTTCCATTATATATGTTGGCACTCGTGACGCCATGACACAGGCCTCTTGAGACTCCAATGATGTTTCTTCATTCTTTTTTCTTTCTGTTCCTCAGACTGAATGATCTCAACTGAACTATCTCCAAGTCACTGATTCTTTCTTTTGCCTGTTCAATTTGGCTATTAATCAATCCCGAGTGAAGTTTTCGTTTCAGTTATTATAGTTTTCAACTCCAGCATTTCATTTGGTTCCTTTTTATTTCTACCTCTTTGCTGATATTCTCTATTTGGTGAGATATCATTCTCAGACCTTTCTTTAGTTCTCTAGGCATGTTTTTCTTTAGCTCTTTTAACATATTTAAAATAGCTGACTAAAAGTCTGTGTCTAACAATCCAACATCATGTATGTTTCTGTGCATAAACCATACTTTCTTTGTAGACCTTGCAATTTTTTTGTTGTTGAAAATTGGGACATTTTAAAAAACGTAATGTGGCCACTCTAGAAATAAGATACTTCCTCCCTTCCCAGGGTTGTTGTTTTGGTACTTGTTGTTATTGTTTGTATAGCGATTTGTCTGAACAAATTCTGTAAACTCTGTATTCTTTATTATGTGAGGCCACTGAAGTGTCTAGTTCGCTTACTAGGCAGTTAATAATTGAACAGAGATTTCCTTAAACACCTGGACTAAAACTCCAGGTCTTTGCTGAGTGGCTCTCTGTGTGTGTTGGGGCAGGTTTCAACATTCAGCTAGGCAATTTACAACCCTGTCTTAGCTTTCAGTTCCTATATGCCCTGAGTGCCAAGGTCTGCTAGAGGTGGGACTTTCCTGGGAATGTGCACAGCCCTATGCATATGGCCTTCCAGATTTCCAAAAATCTGGTGCTTTTCAAGGCACCTATAACATGTCTTTCAACCTCTCCTTGTAAGCTCTTTGATTAGTCTACTGTTTGCCTTAACTGGTATTCATCAGCTCAAACAGCTATGGGGTTAAAACTCTTGTCTATAATTGTTTTAGACAACTGCTCCCCAAGAAGTGGCTGTTAGTACTGGGCATACTACAAGCCAGATCAAATAAAGATAATTCTTCCTATTGGTGCTTTCAGAGAACCATCAAAGATGTCAAATAGTGACAACTTGGGAAAATGAAGGTCTTAAAGAGCTCCAGCTCCAACTTAATCCCTCTGATACCAGGAACGCAGGGCTCTTAGTTTTCAAGATTATTGCTGAGCTATAGAGAAGGGGATAAGAATAGAGCAAGTTAAAATACCATAAAACTTATTATTCTTGCTGATATTCAGCCATTTTTCTTGAATAGGCAAATCTTTGGTTCTTTTCCAGAATTCTGGAAAAGTTGTGACAATTTTTGCCAGCTTTCCTGGAAGGATAAATTTTCAGAGGTCCTTACTCCATCATTTTCACTGTCATCCTGGCATTTCCAAAAATATTTCTTAAGTACTTCTAAGATCTACTTTTAAGTATTTTTGTAGGAATTCAATGTTTACTACAACTTATTTTATCTGTTCTCACTTCAGTAATGGTCAGAGTAGCTAAAATTAAATTTCATGTTTCATACATTATTACTTTCACTTCTCACTTCTTAGATATCTGTAACTAAACTTACTAATAATTGATGTAGATACCAATAATCAGCTAACATGATGAAATTTTTTTTTTTTTTTCAACATTTTTTATTTATTTTTGGGACAGAGAGAGACAGAGCATGAACGGGGGAGGGGCAGAGAGAGAGGGAGACACAGAATCGGAAACAGGCTCCAGGCTCCGAGCCATCAGCCCAGAGCCTGACGCGGGGCTCGAACTCACGGACCGCGAGATCGTGACCTGGCTGAAGTCGGACGCTTAACCGACTGCGCCACCCAGGCGCCCCTAACATGATGAAATTTAATTGTTCCTGCAAGAATTACTGAGAAATAAGTAAAAGATAATACACTGCCAGGTCTCTATGAACATAAAAATTAGTTATCAGCAGAAAAACTTTCAAAATAAACTATGACTGAGATTACCCTGATGGTTGTAATATGGGTTCTGTAGCCACACTATTAAGAACCAAATCTTATTAAACTCAACTTGTGAAACTCATAATCCTTTAATCCAGTATAATCTTTTATGCAATAACATGATAGTCAATATCCTATGAAACCTCTCATTAGCAAAAAGCACGTTTTAAAAGCAGTAAGCTTTCTGGGGAAAGGAAATAATCTCATCTGGGGGAATAGAGATTAAAATCTAAAAAAATTATCTAGATTTAGTAATAAGGAATTACTGCCATTTACTACTTAAATGTTTAAATTTCTTGAATCTATGGGTTTATAATTTACATCAAATTTGAGAAAAAATAGCCTTTACTTCTTCTGATATTTATTTCTTCAGGTATTTTTCAGGGCTGGACACATACACATACACACACCACCCTATGCCCCCAGCATACACTCCTTTTGGGACTTCGATTACACATATATTAGGTCACTTGAAGTTGTCCTACATTTTAGGGATGCTATTTGCATTAAAAACATTTATTTTTCCTGAGTTTCATTTTGGATACTCTCTACAGCTAGCCTTCAAGTACACAAATCCTATTTGACAATAAATTATATGTTAAAAAAAACAAACAAATACACAAATCCTTTCTTTTGAAAAGTTTCATCTGCTATGAATCCAATCCAGTTTCTCATTTCAAATATTATGGTGTTCAACTCCAGGACTCTGACATGAGTTTTTATATCTTCCATGTTTTTTGTTTTTTTTTCTAATGTTTATTTTTGAGAGAGAGAGAGAGCATGAACGTGTAAAGCGCAAAGAGAGAGGAAGACACAGAATCCAAAGCAGGCTCCAGGCTCTGAGCTGTCAGCACAGAGCCTGATGTGGGGCCGGAACCCACGAACCTTGAGGTCATGACCTGAGCCAAAGTTAGATGCCCAACCAACTGAGCCACCCAGGTGCCCCTATATCTGCCGTATTTCTACCTAACTTTTGGAACATATACAATACATTTGTGATAGCTTTTAATGTTATGGTCTTCTAATTCTGCTATCTGCATCAGCTCTGGGTCAGTTTTGATTGAAGGATTATTCTTTTCATTAAGGGTCACGTTTTCCCACTTCTTTGCATGCCTGGTAATCTTTCATTACACGCTAGACACTAATTTTATTTTGTTGGGTGCTGAGCAGGTTTGTATTCCTATGAATATTCTTCAGCTTTGTTCTGGGATGCATTTAAGTGACTTTGCAATATAGTCTAATGTTTTCAAGATTTGTTGTTATGATTTGTCAGATGCGTGGAGGACAAAGCTCAGTCTAGGGCTAATTAGTCCTTGCTAGTGAGGCAAGATGGTCTTGAGTGCTCTACCCAGTGCCCTATGACTTATGAATTTTTCTAATCTGCTTGGTGAGAATAGGCACTACTCTTGGTCCTGTGTGAGTGCTAGACACTGTTCCTTCTAATTCTTTGAAACTGTTCTTTCCCCAGCTTTGGGTAGTTTCCTCATATGCATGCACCAAATACTTGAGGGGAACCCTCTGTAGATTCCCAGGGTTCTCTTTCTGTGTAATTTCTCCTCTCTAGTAGGCTGTCCTGTGAACTCTAGCCACAATGGTCTCCTTGATTCTCAGTTCCATCTACAGGGCTCTGCCTAGGTTCTCCTTCCTTGTGCCACAGCCCAGAAACTCAATAAAATAAGCTGACACAATTTTAAGACCTAATTTGTTTCCTTTCTCTAAGAAGCATTGTCCTTTATTGTCTGATATCAAGTATCTTAAAAACTTATTTGATGTATTTTGTTTGTGTTGTTTTTTAAGTGGGAGGATAAATTCAGTCTGTTACTACTCTATCTTGCCTACTAGTGGAAGTGCCACATCTGAGTAAAATTTTATTTGTTAGCTGTTCTGAATTTTAAAAGCAGAGGAATTGGGCATTTCTCTATAAAAGTATGAACTTAAGTTAATCTAAAATTCTTGCTTTGATAGTTTTTTTTCCCCCTTCTGATTATAGTGTGGTAGCTTTCCATAGAAAAAAATATCTTACCTTAAAAAATATTAAAAAGATATCTTACCTTTACATCTAAAATAGATTTATGGAATAATGTGATTATCCTACATAACTGCTATCTATTAAATATGTTGTAATTTTCTATAATTAATACATTTTATAAAGATAGATATTTTTAATGGGGTAAAATAAAAATAATACAAAGCCACGAAGGACCCTTATCCTCTCATAACCCTATGAAGATCAGAAATGTACAATGTAAAAATGTCAAAAATTAATACACATGTAATGAATTCACCATTACAAAATTCTACAGCATCCAAATATGGATCCATCTTAGGTGACTACATAATTAAATATGAAAAGATAATCTAGGTCTGATGTTGATGAAGAACGGAAACGTCTCTTAACTCACTGTAAACCAGAAAACATTTTCTTCTCATTCACTTAGACCTCATAGCCTGCCTAATACTCATTCACACTGGCATGTTTTCCCTTAGGTTGAGAAATAAATCACCAAACAGAAGGGTTAAGATGGAGAACAGAATTCAGGCAACCAGCATAAACTAGTTACAACTTCCTCCTCAACCATGCTATTCTACTTTCCAGAAAATTCATCATCCTTTATATACCTTGAAACTTCTTCCATCAAATTTCATCACCCTTCTAAGAGGGGAGGCAATTGCCAAAATTGTTGCTTGATCCAGAGGTACAAGGAATGGCAACAGCTGAAATTACATGCCTGAATTAAAAGTTTTCCCCATTCATGAATCGATCTGGCACAATTCTCTATCCTTGTGGATTTCCTGAACTGCATGATGATCCACTGGCACAGGATCACCATCAGTATAGTTTTGTAAGACTAAATAAGTTTCAGTCATTCTGGAGTAGACAGAAGTAATTAAAATTAGGAAAAGGACTGTAAAAACAGGTCATAAGTAGAAGTGATGTCAGGCAGGTCACGTGCCCAGGGAAAGAGCAACGGCAATATAACGGGGACCATGAGGTAGAAAAGCAGAAGCCTTGACTGGGCATGGCTATGAGTTGTAGGTCACTGACAGAGGAGAGAATGAAATGGGTAAGCAAAAATAATTGGCACTTTCAGGGAAAAGTCCCAGATTTACACAAAACTGAAATCAGGAAGGAAGGCAGAGCCAAGAAAGAGTAATAAATGAAGGATCAGATTTGATAACTGTGAAAACAGAATTCCCATGATGACCTACTACAGGGTACAGACATGTTGATCCTAAAACTAAACCACCTGGAGGCATTCAATCTGGGTGAGAAAACCGTTCTCAAAGCTCTCTTTCATGAGAAGCTGCTCAAGACACACACTGGACATCCTAACAAGCAGTATATAATTCCTTTTAAAGACGAATCATGAGGGGCGCCTGGGTGGCTCAGTTGGTTAAGCGTCCGACTTCAGCTCAGGTCACGATCTCGTGGTCCATGAGTTCGAGCCCCGCGTCGGGCTCTGGGCTGATGGCTCAGAGCCTGGAGCCTGCTTCCGATTCTGTGTCTCCCTCTCTCTCTGCCCCTCCCCCATTCATGCTCTGTCTCTGTCTCAAAAATAAATAAACGTTAAAAAAAAAAAAAAATTAAAAAATAAATAAATAAAGACGAATCATGACCAGGCCTAACTTCCTCATAGTAACCTACAGCACCGCTTTGAGGTGCTCATGTTCAAGCAGGGTCATTTGATATTAGTTAAAACTTTGAAACTGATAAAAGTCATTAATTTTGTAGATTTGGTTACACTTTATTTTGCAGGATGATGATAAATGAAATTCATCTGTGGGCAACATTAAAGAGCTAATAAGTCTCTCTAAATGCCTGATTTACAGAAAATGACTGGCTGGAGGGGGCAGGTGGGTTCTTCTACCTCCACTTCTCTGGGAAAAACATCCTGGGGAATCGGCTGAACCAGGGCCAATACATATCACCATCTAGGCTGTGGACTACATGTGATTAATGCCTCCTGGAGTTGTGCAAAGTAGGGATCTGTCTCTAAAATTAAATTTAACTTTAGATTACACTAACTGAACTGCTTAAATATTTTTTAGTTGTAAGGAATACCATCAAGGAGAGCTTAATTGTAATCAAATTACTCTCAAGCTAATTTTATTTATTTATTTATTATTTATTTAGAAAGTGGGAGTATGAGTAGGGGAGAGGAACAGAAGAAGGGGAGGGAGGGGGAGATGGGGAGAGGGAGAAAGTGAGACAAAGAATCTTAAGCAAGCTCCATGCTTAGCATAGAGCCCAACACAGGGCTCGATCCCATGACCCTGGAATCATGACCTGAGTCGAAATCAAGAGTCAGATGCTCAACAGACTGAGCCACCCAGGTGTCCCTCAACCTAGTTTTAAAGTACCAAATATTTTCAATTTCTCTCAAAGCCTTCAATCACATACTATTAGTTTTGTCTAGAAGTTTCACTTGGTAAAGTTCCCTAAATGAAAAGACAGGCTAAGACAGAAAAATGTGAAGAAATTTATACATATTTTCCTAGGCAATTACATGCAGTGCCCTTATAATATACTCTTTCATTTCATTTCCTCAAATACTGAAATTTCTATCTTTACATAAATATATAAAAACTATTCAAAATAAAGCTTTGGAGATTGGTTTTAAAGTAAAGGAAAATATCATTGGTGTATTCAAAAGGCAAGTCAATGCACAGACTGATTTTCTGTAACTTGCAAACTCCTATTTTTGGTAATATCTTTCCTAGAAGATAATGGTGGATTTCATTCTCAAGTCATTGTGCTTGGGGCCAACTTAACTCCTTCTCTGACTCCTCAGTGTCCTAAGCTTATAGTTTATATCTTTATCCTTCTACCCTATCTACCTTCATTACCCTTAAAATGCTTACAATTTCAAAGTTGTCACTGTTCAATGCTTTAATGTTAAGACTCTTTAATGGAAATATTAATGCAATATTAATACTTCTAATGGCTTGATTTTCTCATTATACATGGAGAATGGCTACCAGGCAACTGGAAGTATAAAATCTCTTTCATGAGTGAAGTTAAAAAACTTCAAGATATGATATAAACTTACGTATTTCTTCCACAACTTGTGGGTCACATTCTCTGTATTTTTCTACTTCTGCCTTTAGCTGTTCCCTTTGGTCTCGAAGTGAAGAAAGCTCTTTTGCTAGCATAGTTCGCTCTTCCTGCATTCAAAATAGTTTTATGTACAATTAAGACAAGTAAAATGCCATAGGTTATAAGGCTATACATATTATAAACATTTTATTTCTCATAACTAATGTGCACTAGGCTTTGGACATTATATATACACATACCTGTATTCACAGTATAAGGACAAACTCAATTCTCATTTTTCTCTGAAATCTCAAACATCTATCATATATTTTGATTAACTGGATGGGAA
Organism: Panthera pardus; assembly: GCF_024362965.1. Taxonomy (NCBI): domain Eukaryota; kingdom Metazoa; phylum Chordata; class Mammalia; order Carnivora; family Felidae; genus Panthera; species Panthera pardus. The sequence goes on from NW_026526688.1 coordinate 74,179,686, forward strand.
TTAATATATAGAATGGACCACTCATAAACAGATGAGAGGTCACTGATTATGTATGAATTTAAAGATGACTAGGTCATCATATGTTAGGAAAAAGTGCCTCTTCGATCTATATATAGAAATAATATTTTAGAGCAACATAATCATTACAAGTGTGGTAGACAATTTTTCAACCTTTAAGGATGATCAACCTTGAAAAATATTTAAAGAGGTCAGAAATAACAGAATTACTGCTTGTGGTCTCCTATCACTTTCCTTTAAAGGTAAACCGGAATAAACTTTTAATACAACAGGATCTGATAAACACCACTTGAAATTTCCCGCCAGAGTTCTCACTAACAGGTAGAAGTCACAGTGTCACAGTTTTCAATTCATATGTGTGAAAGGTTATGGCACAGACTGATAGGATAAGCCTGAAGCAAAACCAAGTAGAGTTCAAGCTGTCTGATGGGACTTATTTAAGGTCCCTTGCTAGTTTATATTTTGGTACCTGTATTTTTTGACTTTTGCCTTTAACTGTTCTCTTTCGTTCCAAAGTGAAGAAAGCTCCTTTGCTAGCATTTGTACAGGGAATGCATATACAGGGCATCATGGTCTGACGCAGCACAACCCAACAGAACTCTACAATGACAGAAATGTTCTAGATCTGTGCTCTCCAATGCAGGAAACCTTAGCCACGTGTACCTAGTGAGTACATGATATATGGCTATTGTTACTGAAAAACTGAATTTAACTGCATATGTTTTAAATTTAAATATAAATAGCCAAAAATGATTACAGTGTATACTGTATTAGTACAACTCAGAAGAGATTTAAAAATAACTACAATACGGGCACCTGGGTGTCAAAGTCAGTTAAGCTTCTGACTCTTGGTTTTAGCTCAGATCATGATCTCACAAGTTCAACTCGTGATCTCATGAGTACAAGCCCCACACTGGGCTCTGTGCTGGCAGCACGGAGCCTGCTTGGGATTCTCTCTCTCTCCCTCTCTCTTTGCCCTTCCCTTGCTCTCTCTCTCAAAATAAACAAACATTAAAAAAAAAAACAAAAAACTATGACATAAGATAATTATTCTTTGCCACCCACACCCAAATTATACACGCTCCATGAGAAATGAGACAAGCAGCAAAATGGGGAAGAATCTGTGAAGGCAATGATAGTTCTCCAGACACCCTGAACTGGTAGCCATCTCAGACTGTTACTAGCACTGAGATTTTTGCCAAGTTACTTCACTTTTTTGTGTCTTTAGTTGCTCAAATTAAAAACGGAGTAATAGTAAAAACAGTAATAGTGGCCACATCCTTGCACTGTTGGCAGGATTCAATAAATATAAAATGCATTGGGACAGTACTTGCCTGGCTCACAGTAAGCAGATTATAAATGTTAGCTATCTCTTCATCATCATCATCGTCAGCAGCAGCAGCATCACCATGGATAATACCTAGTAAACAGCAGCTAGGTGTTTCTAAAAAATCATGATTGGTGTTCTCACGATTAACACAAGAGTCCATCATTCTCAGGAGCCTTTCTAAACTACTACAGTCTTCTGATAGATGCAAGCACCAACTAGGTTTTTTCCTAGCTGCAATAGATCCAGTGGGCCGGGTAACATGCAGCAGACAACTTTTGGGCATGGGTATGTCACCATTAATCGAAGGTGCTTCTATAATTTATTGCCAATGTTAAAGAAAAAAAAGGATCAAATAAAGAAATAGTAATTGCTTTGTCAATTAAAGAAATATAAAAGCTTCAGGTTATGCCAGAACTTACCTTCCCTTGAACATTTTTCAAAAATTACCAAATTCCAATTCCTATCTGTGACTGCTGACTATTCACATAAAAGAAGGTATGTGAAATAATTGTGAAAAGACCCTGTAAACCTGTGATATATTCTTTTCTACAACATGACGGGGTTTTGGTTTTTTTAGTTTTTAATGTTTATTTTTGAGAGACAGAGAGAGTGCGAGTTGAGGATGGGCAGAGAGAGAGGGAGACACAGAATCCAAAGCAGGCTCCAGGCTCCGAGCTGTGAGCACAAAGCCTGACGTGGGGCTTGAACCCATAGACTGTGAGATCATGACCTGAGCTGAAGTCGGATACCTAACCGACTGAGCACCCAGGCGCCCCATAATGTGACAGGTTTTTGAGTCTCTTTCACAATCAAGTGATACAAACAGAGCCCTAGATGGAATGCTTAGTGGTGCCTGCTGATCTTTAATAGTTTTTTAAGTCATAAATCCATACTTGAGATAAAGATGAAACTAGAAAGTGATTTTTAAAAACCCCTAACATAATACTTTAGAGAACATTACACTTTTTAAAATAAAACAGTGTGTCAGTATTCATTTAAATAATTTAGAAATATTACAAAGCCTCAAGGATAATATATTGATAGTTTTCAATATGTTCTATGCCAAGACTTAAAAACGTGACTCTGAAAATTTTACATAAGCATTTATAAAGGGCTTACCTTGTGCCAGGCCCTCTTCTAAATGCTTTGCAAATATAAGCTAGTTTAAGCCACAGGATAACCCGAAGAGGTAGATTTTGATCCCTATTTTATAGCTGGGAAAACTGACAACAGAAAATTTAGGAGACTTTCATACCAGGCCACCTGGCCCCAGAATTTATGCTTCTATGTTATGCTGCCATATATAATATAATAATAAAAAATAAATCTATACTTAAAATTAGTAAATCCTACCAGGTCCAATGTCCATGTCCTTTGCTGTACTCACCTCTCTTCTGATAGGAATGGCATACTCCTCATAGATAACTCTATGTTCTTACTTTTCTATTTAGAATTGACATTATTAAGGAATCTACAGACACAAACTTACCGTTTCATGTCGGCCAACTTTAGCTTTCTCAATGCTTTTCTGTAGATTTGCATGCTTTTGGTTTCCCTCAGATAACTGGAGAATTAAAAGAAACAAAATGGCTTCCAATGATGAACTTGCTTAACATGAAATTTATAAGTCAAGAAGTCAAGATGAGATTTGTTTTCAGCCCAAGTCAGTGTAACAAGTCAAAAACTACATTGGGAATTAACTTCTCTAATTTGAAGCAAACTACCATGAATCATTAGGGCAGAATGAAAAAAAAAACAAAAAACCAAAAACGCTGAAAAATATATCCTCTCATCCAATCAGAAAAATGAGTAATATGCTTTCAGTCTTTTCTGCAATCTTTATTTATCAGGTCCTCCAACTCCATGCCAAGTAACTTGAGGTATATTATTCAGTTAAGAACAGAATTTTAAGTGATGAATCACTAAATTCTACTCCTGAAACCAAAACTATACTATGTTAGCTAACACAAATTTAAAAGACAAGAATTTGAAAATTCAAAAAAATGTTTTATATACTTCTTTCTTCAAATTTCATTTCATTTCTGCCTAAAGTAAAATAAAACACTCTAGACTATTTCTTACAGACTTGTAGTATTATGACCTAGTTATATGTACAGGGTAAATAATACTTATGTGTCATAGATTAAAAATCACAAACAGTATCTTCCAAAAGTTAGTAGCTTTATCCTGGCTTTAGGAAATCTTCCATTTCTCAATATGCATAAAGGAAACATTGTCAGCTTTCCTTTAATGGCTCTCTTGTCACTGATTCTAATCCATAGCACGAACAAGATCCATCTGTGTTGCCAAGAAGACACCACCACCAAACCAGCTATACCTCTTCTGAGAGTAATTATCTTCTGAGGTTTAAAAAAAAAAAAAAATCTGTAGATTTAGGAGACAAAATATGCTTTAAAGTCCTAGATTTAACAAGATCTAGTTATTTATTTTTTTTAATTTTTTTTTAACGTTTATTTATTTTTGAGACAGAGAGAGACAGAGCATAAACGGGGGAGGGTCAGAGAGAGAGAGAGAGGGAGACACAGAATCTGAAACAGGCTGCAGGCTCTGAGCTGTCAGCACAGAGCCCGACGAGGGGCTCAAACTCACGAACCGTGAGATCATGACCTGAGCCGAAGTTGGAGGCTTAACCGACTGAGCCACCCAGGCGCCCCAAGATCTAGTTCTTTAAAACAAGGGTTCCCATTTATAAAATAGTGCCATGTTTAAAATTAATATTCCACCCTGCAGGACTCCCCTGAAATAATAAAGGCATGTGACATTTAAATTCAGGAGTAGAGAATCTTCCAGTGAAAAAATACATATGCCTATTAGCCTAACATATTTCCATTAAAAATGTTTTTTAAAAAACCAGGTAAGAAGATGTTATCCAAATAGTTAATAATTACATAAAAATAAGCCAATAATTAGTAGATATATATTTTAATTACATTGATGAAGTGTCTTCCAGGTATTGTATGGCTGCTTGTAAGTATGTATAACTTAAAAGCATTTGAAGGAGCTAATTCAGGAATTCCTTAACTCTGAAAATAATATCTGTCTTAAATGTGATTTCATGATTTGTCATTTTAAGTACGTTGGTAAGGGGGGAAGGCACAACCTAAACGACATGCTCAAATGAGAAGCATCTGCTAATTATCCGAAGTACTGAAGCAACTTGGTTCAGCTCAATAGGGAAGGACTCCTGGCCCTTGTTCTCAAAATCTCAACTACCAGAAACAATGAAAGCAACTCCTGTGAGGCGCCCCTGCTAACAGCTTTTCACCTACACATCTCTCAGAAGCAATATTGCTAAAGTTTTTAACACATACCCTGGAATTAAACCAAACCCAGGCTTTCAAATAATAAGAGCAGGGATTTTTGGCCACTGTATAGATACTATCTAAGCCAATGGTACAAACTTGAGCATATATCAGAATCACCTGAAGGGCTTGTTAAAACACAGGTTGCCGGGCTACACCACGCAGTTTCTGAATAGTAGGTCTGGAGTAGAACTTAATAATCCGTAGTTCTAACATGCTCACAGGTGATGGGTGATGCTGACGCTTCCGGTCTGGGGGCACCACACTTTTGAGAACTACTGGTCTGAACAAAAACCTGTTTTGTTACAATAACAAACCCAACTAAAATACATGAGATATTTATATATGGGAGAATTATCTAGTTCATCAGCAAAAATGAATTACTGCTAAGTATTGTAACCTGAACTAGAAACAAAAATATCTTAATAATTCTGTCACTAAAAGAAATACAAAAGACCACATTTACAAAAATAGAAAAATGAGTGATACTCTACATTCCAGAAAGGTATTCACCATAAAATCCCTTTGAAGAGCACTCTATATACATTTCCATAAATAAAACAAGAACTAGACACTATACCAAGTCCATTTCCTACTTTCATTAAATGTTTTAAAACCCAGCAACTCAGAACAAACAACAGCAACAACAACAGATACTACTTATAATTAGTAAGAAGAGGAATTCATCTTTAGATTTGAGGATCTGACACAATGCCTCTCTTTAATGCATTCCAGACCACCTATACAGATACTGAGGGTCGAGAAACATAATGCCAATGTTTTCTAAAGGGGTAGTTCACTGCTTGGAGGAACTGCCTATTCATAAGAGGAACAGAAAGATTGATTCAAGCTGTCTGCATCGGAATTCTGATTTGCTCCTTTTAAGAAATAAAACAATGTTAAAGCATTAGGGAAGGAACATAGAGATTTCCATAGGTGGGAAAGAATGTCAAGGAACAGAGAATGCAGAAAAGAGGTAACAGCAAGAGAAACCAGATCAGTCTACTGCTTTATCAAGACTCACATACAGTATATTATGGGAAAAATAGATTCTATGTCTTTTGTTTCTCTTAAAAAAAAAAAAAAAGAGCAGTATCATTTACTTTAATATCTAACATATCTAAAAAGTCTTGTCAGAGTATCTACAACTTTAAAATTTACTTTTTTTTTTTTTTTTAACGTTTATTTATTTTTGAGACAGAGAGACACAGCATGAACGGAGGAGGGGCAGAGAGAGAGGGAGACACAGAATCAGAAGTAGGCTCCAGGCTCTGAGCCAGCAGCCCAGAGCCCGATGCGGGGCTCAAACTCATGAACCTCGAGATCGTGACCTGAGCTGAAGTCGGACGCTTAACCGACTGAGTCACCCAGGCGCCCCTAAAATTTACTTTTTAAGGCAACATTTCATTTAGGCATCAGTGACAAGGAAACTAAGAACACTGAAAAGACATATATAAAGACAGGAGCCATGTAATTGCCTTAACAATAGAGAAATTTTAAATCAGTATTTCATGGTATGAATGTGTCACAATTATGTAGCCAAAGGAAATGTTTTGGAAGAATCTTTAATGACACTATAAAATACAGAACAGAGTTTTTAAAAAGCTGGAAACGACTGTCAATACATTTGAGAGCCTATTCGTAACAACAACAAAAAAAAAAACCCTGCAAGAAAATGCACAAAAATTTAAAAATGGCTATCTCTGTACTGTGGATCATATTTTTAAACTTTGTATATAATAAGCATATGTCACTATTATTTAAAAAAATTATTTCCCCATTATAAGCCATATATATTCTCAAGAAATTAAAATGAGTACATTTTTGTTAAAAGACTAAAACAGGGGCACCTGGGTGGCTTAGTAGGTTAAGCATCCTCTTGGTTTCAGCTCAGGTCATGATCTCACAGTTCATGGGTTCGAGCCCCACATGAGGCTCTGCACTGACAGCACAGAGCCTGCTTGGGATTCATTCTCTCTCTCTCTCTCTTTCTCTCTCTCTCCCTCTCTCTCTGTCCCTCCCCCGCTCACTCTGTGTCTCTCCAAAAATAAACATTAAAAAAAAGTGTTCTTTCATGTCTTTCAGTAGACTTTTGTAGTTTTCTTCATGTACGTCTTGCCCATTTCTTGTTAGGATTTAATAAAGATTTGGGTGTTACTGAGGGATAGCCAGTGACCCCTAGCCTAAGTCTATCACTGTCTGGAATGCTCTTTGCCACAGGTGATTTCAGTGGTTCTGAGAAACAACACTCTACTGCCCTCTGGATCCTAAACTACAAGGCTACAAGGAAGCAGACAGCCCAAACCACTGCTGGCAGCCATCTTACAACAGTGAAGAAAGCCGACTTCAGTGATATGGGTACCACACAAAAGGCAAAGCCAAGATAAATGCAGAGAAATAGAATCACAATCTTAATTAAATGATACCTGAAGTAGGCCCTACTTTTGACAATTTTTAATTTAATGAGGCATTAAACCAATTTCACCTTTATCATTTATGCCAAGTAAATTTGGGTTTTCTGCCATTACCATCTTAATTCTTACAACAGATAAAGCTTTAATAATAGTCTACTTCATATACCGCTGGCTAGCAATGAATGTTGTGAATTTGGATAATTTTAGAAGGTATCAGATTTAAAACATTCTTATTCTTCTATATTGGGCTGTAGAACTAAGTCTCCAAGAACAGGAGTGAGAAGAATAAATTAATATATGCCAGGAAGGCTCTTCATTCAATAAGCTTTCATGAAGTGCCCACTATATACACAGTTAAAGTAGTATTGGCTTGAATCTTTTCGGTAAATTAATATAGTAACAAATAACTCAACACATGTAGTGAGCACTGAATGCTGGGTGTTTTTGTATTAAATTGTTTTTCCTTATGCAATAGATAGTGCTTATTAAAAGACAATGCTCTGTGAAGCTAGTAAAAATATAGCAAACTCATACTCCATTTAACAAGGAAGTCATATTCCAGCAATCCAACCTGTGGAGCACACTGAAAAACCTGGAAATGAGACAAGTGCACCAGAAATCTTAAATAATGGACACTGGAAAAATGTGAGAATCCCATTAAGAAAGCAACACAAAGGGAAAGTGAAGCCACTCAGTAAGTGCATGCCTACAAACCCAAAGAACTCAAACTCTCACACATGATATACCTGCTGAAGACGAGATCACAATAATCAAAAATTACAATGTGAAGAAATGAACTGTCAGAGAGCAATGCACAACAAACAGGAGATAAGCGTTCTTTCAACTAGAAATATAAGGAGTATGTATGTTCGCTAAGATTAAGTAATAAAAGGAAAAAAAGAAGAGTAAAGAAATTACAAGAAGGAAAAAGCAAGAAAATTTGGAAATGAACTATTTGAAGCAGAATTATTTTTAATTTCTATGAAGTGATAAAAAAACATTAAAAAGTAGTTGAGAGATATAGAAGATAAAGAAAGTCCAACAGAAGCCTTATGGTGTAGTGAAAACAGAAGTTGTGGCTACAGTCAGAATCCAATTAAGAGTCCTTTAGATATGTTGAAAGCCAAAAACATGCAAAATCCAGCTGATGAAGTGAAGCAGGTTCCAAACAAAGTTATGGAAGATTAGGCTCTTCAGACATGAGAACTGGGTTGTAATATGATAAATTCTGAAATGAGGGCTAAGCAGCAGAGGTTACTGTCTACCAACAACCATTCTTCCTTGTAAAAGGACCCCAGTGAATAGTGAAAATAAGTAGGAATTATTATGTCTGTCAGTGCTGTGGGCAAGAATATGTCCTAGTTAGGGAATCTGTTAAGAAATTCTACTTGACAAGGAAACCCAAAATCCACTTAGCAGGTTAAATCTAAAATTATCTGGAATGACCTGTTTCTTCAATAAGTGATTTTTTTTTAAATCAAAGGGAAACTTAGAATTAAGTATAAAAATGAGATTTTTATTAATATTTTTGTATTAACAAATAATGTATACATATTTTGCACTGTACCTATGGGTTTAACCCATAAATGCAACTTTAATTCCTGCCCCAACTGCCATTTTAAAAACAGCTAGGTGTGGGAAGTACTTCTCTGCCACTGGAAGAGATAGGAGTCCCATGATTTCTTTGATGACTGTTAATATCTGCAATTATTTTAAGTTGCAAAGCAAAAGCCCTGATCAGAAATTAAAATGTTTAACAAAATAATCAATACTTGATTTAAAGATAAGACTTCCCTTTTCAGCAACAGATGGCTGCCAATGGGTCCTTTGCTAAAAAAGGCACATTGTCCTCTTTCTTGGAGAGTTTCTGTTCTCCCTCCAGTCCACTAACTGCAGTTTCTGCTTCCTGTCCCCCACCTCTACCAAGGCCTGGAGGAGGGGAGAGAAAATAGGTAAAGGGGACAGAAAAACAGCATACATAGGTACTGTTGTGAAGATGTCTCAGTGCTTTCTGGGCTTGACAGATGTTTACACTAAATCCTCGCATGGCTACACTCCTGGGTTCTTTGCAGACTTCCCTGTTGTGTCCCCCCAACTATAATCCCCAAGATGCAGAAGATACATTCTCTGAAGGCTACACAATATTCCATCTCTCACCACCTCTCTTCCCCAGCTTGGCTCCCCACTCCCTTCTAGTCTGGTTTTTCAGAGGTTCATTCCTCACAGACTTTATGCTAGGTCTCAGTGCTCTCTGGGGCAGAATTTAACATGGCTCCAAGTGGGCTCTTGCTCTCTCATTTTTAAGTATGGCTCACAGTAGCCCATGGGGACACTCATATCCAACAAACTCCAGGATGGCTGGCCAATTTCTTACTTTTATACGATAATTGACAGAATCAGCCAATAGATCTACATAGATGCTAAGATCAGCAAAATTACTTTTACATAAGGAATTGGTGATTTTCCTACTGTCTTTTAAGAGCACTGGGAAATAATATGCCCACATTTTACTCTTACCATTTCTGAACACTTACAATAATGAAGATCATCCACTATTAAAATTTTTAATGAAAATGTTGCTAAAATGCTATTTAAAATGTTTTGATCCAATATGTTATTCAGTTTAAGTATTTAAATTTCATTAGAAGCCACCAATCTAAAATACAATAAATTACTTGCTAAGTAGCATCAGTTAAAGAATTTAAGCTCAAGTTTCTATTTAATTTAAACAGATGTTAAATTTAAAGCTTTAAATTTCTATTGAGGTCATGTTATAATAAACTCCACATTAAATTTATAAAGCTGGGGCTCCTGGGTGGCTCAGTCTGTTGAGCATCCGACTCTTAATTTCAGCTCAGGTCATGATTTCAAGGTTCATGAGATGGAGCCCCACAACAGGATCTACACTCACACTGCAGAGCCTGCTTGGGATTCTCTTTCTCCCTCTTTCTTTTTGCCCTCCCACCCCCCACCACTCATGCACATGCTCTCTCTAAATAAATAAATAAACTTAAAAAAATAAATTTATAAAGCCAAAGAACAAGTCATAAAGAGACAACAGTATTGAGAAATTGTAGAGTACCTGCGCATAGAGGCTTTTACCATCTTAAGAAAATAAAGCCCATTATTTTTTTTTCTGTTTCTGCTTCTTACAATGGAAAGATTCATGAGAACTTGGATTTCAAAGGATTAAAAAGGCAACCTAAAGCCTTCTCTTCCATAGCCAAAATAGCTTTCGCAGAGTAAAGAGGGCAACCTAACACATTCAGATGGTAAACTAGCTCAAGAGTTGAGAACAGGCAACCAAACTAAGATTTGTAGCAAGTTTACGTGTTAGAAATAATTGAAAAGGTAAAATACATACAGCTTTTAAAAACATAATAATTAACGAAACTTAAAACTGAGGTTGTTTTGTATCTATTCTAAACTTATTTTTCCAAAGAGTTGTAGTGTAGGAAATTTACAGTTATAAACAAATATAAATACGAGGGAGCCTGAACAAAGCCCTATATTTGAATCTGATGAAATACAGACCTGGAAGTTCGAGCCATACCTTTGGTCAAGTAAGAACTATACTTTAAACAAAAAAAAGCACACAACTAACAGGGCTCTTTTTGTAAAACTTCTAAATACGTAAAGCAGCCACACACATTTTAAATATATAAATATTAAAATGTATAAAATATTGATATGGTTTTTGAGGCAAAACAGGCCAAACAAATTGAAATTAGGGCTATGCCAGGAAACCAATATATAAATTCTCCTATCCTGACATTGCTACCACCTGGTGGCATGACAGCAAAATTGTAGGCTCAGTTTTTTGTGGAATAAATGTTTTCCATATTGGTTGATTTGGGGAGAAAATAGTTATGAATGAAGAATGGATGTCACAAACCTGTAACTCACATGAAGTATAGCAGAGTACAGGGAATGCTACAGCTCTAGAGTGAGGCTTCTCAAATATCCAACTAGCTCCAATAGCACAGGAAAATAATTCCTGAAGAAAGGTTTAGAAGCCTAGCCCAAAGCTACCTACTATGAAAGAAAATATAAACAAATAAATATAAAAAAGAAATCTCAAAGTCTTATCAAAAATAAATCTCTGGGGGCACCTGGGTGGCTCAGTCAGTTAAATGTCTGACTCCTGATTTCAGCTCAGGCCATGATCTCACATACATGACCATGGAGCCTGCTTAAGATTCTCTCCATCTCTCCCTCTGCCCATCCCCAGCTCACGCTCTCTCTCTCATAAAAGAAAAATCTCTGAATCATGGATATAAGCTCATGCAAGTTTCACAGCTGTAATATTACCTATTATAATTTTTATTAGTTTAAATTATTTAACAATAAAAATACTTAATTTATATACTTCCCCATCCACTCCCAATATTTTAGTTGCTCAATCTCAACATATATTTAAACTCTTGATTATCAGAGACAATGAAGAGAATAAGAACATTCAATTTAAAAGACATGACTTTGAAGTACAGATATAATTTTGCAGACCCTGTTAGTTGTCTCTCTAAAGCTTTTCTTTGTAAACAGAACTCCAACATTGGGGTGGTAATGCACTCAGAGAAAATGAGTTCCCTCTTAGTCCCAGAGGATGAATTATGATGGCTTACCCTTCCAGCATGAGCATGTAACTCAAAGTTGGACAATGAGACATGAAGGAAAGCCCACTTGGGAAAGGGAGCATTCCAGGATTTTCCTCCTGGATAAAAAGAGATGTACAAGAAACAAATCCATCTTTCTTCCAGCTTTGAACAGTGTCATGGAACATATAGTAGCTGTAGTAGCTACTTGCATCCGAAAAGGGAAAGCCAAAAAATGGCAGAGAAGTTAGTCCAGACCTCTGATATCAACCTGTAGGGAGATTAACCAATTCTGACACAGTCCACCTCCAAACTTCTTATTTAAAAACCCCTATTGGGGCGCCTGGGTGGCGCAGTCGGTTAAGCGTCCGACTTCAGCCAGGTCACGATCTCGCGGTCCGTGAGTTCGAGCCCCGCGTCAGGCTCTGGGCTGATGGCTCGGAGCCTGGAGCCTGTTTCCGATTCTGTGTCTCCCTCTCTCTCTGCCCCTCCCCCGTTCATGCTCTGTCTCTCTCTGTCCCAAAAATAAATAAAAAAATGTTGAAAAAAAAAAAAAAATTTAAAAACCCCTATTATTTAACCCAATTTGGATCTACTTTTCTGTTATTTGTGGTTGAAAATACCCTGGCTCATGTTCAAAAAAACAAAAACAAACAAACAAACCCACAGAGTTGGGCATTTCCCAAAGTATGTTCCATGGAACATTAATCCCTCATGAAAATGGGGCAAGCAAGATTCAAAATGTATATGATAGCATATTATAGGCTCTGAGAACTCAAATAAATGAGCTTATCTTTATTAACCCAGGATCTTCCAATGGCATTGATTACAGAACTCTCCTTTTAACCTACACCTGTTATATATTCGTTCCACAGAATTACTTTGGGTAATGTTGAGCTAGTGTCCAGCAAACTATAATTCAGGTAAAGTGGCGATAAAAACAAACAATGGAGTTTAAAATTCATGCTTCATCATTCATATATATGATATTTGAGACTGAATTTCGCTTCCCCCCCTCCCTGAGATTCCTATAATCATGACTAGTGGAAATCATCTCTATTGCTATATGTTGTAGAATGGAAGATAAAAATTACAGGCCAAGGAGGAAGGCTCCTGAACCAAGAACACAATACTTGGGGCTGAAAGTAGGCAGAGGTGTATTGGTTTATGCATTCATTCAACAACATTCATTATGTCTCTACATGCCTCAGTAACTCCATTCCACACTGGGGATAAAACATCATTAAGATATCTCTGCCCTCGAACATCTGCCATGGAAATAAGGCACATAAGACTTCACTCCATAAAATGAATATATATATAAGATGGTCAAAGTACAAAAAAGTACTAAACTGCTGAGGAGGAAAGATAAAAACTTAGAATAAAAGAGTCTTAAAGTGGGTCTTAATGGATATATATCTCTGGTTAATGGACAGGCTGTAGTTTGTTAGTTCAACTAGTAAAAAGAGCCAACAAGGCACAGCATGTAAAAACACAAAGATATAAAATGAGTGGCACTAGAAAGCTGTAAACAATTAGGTATAACTGGTCTGTATGGTTAGCGAAAGGCTAAGAGCAGGTTATTAGGCTGGCCAGTGGCAGCAGCTAGATTACAGACAGCCTAAAAGTCAGGCTGAGGAATCTGGACTTTATTATTCAGGATTGGGAAAGCATCCAAAAGACATTAAAGATAACTACTATAGCACACAGGAGAAAGTGACGACTGGAGACAGGGAGACTGGTGAAGACAATAATTCAAAATTCTGGGCCAGAGATAATGAAAGTCTAAGCCTAAACAGTGGCAGTGAGTCTGGAGAAGAAAGGAGAGATCTGAGGGGTATCAATTGAGGTTTAGAATGAGCCGGATATGGAGGAAAGGAAGAAAAAAACCCTAAGATAACTACCTGGTTTGGGTGCCTAAGTGGATAGTAGCTCCAGAGTCTATAAAGACACAGAGAAGCAGGTTTGGGTAATGAACTGAGCTGTAAATTACTGAATGTGACTTGCCATCAAAGAGAGATGTTTAGTAGGTAGCTGAAAACACAAGTGTGGAGCTCAGTGCAGAGGTACAGGCAGGAAATACGAACTGGGGAATCAAAGGTCTGTAGATGGCAATGGAAGCCATAGGAGATGAGATTTCCCAAGAGGAGCGTGCACAGCAAGAAGGGAGAGGGACTGAGGAGAGAATGCTGGGGACCAGCCTGGGGATCCTACTTTGTCAAAGTGGTTGCCTGAATTGGAGTTATTTTTTCCTATTTCAAAACCTTGACAGAAAACATATATACACTTAAGATGGGGCTACACAGGCTGAAGTCTCACGAATGGTAGTCTTAAATGGTAGTTCTTCAAAAGTGAGACTCGGGTGAAAGGAATAAACAAATCTTTCTTTACAATTTAGGAGACTGAGTACTATTTTAAAGCCTAGATTTATATCAACTGTGTTAGCAGTACTTATTTCACATCAATTTTGACAAGCTATTGCTTTCACTTAGCTTTCTGGTTGAAAAAATGAAAGAAAAAATGAAAAAAAAAATAGAACAGGAGTGAAATAATAGAGTCATGAATCTAAAACAGGGCCTTGATAACAGTTTGGAAACACCAGACTAGGGTTAGTACAGGAATGAAAATAGGGCAAATACAAAAAATATTTAACTAAAGAAAATGGACAATAATTGGTGATGGATTACACAGACAGCAGAACCAGAGTTAATCTTCCAATGTGAAGATACCAAAATTGTGCAAGTGACAGACCCCAGGATGATCTTCATTTGTTATATTGTTAGACATATTCAGTTAAAAATACAAGTCTGTAAAGAACATGAAGTTTCTTCTAGAGCTCAGATATTAGTTACACAGATTATAACTGCTGTCTAAGGGAGTAAGTATGGAGAAGAAAACATTCTTTAGAATCAATCTTGAAGGACATGAGAGTAGAGAGAAGAAAACAGTAGTAAATGAAAGTAAGAGATTAACAACCATAATAAACTAAAACAATTATAACAGAGGTGCCTGGGTGGCTCAGTCAGTTAAGCATCTGACTTTAGCTCAGGTCATGATCCCACGGTCCGTGAGTTCGAGCCCCGCATCGGGCTCTGTGCTGACAGCTCAGAGCCTGGAGCCTGCTTAGGATTCTGTGTCTCCCTCTCTCTTTCTGCCTCCCCCCCCCCCCCCCCACTCATGCTCTGTCTCTGTCTCACAAACAAATGAACATTAAAAAAATTTTTTTAAAACAATTATAAAATGTATTATAGTAAAAGTTATGTGAATGAGGTCTCTCTTACTCTCAAAATACCTTACTATACTGTACTCACCTTTCTTCTTGTGATGTGAGATGAAAAAATGCCTATGTGATGAGATGAAGTGAGGTGAATGACATAGACACTGTGGCATAGCATTAGGCTACTGAGGACCTTCTGACCACACATTAGGAGAATCCTCAGCCTCCAGACACTGTAGAGAGCAGAACTGCTGATAAGGGGGAACTACTGTAGAACAGCCAGAGAGATTTTAATTGTCAAAAGTAAAGAGTTCTATAAGACAGTCAACCTCAACAGAACTGGTAGAAGAAAGAGGTTATGAAAAGAGAAAAAGCCAGAAAAATGGCACTGAAAGCATTAAGTACTGGCACCAGAAGCAGCAAAATCCAGGAGAAAAAATTGAGGCAACAGGCATAAGAAACAAATTAAGTTTCTCTCTTTCTGTGCTAGGATGGTGCTTGCTCATTTCTCTGTTGTTGAACATGTTAATTAACATGCAATGTATTTATGGTCTAGTTTCTGAAATAAAGTATGAATTCACAAGGGCATAGTTAGCATGGTATCACTGTACATAGCAAGAGCACAAGATTTGCTGAAGGACTGAACGGCTCCCCATTTCACTTAGTGTAAAAGCTTCACAACAGTGCAGATGGCCATCCTCCTTCATGAACTCTGTGACCCAAGTTCCTACTAGTCCATTTTCATTCATTCTACTCTAGTCACACTGGCCTCTTTGATGTTTTGTAAACTTACTGGCTATGCTGTGATCTTAAGGTCTTTGCACTGGCTGTCTTCTCTGGATAGTCTCTCTCTCTCTCTCTCTCTCTCTCTGGATGTTCCTCCCCAAGATATTCACAGGTTAACTCCCTCCTCTCCTTCCAATTGTGCTTTCTCAGTAAGGTCTCCTATGACCACTCAATTTTAAATCTGCACCCCACCCCCCAATTCTAGAACTACTTTTAATATTTTTCATATACCTACCACCTATTCATACTATACATAGTCTGCTTAGTAATCGTGTTTATTGTTTGAGGTCTGTCTCCCTTTACCAGAAAGTGAGCTCTACAGAGGCAGGAATCTTTGTTTTGCTCATGGGCGCATGTCCCCAGCACCCAAAACGGTGGCTGGCCCAGAAGAGAAGCTCAATAAATACTTCTTGGATAGATGAACAGATGAATCACGGTGACAGAAAATGAGTCTTCTGGGGTGATGAAGCTTTTTCAGCACTGTATCTGAGGACATTTCACATTCCGATATTGGAAAATCCCAGAAAGGAAGAGAAAGCTGGTAAGGAGGAATCCAAAGGAGAGCACAGAGACTTGCCATGGGTATGATCAAGCACAGGTGGCCTTGGTGAAGAAAGTAGGGATGTGAGCCGTGGAACAACAAAATTGACATCTCCATGTGTGACAGTGAGGAAAGCTAAGACCCGATGCTCTCAATTTCCCATCGAGCAGAACGCAATATCAAAACTTCTGAGAGACTGGGAGTTTTATTTAAGAACTACACGTATTAAGTAGCTTTGTAATTTAACCTGTTAAATAGGAGAAAGAAATAAAAAGTTGACAACTATTTACGTTTTTGATTTAACATGAGCTTAAAAAAATCAAATGCCACAAAAATCAAAGTCTCTTCTTATCTGGAAGAGACACTAAAAATGATAAATCAAAAATGGAATTATTAACACTTCCAGTAATGGCTTTTATCCCTTACTGAACATCAGATGAAGAATATATGTTTAATACAAACAAGACAGAAAGAACTTCCACTACGAAAAATTAGCTTGATTTTAATATATGACTACTCAGGATTTTACTTCCTAAAAGGAGTCCATTTTGGGACATTACTTAAGCAATTTATTAAGGTTTACAAGGTGATTATGCCATTAGGTGGTGATCTTCTGGCTTACTACAGGAAAACAATGGAATTATTCTTTCCTCATTAACAAAGGGGCAGAAGGCCTTGGCAATAAAGAGGTAGATATAAATTTTACCAAAAGAGAAAGTTGTCCTGACGTCTAAAAAACTAACATTTTAACAAACTGAATATAAGTTGGCAATACTAACTAAAGCAGCAAGTAATGCCACTCCAAACCATGTTTGTGATTACATTTTCTTTTGTCATTTTCCTTTTTCTTCCTTCATGTATTTAAAAACAATGACAAGAGCAACAAACTACAAATGCAATGAGCTAAAAAGTCTCCCTGTATTCTCTGCTGTCAAAATAGTCACCCACGGGGCACTTGGGTGGCTCAGTGCATTAGGTGTCCAACTCAATTTCAGCTTGGGTCATGATCTCACATTTCATGAGTTCGAGCCCTGTACTCACAGTGCAGAGCCTGTTTGAGATTCTCTCTCCCTCTCTCTTTGCTCTCTCTCTCTCTCTTTGCTCTCTCTCTGTGCTCCTCCCGCGCTGCTCACTAGCTCTCTCTCCCCCTCAAAATCAACTTAAAAAAATAGAAAAAATAGTCACCTACTGCTGTACTATCACTGAGTGCCTCCAGCAAGCCAGGCCTCAAAGTACACACATGATCTCATCGGAGGCTTTAATATTGCTATGTTATGGATTAAGAAGCTAGATTCAGAGACATTAGGTAATTTTGACTAGGTAGTAAATGGCAATATTGCTAGTTGAATCCAGGTCACATGGATATCAAAACCTGGCTTTCCAATGAGAATCCTGCCTCTCTGGGTATCATATGCTAAATTTGTCAACATATTACTAATAAGCAATGTCCAGAACAATTTCAAAAGAGGTATCTTAAAAAAAACCAAAAACAACCAACTATATTTTGAGCTACACAGCATATACTTAGCTAAGGTTAATCTTTTGAACCCACATATTAAAAATACAATGGTATCTTTGGTCAAGAAGAACCTTTCAATGCAGCAGAAACCCCAAAATTACTGAAATAAATAAGAACCTCTGGCATTAAAAAAAGTGGAAAAACCTCAGGTAGACAATATTTATGGAAGTATAAACATGTACCAATGAAAATGTATTTGTACAGCAAAACTAGCAAAAAAAAATGATTATGCAACAAAAAAGAAAGTGGTCAAGTATTCCCATATTTCAAGGAAAAATCAAAACATAAATATTATTTGTTGATTGTAATACTATAGCCCTGCATCACTCCTGCAGCCTAAGGGGGGAGGGGGAATCAAAGATAAAGCAGAATGTTTTCTGTATAACCCAGGTATTCGTAGAGAATGGACTACATTATCACTGAACACTTTACTATCTGATCAGTTATGCTACAGTTAAAGAACTTTATACTCCCATAAAATAATGTCCTGTTTATATTCCTATGCCTGCGGCCAACCCTGTTGGTTTACTGACTCATCTAGTCCACTTCCAACCTCCTTCCTCCCTTACCCAGTACCACTCCCAGTTTCCTCTACAGCTAGAGGCGGCAGTGAAACACTGCTTCAACTTATAAAAAATAAAGCCTAAGTCTGTTGGAGAGCTTCTGGGAAAGCTTTTGTTTTCCTGTTTTCCTGCTAAGAGAGACAGTCATTCCATCAGCTTCTCTTTCCTCTCTTCATTCTTCAGATAGGACAGAAGGGCTGTGGCAACCATCTCATGACCATGATGGAAAAGCCCAGACGATCACAAAGATGCCAACAATGATACCACTGAGTCACTGATCAAGATTAAGAGACACCTAGCTCTGGACTGTATGTGAGAAAAATAAACTTCCATTTAAGCCACTATTAGTCAGATATTCAATTACTTGCAGACAAAAGTAATCTTTATCAAACATCTTAGAAACCTTTAAAGCTGGTAAGAACACAGTTTAGAAGCTGGTCAGTTGTATGTGTTCATTCACTCATTTGTTCAAATGGTTAAATACCTACTTTTATCGGGTTAGGTTATGGGGAAAGAAAGTTGAAGATTAAAAAAAGTCTCTTAGTTTGAGACACATACTTAATATGAAAGCGAGATGTACAAATACGAGTGTGATAAATGCTCTAATAGAGCATGAACAAACTTCAATAGTGGCAAAGAGGAACCATGAGATTTTGTTTTGTTTTTTCAGAATTCAAAGTCTAGGTTTTTAAGTCAGAAAACTACAGGACTGGCCCAAACCAGTCCTGCTCTGTCCTCCCAAATGGCAAATTAAAGATAGGAGAGGAGGAAGAGAGTCTGGGAAGCAAGCAAGAAAGTTAGACACAGTGAGGATTTCTGATAACCCTGACCCACCTACAGCTATCAGAGCACGAGAGGTGCAAAGAAACACCCTAGCCTATGTCATCTGGAGCACAGTGGGCCTGGAACAGCTCCCCCTCATTCTTACAGACCACAGTGGTCTGGGAGACTTAGCTGGGAGTGAGGGTACCACGCTTGAGAAAAAGAGAGGGTGCACCAACCTGAGTAGAAGATGCAGCTGCAAGGCAGAGGACTAAGCAGCAACACTGATATTTTAGGGTGAGGCCACCCTGGATAAATGCTAAGGACCAGACTCTTCAGCCAAAACCATTCCTATGTAAGCCAGAATGCACATTATGTAGTTCTATACACACCTGGTCTTTGCAAAAAATAACAAAGGCTAAAGCAGTTCTATGTATGAGTCATTGTCGTAAGCAGTTATATATGACATATTTAATTGTTACAACTATCCTATGAAGTAGAAACTACTAGAAACATTGCGCACATGAGAAAAGAGAGGCGAAAGAAATTTCTAGTAAATGGAAGAAGTTGGATTTGAATCTAAAGAATCTGGGTCTGGAGTCTACTCTTTACCACCCTGGTCTCTGTACCCACTATGCCTTTCACCCTCAAGTGCCTTATGAGCTCCCATACATCTTTCCAGAACCAACCTAAATGTCTCCTTCCTTAACTGCAAAGGCTATCCTCAGCAGAACTAACTTTCACCCCTTTTTGTACTACCATCTTCTTCGGTAGAACACATATCACACCGTCCTGCAACGATTTGTGGATGTATGTGATGCATGTCCTCACTACACTGTGAGGTCTTGGGGACAGGAACTGCCTAATTTATCATTATGTCCCTCTCATCAGTCACAATGTCTGACATAGCAAGCATTCACTAAACATTTACTTAACTGAATGAATATAATAGAAATATAATGTAGAAATAATGCCTATTTTTATTTGCAAACATTTCAAAGTTGTCCACACAGCCCAATAGCGAACTGACTCTTTATTCACCCAGTTTTGGCAACAAAGAATTCTATACACTCATTTCTAAAAACTAGTTTAAAAAATAAATCTTTAAATTATCATAAGAGAATCTAGTAGTGCCTCCCAAATCCAGCTGTGTCCGAAATCCAGCTTAGTGTGGATTTCCCAATGTAATGCTTAACTACTCCCAGAAAACATGTCTGCCAGACCTCTTCCACTAGAAATAAATGGGTTGCAAATCAGAACTTGGATGAAGAACTATGGAAGATCTTAGCAGAGCAAAATAATTAAAAAAAATAAAAAGGATAATTTCCATAATTCTGACCCCTTAATTTTAAAAATCAGTTAAAAACTGCTCCATAGACTAGTTGCAGCACTAATGGAATCCTCTGTATCAGTGAATGGTCTCATTAGAACTAACTTTTCATATCCTTCATTTCCTTTAATTCTCACTCGCTCATCAAACACCTGTCATATGCCAAGAACTGTGCTGAGTCCTGAGGACGCAGGCTGACTAAGTGACAGGGTCAAGTAAACTAACACCTGCAGCACAGGGTGGTGGACCGGAGACGCACTTAGGATGCTATGGCAGCAAAGAAAAGAAATACTCAAGTCAGAGTGGGGAGTCCTAGAAGGATAGATAGGGCCATGGACACAAAAACAAAAGCATCTTGGAAACGGTATCCCTTTTGGGAAAAGATTTAAAAGTGTGCATTTTGAATCAGTAGTTTTAGAGTCAAACGATACAAAGTATGCAAAAGCTCAGCTATGGTAAGAATTTTATGTCCTCCCTCCAAAGTTCCTATGTTGAAATCCTAACCCCAAAGGTAATGCTGATAACCTTAGGTAGGTAAGGCCTTTCGGAGGTGCTCACATCATGTGGGTGGAACCCTCAAGAATAGGATTAGTGCCATACAAAGAGGCTCCAGAAAGTGCCCAAGCAATTAAACCATGTGAGGATACAATAAGAAGCCGGTGACCCAGAAGAGTGCTCCTATCTGAGCAGTTTCCAGAACTGTGAGAACAAATTTCTGTTGTTTATAAGCTCCCTAGTCTGTACTATTTTGTTATAGCAGCCTGAATGGGCTAAGACAAACTCTTCAAATGGTACCTGGCTAAGTGCTCAATGAATTTTGGCTCCCATTTCAACATCAGGATCAGTGGTCCCCTTGGTCCCCCTTGGGAATCCCCTCCATCCATCAAAATCTACTTAACCTGCAGCTCAAAATAATCATTTCTAAGAAGTCTCCTTTAAGTATGTTGGATTTATAAAAATCTTACATCCTCTAAACTCATATAACAACTAGGACCCATAGAAAAGATAGTATTTGGCACTACTCTTACATAAACTAAAAGTTGATTATGTCTTTTCACAAAAAGTTAATTAACTATTTAAGGTATTTATCTTGCCTTACCAAGTACAGTGTAAATTATTCAACATGAAACACACATTCTATTATTTTCATACTGCCCAAACAACTTAGAACAGTGTGTGCACAGAGCAGGCATATAGTCATATCTGTCAAAGCAGTTAATGCAACACGAAACAGTTGATGGCTTATGTGCCATCTTAGAAGATGTTAAAGAAAAACATAAATTATAACCATGAGGCTTTTAGACTGTCTTTAATAATGATAAATATATATAACCTAAAGGCAAGAGAGAAAAAAATGTGTTTCCTGATTTAATTTTCAGATCTACCACAAGAATGTCCATTCTCAAGAGATGAATACATTCCTGCACATAATTGGAATCACTGGTAGAACCAAAGCAGAACAGAATGAATGAATGAATGATTGAATGAGAGAAAGAAAGAAAGAAAGAAAGAAAGAAAGAAAGAAAGAAAGAAAGAAAGAGTGGGAGGGAGGAAAGAGGAAAATTTAGAGTTTCCTCACTGTCTAATCTGGAAGTCATTTAACAAGAAACTCAAAGGAAATTAACCTCTCACTTTGGCAATATGCCAAATAAACTAATCCTTCAGTACAACCTTGAATTTGGAATCTGGTTCACTGTCACACTAAATAAGTACCTTCTATCTTTATATAAACCCTACCATCTCTTGCAGCATTTTTAATCTTACCACTCATTCATGAAACTACCCATATTACACTTTCACTCTTTTTTTTTTTTTTTTTTTAATTTTTTTTTTCAACGTTTTTTATTTATTTTTGGGACAGAGAGAGACAGAGCATGAACGGGGGAGGGGCAGAGAGAGAGGGAGACACAGAATCGGAAACAGGCTCCAGGCTCCGAGCCATCAGCCCAGAGCCTGACGCGGGGCTCGAACTCACAGACCGCGAGATCGTGACCTGGCTGAAGTTGGACGCTTAACCGACTGCGCCACCCAGGCGCCCCATTACACTTTCACTCTTAACTTTAGCACAGGTTACATCTCCTTTCTTTTTTTTTCTTTTCTTTTTTTTTTTAAATGTCTATTTATTCTTGAGAGATAGAGACAGAGCAAGAGCAGGGTTGGGGCAGAGAGAGACACAGAATCCGAAGCAGGCTCCAGGCTCTGAGCTATCAGCACAGAGCCCAACGCGGGGCTTGAACCCTCAGACCGTGAGATCATGACCTAAGCCGAAGTCAGACACCTTAACCAACTGAGCCACCCAGGCATCCCACAAGTTCTTTCTTATAAGGAACAAATCTTAACTTCTACAAACTACCTCCAGGATCTTGTAAAATGTTTTGCATGTAGTAGACCCTCAAATATTTGTTCTGACTGACCAAATAAACTTACAGTATATCCTGGATGAGTAGTAATTTAGCTGAATTTGTTGGCTACCATAGACTGAGTACCTAGTACGCCAGACTTTACATATATCACTTAATCTGTATCACAACCCTTTGAAGTATACTCTCTATTTTACAAACTGGGAAACTGAGGCTTTAAAGAGCTAAAGAAAGTTTTCCAAGATCCTACAGCCAGTAAGAAGCAAAGCTGTGATTTCAATCCATGTCTGATTTCTAACTACTTCTCTTTCCATTGAGCCACATTGCTTCTCTAAAATGATAAGCGATCTCCAGAACCATGGTTGAGGGGCACAGAATGATACTGACGTGCCATCTCAAGTTTTAGTTAGAGAATAAAGTAGGTTTAGGTCAGTGAAAAGGCAATAAGGCTTTTTGTTTTTGTTTTTTAATAACTATATACAGCAAATGTCAAGGGCTATCAACGTTTTACAAATGACATCAAAATCATGTTTTTTGTTTACCTCTGGAGTGTTTAGAACAGAGGGTATAGGACTACTGCCTAGGTGTACATCTCTGACTTGACCTGATTTCTGAGGTGTGTAAGATTAATCTTTGACCTCCAACTTGTCAATGGAGGTGGGGAGGGAGGGGTGTGTCACAAAATACATTTGTTGCCAACTCTCAGACCTGTAGGAAGAGGGATCTATAGACAGTAACTAATGAGAACATCCTATTCCTCAAACACTCAGAACAAACAGTGATATTAAGTTCACTTTTTGAAAATAGATTCACTGTACTAGAGATTCTTACGAGATCTCTTCTTTACTTCTCTTAAGGTTTGCCAAGCTCCCCCACTTGCTAAGTAGATATTATGCTAAATCCAGAGGCAAAGAAATAAAAAATGTACATTTAGCTGTTTTTTCCTCAAAGGTAAAGAGTTCCTCTGGCTCAAGAAGTCAACCAGCAAATGTTTAATCAGCACCTGTTATACCCAGTTTCAGGCACAAATAATTGCCCAGAAGAAGGTAAGATATATCCCCAAAACACCAACCATAAAGAAACAAATTGATAAACTGGCCTTCAACAAAATTAAAAACTTCTGTTCCTCAAAAACTAGTTAAGAGAATGAAAAGACAAATTGAAGACTGGTAGAAAAAAAGTTCAGAGAACATTTGTCTAGGAGGGGATCTGTACCCAGAATATACAGAGAATTGTCTAAACTCAATAATAAAAACCCAAGTTTTAAAAAAGGCAAAAAGAAATTTTTTTTTTTAAGTAAAAGATCTGTACTGACACTTTGTCAGTGAAGACTTATGGATGACAAACAAACACATGCAAAGATGCTCAACATTATTAGTCACTGGGGAAACAGAAAAAAGCCACAATATCACTATATACTTATTAGAATGGGTATCATACCAAGAATTGACAAGGATGTGGAGAGACCAGGAACTCTCATACACTCCTGACCGGAATGTAAAATGGCACAACTATTTCAGAAAACAGTTTGGCAATCTCTTAAAAAGTTAAACATAAACTTGCCACATACAATCCAGCCATTCCATTCCTAGGTATTTACCCAATATAAATAAAAACATATGTCCCTACAAAGGCTTATACACAAATATTTATAGCAGCTTTATTTCTAATAGCCCAAAACTAGAACACACAAAAGACCCAAACGTCTATCAACAGCTAAACAGACTGTCATCTACCCATACAATGGAACACCACTAAGCAATAAAAATAAATGAATAAGACAGCAACATGGATACATCTTTAAATAATTATGCTCAGTAAAAGAAGCCAGGAAAAAGAATACATTACTGTATGATTCCATTTATATAAAACTCTTAGAAATATCATTTTTAAAAAATTAAAAAGAAGGGGGGGAACTGGGTGGCTCAGTCGGTTAAATGTCCTACTTCGGATCAGGACATGATCTCACAGCTCTTGAGTTCGAGCCCTGCTCATCGGCCTCTGTGCTGACAGCTCAAAGCCTGGAGCCTGCTTCAGATTCTGTGTCTCTCTCTCTCTCTCTCTCTCTCTTTCCACTCCCCTCCCCGCCCCTGCTGTTCATGTTCGCTCGCTCTCTCTCAAAAATAAACATTAAAAAAATTTTTTTTAACTCTTGGAAATATAGTGACAGAAAGCAAATCAGTGGTTGCCTAGGGATGGGGGCAGGGGAAACAGTGCAGAGAAGCGAAGGGCAGGAGAGAAAGACTAAAAAGGGGAATAAAGAAACTTTTACGGATGAAGGATATGCTCATTACCTTAATTGTAGTGATGGTTTCATGGATGTATACATATGCCAAAACTCGGCAATTTATAAACTTTAAATATGAGAAATTTTTGAATGTCAAATATTCTTCAATAAAGCAATTAAAAACTAATCAAGAAGACTTATACATATGAAAAGTTAAAAAAAAAATTTTAATCTGTGTATGTATCCTCTAAGATGGCCAAAATGATCCCTGCCCCTTGCTATTTATGCCCATTTGTAATCTCTGCTTGCAACTGGGCTGTATTTAATGACTTGTTTCATTAAAACACACTACAGCAGATGTAAAGAGATGTCACTTCCAAGATTAAGTTACAAAAAAACACAGTAGTGTCCTTCTGCCTTGGACTCTCCACATGCTTGCTCTGTGAACTGTCCTATGGAGAAGCCCAGGATATAAGGAATGAGGGAGGCCTCTGCCTAAAAACTATCAAGGAATAAAGGCCCTCAGTCCAACAGCCTTCAAAGGGCTAAATCCAATAACTATATGATTGAGTTTGGAAGTTAATCCTCTCCCAGATGAACCTTCTGATGAGTACGCAGCCCCAGCCAACTGTCAGACTACAACATCATGTGAGACTGAGCCAGACGTACCTAACTAAACCATGTCTGGATTCCTGATCCACAGAAACTGTGAAATATCTATGTTTGTTTCTTTAAGCCACAAAATTTTGGAGTACACAGTTTGTTACAAAGTAACAGACAACTAATAAAAAATCTAAGTCACATTTATATAAAAGAAAGTCTTCAAAGCAATTATATCCATTTAGAACACATTCAGCTACAGTAACAGAACATTTGACTAAAACTGGATTAAACAGTCCAGACATGAGACAGTCCCAGGTTAGTACAGTATTTCAAAATGCCACCAGAGACCCAAGCCCTTTCTATTCAGGCTCTGACATTAAGGGACAGGTCTCCATCCTAATGCATGTTATTGTAGGGTTACAATATGATCTCATGTCCACTATGGAAAAGAAGGGGAAGGGGTTTTGCCTTTATCAGGAAAGTAAACACTTTCCTACAAACCTCAGAGATACTCTTTCACTTATATCTCACTCATCAGAACTGTTTTCCATAGCCACCCTTAGTTGCAAAGGAGTGTGGGAAGATGAGCATTTTTTTTTTTTTTTTTTAAGTAAGGCACACTGCTGCCTCAACAAAGTGTTTTGTTAGTAAAGAAGAAAGGGGCAGTGCTCATTACATAGGCAACCAGCAGTATGAGCCAAAGCAATACATTATATCATGGTAAAACCAAAAATATTACAGTTTGTTTAGAGAAGGCCAAACCCACTATAAGCTATGGGGCCTTGAGAAGGTTTCTGAAAAGAGAGATGTTTAGAATTTGGCTAAGTAGAAAGGAAGAGCAAGGGAATTCTCAAAGAGGATAAAGGAACAAAAAACCATGAAGACAGGAAAATGCAATAAGACCTGAAAGTATATTACCCTGTATAAAGTTTTAATTGTCATGATTAACTTTTCAACAAATTGCTGAGTGACAAATATGCATGTTGTTTCCTAGCATGGAAAAAATGTGGCATCACGTTTAAAAGATAAAACATGGTGGATCTGAATAGGTATTTCTCTAAGGAAGATATACAAATGGCCCATAAACACATGAAATGATGCTCAACATCACTAGTCACCAGGCAAATAGCAAAACCGTAACTAGATGCCACTTCACAACCACTAGGATGGCTAAAGTCAAAAAAGTCAGGTAATGATAAATTTCAGTGACGATGTAGTAAAACTGGAAGCTTCATGCACTGTAAAAATGGAAACTGGTGAAGCCAAATTAGAAAGAAGTATGGAAGTTCTTCAAACTAATCATGTTGTCATATGACCCAGAAAATCCCAAGAGAAATGAAAAAATGTCCACACAAAAACTTGAAAGTTTATAGCAACATTGCATATTAACAGTCAAAAGGTGAAAACAATCCAAATGGCCATTAACTGAGGAATGGATAAACAAAGTGTGCTATATTCATATAATGGAATATTATTTGGCCATAAAAAGGAATGAAGTACTTCTACTATAACATGGACAAACTTTGAAAACATTACATTAAATTAAAGAAGCCAGTTGAGAATGATACACATGCTGTGATTCCACTCATATGAAATGTCCAGAACAAGAAAATTTACAAGAGACAGAAAGTAGCTTACTGGTTGCCTATGGCTAAGGCAAGGATAAGTGGGCTTTGTCCACCTTGGTCCAAACCACCATTATTTCCTAGCTGGATTATTTCAATAACTTAACCTACTTGGTTTCCCTGCTTCCATTCTTTGTCCACTAATGGATTCTGAGTGCCTAGGATAGTTATCACAGAAGACAGTAGGTATTCAATAATTTAGTTGTTATTATTCTGACTCCCAAGTCCTATGTTCTTTTCCAGTTTGTTTCTCCTGATTTATTTTGCAAATATCATGGTAGGAGAGACAGTGCTACTCAGCATTCAAACTCCCTTCCTATTTTGGGGAACTGCTGGTACCAATAGGAGGCAGCTACCTCTCATCACAAAAACTGGAAACTCCATGGGACGCCTGGGTGGCTCAGTCAGTTAGGCATCTGACTCCTCTGATTTAGACTCAGGTCATGATCCCATAGGTTTAGGAGATTGAGCCCTGCACTGGGCTCTGTGCTGATAACACAGAGCCTGCTTGGGATTCTCTCTTTCTCTCTCTTTCTCTGCCCCTCCCTCTGCACTCACTCACTCTCTCTCTCTCTCTCTCAAAACAAATAAATAAACTTTAAAAAAAAAAAAAGAGAAGAAGAAAGAAAGAAACTGGACACCCCAATTACTTATTTCGCCAGTTCCCCTGGCAACTAGAGTGTGAGAATGTAACCCAGGCTTGGCCAGATCACATGTACCTCCACAAAATGTGACTGGTAGCTGGGACAGAAGTTTTTTGAGGGATTTTTAAGTTTGTTTTCTTTTCTTTGGCAGCAGCAACATCTGGTTCTTCAGCCTGAGTCAGAAGCACCAGTGGAATCATCTTCTGAGGTCAGCAATGTCAGTAGAGCTAGGTGCAGTGTTCATGGCTCTGGAGCAGCAGAATCCTCACCAGACAGGTTTCATGGTGTGACTTTGGCTGTGGTCTGGCTGTGTACCTTCCCTCGGTTCCTGCCTACTTTTAGAACTGGGTTTCCAGCCTTCCCAGTGATTCTGCAAATCCATCTTGTATCTTTCAAAAATTCCTTTTCTGCTAATGTCAGCCAGAGTTAATATGCATTGCTTATAGTTAAAAACAATGACTGACAGAGGGCTCCTTACAAACTAACTCTTTAACCTTCTTAAACCCATGAGCAACATTTTAAATAGTGGTATTTCAGGAGGATTTTCCTATGAAGAAATGTAATCTCACGTTACCTCCAGACAGAAATAAATTCATTTCCTTTATTATTCTTTTTTTTTTTAACTTTATGTATTTATTTTGAGAGAGAGAGAGCGTGTGTGGGGAAGGGACAGAGAGAGAGGGAGACAGAGAATCCCAAGCAGACTCCATGCTGCCAGCACAGAGCCCAACACAGAGCTCGGAACTCATGAAACCATGAGATCATGATCTGAGCTAAAACCAAGAGTCAGACACTTAATTGACTGAGCCACCCAGGTGCCCCTCCTTTACTGTTCCTTTAAAAAAAAAAAAAAATTTTTTTTTAACGTTTTTATTTTATTTTCTGAGAGACAGAGACAGAGCGCTAGTTGGGGAGGGGCAGAGAGAGAGGGAGACACAGAATCCGAAGCAGGCTCCAAGCTCTGAGCTGTCAGCACAGAGCCCAACGCGGGCTCGAACCCACGAACCGTGAGATCATGACCTGAGCTGAAGTCAGACGCTTAACCCACTGAGCCACCCAGGCGCCCCCCTCCTTTACTATTCTTGATTAACTTTTCCTGGTCCTGTTATCTTCTCGAGAATCAGAATTCTTCCTCGCCTCACTCCAAAACAAGTCCATTGCCTATTTCCCTGAAGTTCCATTTCTTACCTACACTATAAATTCCACATGGTAATTCACCCCCTCAGTTGCATAAAAGAATAAAAAAATACTTCATTAAAATGTATTGGAATCTTGTAGTACAGACTAAATGCATGTTCTTGGAAACAATCAAGATTTCCTTTAATAGCTGAATGAATAAACAAACTACAGCACAACTATGAAATGGAATATTATTTAGCAATAAAAAGAAATGAACTATCAAAAAAAAAATGAGCTATCAAGCCACCAAAAGACACGGAGGAAACCTAAATATACATTACTAAGTGAAAGAAGCCAATCTGAAAAGGCTATAGACTGTACGATTCCAACAATATCATATTCTGGGAAAGGCAAACTACAGAACAGTAAAAATACCAGTGGTTGCTAGGAGTTAGGGGAGAGGGAAGGATGGAGGGATAACTCCAGCACAGGAGATTTTTAGGGCAGTGAAACTATTCTGGAATCCTGCATTCTGTATCCTGTAATTGTGCATATATAACATTTATGCATTTGTCAAAATTCACAGAATATACAATATAAAATGTGAACCCTAATATATAGTATGAACTTTAATAACAAGAGATCAGTACTGACTCATCAATTATAACATGTACAACACTAACACAAAATTAAATAATAGGAGAAATTTTGTGTTTGGTGGGGTGTAGGGGGTGGTACAAGTGTCCCCATTTTTCAAAAGTTCATGTTATACCACTTTGTTTTTATGAAAGACCTACATTAGTACCTATTTTTGCTGAGAGAAATCTGAAGGGTATTTTGCTTTTACAAAAAAAAGATAAAAAGCAAAAAGAGTGTTCAGCATTCATTTTGCAGCAAGCCTTTATAGAGGCAGCATGCACCCAGAGCAGTGAGAGTGGCCCCAAGCTCCTTCCCTGGGAACTATACTCAGCATGTCAGCATCAAGCTCCATAGCATCGAACTGTACCTATGAGCATTTGTGCTTTACTTTGATGTATTTTGTGCATCCATTAGCAAGATGTGCCCTAAGGTATCAGAAAAGCCTAAGAAAGGTTACTTTTGGGGTCTAGAATCACTCAAAGATTTTTTCCACATAGGTTAATGGTAATTGCTTTTTTGCTTCACACCATTTTAGCTCACAAAAAGTTTCATAGGAATACTCCACTTTCAGATGGTGGGAGAAAACTATACAGCTGACCACTGAACAATGCAGAAGTTAGGGGCAACCCTCATGCAGTCAAAAATCCATATATAACTTTTGACTCCTGGGTGGCTCAGTTGATTTAGCCTCCGACTCTTGGTTTCAGCTCAGGTCATGATCCAAGGGTCGTGGGATCCAGCCCCACATCGGGCTCTGTGCTGAACGTGGAATCTGCTTGAAATTCTCTCTCTCTCTCTCTCTCTCTCTCTCTCACTAGTGCTCTCTCTGTCTCAAAAAAAAAAAAAAAGTAAGTGCTAATAGCCCACTGTTGACCAGAAGCCTTACCAATAACATAAATAGTTGATTAACACATATTTTTTATGCTATCATATACTGTATTCTTACAATAAAGTAAGTTAGGGGAAAGTAAATGTAGATAATTATAAGAGAAAGAAAATACATTTACAGTACCATATGTATAAAAAAAAAATGCACGTATACGTGAACTCATGAGGTTTAAACCCATGTTGTTAAAGGGTCAACCACATTTGGGAACTCTCTGTACCTCCCCACCCCTTTTTCTGTAACCCTAAAAGGAACTAAAATATTATAAAATAATATCATGATGTGGGAAGATGAAGGTTAAAACATTCTAAGATCCTTGCACTGTTTGGAAGAAAGAGATGTTGATTATCTCTAGACTTTGAATCAAATAATGCATGTTAAAAATTTAACGGAAACCACATAAGTTTAAATAAAAACAAATTTTTTTCTTACAAAGCAAATCTATAATTTTTTTAAGTGTGGTGGCTTACCTGAGATTCCAGAACCTCCAGCTTGCGTTTCCTTGCATGAAGAGCTTTACTTGGAAAAGCCCAATAATAATTAGACGTTCCAATCCTCTCACAGTCAACCATACCGTCATCAACTAAGCTTTGAAGGACTTCTTTTACTGACATAGCAGCTAAAAGAGATAATTTTTAAAGACTACATTAAGACACATCCTATATAATTAAAAGGCTAAAAACTAGGAAAATACCTGCAATAAATATTACAGAAGGGGTACTTAACAAAGGAGCTTTTAAAAATAAAAAATACTACAATGGAAAAACAAAAGTACATCAATGAACAAAAACAAAATATACACAGTCAACAAACAAAAATGTTTAACCCCACTAATAACTGAAGAAAGCAAAATAAAGCAATGACATATGATTTCTTGACTACAATATCATAAAAGATTTAGGGTAATGAGTAGCCTCATCATGGGTAGAGAATATGACAATATATATTGAAAACCTTAGATTTATGCATATCTTTTATGTAGAAATTCCACTATTTTAAATTCAACCAAAGAAAATGACAGACAAGCATAACGATGCTTGTCAAAGCACTGTTTTCAATAGCAAAAAACTGGAAACCAGTCCAATAACTGGACTTGTAATATCGTGGGGCGCCTGAGTGGCATAGTTGATTAAGCGTCTGACTCTTGATTTCGGCTCAAGTCATGATCTCACGGTTTGTGAGTTTGAGCCCTGCATTGGGCTCTGTGCTAAACTGCAGAGCCTCCTTGGGATTTTATCTCTGTCTCTCGGCCCCTCCTCCACTTGCTCTTTATCTCTCGCTCTCTCAAAATAAATAAAAACAACTTTAAAAAAAAGCATTTATTGTGACAGGATACTATACAATCATTAAATTTATGTTATAAAATATTTAATGGCATGGATATATATATACATTCAAAATGTAGTGTATAAAATATAAACAAATAAAGTTAAAATATGCACTAATGTGACAGAAGTTATCTTTAAGAGGCAATTTTTATTTCCTCTTTTTGTTCATTTTTCTTATTTTTTCCAACAGTGAACATGTTTTGCCTTCTTTGCTAAGAAAACTAACAAAAGAAAAAAAAACTTGTGAAAAATTAAACAATAAAACAATAAACTGAATATTACGGTTAAGGGTAAGATAAAAAATCAGAAAGAAGTTTTCAAAAGTAGCATATAAAAATGTAAAGTCAAATATGACTTTATTTGAAATTCATGAACAATTCTTACTTTCTATTAAGTAAAACTGTACTGAGAAATTATCCATATTTTTATGTCCACTTTAATTTTTTCTACAGATTCCTAAATATAATAAAATCTATTAGAAAACTAAAGATTTAATAAATTAAAAAAAAAATCGACACCGAATGTGCAAAACATTCAACCTCACTCGTAAAGAAATACGAAGTGAAATGAAATGTCAACGATTCTAAAAATGAAAACACAATTCTGAGAAATGAATGTGAATATAATTTGGAATAGCCTTTCCTGAAGGCACTTTGAGAATATGTATTAAATGTCTAAAACTACACAAGTCTCTATTTTCCACTCTATTTCTAGGAGCATTTCCTAATGAAGTGATAGGAGATGTGGGGGGGAAAAAAAGTATGGGTAAGGAGAGAAAGGGATGAATAGGTGGAGCACATTGAGATTTTAGGGCAGTAATAAAATCCTCTGCATGACACGATAATGATGGATCTGTGTCATTATACACTTGTCCAAACTCACAGAATGCAATGCAAACCATGGACTTTGAGGGATTAGGATGTGTCAGCTGTAACAAACGGACCACTGGTGAGTGATGCTGACAGCAGGAGAAGCTTTACATGTGGGGGAGCAGGAAGCATATGGGATATCTCTGTACCTTCCACTCAATTCTGCTATGACCCTAAAACTGCCCTAAAAAATCACGTTTTTAGAAAAAAATTCATAGATAGTATGTTACACATTAATTTTAGCAGCAAAGTTTGTGAACAACCTAGGTGTTCAACAAAAGGTAACAAGCTAAGCAAATTAGGGTATAGTGGGTGGTCACAGAATGAAACATTAGGAGATGCAGATGTTGTGCATCTTTTTTTTTTTTTAAGTTTATTTATTTATTTTGAGAGACAGAGGAGAAAAGGGAATCCCAAGCAGGCTCTGTGCTGTCAGCACAGAGCCCCACGAGGGGCTCAATCCCATGCAGTGAGATCATGACCTGAACAGAAATCAAGAGTGAGCCACCCAGGCACCCCACATCATTCTTTAAGCAAATGACATAATGAAATATAGATGACATAATGTTATATGAAAAATGCATGAACACAAAACTGCATATACAGGACAGTTCCCTCAAGAAAAAAAAAAAAAAAAAGAGATACATACATACATACATACACAAATAGAACCAAAGAATAAGACACCAAAATACACCAAAATGTTAACAGTGGTGATCCCAGAATAGAGGGCTTATGAACAATTTTTACTTATAAACATGTATAGCTTATACAATGAAAATAAGATTTAAATACATATATATATATACATATATATGTGTGTGTGTTATATATATATATATATATATATATACATATATATATATATATATACATATATATATACAACACACACACACACACACACACACACACACCATATATAGGGGGTTTAACAGTGACCCTTCAAAAGATAACCCCCAAATCCTGTGAATGTGACCTGATTTGGAAAAAGGGTCTGTATAGATGCAGTTAAGGATCATAGATGAAATCATCCATGTTTTAGGGTGGTATGGCCCAAATCCAATGACATATGTCCTTATAAGAGATAGAAATGGAGAAAATAAAGGGGAAGTCTACGTAAAAACAGAGGCAGAGATTAGAACAACGTGTCTATAAGCCAAGTACGGCTGACAGCCACCAGAAGCCAGGAGAGAAGCAGGAGACAGATTCTCCTTCAGAACCTCCAGAAGGAACCAACCCTACCAATACCCTGATTTTAGACTTCCGGCTTCCAAACTTTGAAAGAATAAATTCTACTGTGTTAAGCTACCAAGTTTGTGGTAATTTGTTACAAAAGCTTAGAAAACCACTACACCATGTAAAGATATGAAGTCACATTCAACAAATACAAGAACATAAATGAAATGTTTACTTCTCTTGAAGTATACCTATAAATAAATAAATGTGTGCATGCATGTGTGTATAGGTATAGGTATGCGTGCATATTCCATTTTAATTTTCCTAAAGCAGATACTCCAAACACAAGAATCATGGCCACAGCCTGAAGACATCATGTAAGGACTTTTATAAACATTCTTCACCTGTAGAAATTTATGTTTTCATAAAGTGAAAGACTGTTACAGAAAAGATGGCCAATATATCACAAAATGTCTCCGCACATCTTTGATACTCACTAATGCCTTTTTCTTTGGGAGCAATCTTCTCCATGTCTTTTAATTGAAACACATCTTTCTGTTTAAAAGAGTTTAAAAAAAGATGAAAAACATATATTTATTTTCTACTATATGTTCATATTTACCATAACTATATTAATAAAACTTTGTACTAAAAGTTGTGTCTGGTAATGAACAGTGTGACAGAATCAAGCATTTTAGAGCTAGAACAAACTGCAATTGTCTTGTTTGATACCTTCAACAGAATTTAAAAAGGGACAAATTTTGCATGAACATTCAATTCTTTAAAGTAACTGAAGATCAGAATGTAAAGAATATCTTCCCGTCGAGGTATAAAGACTACTTACAATGAATCACTTAACATGAAATAATCACCTTCTCGGACACTGTGATTTTAAGAAAACAGTGATTTGCTTAGCATGCATCGTACGTCACAGATTTAGCAGTTTTAACTAAAAGTAAAACAGACAACTGACGGGCGTCTACTTGAGATTCTCTTTCCCTCTGCCCCTCTCCCCAGCTTGCATGCGTGCACGCTCCCTCTCAAAAACAAAACAAAACAAAACAAACTCAGTGACTAGTGAACTTCTGGAAGCTGCTCACACTCATTAACATGCTGTTATTAACTGAAGGCAGGGCTGAAAAATTTTCAATCTGAAACAGCCAATTTTGATACTGAGAAAATGAACAATATCATAAAGGACAAAATAATCACCCTCACCACTCTCCCCAGCCTTCCACAGCCTAGTAAGAATTAAATCTACTTTTATTGCTGAGACCACAGGAAAAATATTTTAACTGTGTACAAGTCATAATCCTCACATACAAATTTCATCAATTTATCTTTCTAATCATCATTAATATGATACTCTGTTCTGAATTGCCAATGACTTTTAGTAAGTCATTGAAGGGAGGTAACATTAGTAAAATTACACTTAGAAGGCAGTTTTTAAAATAAAGGTTCCCAGAGTGTTTTGCTTGTTTTACTGAGAATCTGAATTATCAAAATGAAAATGTCCTTATTAATTTCATATTCTATTTTGCCATTTTCTCTTATCTTCTTCACATCTGTATATAATGAAAGTAGCCAGTAGAATGTGGTCAGACTAGACTTTGAAGGTCCTATCAAGTATTAGGCTAAGACATAGGAAATTAGTGTTTTTTGTAGGTCTAAGATTTGGACTTGAACTGGAAGAAGAAAAAAAAAAGCTACTGTTGAGCAACATGGTAAAAAAACCAGCTTCTAGAGCCAGGTGCCTGGATTTAAATCCTGGCTCTACCACTTAGGACCTGAAACTTCAAACATATTTCCCGTTAGTGGCAGACACAAATATCTGGAATAAATTAAGGAGGCCTATGATATGTAACACGATAGTCAGATTTATAAATGCAAAGAGGCAGCATTTAACACTGCCTAAAATCTAAAAATCAGATGATCCTCCCTGGATTTGAATCCTAGTGGTACTACCACTTTAATTTTTTGAGATCCAGGGCTGGCACCTTAGGCTGTGTCTCAGATGTCCTCATCTGTAGAATGAGGATCATAACAGTCCTGATAGCAAAGGATTAAAAAGGATGGAATCAGATAACCTACACCAAGCGCTGAGAGCAATGATTGGCACCTAGGAAGCACTCAGTTGATGTCCACAATTATCACTATTATTCCCAGGCAGAAAGGGGACACAATCAAATATATGCTTCAGAAAGATCATTTGGTGCCAGTGTGGTGTAGTAGGAGTTTGGACAGAAGTGACATTGGGGTAGGGTTCTTTCATACTCCATAGCTTCACAGAAACTAAAAATGTTTACATAATTTTATCCACTATTCAGGAAATTGATTAGCACTGATATTTAATAAAAAAAGGTACAGTTAACACTGAATGACATATACTTAAGGAGAAAATTACATAAAATACTAAAAATCTTAGAGAAAACAACTCACCGTCTCAAAAAATATTTCCATCATGCGGGCTCTCTTCTCCTCTGCACTCAGTCCCTTTTTCTTTGACTAAAGCACAAAAGTAAAAAAGTAGACACTGCATTAAAAAAACAAAAAACAAACAAAAAAACACTGCATTCTAAAACAACTTGATCTGAAACATCATCTGAAATGTTATGGTCTTGTCTGCCAATGAGTTTGATAACTCTCAGAGC
Organism: Panthera pardus; assembly: GCF_024362965.1. NCBI lineage: Eukaryota > Metazoa > Chordata > Mammalia > Carnivora > Felidae > Panthera > Panthera pardus. Next base: position 74,216,214 of record NW_026526688.1, read on the forward strand.
CAGGCCTCGAGACCCATTTAAACTACTATATGCCAAGCCCTGTGGTAGGTGCTGCCAGTAGAATAACAAGTGTGATTGTGACAGAGCCTGGCAGTTTATAGAAATTCAATATTTATCAAATGATCCAATGATAAGTCCCTGTATTTACCTTCAAAGGACTTATAATCTCTCAAAGAAAATAGATGTAACTAATAAATGATGGAAGTACATTCACAAATTGCTACCAAGTACAGAATTGGGGAGGGTTGAGGGCTATCTAGGAAGGCTAGAGATGAAAAGGATTTTGGCAAGTTGAGAAATGGTGAGGTGTCCTAGGCAGACCACACAAAGCCATGATGTTATGGAAGTACGTGGAAGGCATCAGAAAGCCAAGCACTCAGGGATGATTACTGCGTAGTGCATGTAGAGGGAGTGGCAGAGAAGGTGAGAAAGGTTGTCAGGGGCCAGATCACGGAAGGCTGACTGTCCAGCCAAAGAGAATGTATGTTATTCTTTCTAGACAATGAGAAGCTACTGGGTGAATTTCTAAAGCAGAAGAGTGACAAGATTAGAGTTACGTTTTAGTAAGATGGCATATAGTAGCATTGTGGAGGATAGGCTGGAGGAAGAAAAAAACCTATCCAAGTAGAAAACGGAAGCCTACTGAAGGTTTCTACTCTTCTGTAACTATAGTTTAGCCAATATAAAATTAAGATAATTAACACGTAACTAAAATGTCTGTTGATAATTCAATTTTATAATATATTGTATTTAGAACATATAAAGCTGAAATCCATATTTTTTTAAAACCAAATTCCCTCAATGCAAAGAGTCACAGAAAATAACAAAAGAGAGAATCATGTCTAATAGAGAATTCCACACTAATGTTTTTTAAGTCATCTGAATCTTTCTCAAGAATCACACAGGATTATGAGGCAACATAAACTGTTTAGTAAGAAGTTTAAAACACTTTACACCACTTTAAAAAAGCAGACATTAAAAACAAACAAAGACTGAGTCTTTGCAACTAAATATTCCATTGGAAAATGAAAGCCTATAATAGACAGGGACAGGGATTTGAAATTGCCATCCTGAATACAAACCAGAGTCCATAAGTCTTTATTCTACTTGCAGAACCTAGAAACCCCACTAACTGATTTTCACAGCAGTAAAATTATCACGTGTTCCTGGATGAACTGTATAGATAAAATAAGTAGGATTAATGTTGATATTTCTCTTTTTTCTCTGTCTACTCTTGAACACTATAGTTCCCCCTAGGTTCTCTATCGATCCCCTCATCTCCTCACACTTTTCTTTGATCTTATCTGCTTTTATGGTTTTAACAAACACTTATGCTGAATCCTCCAATCGTAAATCGGTCTCTGAAGTATGCTCCTGAGCTACAATCTCATGTATCTACCTGCCTACTGGACAGACTTCAAACTCAGAGGGTTTCAACTGAACTCTTCTTCTCCCACATCTACTCCCCAAACCTGCTGTTCCAGGTCTTGAGCTCAGTTAGATACCACCTTGTCACCTAAGCCAGAGGCCTGGCAGTCGTCCCAGGTTCTTTCATCCCTCTTACTCTATATCAGACCAATCACCAAGTTCTGCCAATTTTAGTGCTTAACTATTCCTCAAATCTATCCAGTCTGCTCCATCCCTATAACCCCTACCTCGATTCAGGCCTTCATTATGTGTGCTGTCTCCTGCAACATTCCTGCAGGCCCCCTCGCCACACTTTGTCTCACCCTCTAAGTCCACATTCCACACTGCCAAGAAGCAAATCTAACTATGCCTCTCCTTGCTTTTTCAGTGTTTCCGAACCATCCAGAAGTATCCAATCATTCTACAAGGCCCTTTATCACCTGACCCCAATTCCCCACATCAAATTTGACCATACCATGGAGAGTTAAGCCACTTGAGCTGTAATACAAAAATCAGATGGTCCCTGACTTACTATGGTTCCACTTTTTCAACTTTACCATAGTGTGAAAGTGATACACATTCAATAGAAACCATACTTCAAATTTTGAATCTGAATCTTTTCTCAGGCTAGTGATAGGAAGTACAATACTCTCATGAGGCTGGGCAGCCACACGACCATGAGGGTACACAATCAATACACTTACAATCATTCTGTTTTTCACTTTCAGTACACTTTTCAATAAATTACATGAGATATTTAATACTTTACTATAAAATAGGCTTTGTCTTAGATGCTTTTGCCCAGCTATAGGCTAATGTATAAGTGTTCTGAGCATGTTTAAGGTAGGCTAGGCTAAGCTATGATGCTCCATAGGTTAGGCGTATTAAATGCATTTTTGACTTAATGATATTTTCAGATTACAGTGGGTTTATCAGGGTGTAACTCCATTGTGAGTTGAGGAAGATCTGTACTTGTAATTCTCCACTCGCAGCATGCTCTTTCCCATTTTTATGTCTTTCACAAAGTGTTCTAAAACACCTGTTCCTCTCTCCTATTCGAAACTCCAAAAAAAATCTCCTAAAGCTTAGTTTAAGCATTCTGTGAAAGAGCTTCCCCTGAGCTCACAGGACAGGCTGAGTGTCATCCCATGTGTTCCCAGAACACAACTTTATCAAATCAATTTGTATACTTGTCTTTCTCAGCAGACTGAAAACTTCAGAACATGCATTGCCCTTGCCTTCCTAGAGCTTAGTGCTAGGTTAGAGCAGACACAAAGGCCATCCCTTGACTTCAGGACCATGTACCCACAGCCCTAACTCTAAACTTTGAGACTGTTCAGGCTCCCAAACCCCACAACATCCTCTGCACTCCCATATATGACACAGGGTAAATTAATAATAAAGAATTCTGTGCTAACCATTTATGGCCTTTCCTGGAGAGATAAATCACAGAAATCTCAGGTGGACAAGCTCCAAAAAACCATATAGATCTATTTGCTAAACCTGGAGTCAACAGCTGGCATTCAATACTGCTTTAATTAGCCTCCCTTCACACTGGCCTCAGCAGTATCAAAACAACCAAGCATGAAATCCACACCCAGTTCGAAGGCTCTTTTGGTTCATTTTTCTAGTCCAAAGGGTTTCAAACTGCCATTAGAAGTATCTCAGGAGCTTTTCAAAAATACTGATACCAAGGCACATGCCATATGAACTGAATCAGAATCTCTGAGACCAGACCGTGGTCTGGGCATGCATATCTTACAAAGCCTCTCCAGGTGCTTTAACTCCCCAGGGTTGAGAACACTGCTCTTCTCACCCCAGAATCTAGAGACAGGTCAGGGGTACTGGGTGGCAGCGAGGATCCCTTTAGGACTAGTCTGTAGCTACATCAGTGGAAAACAGATCCAAAGCTTTAAATGGGTCCTAACATTTTGGTATTATTAAACAGCTCCTTGGAGAGACTCATGGACTCCACAACAATCTGCCCACCAGAAGCAGACAATGAGGAGAGTCTAGTGTCCTGGAGGCACACAGTTTTAGGAAAGTTCATATCAGTTCAGAAGCTATGAAAGTTACTCAAGAAATATGGATGAGCTGTATTATCCATTAACATTGTTTTCAGGCTAATTTACTCATCAGTCTCTTTTATGACTAGAAATAGTTTTTATTATTAACCACAGTAGGAGAGTATCATGGCCAGAATGAAAATAACTAACGTAAAAGGATACCATACTAATTCATATCTAGAAATTTCTCCCAAAAAAATCAACAAGGGCTTACTTAATAGTTAACATTAAAGAAAATCTGCTGACAACATAAGTTAGAGATATATTCAAATTAGTGTGTATATATATATATATGTATAGATATCTATCTATATATTCAAATAAAGATATATTGAATATATATATTCAAATATGTATATATATTCAAATTAGTAAGTAAGGGGACTCAAGACTTGACCTGAGGACAACAAAGCTTCCTGGTCAACTAACATATAGCTATCCCCACTTTTCAGAAGATTTACATTAGTACCTATTTTCACTAACCAAAAGAAATCCTAAGAGCATTTTCTTTTTTTTTTTTTAATTTTTTTTTTCAACATTTATTTTTGGGACAGAGAGAGACAGAGCATGAACGGGGGAGGGACAGAGAGAAAGGGAGACACAGAATCGGAAAGAGGCTCCAGGCTCTGAGCCATCAGCCCAGAGCCTGACGCGGGGCTCGAACTCACGGACCGTGAGATCGTGACCTGGCTGAAGTCGGACGCTTAACCGACTGCGCCACCCAGGCGCCCCAAGAGCATTTTCACTTGTACGGAAAAAAGACAAAAAGTGAAGAACCAGTGTTCAGCGTTTGGTTTAGGAATGGCTCCACCAAGCTCCTTCCCTGGGAACTACATTCAGCATCTCAAGCATAAGCCACCACAGTTTTGAACTGTGTCTGTGAGTATCTGCACTGGCAAGATGTATCCTAGGGTATGTGAAAAGCCTGAGAGAAAAAAATTCTTTAAAGTTTTAAAAAATTAAAAAAGAGAAAGCCTAAGAGGGTTGTTTTTTTTTTTTTTTTTAGGTCTCAGAAATGCTCAAAGATTTTTTTTCCGGGGCGCCTGGGTGGCTCAGTCGGTTAAGCGGCCGACTTCGGCTCAGGTCACCATCTCGCTGTCCGTGAGTTCGACCCTGCGTCGGGCTCTGTGCGGACAGCTCAGAGCCTGGAGCCTGTTTCAGATTCTGTGTCTCCCTCTCTCTGACCCTCCCCTGTTCATGCTCTGTCTCTCCCTGTCTCAAAAATAAATAAAATGTTAAAAAAAAAAAATTAAAAAAAAAAGATTTTTTTCCATATAAATTAATAATTGCTGCTGCTGCTTCCCCTTACATCATTTCAGATGACAAAAGGCTTCATAGGAACACTACTCTTTCAAAGAGTGGGGGAAACCTGTATTTTAAACCACTTAAAAAACCATACACCTAAGGAACCTTCTCCAATTAGGAGTTACAGATTCCCAAAATCAGCTCTGTTTACCAATTACAATACAACTTTGAAAAATTAAAAGTAGATGATATCTGTTGCCCTCAGAAGTGGCAGAGTACGTTACATCTCTCCAATTCCAAATATATGCCTGTACTTGTTTACCCACCAAGCCCAACCGAATCAAAACTGGGATTAATTCAAAATCAGGAAAGGGAACAAAACTTTCTTTGATCAACATAACACTAAACGTACTTCCTGAGCATACATTTAAAAAATAGGATGTATCTCCAAGTTTTATTCTATTTCATGTTTCTCCACTATCAGAGGTAAGCATCTGGAAATAGTTAACAGCATTACTACCATTTAGAATCAGGTGATTCGTATGTAAAGAGACATTAGGTAAAAGGATAAAGTTAATGCATTTGTGCTGCATAGTTCTCAATGGTCAGTTGTGTTAGGCCAGTAACACTACTGAGAAATACACTACCACACAGCATGGGTAACAGATTGAAGTGTGCTCCTGTTTGGCTTCTGAGATCGTTTTATGCCCAGGTGGCAGCGTTGTTAGTTTAACCACAAAGAAGCCGTTATCAGTTGTAATTACATCTGGACAAGTATCTTCAAATAAGTACCATACAACCTAGATCCTTGCCCAGCAAAATAACGGCCACTTAACTAAATTAAGATATTAAAATCTTAGATTCATTTAATTAGATGTTGATTCTCTGCCAACAGAGGCAGAAAAAAAAAAATGACATGAAACTGAAGTTTATGGAAATGATTTGATGAGGGGCTTCTGGGTGGCTCAGTGGGTTGGGCCTCCAGCTCTTAATTTCGGCTCAGGTCATGATCCCGGGGTCTTAGGATCAGGCCCCGCCACCGACCCTGAGCTGAGCATGGAGCCTACTTGGGATTCTCGCTCTCTCTTCCTCACTCTAACCCTCTCCCCCGCTCGCTCTCTCTCTCTCTCAAATTAAAAAAAAAAAAAAAAAAAATTTTAATGATTGGACGAGCTAAAAGACATTAAATTCACAAAGATACAAGCACGCCTTGGAATCTTACCAGGACTTAACCGACCATGGTATGCAGGGAAGGCTAACTCAGCGCAGTGCTTCCCTAATAAACGGACTAACTCCTTACCAACCAGCAGTTCAGAGCACAAAAGGACATCGATTCCAGCCCTTTGGTAAAAGAACAACGGATTTTCAAAGAAATCTTACTGGCATAAAGTGAAGATTCGTTAGGTTACTTCTGAAACCGTGAGCCACTCAGAAACGTGCTCTACAAACCATGATACACAGCACTCGTCTAAGACCCAAGATGCTTGCTCGCTCACACCTTTCCCGGTTCTTCCTAAGAGGCCGCACCTTTGGCAGCAGAATCCGGGGAGCCTGGTGCAATGGTTCTGAAGCGACTCGTGCTTTGGCCAGGTCGCTAAGTTTGTGAGACACTCGGGTCACGTTCGCGAACGCCTCCGGATTTTAGCCTAACCCGCCTTGGAAGGCTCTGGGGACAGCGCGGGGCGCGCAAGGGCGGGAAGGCGGCGGACGCCCCGCGGCCTAAGGGTAGCAGGCCCGGGGCCACGCCTCAGCCTCTGGGCTCCGGCCGCGTCGACCTGGCGGCCCCTCCATGGGAGCCAAGCCCCCGAAACCCCGCCGAGGCCTAAAGCTGCCGAGGAGCTCCGCCGCCTCGAGAGTGGGGAGGAGCGGGACCCTGAGGCTCGGCCTCAGTTCTTACCATAGCGGATCTTCCGAAGGCTGGGCCTGCGCGAAGCGAGGGGCGGGGCGGGACTAGACGGGTTTGATTTTGGCGCGGACACCGCCAGGGGGCGGAGCAGCGACCAGGAAGAGGTGGGACGGGGGCCGACCTCCGCTCCAACGGTGCGCGGCGACCCCTGGCGGCTCGGCGGAGCGGCCGGCCGGAGAGGGGCGGGGTCGGCCAGGGCGCTGCTTGGACTGGTCTCTCTGCGCTCCTGCCTCTGCTCTGATGTAGATAGAATGTGACTCCTTTTTTTAGAAAGTCTTAAGCCCTCACTTTAGGGCACGTTTTCCTCGCGCTGCAGAAACCCGGCCTAAAGTTGGCCTTAAAAAATAGAGGCGATTTGGCTGTCGAGGAAGGAAGCGCTGCCCCCATCCACCCGGATTTGCCCAGCCTAAGGCAGACTTTGTTCTCTCCTAATTTTACCCCTCTTCTTTGCAGCTCTCTTCAGTGTTTTCCCAGTTTTTAAATATCGCTTTGTGTTGTCTGTTTTCCCCCTAGGTTTATTTGTTTTAAATAAACAAAATAATGAGCTTCAAATGAAAGCCGTGGAAAAGCTGCTACCTCACGACCTGAAAATACATGAATATTCAGGTCTGAAGCTCGGGTGTGTTAGCCTAAAGGCGCTACAAAATTAACTCAGACTTATCAGTTATTTTGAAAATTATTGTACGTTATTTTGAACTATTTTAAAGTACAGTAATTTTACCGAAAACATAGAGTGGCATCTAAAGTGAGAATTTTTATCTCTTATTGCTTCTTTAAGAAACAGAAGCAAAGACGGGGCACCGGGTGGCTCAGTCGGTTGAGCTTTGGGCTCAGGTCATGATCTTGCAGCTCGTGAGTTCAAGCCCTGCGTTGGGCTCTGTGCTGACAGCTCAGAGCCTGGAGCCTGCTTCGGATCCTGTGTCTCCCTCTCTCTCTGCCCCTACCCCACTCGCATTCTGTCTCTGTCTCTCTCAAAAAAAAATAAACAGGGGCGCCTGGGTGGCTCAGTTGGTTGAGCAACGGACTTCGGCTCAGGTCACGATCTCGTGGTTTGTGAGTTCGAGCCCCTCATCAGCCTCTGTGCTAACAGCTCAGATCCTGAAGCCTGATTCAGATTCTGTGTCTTCCCCTCTCTCTGCCCCTCCCCTGCTCACGCTCAGTGTCTCTCTCTGTCTCTCAATAATAAATAAATTAAAAAAAAAAATAGGGGTGTCTGGGTGGCTCAGTTGGTTAAGCGGCTGACTTCAGCCCAGGTCATGATCTCGTGGTCCGTGAGTTCGAGCCCCGCGTCGGGCTCTGTGCTGACAGCTCAGAGCTTGGAGCCTGTTTCAGATTCTGTGTCTCCCTCTCTCTCTCTCTCTCTCTGACCCTCCCCTGTTCATGCTTTGTCTCTCTCTGTCTCAAAAATAAATAAACGTTAAAACAATTTTTTTTTAAATAATAAACATTAAAAAAAACCTTTTTTTTAAGAAACAGAAGCAAGGGGCACCTGAGTGGTTCAGTGGGTTGTGTTTCTGACTCTTGATCTCCACTCAGGTCATGATCTCACAGTTTGTGGGTTCGAGATCTGAGCATGCATTGGATTCTCTCTCTATCTCCTTCTTTCTGCCCTATCCCTGTTCACACTCTCTCTCTCTCTCTCTCAAAATAAATAAGTAAGCACTAAAAAAAGAAAGAAAGAAAGAAAGAAAGAAAGAAAGAAAGAAAGAAAGAAAGAAAAAGAAAAGAAACATAAGCAAGGGAAGGGTTATATTGGTTGCTTAGAGTTCCATTAATTTAGTTTTCCCTAGGGTGTGTTAGGATACCATATGATTGATGGTACATGAGATGATTTTAAAATAGTAAATGGGTAGCCATTTAATACATGTTTTTTGTTTTGTTTTGTTTTGTTTTTTTTAATTTTTTTTTTCAACGTTTTTTATTTATTTTTGGGACAGAGAGAGAGACAGAGCATGAATGGGGGAGGGGCAGAGAGAGAGAGAGGGAGACACAGAATCGGAAACAGGCTCCAGGCTCCGAGCCATCAGGCCAGAGCCTGACGCGGGGCTCGAACTCACGGACCGCGAGATCGTGACCTGGCTGAAGTCGGACGCTTAACCGACTGCGCCACCCAGGCGCCCCTAATACATGTTTTAATATGTACTAGAAAAAGTATAAGTAGCACATTATACTCCAGAGTTCTCATGCATTTCTCTAGATTTGGATGAAGTAGGTATGTCAAAAAAACAAAAATGATATTTAAGAAAATATGAAGTAATTGCACTGGAGATATATAGATTTGACAAAAACCATAAAGGTGATGCTTGTGGGAAGAGTTGCCTTACTTGGCTCTCGAACTGCCATACCTCTTCCCTCCAACAGGAATGGCCTTTTTCCATTTGGCTTATTCTAATCTCCCTTTAGATAGCTCATATGTCTGGGAGATCTGACAGGATTCGCTTCAGGAATCTTTTTCCGTGCTTCCCCTCTCCCAGGGCACAAGCAGATAGAGGGTCTTCCGCGGTATGCTATAGCAATCTGCAATTTTTAAAAAAATTTTTTTTAACGTTTATTTATTTTTGAGACAGAGAGAGACAGAGCATGAACGGGGGAGGGTCAGAGAGAGAGGGAGACACAGAATCTGAAGCAGGCTCCAGGCTCTCAGCTGTCAGCACAGAGCCGACGCGGGCCTCGAACTCACAGACTGTGAGATCATGACCTGAGCCGAAGTCGGACGCTCAACCAACTGAGCCACCCAGGCGCCCCAGCAATCTGCAATTTTATCATAGCACCCCACATTCATTCTATAACTGTTTTCTTGGACAGCTTCCCTGAAACATCAAACTCCTTTCTGTGGCAGAGGTTAACCCAACGATCTTGGTGTCACTAAGACCTAGCACAGTGCCCAACAGATGGTCAACACTCAATAAATGTGTATCAAATAAATGTACGAGGTATTTAAGAACACCGTCTCTTCATTGACTTGGGGATAACTGGATATAGTTTTCAGTTGAAAAATCAAAGGATACTTTACTTTATTAAAATCTTAATTATTGGGGCACCTGGGTGGATCGGCCGGTTGGGCGACTGACTTCGGCTCAGGTCATGATCTCACAGTTTGTGGGTTCAAGCCCCGCATCGGGCTCCGTGCTCACAGCTCAGAGCCTGGAGCCTGCTTCCGATTCTGTGTCTCCCTCTCTCTGCACCTCCCCTGCTCGTGCTCTGTCTCTCTCTGACTCTCAACAAATAAATAAATGTTAGCAAAAAAAAATTTTTTTTTAATCTTATTTGTATTGGGTAATGCCTTCCCATTCATTATCCTTACCAATAGAAATTTGAAATTATCATATATACCATTCGGATGTGTTAAATTAAACAAGGAAGCCATTAGACTCTATTGTGTGGCTCTAATGCTGCGGCAGCCTACAAGGGCAAACCCAAATCTAAGCCTGTAAATGCCCTGAGGTTAGGAAATCAGAACACTAACGACAATTGCATCAGTCAACAAGACTTTAAGCTTTAGTGAATCGAATAATTCCTTTGGTTCTGTACTCTGTGTAAGTCATTCCGCGGGCTCCTGTCGCCAGAGCAGTCCTACCCACTTCTGGTTTGGCACTGCTTGATTAGAACTGATTTTGCTCAGACTCCTAAAATCTTTAATATGCCTCAGTTTATCTTTTAATGATGTCTAGAGATACCCCAAGTTTTGTAATATTACGGAGCAGGCAGATGTAGTATACAGGTTTTTAAGTATGGTAGATAAATATTTGCAGCATCTGAGAGGAACCCATGACTTTGGATCCCGTATCCACCATCTAGCATCTGTTTTTGTACCCAGATGGCATTTATTTATTGTCCAAATTTGTGTTTTACAAAATCCTTAAGCATACATTAAGTTCATTCTTTTTACTTTATCTGCTGCCTGCAAAGTGTGTGAAGATGAACCAGACAGGTCACGCCAGTAAGGGGTTTGTTTTAGTCAGAACTGCTCTCCCATCTCAGCACCTTTGCCCAAGACCCTGCTCTACAGAGGGACCTGTTGCCCTTACTCCAGCCACAACCCTCCCCACAGGCAAGCAATCTGCAGGGCCAAAGAGATGTGCCCACCTGTCACAACCCCTCTTCTAGACTGGGAACCTGGAAACCCAGAATCCCCTGAATTTCCGCCAAAACAGAGCTTGAGACAAAGACGTGCTGGTAATTTATTTGGGAGTGAGGAGGCAGCAAGGGTGAGATGCGAAAGGAGCAAAACCACTAAACATGTGTGCACTTCTCTGTGTGGGTATTTAAAAATCTTTTAAATCTCCTTTGTGGAAGGAAAGAACACAGGAGAGATGGGATCTGAGGACAGAACTCCACTGGAGAGGACACTCTGACTCTCTAGGTCCCTTCCAGGCCCTTGGCCACGTTCTGTCTTTAAACCCCCAGCATTCTTGCTACACACAGGTGTGGTTCTTGCCATTCCATCTAATGAACTCTCTGCCATCTGGGCCATGCCTGACTCGACCAGGGCTAGGCGCTCGTGCCAAAGGCAGAGTGTACAGGGTGAACATAGAGCAAGCCCCTTGCCTTTGAGGTGGCCAAGGTAGCCTTGGACAGTGACAAATTGACTCAATTGGGTCTTCTCTTGGGAAAGATGAGTACTAAGTGCACATGGAGTGGGTTACTCATTGAACAGTAGCTGTATCCTAAATGGCCCTGAATTGTAGTTACACTTCTCTGAGATTCCAGATGTGCACCCATTTTAGAATACCAGACCTCAGAACGACACCACCAAGGAGAAGAGACACATTCTCCCTTCTCCGGTTCCCTTGCTTTCTCAGGAAATATACTCCAAACTGAAGATAACCTTCTCATGGCCCTTCCTTGAAATTCTGAAAAGCATGACCTCTAGAAGAAACTTCTTATTAAGGAAGCAGGAAAAGAAAGTAATTTGGAAAAGACAGAGGGAAAAGTCTACAAGGTAGGAAAAGGAGGAGAATAAAAAACCGTGAAAGGAGAACATTTCAAATAAGAAATAGTCAACATTAAAAAAATTTTTTTAATGTTTATTTTTGAGAGAAAAAGAGAGTGCATGAGTGGGGGAGGGATGGGGGGGCAGAGGATCCAAAGTGGGCTCTGCAATGACAGCAGACAGCCTGATGTGGGGCTCGAACTCACGAACTGAGAGATCATGACCTGAGTCGAAACCAAGAGTCGGATGCCCAACCGACTGAGCCACCCAGGTGCCCCAAGAAATAGTCACCGTTATCAACTTCTCAGTCATCCCACATCCCCTGAGTTAAAAATGACAATGCTATTGTATCATTTTTGCAGAGCATCGGTTTCAACGAGGGCTCCTGGAAGCTGGAAAAATCTCAGATGGTCTGTGGCTCTCCAAAGGGCTATAGTACACAAACAGATACACGGTACATCTCTGGTAGTAACATTTCATGGAGTGGGGATAGGGGAGATTAGGAAAAAATGTATAAGAGATCTCCTTAGGGGGATGATAATGGAAAAAAGGTTGAGAAACACTGGTGTGGAGTAAGTATACAATTTATCATCCAAACGGGCACATCTGAGAACGAAAGGGACTGTTATTTATAATTATGTGGCATAAAGCAGGATTGTGCCCATGAATCATGTGATAACTCAGAACTTCCCTTGTGTTTTATTAACACTTCTCTTATGGCTCTTACCTTAATTTGCTCTGTATCATAGTTTCTAATCATTCCATCTGGGAGAACAGGCACAGTAAGGAACTTACTCCTTTTTGTAGCCCAGTCTCATTTCTCCTCATTTCTTCTTGAGCATTCTGTGGCCTCACGACATTGAACTACTTGTTCTTTCCTGGACATCTCATGCTCTCTCGCCATCTTTTACCAAGTGTTGGCTCATAAGTGGTCCGGCGGCAACACCAGCCCTCTGCCTTCCTCTGGGGCAAGTTCTTACCTGCCAGTTCCCTCAGCCCCATCCAGTGACCCCTGCCACCCTCCATTCCTGGCAGGAGGCTGGGGCCCAAGCCATGGGGAAGTCTGAGTCATGGTGTGGGGTCCTAGGTGCCCATGAGGGTCTCTACTTAGCCATCAAGTATCCTTATGCCCCAGGGAGCAGGACATTAAATAGCAAATAAAAACCACCACCACAGGTCAAGAGGCCACAGAAAAAAGGAAAAAGCCTTTTACATTCTTTTTGAAGGAGGGTTCCTGCATTTTCATTTTGCATCAGCCCCCACAAATTATGTAGCCAGCCATTATATATTATGTATGATATATCTTCACACATGTACACACACACATATATGTATATATATACACACACTGAACATGAATACACACACACACACACACACACACACACACATTCATGTAAGTTTCATTCCAGTAGAATTAAAGCTCCATGAGAATAGGGACTTTTTAGTTTGCTGCTGTTCCCTAGTGGCTAGAACATACTAGACTCAGTAAATATTTGCTAATGAATGCATATAAAAGCAGCTCATGGTATTATAATTACCTGGCCTGGTTCACTAACCAAACTGCAAGCTCTTAGAGGCCACAGGCTTTACCTCATCTTTATATCCCTTACACCTACCTTAAACCCTGGTGTATCACAAGTGCTTAGACTTTTGTCCAATGACAGCAACAACAAAAAAAGGCAGTAGCGTGGGGTAGAGGATAGAATATCATTTGCCCTTCCTGCCTCTTCACTTAGGGTAAATAATACACTGCAGCTTTAGTCGAACTTGGCTGCTCTGGAAAGGAGTGCAGCTGGCTTTATGGGAAATGAGTTCTCAAAGGATAATTTGAGAGATGCTTAAACGTGGGACAACTGGCTTTTATCAGGGATGCCATGCTCTCTGCATCTGAAAATCTCCAAATGGCCCATGATGGCAGTGGTGCCTGCTTGGTTTAAAGAAAAAATAAGTGAAGAATGGATGCAGGATTAAATAAAACCAATATCCGCAGTTACATGTTTGGCCTTTTTCTCATTTCTATTTCATCTGTCCTTCCAAGACTGACTCAGTCTCCTCTTGTAGAGTTACAAACTATTAGAGGTTTTTTTAACCCTCCAAAAAAACAAAACAAGAAATTTTTGTTGTGTCCCTCCATTGTTCACAAAGGATATTCAAAAGAAAATTTTAGTATTCCAGACTAAACGAAAAATCAAAAAGCCTATAAATAAAAAAGTTCTATGCATATATATGTAAGGCGATGACTTATTTATAATTAATGAAGAAAGACAAGAGTCCGTTATAGGAGAACAAAAGATCAAATATCAAACCCATACACCACTCAAGTTGAGAGCTTATCTGTCCTTAAGTCTTGTGGGGAAGATACCTGACCTATAGGTTAGCAGTATTAAAATGACAACTTTGACTTTATGAATAGAGACCAATGTAAATTTTATTCGATTTATGAAAGCCAGGGCACCTGGCTGGCTCAGTCAGTTCAGCTTCTGACTTTGGCTCGGGTCATGATCTCACAGTCTGTGGGTTCGAGCCCTACTTCAGGCTCCGTGCTGACAGCTCAGAGCCTGGAACCTGCTTTGGATTCTGTCTCCCTCCCCCTCTGCCCCTCCCCCACTCACACTCTCTCTCTCTCTCTCTCTCTCTCGCTCTCTCAAAAATAAATAAACGTTAAAAAAAAAAAAGAAAGAAAGAAAGAAAGAAAGAAAGAAAGAAAGAAAGCAAGCCAGTTGAAACTATCTTCTTTGGAAGGACATGACATAGTGATACCCTATTATTTGTACATTTATCATCAGGTTCCTTTACAACCAAGCCTCCAGAGGCCTGTCTGGACGTAATCTTTAGATGTTGTGAGTACTGCTCAAAATGCTTGGCCATTAGCTTGATGGAATATAAAAAATTGTATTGTAGGGGAGCCTAGGTGGTTCAGTCAGTTAAGTGTCCAACTTCAGCTCAGGTTATATCTCGAAGTTGGTGAGTTTGAGCCCCACATCAGGCTGTCTGCTCTCAGCATGGAGCCCACTTTGGATCCTCTGTCCCCCTCTCTCTCTGCCTATCCCCTGCTCGTGTTATCTCTATCTCAAAAATAAATAAAATATTTTAAAAATAAATGAATAAATAAACCCCTAACCTCTAAAAGAAACCTTTTATTGTAATGAATTTTATTTTAATTAAATTTTGGAACCTAAAGCCAATTATTTGCAGCGAGGTCCCTTTCTAGTTCTTCACCCCCTAGAAATGTGACCACCCTGATGCCAGAAGGTCTGTCCTGTGATTCTTTAAGGATTATAAGCATATTGCTTTGGGTCTATTTGGACTTCTAAATATATTTGCTAGACATACATGTCATGATTTTCCAAATTCCTGCTTAAGATACATCCTAAATGCTCACCTGATTATTAGCATCGTAAACAACAAAAATTTCACTATGCTTTTCTCACTTTTATAAACAGTTTGTTTGAGGTATTGATATCTTCCCCGTATTGTAGAACATTCCTTCATTTCCCTTTACTAAAAAAGCAAACAATACATAAACATTCACCCTGGAAATGGAGAAAACAAGCTTTATTATAATGATTTGAGATTTTGTGCATGGTAAAGGTATACACATGAATCTTGTTTCTCCTATGTTTCAAGACAGAATTAATTTAAAGTTTTATTGTAGACTAAAGCATCCAAAATACTGTGGTACATATGTAGCTACGGACATACAAACACTTTGATGCACAGCGTTCATTCTTTTCTTTAAATAGGCAGTCAGCATTTCGATTCATAAAAGAACAAATGAGAATATATCAGTTTCAATGTCAGAGCGCGCAAGACTTAGTGTTCTATACACAAAACGTATGAAACAGACCTAAAAAGATGGAATGTACAAAATTTAAAAAGAAACAAAGGAAGCAGAAATCCTTTATACTCATACATAGGATTGAAAGGCTATAGAATTGAAAATGATATAAAGAATTCCATTACAAGAATACACTCTGTTGATGACAGAACATTCCCATGTCATAAAGCAAAAGCATTGAGTTTAAGGCTGTGTTGCTTTTGAAAGTTAATGGACGTGCTGTACATTCATTGGGACAACATAGCCAATTTATTAATCTATTTTAGAATATTAATAGCTTTCATACATTCTCCACAAACAGACCACACAATCACTGCCACACAGTTCATCTTCAGAAAGTTTAAGATTAACATCATGATTTGTAGCTTACTGTCATTTAAAACAAAACAAAAAAATCATTTATTTATACCAAACAAATCTTTAATGGGCACTTAGTTTCCTTTATGGCAATACTAGATTCCTAGTTATCAAAAATATTAAAATAATTGTAAAGTTTAAAACCCTGCAACATTTACAGAATGCAACAGTATTACGACTTTCGATTTTAAGCAAAATTAGATGATGTTCTCAAGCAAACAGCTTCAATTTTCTCCTACCTGGAAATGTCTTGTTAAATTAGTAAACTAAAAATGCTCCTCCCTTTCCAGAAGCTGGTGAATAGGGAGGATACTATAGAGTCCAAATGTACAAAAAGGTTTTTCCCTTTTGAAGTAATCTGCACATTCCCTAATACTTATTTGCTATTTCCTCCAATTAACTCGGTAGGTATTAGCAAAGCATTTATGTGAATCCTTCCATGTTAGGATCCATAGACACTTGCTACTATACTGTTATTCCAGCCAACTTCATGTGAGGACATACCCTGTATATTTAGTAGTAGAAGCAACTGTGTTCTGGTTGCATGGACCTGTAGTATTTATTTGTCTCAAATCTAGTCAAAGAGTAAATTAAAATAAGGAAACTTGGGGATTTGTTTAGTTACTGGAGACTAAAGTTTGATCAAGATACCAAGTACCATTTTAAAAAATGGTGAACAGTCATAAAGGCTTTTTATTCATGTGTTTCTGGATGGCCAGGTCACCATGTCCCCCAAGCCCAGCAGGGGAGGTCTGTTTTGGAGGGAATGCATTGTCACTGACCTTTACATTCAAACTGGCAATATTCTGCCATAAGTGCCCAGGGGACATTTGAATGGGTAATTTCTCAGTGCTACTTATCATGAACGTATGACAGGTTCTGTACACTTGACAAAGAGAAATCAAACAATAATGATAGTTCAGGAAAAAAAAAATCACTTATTTTAATATCCTTCTCAGTTTACCAGAAACCATTTTCCAGAGAATGTGACAAAATTTCATGTAAATCTTGTCTACTCTATCTTATCAGCAGCACTTTCCCTCCTCAAATATGCTCATCAAGAAATACAGTAAATGCTAATATGTATCCAAATGTGAAATGTTATCTACACTTTACCATACATGATTATATATTTTGGAGGGGAAAATACAGTGTTTCTTAGAGTGCCCACAACATGTGTTTTAGTAACAGATAGTGGAACAAGTCTGAATCAAACTATCTATTCTTCCATTCCAATTTGTGCCAATATTGACAGATTTAAAAAAAAACAGCCTCATATTCAATATATTATTGAGATACCCAGCCCGATATGGTAGGACGGCTAGTTAATTTCTAAATTCACAAGTATAATTTCAATGTTGTGCAAAAAACACTTTTAAGTCAACTAGTCTTAAGACCAATAGCCTGTGACAGAATCTAAACAGGAAGCCACTTTTACTTGTGAAAACACACAGAAGTTATTTTAACAAATTTAAAAGGTTTTCTTTTAAACCGTCTGGGACCTATCAAAGGCCTAGCTTATCTTTTATGCAGAATGTTAGTAAAGGGCAAAATGAAATTCCCTCCCTAGAGTGTAAGCTCCAAGCAGGCAGGGATTTTTGTCTCTTTTGTCTATTGCTGTATCCCCAGTGCCTAAAATAGTGCCTGGCACCTAGTAAGCACTCATTAAATACGAGTGTTTGAATTCAAAGACTTAGTTCGCTGATGTTAGGAAACAGTATTTTATTTAACATCCGAAAATGCTATTGAATTTTATAACTTTATCACAGTCTCAAATATTTTGAAAACTCTACCTAACTAAAAAAAAAAGAAAAAAGAAAAAGAAATTCTAAACCTAAATGTAAATCTTCCTGAAAACATTTTTTTTGAGAGGTTGATTTGGGCATAATAAATTTGACAGACAATTGGAAGTAGCTAGATTTCCCTTCTAAATTTAAAAAAGTCCTATATTTAAGAGAATGACTGGGTTGTAAATTAAGCAATGAACATCACATATAATTATACATGTGGGAAATGTTTTCTTATAGTACAGTTCTAAGGTGCTTTCAGTGAAAAAGATCCCAAAGTCATATCAAAGATGCCAAGCATGACATCCTATTTGGTAGAACTGAGTAGAAAATTAAACAGTGGAAACAGACCACGTCTTACCTTACAGTATCAAAGACAGATTAACGATTGACTAAATTTTCCGTCACATTTCTCAAAACCCATTTATACTTCGTTTAAATTAAAAGTAACTAAAGTTCAACGTTTCCTTTTCTTTCAACCTGTTTTCGTTTTGTTTTTGCTTTTGAAAGCACAGAAGGCCATTTTCTGACTAAAAGTCAGCCAATACCATCATTCCTGGAAAATGGTGAAAATTATACCTGTTTTAGGGCTTGCTCTACTAGGGACGGCTTTAAACTGCTCAGTAAAGGGATGTGCTGGACGATGCTTCTGTCTTTCAGAGTGCTGCCTATTTCAATACACCAAAGGTTCAGCTATATATATATATATATATATATGATACATTCTACCTTACCCTAATCATGTATACATAGTCCTTTAATGCCTCTACTATTCATTAGACAATGATAAATAACCGTAACATGCCCTTACCTGTAATGCTTTCGAGATAACACGACTTTGGTAACACTTGCTTTCTAAGGGGAAACCATTAATCAATCACATGCCTTTGGTTGACACCATCCGTCCTCCAAAGGGCTACTTATGGCTCTCTGTCCTAGGACACTGGCGTCCTACTACATGTGCTGACATTTTGCAGGAGGTAAAGCTTTCGCTTTCGTGAAGTGGAAGAGGAGAGACACGTGAGAACATGGCACATAAAATGTGACTGACTTTTTCTTGATTACATGCCAGTGCACTAATCTGGAGTTGAGGGGGGCTGTTTGTTTACCAAAAGGTAGCATTGCTATTAGCAATATGCTTTTTAAAGCATTAGGAATTTCAGGTTTCCCTGAAAATGGACTCTGTTTTTTGATACAAGGGGAGCAGGAGAGAAAAGGTGAGAACACACAAAAAGGATCTTTGATCTAACCCAGAAAGGATGGGATATGTGCAGTGGTTTTTAAGTGCTAAACTCAAGAGGCCTGCCTAATCACACCTGGGAGGGTTTTGCAAGACAGTCGTATTTTCTCCTAATTTACATGTACTTAATGATAACCAAAAAAATGTCACATGAGTTAAGACCGACTGTAAAAGTGAGGTTAGGAGATCCCCCGGGTCTTGTAATTGAAGTTAAATAAAGTACGACAGATTCTGTTTTTGTTTTGTTTTGTTTTGTTTTTTGTTTTGTTTTTGGAGGCTCTGCATAAAAGCTACCATTCACGGGATTAACAAACACCTTTAAATATTCTAGGTTTTTTTTAGTGCTTGTTTGATTTGCAAAATCAGTTCAACTACATAAATCCCTGTCCTAGAAGCCATAGTTCACAGGTGTGAAACGCTGCGTTTTCCAAAGATTCAGTAGAAGGGATTTCCTTCTTTCAAACCCTACAGGCGAATTACAGAAATCAGATATGCAGTTTTTAAGGAAATTGTTACATTCAGAAATCACCTTGGAAAGTTCGCCAATGCTTCCTTCTAGCATGAAAAGTCTACTGTAATCTGGTCCCGCGTTGAGAAATCCCTTCCAGTTCATAGTGCAAGACCTTTGGGAGAGGGGGGGTCCATCTGCCCACCACTACTGTAAGTACCGGTAGACCTTGAAACAGTGGTTTCCAGAGTCTGCAACCACAACGTGACCATCTGAAGTCAGGGCCAGGCCCTGGGGGCCATACAGTGGGTCAGCAGATGTGTTAATGTAGGACAAAAATGATCCACTTCCGTCAAAAACCTGTAAAAAATATAAAGTCAGAGTGTTACAGGAAAAGTTATAGTAATATGATGAAACAGGAGTTAGAAAACCCTTAATGCTAATATTGTCAATACAAAAGCATGCGTGTAACCCAACAGGTTTGTTTAGGTAATGATCATATATCCGATCCTTCACTCCACTTACCTTGCTTTTGCTCCTTTCACTCTCTATCCCTCAGAGTCACTGACAAGGAGCATGCCATTGGCCACCAGACCTCATTTACATTCTTAACAGTGGTCAGTTTGAGGGGAATAGTCTTCAGTGGTGCCTGAAAATGAAGGACCCTTGTCTCCTACTCTCAGCCTTCATTTTCCACACTTCCAGCCTCACATCCCTTTTATCCCCGATCAGAAGACAGAAAAATCAGCCACTGACCACAAAGGAATGGTTCTGAGTCACAATATACAATGAGAAAATAAAGATCTTTTTTACCTTTTCATTTTTTAAAAATTTATTTATTAGAAAAAAAAATTTTTTTATTTTTTATTATATGAAATTGTCAAATTAGTTTCCATACAACACCCAGTGCTCATCTCAAAAGATGCCCTCTTCAATGCCCATCACCTACCCTTCCCTCCCTCCCACCTGCCATCAACCCTCAGTTTGTTCTCAGTTTTTAAGAGTCTAGGGGCGCCTGGGTGGCTCAGTCGGTTAGGCGTCCGACCTCGGCTCAGGTCATGATCTCACGGTTGGTGAGTTCGAGCCCCACATCGGGCTCTGTGCTGACAGCTTGGAGCCTGGAGCCTGCTTCGGATTCTGTGTCTCCTTTCATCTCTGCCCCTCCCCAACTTGTGCTCTCTGTCTCTCAAAAATAAATAAATGTAAAAAAAAAAAAAAAGAGTCTCTTATGCTTTGGCTCTCTCTCACACTCTAACCTCTTTTATTTATTAGAAAAAATTTTTAATGTTTATTTATTTTTGACAGAGAGAGAGAGACAGCGCATGAGTGGGTGGAGGGGCAGAGAGAGAGGGAGACACAGAATCCAAAGCAGGCTCCAGGCTCTGAGCTGTCAGCACAAAGCCTGACACGGGGCTCAAACTCACAGACCTCGAGATCATGACCTGAGCCGAAGTCAGATGCTCAACCGACTGAGCCATCCAGGCGCCCCCTTTTCATTTTTTTTTAAAATGTTTATTTATTTTTGAGAGAAAGCAAGCACGCGTGAGTGGGAAGGGGCAGAGAGAGACGGAGACACAGAATCCGAAGCAGGCTCCAGGCTCCGAGCTGTCAGCACAGAGCCCAATGTAGGGCTTGAACCCATGAACCCTGAGATCATGACCTAAGCCCAAGTCATATGCTTAACCGACTGAGTCACCCAGGCACCCCCATTTTTTCCTTTTCAGAAAAGAAGGAGTTATAAGAAGTCAATAACTCAACATGTACATTTGTGGGTTTTTTAGAATATTTTGTTTTTAAGTCATCTCTACACCCAGTGTGGGGCTCAAACTCACAACCCTGAGATCAAGATTCACACACTCTACCAACTCAGCCAGCCAGGTGCCCCACAACATGTACATCTGGATATGAAGTAGTCTTCTTTTGGGCTAGAAGCTTCTGCCATGATGAAATACAAGGAACATTTTTCTTTCACAAGGCCCAGGCTGGTTTCTTTTGACCGTTCTGTTTGGCCCATAGGTGTTTCACAAGGCAGTGTGACTAGGCAGGTGCTAGGAGGGCCACAATACAAACAGCTAAGCACCTGTAGTCTATAGAACTGCTTTGTAAACTTGGTTCCCAGTCTGGCTTCTAGCTTTCCAACACAATAGAATGGCTCTTTCAAATGTAGATGTACATTAGCATAATTAAGCAAGATAAATATAATGGAGAAATAAAAGCATTTATAGTCTCAGTCCTTTTTCTGGGAAGTAATACCAGTATCACATTCAAACGGCTAAATACTACTGTCTTCACAAAGACACCTGGATGCTACCTGATTTAACCCGTGCATTCTGAGGTCTCAGAAATTCGGCACAGGGCCATATTGGCAAGGATGAATAACCCTGTCTGCACATGTATGTTTAGATTCTTCTGGGTGTCTATACAGAGAAATTGAGAAAAGAATAGTCTTTCTTAGTCTGGGGATTCAAAACCTTTGTTCTTAATTTAGAGAAAAATCTACTTTTTTTGTCTGGAAACAACTACAGACCTCAAAATAATGTTTTAATTCTTTTTTTCCAGAATGTAACCACTTTTATTATTTTTTATACCCAATTAAAATGGCAAATGCCATCATGACACCATTAATCCTAAACCATGAAAATATATTTAAATTCATTATTATATTTAAAATGTTTTAGGGGCGCCTGGGTGGCTCAGTCGGTTAAGCGTCCGATTTCAGCTCAGGTCACGATCTCGCGGTCCGTGAGTTCGAGCCCCGCGTCGGGCTCTGGGCTGATGGCTCAGAGCCTGGAGCCTGTTTCCGATTCTGTGTCTCCCTCTCTCTCTGCCCCTCCCCCGTTCATGCTCTGTCTGTCTCTCTCTGTCTCAAAAATAAATAAATGTTAAAAAAAAAAATCTAAAATGTTTTTGTTCACTTTTAATTTTGAAATAATTATAGATTCATAGGAAGTTCCAAGGATAGGACAGAGAAATTCTGTGTACCTTTCACCTAGTTTGGCAGAATGCTCCCGTTAACACCATTCGAGTCTAGAGATTTATTTTTGGGGAGTTTTAAAATTATTAACTACATTTCCTTAACAGTTGTTGGGGTATTCAGGTTATTTATTTTATATTGAGTGAGTTGTGGAATTTGTACTTTTTGAGAAATTGGTCCATTTCATCTAAATTGTCAAAAATGCACATGTAGAGTTCACAGAACTTCCGTATGCCTGCGGAGTCTGTGATGATATTAGCACTTTGTGTCTTTTCCTTTAGCGGTCTCGTTAGAGGTCTGCCATCTTATTGATCATTGCAAGGAACCACCTTTCTGTTTCACTGCTCTTCTCTATTGTTTGCCTTGCACTACACTGATTTCTGATCCTACCTGCACTATTTCCTCCCGCCTGTTTGCTTTCAGGCTGTTCTGCTCCTCTACTTCTGGCTTTTTTGAGGTAGGAGCTGGGATTCGTGATCTCTGACTTTCTAATGTAAGCACTTAGTGCCAGTAAGTTCCCTCTCATGTAGAATGGTGGTTGCCAGGGCTGGAGAGTGGGGGAAATGGGGAGAAGGTGGTCAAAGGGTATAAACTTCCAGTTAGAAGATGAATAAGTTCTGGGGACCTAATGCATTGTATGGTGATTATAGTTAATAAAACAATTTTATATACTTGAAAGTTTTGCTAAGAGAGGAGATCTAAATGTTCTCACCACAAAAAAGAAATGGTAGTAACGTGACGGTGACAGAGGTATTGGCTAAAGCTATGGTGGTGATCATTTTGCAATATATAAGTGTATCAAATCATATTACACACCTTAAACTTACACAATATATATGCCAATTATATCGCAATAAAGCTGGGGGAAAA